>NC_133411.1:37570000-38280000 GCF_049350105.2 Macaca mulatta | reverse complement strand
AGTAAGCAAGAGAAAGGAAATATACTAAAATGTCAATGCTTATTATTTTTGAGGGTAGGATTATGAATAATATTTATTTTTAAAATTTCTGGTTTTTCCTGTATTTGCTTTAAAATAATTAAAAGAAAACTGCATTTTTAAAAACCTGCACTATTTCCCTATTGGTTTGTTCTATCAAATGCAAATTTTTCTGTTGGCCTTCAAAAACTTCACTTTGAAGTCTTTACCTTCCCTCCTTTCCTGCCTTACTTTCACAAGTCTAGTGGTTCTCAAAGTATGATGCCTGGACGAGTAGTATCAGCATCACTTAGACCTTGGAAATACAAATTCTCAGGCCCGATCCTAGACCCGTTGAATCAGAAACTTGAGATAGGGATCAGCAGAGTGGTTCAAGTCCTCCAGGTAATTCTGGTGCATGCCAAAGTTTGAGAACTTCCGCACTAGCCTATCTTTTCATTATCCCTGCTGTAAATCTCCTGTTCCTGCTAAGCCAATGTCTGTGCTAGTGCTTCCCAAGATTTTCTGGACATTGAAATAACCTGGTCGTCTTAATGAATACAGATGCTGGTTCCCATCCCCAGACATTGCGATGTTATTGATAGGGGGTGACCTGGTCATCGGGACTTATAGATATTTCTCAGGTGATTGTAATGTGCAGCATAGTTTGGGGACAACTGGTGTCTGACTTTTCTTTCACCTAATCAGCCTTTCCAAGGGAATTCCTTGCTCTTCACCTGTGTACTGCTTTCTGCTCATTCCTGTTCAAAATATACTTATTCTGGGAATCTGTCTTTTTTTTTTTTTTTTTAAGAGACAGAATCTCACTCTGTCACCAGGCTGGAGTGCAGTGGCACGATCTCGGCTCACTGCAACCTTACCTCCCTGGTTCAAGCGATTCCCCTGCCTCAGCTTCCTGAGTAGCTGGGACTATAGGTGCGTGCCACCACACCCAGCTAATTTTTGTATTTTTAGTAGAGATGGGGTTTCATCATGTTGGCCAGGATGGTCTCAATCTCTTGACCTTGTGATCCACCCTCTGCAGCCTCCCAAAGTGCTGAGATTACAGGCGTGAGCCACTGCGCCTGGCCTATTCTGGGAATCTGTCTTTATCCCACTCCTTTGATCCCTGGGATGTTTATGGAAACCGAATACTGTAAACTGTTTACAAATAGTTCCAAGTTTCATTCGCAAGTGAGTATTCATATGCCTGGTTGACAGGAAGTTATCATTTTTTTCCTCTCCCTTTAAAAAAAAAAAAAAATTCCCTGACTATGCCTCCTGCTCAGCATTCATGATTCTCATAGATACTAAGACAAAGGTGTGACTATTATAGAGTACTCATATGATTATGTTGATTCCTTAGTTTTTTGTTATATTTTAAGATATTGCTTCAATTTTTGTTTTATTCAAGCTGCAACAGATCAACTTCATGAGCCTAATGCAAATAGTAGGATCATCCTTTGCTAATCTCCCAGATATACAACAACTTGTACAGCAGTCTCAGTCTGTGCATTTAGGGGGAAGCCAAGAATCAAATCTAAGAGGATGTGGTGATGTTGAAGACAGCAACAAAAATCTTAAGGAGAGATTTTTTGTTAAGCCACAGTCAATGAGAGAGAACACCAGAGAGCCTCACAAGAACAGCCCACACTGCCATGAAAGAACTATCCCATCTGGTCAAAATAGTACTGGAAATGTACAGGTAATGTATGTAAAAATACCTTTAATGGCTGGACGTGGTGGCTCATGTCCCAGCACTATGGCAGGCCGCACCTGAGGTTGGGAGTTCGAGAGCAGCCTGGCCAACATGGTGAAACCTAGCTCTACTAAAAATACAAAAGTTAGCCAGGTGTGGTGGTGCATGCCTGTAATCCCAGTTATTCAGGAGGCTGAGGCAGGAGAATTGCTTGACCTCATGAGGTGGAGGTTGCAGTGAGCCGAAATCATGTCACTACACTCCAGCCTGGGTGACAGAGTGAGACTCTGTCTCAGAAAATAATAATAATAATAATAATGTCCTGAGTAGTTCAATAGTCGTCGTGTTTTTTGTTTTTGTTGAGTAAATACTTTTTTTTTTTTTAAGCAGTTACTACATTCTACCCGCTGCAAAACATACTGAATGCCATTTACGAAGTAAGGAATTTCTAATATATTCTAAACTTACATAATATCTTTTTTCTCTTCCAGAATGTTCTACATGGGAGCATTCCTTTATGTCAATTAAATGGCCAGCCCCAGAAAAGAGGACCAATTCCATCATCTCAAAATTTACCATCCACTTCGTTTTATCCAGCTCCTGCTGGAAATACTCACCTCTGCCTTTTGTCCACACCTTCTGTTGTTCAGAAGGCACCTAGACTTATCCCACATGCAAAAACATTTAGTCTTGGTGATGGCTTTCCTTTGCTTCAGTTTAAGCCTAAACAAGAATTCAAGCCCCTTTTCTTACATGCAGGAAGTATTCCACAAGTTCCCTTCAGGCCTCTGCCACAACCAAGAGAGGCTTGGGGATTATCTGACTCCTTCCAACCTGCTCTGCCACAGAGAGTAGCACAAACTCCTCCAGCATCCCATTTGAATGTAAGCCAGTATAATACTGAAGCCAAAAAGAAAGAAGTTAAGCAGAAGACATGGGCAGAAACTGTAATTACAGAAATTCCTAAGCATGTAAACTTGGATCAATATGTTGGACAAGAAAATCTGACACCTCCACAGGACTCTTCAGTGTTTATAAAACCAGAAAAACTATTTGATGTTAAGCCAGGGCCCCTTGAGATATCTCCTCACCATTCCTTTGGACTTCCGTTACTATACTTGCCACTTAAACCTCCTAATATGTTTCCATCAACCTCAAGAGCATCTATTACAGTTCCCTCAATACCTATCCAACCTATAGCAGAAGAAAGAAAATACCCAAGATTGTCATTACTTCATCCACATTTGTCCCCAGAAAATATGGTAATGAATTTTTGTATAGTAATGCAAAAGCAGTGTCCTGCATTTTTTTCATACCATAAGTACTGTATGGTCAGTGAAAAGCTCTTTTACATAAAAAAAATGCTTGTTATAGAAAATAGCATGTAAAAATTAGGTTTAAAATAATGATTGTAGCTGGGCATGGTGGCTCATGCCTATAATCCCAATACTTTGGGAGGCCAAGATGGGAGGATCCCTTGATCCCAGGAGTTTGAGACCAGCCTGGGTAGCATAGGGAGAAGCTGTCTCTGTTTTTAAAAAATTGTGTATTTTAAAGGTTTTAGGTCTTTCTATCAATACTGGAGTTTACTAGACTCTTTCGTAGATATTTCTGCTGCTCTAGAAAGAAATAAGCAGTAAAATTACCAGGTACTTTGTGTAAGATTTAAACACGCGGAAAAAAAAGGCAAAAAAATTCCCAGATGCTTTTGTTTATGTGCGTGTAGAGAGGAGAGCAAGTGAACACTCATATTGTTTGAGGTTCCTAGCAATTATTGTATGATCTTCAAATCTTTGACAGGTTAAATTTGTTAAATAGACCCAGATTTATATGTGTGGGTCTAGATATATGTGGGTCACATTTAATATATGTGATTAGTAGCACATATATTAAAATGGTAGTTTTATAGACCCACCAAGTCCTCTTTAAAAGTATAACTTTTGATTTATGAAATTAAAATGGTTTAGGCTCTAGTTTTGAGGAGAGCAGTACTATCTTAGGGAGATAATTGAGTAATACATTCTCAGGTGTACTTTTATGATTTGAAGATGGTACTGGGAAAACAAACGGTTATTCCTTAGAAAAAATACTTAACCATGCTTCCTTTTCTTCTGAAGATAACATGAACCGAAGAAGAACCCCAAGTTTTTACCATTCAATTCCCAAGGCTTCAGGGATTTTCAGCATATTGCTGGTCTTTTCCATCTGTGGTCTTTGTGCCTCTGCATCTTCCCTGTTGCAAATAATTTTAAGTTAAATGCTGGACATTATATAATTTCATTTCTAAGATGAAAGGTTTTTTTTTTTTGGTTTTTTGTTTGTTTTTTTTAATATGAGATAGAGCCTCACCCTGTCACCAGGCTGGAGTGTAATGGCGTAATCTCAGCTCACTGCAACCTCTGCCTCCCGGATTCAAGTGATTCTCCTGCCTCAGCCTCCCAAGTAGCTGGGATTACAGGCATGCACCACCATGGCTGGCTAATTTTTTGTATCTTTAGTAGAGACAGGGTTCCACCATGTTGGCCAGGCTGTTCTCGAACTCCTGACCTTGTGATCCGCCCACCTCGACCTCCCAAAGTGCTGGGATTACAGGCGTGAGCCACCGCGCCTGACCAGAGGAAAGATTTTTAATATGGGAATGAAATTAGGAAGGTGAGAACTTCTAGCTTAATTTCTGAAATAGGATGACCCATTTGAAACTTTCAGCACTTTAAATCACTTTTTCTCTAAGATACGTATACTCATATTGCCAGTTTAAATCAATTTGTTATATTTAATTTGTTCTGTTGCACAGTTTAAAGAAATGCATTTTTCCTCAGTCTTTGGTTAAAATATTACATAATTGAGTTTGCAGTTTGTCATTCTTATGCTTTGTTTCTTTCTTGTAGTGCAAAAAAACACAACTTATCCCACTTGAAAACCTCATTGCGTTTAAACAAAGCCAACAGAAACTAACACATAATTTATTTGAACAAGGTGATGCTGGACACCTTCAACTTCTAAAGGTCAAAATAGAACCACCTGAAGTAAGACAAGGAAAGGACAGTAAAAAAAGGCAAGATTTAAGTGAAATTTTATTTAATAATATCATATATCAGCAAGTTCATTATTATTTAAAATCACACCGTAATCTGGTTCAGTCTCCTAGGCTATACACAATTGCACATTCAGTTTTCAAGTGTCATGTATCTGAACATATTTTATGTGAGAAAAATTCCTATTTTGTGAGACAAATACTATAATATTTTCCCATCGTATTAAGGAATTCTTTCCTACCATTCGTAGACTGGAGGATTCTTTTACAGTGTCTATAGTAGAAGGAACAGTCATCATTTGCTTCTCAAATACTTGGTACAATATCCCATATGCAGTAGTCCTCCCTTATTCCCAGGAATACATGCCAAGACCTTCAGTGGATACCTGAAACTGCAGATAGTACTGAACCCTATTATATATTTTGTTTTTTTCTATACATACATACCAATGATAAAGTTTAAGTTATAGATTAGGCACAGTAAGCAATGCACAATAACTAGTAATAAAATATAACAATTATAACTATATTGTAAGGCAAGTTATGTGAATGTGATCTCTTTCCCTCTGTCTCTCAAAATACCTTATTGCACTGAACTCATCTATTTTCGAACCATGGTTGAACTCTGATAAATTGAAACCTTGGAAGGTGAAACCATGGATAAGGGGGGACTACTGTATCCTCCAATACTTTGAACCAATCATCTTACCATATTCTTCAGACTCTTACAGTGAGCAGGAGGGTAGGTGATGTAAATTGTTTCAGGGCACTAAGAAATGTGTATGTGAAAAGCAAGGCTGTAACTTCTAGTGAAGAGCATTTACTGTAGTGTTTTACCATGTGTATTGATTGGCAGATTATTACTAAGTCTGGAAAATACTTTAAAATTTTCACATTTATCAGACTGTAAAATCTGTTACTAGTGCTGTCTTTCCAGAAATGGTCTTCTTGTTTCCATCTATTCCCTCTTCCAATTTAGTCTTCCCCTTAGCGTTTTGAGACCTCTTTCCTCCTTGCTGTGATTTTGCTGAGGTGACTAAGTGTGCTTAATGTCTTCAAATAGACTAATGGAGGTATCTGATAGGGTTTCTGGCACCGACTGCAAATCCACAGAAAAGAGAGTTTAATAATTATCTAAGATGTGTAACCCTGTCCTTAGATTCCAGTGACTAACATAGAATAGTCAGTTCAGTATTAGAGGTTCTAGAAATAAATTTCATATTTGGTGTTTTGCTTGTATTTGCTTGTATTTGCAGAATGTCTTGTTAATTTAATTAAATGCTATTGAAAAGAATTTATGAACATAATTTTGTTAACTGTATCCCTATATAGCATGATAAATGAAAAGCAAATGTTGCTATAATTGTAAAAGTATGTTTTATGCTATTATGTTTAACAGGCAAAGGAGAAGAGCTGAGAAAGAGCTGCAAGAAAAAAAATCTGAGAAATTGAGGAGAAAACCAAATCTGACTTTTCGACCAGAGAATTCCATAATTAATAACGATAATTCAGAAATCATTAAGAAACCCAAGGTATAGAAAAAATGCTATTGATTCTTCCCTGGTGTGCATGTACACTGAGTTTGGTATGTCTTTGTGGTTTATCTAGTCTGATTGCTGGGAGCTTCTGATTGTCATTAGGAGGATCTTTATATCATTCAGTATATCAGTCCCTGCTGCCTCCCTCCACAGAGCAGTAGACATAGAGTTCTGAATGTGAAAAGCAACTTGATGGTACATCAAAAACTGCAGTTTAGAGCATCTGCCTGCGTGGCTTTTTTTATATTTGAAATCACCCTTTGCTTATTTCTATGACATCTTAACATATATGTTATGTTATTTGGGCTTCTCCTAATACAGTTTCACCCTTCTCTGAGATTCCTCTAGGACTTCCCAAACAGGTTTGTTGTGTAAACTCTATTTTAAGTCAAATCTTTTTTAAAAATTTAATTTATTATTATTTTTTAGAGATAGGGTCTTGCTCTGTTGCCCAGGCTGTAGTGCAGTGGCACAAATATAGCTCACTGCAGCCCCTACCTCCTGGGCTTGGGCAGTCCTTCTGCTTCAGCCTCCCAAGTAGCTGGGACTACAGATGTGTGCCACCATGCCCAGCTAATTAAAAAATATTTTTTTGAAAGGTGGGACCTTGCTGTGTTGCCCAGGCTGGTCTCCGACTCCTGACCTCAAGTGATCCTTCTACCTCAGCCTCCTAAAACACTCGGATTATAGGTGTTAGCCATCATGCCCAGTGTTAAGTCAGGTCTTTTTAAATATACCTCTGTATTTGGTGACTGTCTAACTATTTTTGCAACAACAGATTAAATAAAGAGAAATGTATTAATAGTTTTGTTTACATTGATTTTTTTTTTTTTTTTTTTTTTGAGACAGAGTCTCGCTCTGTCGCCCAGGCTGGAGTGCAGTGGCCGCATCTCAGCTCACTGCAAGCTCCGCCTCCCGGGTCTACGCCATTCTCCTGCCTCAGCCTCCCGAGTAGCTGGGACTACAGGCGCCCGCCACCTCACCCGGCTAGTTTTTTGTATTTTTTTAGTAGAGACGGGGTTTCACCGTATTAGCCAGGCTGGTCTCGATCTCCTGACCTTGTGATCCGCCCGTCTCGGCCTCCCAAAGTGCTGGGATTACAGGCTTGAGCCACCGCGCCCGGCCTGTTTACATTGATTTTTAAAAGGCATGCTTTTTCAGTCAGTCCTCAAGAGCATGTCTAGAGGCACTTAGTACAACTGTTTGTTGAGTCCATGAAAGATTTTTGACAGGATGGTGTACTATTTGAGTATTATCAAAGCTACTCTGTAGGAGAGAGTTGCACATGGTAACCTAGGAACCTTACATTAAATTGGTAATGCTTTTTTATTGTTTGGCTTATAAATTTTCTTAACTCATTTGTAGAGTTACTTCGATAGAGTAAATAATTTGATGGAATAATTATGCCTAGAATGATGGAAATTGAACCTATACATGAGAATTCAATCTTCATAGCTATTGAGTATTTTTTTACAAAATAATACATGTCTTTGAGTTAATCATAGATTAATCCTGTGGGAATTCATTTAGGAACAAGAAGAACATTGTGGTTCCCATTCTTTGGATGACTTCGACATTCCTTTTGGTATGTATGTGTATGATTAATGTAATGTCTAAGTTTAGAGTTAAAATTAGCTTTTTAGAAATATGTACAATATGAAAATGAGGCTACCTACATTTCTGCCCAGCTGACTACAAATTCAAGGGTTCCTATACTCTACCCCCCTCAACTCAGGTTTGGTAATTGACTAGAAAACCCACAGAAATTGGGAAAGCACTTTACTTATGATTACAATTTTATTATAAAGGATACAACTCAGGAAGAGCCAAATAGAAGAGATGCACAGGGCAAGGCAGTGGTGGGGTTGGGCAGCACAGGGCTTCCATGCCCTCTCTGGGATGGCCAGTCTCCTAGCACATCCATGTATTCACCAACCTGGAATCGCTCTTAACCTGTTTGCTTCAGGATTTTTATTGACTTTTCAGTACTTAGGTATAATTGATTAAATCACTGGCCATTGTGATTGAGCTCAATCTCCAGCCCCTTCTCTTTCCCAGATGTGGCAGTAGGATGGGTGAATTGGGGGCTGATCATTCTAACCCTCTCATCATGTGGTTGGTTCCTCTGGTGATTGGCCCTATGCTAAAGCCATCTAGGGGCTTGTGAAGAGACACCTCTAGCATATACTTAGGTGTGATCAAAAGGGGCTCGTTAGAAATAACAGACACTCCTATCAGGAAATCCCAAGATTCTGAGGACCTGTGTGCAAGAAACTGGGTCTTTGTAGACCAAATATGTATTTTTCATTATACCACAATGCTCCATAATTGATACTGTCTTATTCTACCTAGTCTTCCTGGGTGATCTCCCAGAGAAATCCACATGTAAACACAAACTCTCACAGTAGACTTTGGATTTTGGTTCTCTTTCCTCTTGAGTTTTTCTACTTACGTAGAAATTACCTCAGATACACTATGTGAATTCTGAATTCATTATTTCTACTCTGCCCTGACTGTTTTTTCCTCCTACATTCTCTTTCTTCATTTGTGTTGATATCAGCCTAAGCCAGAAACATGTGATTATGAATTCTGTCTTCCCTTTTATCCAGTCAATAACCGATTCTAACCTATTTTGCTTCCTTTGTAATTCTTAAATTTATCCTGTTTTCCCATCCCTCACCATTACTAGGTATATCCACTCAAACCTATTTTCCACACACTGGCTAGATTGTTTTCCTAGAATATGAATCTGACCATATCATTTCTCTGCTTAACAGCTTCTACTGGATCTTCATTCCCAGAAGAATATCTAGGTTTCTAAGCTGGACATGCAGAGTCCTCAACAGTTTTGATTTTGATTCTACCATGTCTTTGAAATTCAACTTACGTAACACTTCATTCAGAAAGCCCATTTTAGGCTGGGCACGGTGGCCCAGGCCTGTAATCCAGCACTTGTGGGAGGCTGAGGCGGGTGGATCACTTGAGGTCAGGAGTTTGAGACCAGCCTGGCCAAAATGGCTTAAACCCCGTCTCTACATAGGCATGGTGGTGGGCACCTGTAATCCCAGCTACTTGGGAGGCTGAGGCAGGAGAATCACTTGAACCCGGGAGGCAGAGGTTGCTGTGAGCTGAGATCACGCCACTGCACTCCAGCCTGGGCAACAGAGCCAGACTCCGTCTCAAAAAAAAATTTTAATAACATCCTGACACCCCATATTTTACTTCCATTGAGTTAGGTACTGTGCTGCTGGGCTCCTGGTAATATGTTAGCTTCTCAATGATTACTTCCAATGTTTTGTTATATTTAAGAAATGCTACAAGATGATAATACTTCAGCTGGATTGCATTTCATGGCCTCTGTGAAAAAGAAAGCTATAGGAAGTCAAGATGCAAGTACAAATACAGTCCCAGGTAAATGCTGTTTTTCTTTTTAAAAAATTCGTATATTTTGATATAATTGAGTTATCTAGACTTTTCCTTTAAGGCAGTGATTTAAAGGGAATTTTAAATTATGTGATATGATTTACTCCCCCTAGGTTTTTCTCTCCAATCTTGGTATATACTTTAGAAATCAAATTTATAACTTAGTAAAACATAATAGAGACTTTTCTTCAAAATTACCATAGATTACATCCTAAGTCAGTAAAAATAATGCTTTGAATTTGGATTCTCTATGTTATTAATTACCTTCACTGGAATTGCATGTCCAAGGTTGGGAGGCCTGGGACTGTGGCTAGTGAAGGTGAGCTAGGAAGGACTGGATTAGGTTCGGTGAGGGAGGGGTGTGTAACTGTGTCCAGGAGTAGAGGAAATAAGTGTTGGAGGACCTATTATTTGGAATGTTTCCTGACAAATTTCCACTTTAATATTGTTTATCATTATGAATAGCATATTGAATAGTGCTCTACCCATTGTATCATAGTAATTCTTTTTTATGACTTTTAGTAAACAGTTTCTTTTACCCATGTACAGAACCTTGTACGTGCTTTTTAGCCTCTCTAACTTTATGTCTTAAAAATGTAATCATTTTAGAATATTTAGGTAATTTAGCAATCTATGAAGAAGATGAAAATTAACCATAATCTCACCACTTAGCAATAATGGTTTGATATTGTTTTTTCTTTCAGTCTTTTGTGCATTTTACATAGTTAGATACAGTATATAGCATAGGTGTCCTCCCTTAGTATCTAAACTCTCATTGTCCAGATATTATGGCTGTCTTCTCTAGCTTTTCCATGAGCGTTTAGTTTAATCCTCCTGGGTCCCAATGTTGTTTTTTTCCAAGTACCTTGGGATGCTCTTAAATTAGAGTGTATCTTTAATATATTATTTATTTTGTTATTTGCATCATAGTATGTTTGCTGCAGTGTTGAAGGCAATTCATCTCTAATGCATTCAGTATTATTGCATATTGAATGCTAACTAATGAATTAAATGAATATTAATAAAAAAGTGATATTTAAAATGCTTTATATGTAGTAATCCTTGATGAGTTGTTATTTAAGTATTTAAGAGTTGTTTAATGATGTTTGGGAAAATTAGATGGACTAGGATAGCTTTTTATTTCCATTTGAAATACTGTCATAAAGTCTCCTGGAATTGGAAAATTCACTATCTAGCACATTTGCAGGAGTGGATTAGATTTGCGTTACAAGGGATACCTGTATTTTGTATCCTGTTCATTTCACTTTGATTTATATGTATGGCAAACATGTCCCTGTGTCATCAGAGAAGTACTTCATAAGCATATTCCTTCTTCCAGCTGTACATTAGTTTCCAGTTTTTTTTCTCCTACAAATTAGGCTTCAATGAATATCTTCCTGCATAAGAGACTTTTTAGGTTATTACTATGACTTAGCTAACCTTTTTAACTTTGCCAATCTGATAGGTCAAAAAAAGTCATTATAGGCCGAGCACAGTGGTCCACGCCTGTAATCCCAGCACTTTGGGAGGCCGAGGCAGGCGGATCACGAGGTCAGGAGATCGACCATCCTGGCTAACACGGTGACACCCCATCTCTACTAAAAATACAAAAACAAAACTAGCTGGGCGTGGTGGCATGCACCTGTGGTCCCAGCTACTCGGGAGGCTGAGGTGGGAGAATGGCATGAACCCAGGAGGTGGAGCTTGCAGTGAGCCGAGATCGCGCCACTGCCTGGGTGACAGAGTGAGACTCTGTCTCAAAAAAAAAAAAGAAAAACAAAAGTCATTATTTAAATTTGTATTTCTTTCTGAATGAAGTTGAGCATGTGTAAATGTTTTTGATATAAATGATGAGTCTGCATTTGAGAAACTTTTTTTTTCTTTTTTTTTTTTTGAGACAGAGTCTTGCTCTGTTGCCCAGGCTGGAGGCTGGAGTACAGTAGTGCAATCTTGTCTCAAGATTGCCTCCGCCGCCCAGGTTCAAGCAGTTCTCCTACCTCAGTCTCCCAAATAGCCAAGGTCTCCTGACAGGTGACTTCCACTGTGCCTGGTTAATTTTTGTATTTTTAGTACAGACAGGGTTTCACCATGTTGGCCAAGCTGGTCTCAAACTCCAGACCTCAAGTGATTTGCCCTCCTTGGCCTCCCAAAGTGCTAGGATTACAGGTTTGAACCACCACATTGGAACTGAGAAGCATTCTTAAATGTTCATTATCTGAGCATATCTTTGAGAAAGCCTTGGAGGTACATTGCTTTTGTTAAGTAGTTTATCGAAGTTGGCAGCTATTTCCTGAGTCTGCTGTTCATCTAGGTGAGGGCCCATGGTATAAATAATAATAAAATTTGAAATTACATTAATTATTTAAAATTACATTGTTAAGCTGTCACTCTATGTTTCTACCTATCACCTTCTATGCATTAGATCTAATTATCTGTATTCATATATTTTAATTTTTTCTTGTGTTTGTGAAATTTTTTTGTTTTCTCTCTTTGTCTTAAATTTTTTAATGTACTACAAGAGAAGTAAGCTACTTCTCAAGAAGTTGTTTCTGAATGTGGTACCAAGCAGCAAATCATTTCTTGCACATCATGTGTGATTTCTTTTTTTTTTCTAAGAGCAGTATGACTTATTAAAGATATATCTGACTGGGCGCGGTGGCTCAAGCCTGTAATCCCAGCACTTTGGGAGGCCGAGATGGGCAGATCATGAGGTCAGGAGATCGAGACTATCCTGGCTAACACGGTGAAACCCCGTCTCTACTAAAAAAATACGAAAAATCTAGCCGGGCATGGTGGCAGGCACCTGTAGTCCCAGCTACTCGGGAGGCTGAGGCAGGAGAATGGCATAAACCCGGGAGGTGGAGCTTTCAGAGAGCTGAGATCCGGGCACTGCACTCCAGCCTGGGTGATAGAGCGAGACTCCATCTCAAAAAAAAAAAAAAAAAAAAAAGATATATCTGCATGATGCCAAAGCTAGTCACTGTCCCCCATAAAAAAGCAGTTAAACCAATCAATTAAGAGAGAATGATTTCAGTATTTTTATTTTTCTTTTTTTGTAGTTTTAAGTGGTTTAAATTCAAGCTTTGGTAATAAGTACTCAGTACGAGTTACATTTGAAAATAGGGCTTTATTGAAAAAAACAATGCTAGAAAATAAGGCTAGAGGCCTAGAACAAAAGGCACAGAGTTAAACTGTCTGATGATCTCCTGTGACAGGCCTGTTTATTTTACTGTTAAATAAGAAGCAGTTAACATTTGTGAAATTTAGATGTTAAAACACTTTAAGTGGTAAAATTTAATTATAAGCTCTGTGAATATACTATATACCACTGAATGATACCCTTTTAAAGAATGTGAATTAGCTGGGCACGGTGGCTCACACCTGTAATTCCAGCACTTTGGGAGGCTGAGGCGGGCAGATCACGAGGTCAGGAGATCGAGACCATCCTGGCTAACACAGTGAAATCCTATCTCTACTAAAAATACAAAAAAATTAGCCGGGCATGGTGGCAGGTGCCTGTAGTCCCAGCTACTTGGGAGGCGGAGGCAGGAGAATGACCCCGGGAGGCGGAGGTTGCAGTGAGCCGAGATCACGTCACTGCACTCCAGCCTGGGCGACATAGCGAGACTGTCTCAAAAAAAAAAAGAGAATGTGAATTATGTTTCAATAAAGCTGTCAATAAAAATAAGCAAATAACAAGAAACTATTCAAGGTAAAAAAAAATTAGTTATAGGTTAATCTCCTAAAATCTGGTTTTTTTGAAACTTCCCTAAAGTAACCAAACTTGACTTAATATATCTGATCTAGAAATAGGAAATTTTAGCATTTTCTTGATGTAATTTAGTTACTTTACTGTTCTTGTGAATCATTCATATGAGAAAAACAATAGTCAGCTTGCATTCAATTATGAATTACTCTAAATTACCCTTAGAATAGAATTTGCTTTAATTATTTATATGCATGTCACTTCTACTTAGATTTCAAGAAGTATAATTTATGTTGTTTGTTGCTAACTTGTTCATACAAAGTTGATGATTTGGAGCAGTTTACAGCGTTTTTCTTAAAGTTCCTGATTATTTCTTTTTTAATTTGCAGAACATGAGCCTTTGAATGCTCCTCAGCTCTTGGTCCCAGATGTATATCTAAATCTGAAGCTTTCCACTGAAATGTCAGAGAAACCTTTGTCACCCTCAACACCTCATACAGTAGCAAACTTGGTTTGTGTTTTATTCAGAAATTTTAATAATACCTTTGCGCTAAAATGTATTATGGTCATGTAGACATTATTCAATTGTGTAGATGAAATGAGGCTAAAAATCTCATCTAGGTAGTTTTGTAGTAAAGGTTCAAAAATTAATTTAAGCATTATGCCAAAAATATTGTAAACTAAGATCAATAATACATACTTCCTGCTCCTTTTCCTAAGTTGGGCACATTCAGGCCCTTCTTTCCTTGTTATTAATAAGAATTAAGAATTAAGCCTTTTTTTGGGGGGACAGAGTGACCATATAGAGTAAAAAGAATGTAACCCTCTTTGATTTTATGTGTTTTGGCTCAGGTTGGACATACTTATATAAATGTGATTGACATTGAAGCTGATGATCTACAGGAATTACCTGTGAGAGAAGAGCCTTCAAATGATAATGTTATCAAACAGCAAAGCGATCATCCAGCAGTTCCATCGTCTGCAGAGTTACATTATATGGCAGCTTCAGTTACTAATGCTGTTCCCCCGCATAATTTTAAGAGTCAAGGTAATTTTTTCCTACTTTTAAAACAAAAATGATTTGAAAAGTTATTTAATATAGCATTGTTATCCCTACTCACATCTCTTAGCTCTCCTCCTAAAACCCACTGTATTTTTGGATGTTTATATTCACAGAAATGTTCTGTTAATCTTCTCATTACCTTATTTAGAAGTTTAGAATCAGTCTTTGAATGCTTTTCATATTCTTAATAGAATCAGCCAGTTCCTCTATGGATTTATTTTCCAAACCTGCAGAAGTAGCTCCAGCTTGTCTGGATGGAAAAAGCTTGAGAGCAGGCATTACAGAAGTGAAGGAGCCTAGTGTCACCTCACCTACACCATCAGACATACAGCAGAACGAAGGTAAACAGCCAAGAGGTATAGCATGACCCTCTTCTGAATTACTGTTATATTGGAAACAAGCACCAAAATTTGATAATTGCAAAAGAAACCAGAAAAAGGGTTGTCTCTTGCTGAGGAGCATGGGGGCAAATAGGTAAATGAAATAGAGACATGATTCCAAAGCTGGGACCCATGGATATTTTGTAAAAAGTCACAGATCTGTTTATGCATATGTCTTTTCTCAATTAATAAGGCTAACAATAAATATTCTGTGTGAGTTCATGAGTGTTTTGATGTTAAAAAGCAATTTTCATATTGTAAAAGGTGGGAAATCATCAAATAGCACACCGAAAATAAACAGGCATGGTAGCCAACAGTACTTTTTTCCCCAACTTTTATTTCAAATTCGGGACACATGTACAGGTTTGTTACCTAGGTATATTGCATGATGCTAAGGTTTAGGGCATGATTGGACCCATCACCCAGGTAGTGAGCATAGTACCCAATAGGTAGTTTTTCATCCCTTACCTTCCTCCCTCCCTCTCTGTCTTATAGTCCTCAGTGTCTGTTGTTTCCATCTTTATGGCCAGGTGTACGCAATTCAATAGTACTTATAAATATTCAGTTTTATAGTCAGGTTGCATTATGGTAACTTTTTACAAGATTTAGAAGACTATATATATTTAAATTTTTAAATAAAATACATATATATGTGTGTATTATTGTTGTGTTTTAGAGACAGAGTCTTGCTGAATTGTTCAGACTGGGGTATGGTGGTGCGATCATAGTTCACTGTAGCCTCGAACTCCTGGGCTCAAGGGATCCTCCTGCCTCAGCCTCCCAAGTAGCTAGAATTACAGGCACACACCACCATGCCTAGCTAATTTAAAAATTTTTTTTATAGAGACAGGGTCTCACTATGTTGCCCAGGTTGGTCTTAAACTCCTGGTCTGAAGTGATCCTTCCGCCTCAGCCTCCCAAAGTACTGGGATTACAGGCATGAGCCATCACACCAGCCTAGAAGAATATCCCTCCACAACATGAAGCTACTACATCCTGTGACTGGTTAGGTTAATCCAATATGCAATCAGACTTCCTGCAACAGAGACCTGAGTCTCCCCTAGGTTCCACAGTGGTTGTGAGGTATGGACATAGTCAGCCCTGTGGTTGCAAGATGCTTGGGCACAGAGTCTAGCTCTGCCTGATTATTGTATAATGACAGTGGGCACTCAGGAGACATGAGGAGCAAGGAAGGGATGGGTTAGGATGTGTTAGGGCATGTGTATTACAGCTGCATATACAAACAAGTACCAGCATTTCAGATTTTAAAGCCTTCATCTTCTCTCTCCTGTCATGGGGCTGCTAAGGTGTATGGGTGGTGAATGGAGGATGTATGAAGCTAGCAATGTTTCAGACGGGGGAAGTATGTGGGAAAGTGAACAGAGCCTGGCTTTTAGATTCAAATAGAACAGACCTGGATTTGAATCCCAGCTCTGTCACTTAATAGCTTAGATACGTTTTACAAATCAATTAACTTTCTTTGATCCTCACTTGTATGTCTGTAGGACACACCTCAGAGGGTTGTCATGAAGTACATCTAGCCAAGTGTTTGTGGCTGCTTAGGTACTCTGTTAATTTCCCTTCATTTTCATGCCAATCAACTTTTGAAGTTCTGGCAGACAGGAAGTAGACTTTTCTCTCTGTGACCCCTGAGTATCTTAGGCCAGCATTTCAAATGACTATAAGCTACAGATTAATTTCATTTATCAATGAGACTGGGTTTATAATCAACCTTTTGGAGGTTCCTTACAGGGGGAGAAGGCCTGGTTGCAAAAATTTATCAATGGACCCTGGTACTCTAATTACAGAGAAGAACTTTAAAAGGAAAAGTTTTATATTTTGAAATTAAATTCTGTCGTTTTACATAATATACTTTATTATTATTATTATTTTTTTTGAGATAGAGTCTCACTGTGTCACCCAGGCTGGAGTGCAGTGGTACAATCTCGGCTCACTGCAACCTCTGCCTCCCAGGTTCAAGTGACTCTCATGCCTCAGCCTCCTGAATAGCTGGTACTACAGGCATGTGCCACTACACTCAACTAGTTTTTATATTTTTAGTAGAGGTAAGGTTTTGCCATGTTGGTCAGGCTGGTCTTGAACTCCTGACCTCATGATCCACCCACCTCAGCCTCCCAAAGTGCTGAGATTACAGGTGTGAGCCACTGCACCTGGCCCATAATATGCTTTAGAAACTCAGAATATAGTCACACATTAGAGTTGACTGGGATTTACATTACAGGAAAAGGTGAGGAGAAGGGAGGGACAAGGTCACTAGATGCATACAACAAAAAGCTAAACAAACAATAAATTTCTGTTTTAGTGAGACCTGCTCATTATTTTTTGAATGACAGTAGCATCTTATTTTGGAAGTCATCTCCTACTAGGAATATCATCAATAATAGCAAGCAGAGTTTTGCTGGGCCTAGAAAGAGCATTGCAGGGTCAGTGGAACTCAGTGTTTAACATTCTTGGATGGGTGATTTCTCTATGAGTCAGTGGAAGCGGAACAGGTTCTCCAGAGAAAGGGAAGCTAGTTTCATTATATATTGAGGACGTTCTGGGTTTTGAGCGTGTACTTCTCTTTTGCTGTATTTTCCACTTGTAAGTTTGTATGCATCACATTCTTTCCTGAGAGTCACTAAAGCTGATGCTTCAGGCTGCTAAGAAACAGGGATAGATAGATGTAAAGTACTGTGAGAGTCAAGCTAAAAAGGGTAGGGCAGAACAGGTAGGGAAATACTATATAACTGCCATTGCCAATGTTGCCATTTACTATTGTCTTATCATGGGAAGGTTCAACTTAGACTGGGACTGAAATATAATAAGCACTATTTATATTTTTTTAGTAGTTCACATTTTTTCAAAGTACT
The DNA here is from genome assembly GCF_049350105.2 of Macaca mulatta. Lineage (NCBI taxonomy): Eukaryota > Metazoa > Chordata > Mammalia > Primates > Cercopithecidae > Macaca > Macaca mulatta. The sequence continues at coordinate 38,262,287 of NC_133411.1, read as the reverse complement.
TTGCCACATAATTTGATCTTCACAAAACGCATAAGTTAGGTAGGGCAGGCATCATAATCTTCATTTGACTGACTCTTCATTCAATAAACATGAAGTTAAAGACCATATACCAGGGCTAAAGAAGAGAGAAACACCAGGCTCTCAGTCTGCGGGCATGCCTACAGGGGGAAGGAAAGACAGACATATAAAGAGATGATTATGATACTGCTTGGTAAGTTCTGCAGTGACGGGATGAATGAGATTCTTGGGTAAGACAGCATGGAATCCATCTCGGGGGATGATTGGGGCTATTTGGAGGAGAGACACCTAAATGGAATCTTAAAGGAAAGTAGGTTTTAGTGAGAGAATGGGCCTTCAGACAGACAGAATAGATTTTGCAGTAAGTTAATGGAACTTTTTTAGTTTGAGAAAATTTAAGTTGGGCTGGGTGTGGTGGCTCATGCCTATAATCCCAGCACTTTGGGAGGCTAAGGTGGGTGGATTGCTTGAGCTCAGGAGTTTGAGACCGGCCTTGGCAACATAGCGAGACCCTGTCTCTACAAGAAATAGAAAAATTAGCCAGGTGTTGTGGCACACACCTGTAGTCCCAGTTACTCGAGAGGCTGAGGCAGGAGGATCGCTTGAGTCCAGGAGGCAGAGGTTGCAATAAACCAAGACCTCATCACTGTACTCCAGCCTGGGTGCTAGAGCGAGACCATGTCTCAAAGAAAAGAAAAGAAAATTAAAGTTCATTATGCCTGGAGTCAAACTGAGTAGTATTTTGTTTGTTTGTTTAAAGAAATAGCAAGAGATGAATTTCAGCTGGAGAGGTAGACAATGGAAAGATTATGTGTGCCATTGTCTGTCATATGGAGGCATTTGGACTTTTAAGGTGAAGGCATTGGAGACACACTGAAGAGTTTTGGACAGAAAAGGAACGTGATTTCTGTTTTTAAAAGATCTCTCTGGACCTGGTGTGGAAGATGGACTAGATAGGATAGAGATAAATTACAGATAACGATATGATTTGGGGTCTATTTATTGTGAAAACTTCAGCCAAGTAGTGGTATTAAGAATGTAGGCATTTAGCAGGTTGAATCATCAGTACTTGTCACTTTGGATCTAAGGGAAAGAAAGGAGCCTCGAGTGACTTTCTGGTGTCTGGTTTGGGAAACTGAATGGTGGTGCTGTTTGCTGAGCTGCGGAACAAGGAAGAGGGAGCCATTTGGAGGGGCAGAAGCAATGAATTCATTTTTATGTGCTTATGGGACAACCTAACTGATATGTTCAGGATATGAAGAGCTGGAGCTAAAAAAGACTGCCATATGGATTTGGGAGTCATCTTTCATCAATGACATAACTCAGAGAAAGTGGGAAGAGTGAGTAGAGAAGTGAGTTCAGGCTGGCAGCCCAGGAAGTACTGACGGGTAAAAGGAATGGATGGCAGCAGAAGAAGTATGAGCAATACAGGCAGGAGGAGACCCAGACATCAGAAGAAGAGTGCATTTAAAAAAGGTGGTGCAGACCAGGTGCAGGGGCTCACGCCTGTAATCCAGCACTTCCTGAGACTGAGGTGGGAGGATTGCTTGAGCCCAGGAGTTCGAGACCAGCCTGGGTGACAGAGCGAGGCTCTTAAAAAAAAAAAAAAAAAAGGAGGTGTTGCAAATTTGGGAGAAGAATCAACTGAATTTAAGAAGAAGAAGAGTCATTGGCTTTGATTTTGGTTTTAGGAGGTTTAACATTTGCCTGAGATCCCATATAAAGTCAGTAATAGCCAATATTGGGGCCAGCTTTTAATGTGTGATGTTTTTGGTTTTCAAGTAGAATTTGAAAAAGTCATTAAAAATATTAAATTTGCTTTTTGATGAAGTATATGTTTGTAGCAAGGAATGAAAGTAATATTCAGACTTTCCTTGTGTGTGGAACTTTGTTGTAGTAATTTATGTATTCTTATCCCAGAAGTCAAGAAGCTGAAAAGGAATTTTTAGGTGTATTTAATTAAAACTGATTTGGAAAGTAGTGTTGTGTTGGTTTAAAATGAAGTCATCAAAAAATGAGATCATCAGTAATACCTCTTCTTTAATTATAATCAATTCTGCTTTTACTCTCATTAATATTTAGATCTGCCAAAACCAGAGTTCCGATTCAAAGGACAGAGCACGAAGTCAGACTCTGCAGAAGATTATCTGTTGTGGAAACGGCTGCAAGGTGTCTCTGCAGCTTGCCCTGCACCAAGCTTTGCAGCTCACCGACTAGAGCATCTTACTGCTAAGCTTCAGAAAATTGACAAGCAGTTGCTAGCAATACAGAACATTGCTGAAAACATAGAGCAGGATTTCCCCAAACCTGAAATGCTAGATCTACATTGTGATAAGGTAGACTGCCTTTATTTTTAGTTTTTTGTTTGCAACTGAATTATTAGATTTGTAGTGTGATATACCTTTGGATACTTGATTTTTCAAAATGATGAGAAATTTATTTTCTTTAAGCTAGAGTTTGTCAACCTCAGCACTATCGACATTTGAGCCAGATAATTCTTTGTTGTGGGGGACTGTGCCATGTGTTGTAGGATATTTGGCAGCATCCCTGGTGTTTACCCACTGGTTTCCAGTGGCACTGCTCCCTAGTTGTAACAGTCAAAAATGTCTCCAGATAATGCCAAATGTTCCCTGGGAGCCAAAATCACCCTCAACTGAGAACCATTACCTTTAGGAAGTAAACCCATGTGTTATCATAAAATGAGTTGGAAAATATTACCCTGTCTTCTATATTTTGGAAAATTTTTTATAGGATTGGTGCTATTTCTTCCTTAAATGTTTGGTAGAGTTCAGTGAAGCCATCTTCACTGAAGATGCTTAAAGTTTTGTTTGTTGGGACATTTTAAAGTATAAATTTAGTTTCTTCTGTAGATATAGGGCTATTCAGCTGATCTGCTCTAAATAAAGCTTTTTCTAGAGTCCTCCCACACAAAAATGAAGTAAACCCATGCTTCCTATCAAGAAAAGAAATATGTGAATTACAAAACTAGAATGTGATTTTAAAGGAACCCCGCTTATAATTATCATTTTCTTCTGAAAGATTTTTATACTTTTACAAATATTATTGTCCTTCTATTTGGAGTTTTTGTGAGTTTCTTTTAAATATTTTGTGTAAGAGAGTTAGTAGTCAGTTCCTTAGAAATTTTTCATATCTTTTTTTCTTTTTATTCTTGAGTCATAGTCTTGCTCTGTTATCCAGGCTGGAGTGCAGTGATGCGATCATGACTCACTGCAGCCTCGATCTCCCAGGTTCAAGCAATCCTCCCATCTCAGCCTCCTGAGTACCTGGGACTATAGGTGTATACCACCACTCCCAGCTAAGTTTTTAATATTTTTTTGTGGAGACGAGCTCTCCCTATGTTGCTCAAACTAGCCTCGAATTCTTGGCCTCAAGCAGTCTTGCCTTGGCCTCCGAAAGTGCTGGGATTATAGATGTGAGCCACCATACCAGCCTAGTTTTCTATATCTTTAAAAGGTAGACATACAAAATAAATTAATGTTTATATATAATGACAGTTAAATAAAATAGGAAGTCTCAAAAATTATTTTGCACATTTTGTCCTTTTTTTTTTAAAGGAAGAACAATTTATATCAAAAGGATTAGAGAACAAATAATTATGTTACAAATAATTGGTTAAATGAGACCATGGTTGGGTACTTGAGGCCAAGAGTTTGAGATCAGCCCAGGCAACATAGCGACACCTCATCTCCATAAAAATAATAATAAGTCAGGCATGGTGGTGTGCACCTTTAGTCCTAGCTACTTGGGAGGCTGAGGTGGGAGAATCACTTGAGCCCAGGAGTTCAAGGCTGCAGTAAGCTATCATTGTGCCACTGCACTGTAGCCTTGGTGTCAGAGCAAGGCCCTGCCTCTAAAAAAAAAAAAAAAAAAAAAAGAAAAGTTAAATGTCTTAAAGTCTAATATTGGGAAATGCAAAATAGTCTGCAGGATAAGAATTCCATTATTGACTTACCTTACAAATATTCCAGTTTGCTAGTGTGTTGACATTTAAAAAATGTATTTATTAGGTTTATAGTACACCTTCAATCCAAATATTTAACACATTTAAAAATTAAGATGAAGGGGGGCGGAGCAAGATGGCCAAATAGGAACAGCTCCAGTCTCCAACTCCCAGCGCGAGCGACACAGAAGACTGGTGATTTCTGCATTTTCAACTGAGGTACTGGGTTCATCTCACTAGGGAGTGCCAGACAATCGGTGCTGGTCAGCTGCTGCAGCCCGACCAGCGAGAGCTGAAGCAGGGCGAGGCATCGCCTCACCTGGGAAGCGCAAGGGGAAAGGGAATCCCTTTTCCTAGCCAGGGGAACTGAGACACACAACACCTGGAAAATCGGGTAACTCCCACCCCAATACTGCGCTTTAAGCAAACAGGCACACCAGGAGATTATATCCCACACCTGGCCGGGAGGGTCCCACGCCCACGGAGCCTCCCTCATTGCTAGCACAGCAGTCTGCGATCTAACCAAAGGCAGCAGCGAGGCTAGGGGAGGGGCGCCCGCCATTGCTGAGGCTTCAGTAGGTAAACAAAGCCCTAGGAAGATCGAACTGGGTGGAGCTCACAGCAGCTCAAGGAAACCTGCCTATCTCTGTAGACACCACCTCTGGGGACAGGGCACAGTAAACAACAAAAGCAGCAGAAACCTCTGCAGACGCAAACGACTCTGTCTGACAGCTTTGAAGAGAGCAGTAGATCTCCCAACACGGAGGTTGAGATCTGAGAAGGGACAGACTGCCTGCTCAAGTGGGTCCCTGACCCCTGAGTAGCCTAACTGGGAGACATCCCCCACTAGGGCAGTCTGACACCCCACACCTCACAGGGTGGAGTACACCCCTGAGAGGAAGCCTCCAAAGCAAGAATCAGACAGGTACACTCGCTGTTCAGCAATATTCTGTCTTCAGCCCCTGCTGCTGACACCCAGGCAAACAGGATCTGAGGTGGACCTCAAGCAATCTCCAACAGACCTACATCTGAGGGTCCTGACTGTTAGAAGGAAACCTATCAAACAGGAAGGACACCTACACCAAAACCCCATCAGTACGTCACCATCATCATCAAAGACCAGAGGCAGATAAAACCACAAACATGGGGAAAAAGCAGGGCAGAAAAGCTGGAAATTCAAAAAATAAGAGCGCATCTCCCCTGGCAAAGGAGCGCAGCCCATCGCCAGCAACGGATCAAAGCTTGATGGAGAATGACTTTGACGAGATGAGAGAAGAAGGCTTCAGTCCATCAAACTTCTCAGAGCTAAAGGAGGAATTACGTACCCAGTGCAAAGAAACTAAAAATATTGAAAAAAAAGTGGAAGAATTGATGGCTAGAGTAATTAATGCAGAGAAGGTCATAAACGAAATGAAAGAGATGAAAACCATGACACGAGAAATACGTGACAAATGCACAAGCTTCAGTAACCGACTCGATCAACTGGAAGAAAGAGTATCAGCGATTGAGGATCAAATGAATGAAATGAAACGAGAAGAGAAACCAAAAGAAAAAAGAAGAAAAAGAAATGAACAAAGCCTGCAAGAAGTATGGGATTATGTAAAAAGACCAAATCTACGTCTGATTGGGGTGCCTGAAAGTGAGGGGGAAAATGGAACCAAGTTGGAAAACACTCTTCAGGATATCATCCAGGAGAACTTCCCCAACCTAGTAGGGCAGGCCAACATTCAAATCCAGGAAATACAGAGAACGCCACAAAGATACTCCTCGAGAAGAGCAACTCCAAAACACATAATTGCCAGATTCACCAAAGTTGAAATGAAGGAAAAAATCTTAAGGGCAGCCAGAGAGAAAGGTCGGGTTACCCACAAAGGGAAGCCCATCAGACTAACAGCAGATCTCTCGGCAGAAACTCTACAAGCCAGAAGAGAGTGGGGGCCAATATTCAACATTCTTAAAGAAAAGAATTTTCAACCCAGAATTTCATATCCAGCCAAACTAAGTTTCATAAGTGAAGGAGAAATAAAATCCTTTACAGATAAGCAAATGCTTAGAGATTTTGTCACCACTAGGCCTGCCTTACAAGAGACCCTGAAGGAAGCACTAAACATGGAAAGGAACAACCGGTACCAGCCATTGCAAAAACATGCCAAAATGTAAAGACCATTTAGGCTAGGAAGAAACTGCATCAACTAACGAACAAAATAACCATTTAATATCATAATGGCAGGATCAAGTTCACACATAACAATATTAACCTTAAATGTAAATGGACTAAATGCTCCAATTAAAAGACACAGACTGGCAAACTGGATAAAGAGTCAAGATCCATCAGTTTGCTGTATTGAGGAGACCCATCTCACATGCAGAGACATACATAGGCTCAAAATAAAGGGATGGAGGAAGATTTACCAAGCAAATGGAAAACAAAAAAAAGCAGGGGTTGCAATCCTAGTCTCTGATAAAACAGACTTTTAACCATCAAAGATCAAAAGAGACAAAGAAGGCCATTACCTAATGGTAAAAGGATCAATTCAACAGGAAGAGCTAACTGTCCTAAATATATATGCACCCAATACAGGAGCACCCAGATTCATAAAGCAAGTCCTTAGAGACTTACAAAGAGACTTAGACTCCCATACAATAATAATGGGAGACTTCAACACTCCACTGTCAACATTAGACAGATCAACAAGACAGAAAGTTAACAAGGATATCCAGGAATTGAACTCATCTCTGCAGCAAGCAGACCTAATAGACATCTAGAGAACTCTCCACCCCAAATCAACAAAATATACATTCTTCTCAGCACCACATCGCACTTATTCCAAAATTGACTACATAATTGGAAGTAAAGCACTCCTCAGCAAATGTACAAGAACAGAAATTATAACAAACTGTCTCTCAGACCACAGTGCAATCAAACTAGAACTCAGGACTAAGAAACTCAATCAAAACCGCTCAACTACATGGAAACTGAACAACCTGCTCCTGAATGACTACTGGGTACATAACGAAATGAAGGCAGAAATAAAGATGTTCTTTGAAACCAATGAGAACAAAGATACAACATACCAGAATCTCTGGGACACATTTAAAGCAGTGTGTAGAGGGAAATTTATAGCACGAAATGCCAAGAGAAAGCAGGAAAGATCTAAAATTGACACTCTAACATCACAGTTAAAAGAACTAGAGAAGCAAGAGCAAACGCATTCAAAAGCTAGCAGAAGGCAAGAAATAACTAAGATCAGAGCAGAACTGAAGGAGATAGAGACACAAAAAACCCTCCAAAAAATCAATGAATCCAGGAGTTGGTTTTTTGAAAAGATCAACAAAATTGACAGACCGCTAGCAAGACTAATAAAGAAGAAAAGAGAGAAGAATCAAATAGACGCAATAAAAAATGATAAAGGGGATATCACCACCCACCCCACAGAAATACAAACTACCATCAGAGAATACTATAAACACCTCTACGCAAATAAACTAGAAAATCTAGAAGAAATGGATAATTTCCTGGACACTTACACTCTTCCAAGACTAAACCAGGAAGAAGTTGAATCCCTGAATAGACCAATAGCAGGCTCTGAAATTGAGGCAATAATTAATAGCCTACCAACCAAAAAAAGTCCAGGACCAGATGGATTCACAGCTGAATTCTACCAGAGGTACAAGGAGGAGCTGGTACCATTCCTTCTGAAACTATTCCAATCAATAGAAAAAGAGGGAATCCTCCCTAACTCATTTTATGAGGCCAACATCATCCTGATACCAAAGCCTGGCAGAGACACAACAAAAAAACAGAATTTTAGACCAATATCCCTGATGAACATCGATGCAAAAATCCTCAATAAAATACTGGCAAACCGGATTCAGCAGCACATCAAAAAGCTTATCCACCATGATCAAGTGGGCTTCATCCCTGGAACGCAAGGCTGGTTCAACATTCGCAAATCAATAAACATAATCCAGCATATAAACAGAACCAAAGACAAGAACCACATGATTATCTCAATAGATGCAGAAAAGGCTTTTGACAAAATTCAACAGCCCTTCATGCTAAAAACGCTCAATAAATTTGGTATTGATGGAACGTACCTCAAAATCATAAGAGCTATTTATGACAAACCCGCAGCCAATATCATACTGAATGGGCAAAAACTGGAAAAATTCCCTTTGAAAACTGGCACAAGACAGGGATGCCCTCTCTCACCACTCCTATTCAACATAGTGTTGGAAGTTCTGGCTAGGGCAATCAGGCAAGAGAAAGAAATCAAGGGTATTCAGTTAGGAAAAGAAGTCAAATTGTCCCTCTTTGCAGATGACATGATTGTATATTTAGAAAACCCCATTGTCTCAGCCCAAAATCTCCTTAAGCTGATAAGCAACTTCAGCAAAGTCTCAGGATACAAAATTAATGTGCAAAAATCACAAGCATTCTTATACACCAGTAACAGACAGAGAGCCAAATCATGAATGAACTTCCATTCACAATTGCTTCAAAGAGAATAAAATACCTAGGAATCCAACTTACAAGGGATGTAAAGGACCTCTTCAAGGAGAACTACAAACCACTGCTCAGTGAAATAAAAGAGGACACAAACAAATGGAACAACATACCATGCTCATGGATAGGAAGAATCAATATCGTGAAAATGGCCATACTGCCCAAGGTTATTTATAGATTCAATGCCATCCCCATCAAGCTACCAATGAGTTTCTTCACAGAATTGGAAAAAACTGCTTTAAAGTTCACATGGAACCAAAAAAGAGCCCGCATCTCCAAGACAATCCTAAGTCAAAAGAACAAAGCTGGAGGCATCACGCTACCTGACTTCAAACTATACTACAAGGCTACAGTAACCAAAACAGCATGGTACTGGTACCAAAACAGAGATATAGACCAATGGAACAGAACCGAGTCCTCAGAAATAATACCACACATCTACAGCCATCTGATCTTTGACAAACCTGAGAAAAACAAGAAATGGGGAAAGGATTCCCTATTTAATAAATGGTGCTGGGAAAATTGGCTAGCCATAAGTAGAAAGCTGAAACTGGATCCTTTCCTTACTCCTTATACGAAAATTAATTCAAGATGGATTAGAGACTTAAATGTTAGACCTAATACCATAAAAACCCTAGAGGAAGACCTAGGTAGTACCATTCAGGACATAGGCATGGGCAAAGACTTCATGTCTAAAACACCAAAAGCAACGGCAGCAAAAGCCAAAATTGACAAATGGGATCTCATTAAACTAAAGAGCTTCTGCACAGCAAAAGAAACTACCATCAGAGTGAACAGGCAACCTACAGAATGGGAGAAAGTTTTTGCAATCTACTCATCTGACAAAGGGCTAATATCCAGAACCTACAAAGAACTCAAACAAATTAAAAGAAAAAAACAAACAACCCCATCAAAAAGTGGGCAAAGGATATGAACAGACATTTCTCAAAAGAAGACATTCATACAGCCAACAGACACCTGAAAAAATGCTCATCATCACTGGCCATCAGAGAAATGCAAATCAAAACCACAATGAGATACCATCTCACACCAGTTAGAATGGCGATCATTAAAAAGTCAGGAAACAACAGGTGCTGGAGAGGATGTGGAGAAATAGGAACACTTTTACACTGTTGGTGGGATTGTAAACTAGTTCAACCATTATGGAAAACAGTATGGCGATTCCTCAAGGATCTAGAACTAGAAGTACCATATGACCCAGCCATCCCATTACTGGGTATATACCCAAAGGATTATAAATCATGCTGCTATAAAGACACATGGACACATATGTTTATTGCGGCACTATTCACAATAGCAAAGACTTGGAATCAACCCAGATGTCCATCAGTGACAGACTGAATTAAGAAAATGTGGCACATATACACCATGGAATACTATGTAGCCATAAAAAAGGATGAGTTTGTGTCCTTCGTAGGGACATGGATGCAGCTGGAAACCATCATTCTTAGCAAACTATCGCAAGAACAGAAAACCAAACACCGCATGTTCTCACTCATAGGTGGGAACTGAACAATGAGATCACTTGGACTCGGGAAGGGAAACATCACACACTGGGGCCTATCATGGGGAGGGGGGAGGGGGGAGGGGGGAGGGATTGCATTGGGAGTTATACCTGATGTAAATGACGAGTTGATAGGTGCTGACGAGTTGATAGGTGCTGACGAGTTGATGGGTGCAGCACAGCACCATGGCACAAGTATACATATGTAACAAACCTGCACGTTATGCACATGTACCCTAGAACTTAAAGTATAATAATAATAGAAAAAAATTAAGATTAAGCATATGTGAAACTATACTGAAAGGATATGAGGCAGGACTACGACTAAGTAAAAATATTAATACTAAGTAATGATATTATGATGCTTATTTGGTTGTTTTCCTCTTTTTGGGGAGTAGATTTGGGGTCTCACCATGTTACCCAGGCCAGTCTCTAACTCCAAATGATCCTCCCACCTCAGCCTCCCAAAGTACTGGGATTACAGATGTGAGCCATTGCACCTGGCCTGCTTTCTGTTTTTTTTTAAAACCCAGATTTAGATCTTCACATCCAAATAAATGTTCAGCATCAAAGCAGTTGTTGGAACTCTTTACTTCAAAGAATCTCTTTTGAAATTGCCTTCTGAGCTAGTTTAGTATTCATTATCTACAGCCAGATACTTGATTTATACCCAAATCTAGTCTTTTTTTTTTTTTTTTTTTTGAGACGGAGTCTCGCTCTGTCGCCCAGGCTGGAGTGCAGTGGCCGGATCTCGGCTCACTGCAAGCTCCGCCTCCCGGGTTTACGCCATTCTCCTCCCTCAGCCTCCGGAGTAGCTGGGACTACAGGCACCCGCCACTTGGCCCGTCTAGTTTTTTGTATTTTTTTTTAGTAGAGACGGGGTTTCACCGGGTTCGCCAGGATGGTCTCGATCTCCTGACCTCGTGATACGCCCGTCTTGGCCTCCCAAAGTGCTGGGATTACAGGCTTGAGCCACCGCGCCCGGCCCAAATCTAGTCTTGATCTTGGTTTGCTCACTCTCAGAAGAGTTCATGAATCATTAATTCCTTCAACAAACATTTATTGAGCATCTACTGCATATTAGGCCCTGTGCTAAATTCCAGGAATAGAAAGATAAATAAGGCATAGTACCTACTCTTAAGGAGTGTAAAATCTAATAAAAGAAGATAGATGTATATACCAATAAATACATACATACTGGGTCTAATGAGGCACATAGATATGCCTGGCATGCTGTGGCATCAAAGAAGGCTTTGTAGAGGTGACTCGAGCTGGTAATGAATTGGTATTCATCAGCTAATTAAGGAAAGACTGGCAAAATATTGTGAGCAAAGGAGAAAGGTACCAAATGGCATAGAGTGTTTGGGGAGCTGTATGAGCATTACTTAGAGGTAGAAGTTAGTGGGATTGGACTTTAAGACATTTGGCAGTAGAGGTAGGAGAGGGGAGACAAGGAGGAACAGAAAGCATTTACCATGTCAAGCCATTGGGATTTTATCCTATAAGCACGTAGTGGGAAACCACTGAAGTATTTTAAACAGTGAAGGGAGATGATCAGATATGCAGACAGTAATGTGGAGGGTAGACTGGAAAGGATAAGTCTGGGAACAAGGAGACCACATGGGTTACAGTGGTTCCACATCTGACTGCCCATTAGAATCATCTAGGAAACTTGTTAAGAATGCAAATTCCTGGGCCCCATTTCCCTGAAATTCTGATTTTAAGTAGGTCTGGTTAGAGCCCAGGAATCTGTGTTATTAACAAGCTTCACAAATGATTCTTATGCTGCTAGCTCTATATCAGGTCCACTGATAAGTGTTTGAGATCCACTAAATATCTATGGCAGGAAATAACAATGTGCCTGAATTTGAGCGGTAAGAATGGAGTGAAGGCATTAATAGGACTTAGAGATTGATAAGCTGTGGGAAGGTGAAGAAGACAACAGAGATTCACAGTGGTGTCCAAATTCCAGCCTGGGTGAATGGTGGAGCCATTTTCCAAACTAAGGAAGTGGAAGAGGGGTGTGTGTGTCTGTGTGTGTGTGTGTGTGTGTGTGTGTGTGTGTGTGTGATGTGTGTGTTGGGGGAGGGAGGCACAATGATTTCTATCAGGGACATGACAAATTTGAGGTGCTATGAGATAAGTAGGCAGTTCCTCAGAAGCAGCTGAGGAGCTACAACTGGGCTGAAGTTACAGATTTTGGAGTAATCAGTTAGGAGGAAGTTCAGTAATCAGTTAGGAGGAAGTTCAAATCATGATAGCATAGGCAGTCCTCAGGGAGAGCACATAGAGGAGAAAAGAAGAGGGCAAAGAATCTTGTAGAAACACTACCTTGTAAGGATGAGGATTCCACAAGACTTGAGAACAGTCTGAAGTCATAAGAGACTCAGGAGAAAGCCAGCCAAAGCAGGAGTTGCAGGAGGGAATTTCCACATATCTTAATGTTTAATGGACTCCTGTGATGTCAAGATCACTCAGATGCTTTTTCAGAGTATACATTCTATCCCTGCTGAATCTGTTGGGGAGGTGGAGATGGCATGGCATGGCGTTTTGAAAAGGCTCTCAAAAATTCTGATAGGGCTCCTCTCTCAAGTCTTTTAAGACTTGAAGGTAGGGACAATGTCTTTTGCTACACAGGGTGGGCATTTAATAAATATTTGTTTAATGGTTGTCTTTGCTATCTTAGTTTTGATTCTGGCACTAATAAAATCACATTTACATACTAAAGATTCACCACTAGAACAGTTATTTATAATTGTGGCACAAGGTTGGGAGACAATTTCAAAGGAAGAGTTCCAAAAGCATTTTCTCAAAGCCCCTAAGTACAGTAGTCCCCTCTTATTTGCAGTTTTGTTTTCTGAGGTTTCTGTTACCCTTTGTACAGTATAAGAAGATGTTTTGAGAGACAGAAAGAAATCACATTCACATAACTTTGTTTACAGTATATTGTTATAATCATTCAATCTTATTCTTAGCAATTATTAATCTCTTACTGTGCCTAATTGATGAAGTAAGCTTTATCATAGGTATGTATGCATAGGAAAAAACATAGTATACAGTCGGCGCTCTATATCCATGGGTTCTGCATCTGACAGTTCAACCAAGTGTGGATTGAAAATATTTAATAAAAACAAAAAGGATGGTTGCAGCTGTACTGAACATGTACAGAGTTTTTTCTTGTCATTCCTAAACAATATGTCATAACAACTATTAATATTTAACATTTACATTGTATTAGATATTGTAAGTAATCTAGAGATTATTTAAAGTATATGGGAGAATATGTATAGGTTATATGCAAATACTGCACCATTTTATATAAGGGACTTGAGTGTCTGTGGATTTTGACGTCAGGAGCCAATCCCACATGGATACTAAGGGACAGCTATAAATAAGGTTCGGTACTACCCACCGTTTCAGGCATCCGCTGGGGGTCTTGGAACATATCTCCCAGGGAAAAAGAGGGTATTTAGTCTTCTAAAATGACCACTTTGAAGGAAATAATGTTAATTTTGTATACACACACACACACACACACACAATTTATTTATTTATTTAATTTATTTTTGAGATGGAGTCTCACTGTGTCATCCAGGCTGGAGTGCAGTGGCGCAATCTTGGCTCACTGCAACCTCTGCCTCCCAGGTTGAAGCAATTCTCCTGCCTTAGCCTCCTGAGTAGCTGGGATTACAGGCACCTGCCACCATGTCCACCTAATTTTTATATTTTTAGTAGAGACGGGGTTTTGCCATGTTGGCTAGGCTGGTCTCAAACTCCTGACCTCGAGTGATCTGCCTGCTTCACCCTCCCAAAGTGCTGGGATTACAGATGTGAGCCACTGGACCCAGCAGTTTTGGTATATTTTTTAAAAATACTCTCACATTGTTATAATGTACACATAAATACAAACATCTTCACTTGCCTAAGAAAACAGCTTAGAGTCCTGGAAGAGGCCCAGGGATACTCTAGTAAGTAGTCTTGAAGACCTGGATTGACCATGTCATGCCACTAAAAAAGTCATTGAATCTCTCTGGGCTTTGTTCTCTCCTTTTTAATATGAGTTTGTCTAGATGGTAATTAAGGTTCTTCATTCTAAAATTTTATGATACAATTTTCCTGAGCCTCTTAAAAGTTTATAACTCAGTTAAGCTACAAATAAGTAAAAATTTCCTCTGCTTTATTGATCCCTACCATTTAGCTTATATTGGATTTAATCCCATTTCTTTTACTTTTACATTAATCCAAGTGTTTAAAACTTACATAAACTTGTTTGTTATTTTGAAATTATCAAAGTATTACCATTGTTTTGTCTTGTGTGTTTTTTCTACAGATTGGACCAGTGGATCACATTGAATTCTCTTCTGGCCCTGAATTCAAAAAAACATTAGCCTCAAAAACCATTAGCATTTCTGAAGAAGGTTTGTAGGGGCTGACAGGGACTGGCTGAAGTCTTGCTTTAGTTGACTGAAAGAATAAACATTGCTTTGTGGAGTGCCAGAAGTAGGAATAGTTTTCATATATGAGCTTAAGGCATCAGCTTCCCAATTTTTAGATAAGGATTTTTTTTTTGTAATGTGATTAGCTTCCACCTCAAAGCCTTTTTTTTTTGGAGAAGGCAGTAACCTTCTCTGGATTTCATACCATGGGGCAAGTGTGGCCTGGAGCTCAGTTTTTGTGGATTCCAAACCATTGGCCTCATAGTGCTGAGGATTGCACAGAACTTTGTGCTGAGGTTGCTGTTTGTCTGTGATCATCAGCTGAGCTGGAATTTGAGGTTCTGGTAAAATGGCCAGGCAGTGGTGAGGTATTAAGTTTTTTCATTTTTTATTGAAAGAATGAATTTGTTTTTACTTTCTACTGTGTGTGTAGTTTATACCTGTGTTCTCTTCTCATTCAGTCTTGTCAGTCTTTTCAAAAACCAGTGTTTGTTAATTCTGTTTGTTTCTCAGTTTCCTTTTTCGTTAATCTTTATTATTCTATTTTGGGGGGATTAACTTGTTGGCTTTTTTCTAACTTTATTTTTTCTTGTTTTCTAATATGTGTAATTGAGGCTGAATATGTTCCTGCATGGACCTACTTATCATCATCTGGTGTTGTTCAGGTCTACATAGTTTGTAGTTCACATTATGATTTCTTTAGCTTGTAAAAGGAGTTTTTAGCTTCTAAATATTAAGGATTCTAATATATAGGGCTATGTTTTTGTGGTCGATTTCCATTTTCATTGTATTTTGATTAGCTGATGTGTATGATGATATCAGTTCTTAGAAATTTGTTAAAATTTCTCTTATGGCTGAGGATAGTCAGTTTTTATGTTATGTTCCACATTTATCTGAAGAGACCAAACATTTGCTGTTGGTTGTATGTATTGTATGTGTATATATCTCCCTTTGGTCAAGCTTCTAAATTGTATTGTCCAGATTTTTTATATTTTTTCTGATTCTTTAGTCAGCTTGATCCATTAATTTCTCAGAAGGTTGCATTAAAAATTACCCATAATGATTATGGAATTATTTATCCTTGTAAATCTGTTACATTCATCTTAAGGCTATAAGGTGAAAATAGTTCAGGATTGTTATATTTCTTGTTGGATTTTGTCTCTTTTATCACTAAGTAATTATTCCCAATAATCCTTTTTGACTTATAGTCGATTTTGTTTAATATGAACATTACTACCCCTGTGTTCTGGTATAACTTTTTGATATGTTTTTTTTTTAATTTTATGTAAAATTTCTATGCTATTTTAATAGAAGACAGAATCATACAATTAACTTTCATATACTCAACAACAAACTTTAATCATTATCAACTCATGGCCAATCCATTTTTTACCTAAACACCTACCCACACCCACCCACTCTTCCCACCTTTTTCTTGATTATTTTGAAGTGAAACCCAGACAGCACGTTATTTTATGTATAAATATTTTATATGTATCTCTAAAAGATCAGGTCCATTTTTAAAACATAAGCACAATAATATTGACACTCCTTTAAAAAATTCTTAATATACTTATATATCTAATCAGGGTTCAAATGTTGCCAATTGTCTTGTTTCAAAAAATAGCTTTTTAGGCCGGGTATGGTTTCTCACACCTGTAATCCCAGCACTTTGGGAGGCTGAGGCAGGCGGATCACAAGATCAGGAATTTAAAACCAGCCTGGCCAATATGGTGAAACCCTGTCTCTACTAAAAATACAAAAATTAGCCTGGTGTGGTGGTGGGCGCCTATAGTCCCAGCTACTCAGGAGGGTGAGGCAGGAGAATTGCTTGAAGACCAGGAGGCGGAGGTTGCAGTGAGCCAAGATCATGCCACTGCACTCCAGCCTGGGCGACAGAGCGAGACTCCGTCTCAAAAAAAAAAAAAAAAAAAAAAAAAGCTTTTTAATTATTACAGTTGGAACCCAGGTAAGATCTGTATGTGGCCATTGGTTGATGGCTTGTAAGTCTCTTTACTTCTGGGTTCCTTCTCTCCTTTTTCTTCCTTGAAGTTTTCTTTGTTGAAGAAACAAGATATTTGTTCTAAAGTGTTTTTCAGAGACTGAATTTTGCTAATTGAGTCTCTGTGATGTCATTTAATGTGTCGTTTTCTCCTCTGTATTTCTTGTAAATTGGATATCCCTTTACTTTCAGGCTGTTTGATTATGTTGTAGTTGTGTCCAGCATCTACCTAGATGTCATTCCTTTAAATAATTAGACAGTCTTTTTTAACTAGCAAGCATAATCAGTATTCATTTATTGTATTTACTGATATATTTGTGCTTATTTCTAATATCTTATTTCATGGGTTTTTTTTGCCCTTTTTTTCCTTTACTTTTTGTTCCTCTTTTTTGCCTTTTATTGGATTGAGTTTTCTATATTCTCTCTTTCCTACTGTATTGGTTCAGAAATTATACATTTCATTTTTAATTTTTAGTGGTTATTCTTGAATCTTTAACATTCATAGTTGAGTTAAAGTTTAAGGTGAAGTTGGACATGGTGGTGCATACCTGTAGTCCCAGCTATTCGGGAGGCTGAGGTGGGAGGATCACTCGAGCCCAAGAATTAAAGATTGTAGTATGCTATCATCACACCTATGAATAGCCACTGCACTCCAACCTGGACAACATAGTGAGACACCATCTCTTAAAATTTTTTTCTTTTTAAATTAAGGTGAATATATCTACCTCCCAAACAATATAAGGACTTTAGACCTTTTTAGCACTGATTTGTTCCCTCCATCTTCTCTGATACTGTTTTTTTTTTTGTTTGTTTGTTTGTTTGTTTTTGAGAGTCTCGCACTGTGGCCCAGGTTGGAGAGTGCAGTGGTGTGATCTCAGCTCACTACAACCACCGCCTCCCAGGTTCAAGCAATTTTCCTGCCTCAGCCTCCTGAGTAGCTGGGACTACAGGTGCACACCACCACGCCTGGCTAATTTTTTCTATTTTCAGTAGAGATGGGGCTTCACCATGTTGGCCAGGATGATCTCAATCTCTTGACCTTGTGATCCACCCGTCTCGGCCTCCCAAAGTGTTGGGATTATAGGTGTGAGCCACCAACCCAGCATCTGATACTGTTTTCAAATATTTGTAGATCTACTCTGTTTTTAACCCTCCCGTTTAGTTCCCCTTGCCTTTTATTTTTTAAGTCAGTGCTTAGCTAGGATTTCTCCACATTTGTCATTTTCTTTGCCAACAATTACTTCATTTTAAAATTTCTGATTTAAATAATGTAAATATGTAGGCAACAAATGTAGAAAACCAAAACAAGTTTCATGACACCTTTTATTGCCTGAGATGCTCTCTGATATTTTCTCTTCTCTGCTATTGTTGCCCACAGTTGCTTCTTGCATCCACTTCTTTTTTTTGTTTGTTTTTTGAGATGGAGTCTCACTCTGTCAGAGTGCAGTGGCACGATCTTGGCTCACTGCAGCCTCTGCCTCCCGGGTTCAAGCAAAACTCTGTCTCGGCCTCCCGAGTAGCTGGGACTACAGGCGCCTGCCACCATGCCTGGCTAATTTTTTGTATTTTTAGTAGACACGGAGTTTCCCCGTGTTAGCCAGGATGGTCTCAATCTCCTGATCTTGTGATCCACCTGCCTTGGCCTCCCAAAGTGCTGGGATTACAGGTGTGAGCCACCAGGCCCAGCCATATTTCTTTTATTTACCTTCTATTGGAGTAGGAATGATTCTTTAGTATTAAGATTTAACTTTGGGTACTTTTCACCGATAATATTTTGAAGTACTGCTTCCTCCCCATTTTTTCTTTTCTTTCTAAAACACCTGTTAGAGGTGTGTTGGACCTTCTCACTCTGTTACTTATATCTTTTTTTTTTTTTTTTTTTTTTTTAATGAGACAGAGTTTCGCTCTTGTTGTCTAGGCTGGAGTGCAATGACATGATCTCAGCTCACTGCAACCCCCACCTCGCGGGTTCAAGTGGTTCTCCTGCCTCAGCCTTCTGAGTAGCTGCGATTACGGGCATGTGCCACCACCCCTGGCAAATTTTTTGTATTTGTAGAGACAGGGTTTCTCCATTTTGGTCAGGCCAGTCTCGAACTCCTGACCTCAGGTGATCCGCCCACCTTGGCCTCCCAAAATGCTGGGATTACAGGTGTGAGCCACCACGCCTGGCCGCCTTATCTCTTTTAACCTCTTCTGCATAATTTCCTCCCTTTATCAGTGGTGCACTCAGGATGATTTCCTCAGATCTGTCTTTTAGTTTACTAATTCTCTTCTTTGCTATGTCTTTGCTGTTTTAGCTATTTGTTATGATTTTAATTTTGGTGGCTATATTTAATATCTAGAAGTTGTATTTATTTCTTTTTCAGATCTATCTGCTCTTTGGATGTCCTGTCCTGTTTTTTTTTATTGCTGTTCCTATGCTTTATCTGTTTAATAATTTTAGTCATGTTTTATGACTAACCTTTTCTGATTGTTGTATTTCATATGTGCACATTATCAATTATTGAATCTGCATACTGACTCTCTTTCATGATTGGTTGTTCCTTTGTGTGATTTGTAATTTTTTATCATGGGCTTATCATTAGTAGAAGTTCTGCTAGATTATATGTATTTGTCTTTGGAGTAGTTTTGCATTTGCTTTTTGCTATCATTGAACAATGTAGGAAAAAATTGGAACAAATTTTAGTATACATTTCTTCACTTGGGGTTGCTGTACTGTATTGATGGTAGAAATTCAGACCCTGTTCATGCTTGTGGCAAGTCAGGGATTTTGATTTCTCAAAGTTGACTTTTATTTTTCTCTCAGCTACTATCCATGCATATAGAAAACTTATTTGCTGTTTCACCAGGGGAGAGATTTTCTTATTCCTATTTTATGGACAAAGCTGTCCTTCAATGCTCTAAGATAAATGAAGGTAGCTCAGTTTTTCCCTCATTGCAGTCTGCAGAAACCACATCTTCTATTCCTCAGTAGACTATCCTAGCATCATTGCCCACTTATTGCTCCAGCTTTGAGTTCCTTTTTCTTTTCTGGCACCAGGGGATTTCTCTGTTTAGAAAGATTGGTTGTATATTAAATATATTTTTTTTGTAATTTAGCGTGTCTGTGTTTTTATGGAAGGGCATAGGCCTGTGTACTTCAGCTCAGTCTGCCACGTTTAATGAAGTTGATAATAAATTTTATGGTTTATTTACTGTGGGAGAGCTTTAACTTCAAATTTTTTATTAAATTCATTATACAGTAGAAAGCTATTAGCATAATATGTGGTAAACTTCTAATATCTATGTTGCTAGTTGGAAGTATTAGCAATTGTTGTCTTTTCCATGTGATCTTTTTTTCTCTACTATTTTATTTTAATTGTAATATATACTCTGGATTAGTGCGTTTTTTGACACATATGGATGAAGAAGATCAAAGTGACAAAAAGGAGACTTCAGAACCTGAATTTTCAATAACAGAAAATTATTCTGGTCAGAAAACCCATGTGTTTCCTACTGCCGATTCAGCTGTCAGCCTTTCCAGTGATCAGAATACTACTTCTTCTGGTATTGTTCTTCACTTTTTCATTTACATATACTCTTATTCTCCATTATAATGTTACTGAATGTGATTTACTGGGAATACAGTTATGAAAGGTTTGTGAAGTCATTTTGTAATATTTATTTTAGGGAAAGGAAAGTTAAAACTTGCTATTCACATGAAGAACTATGACACCTTGTCACCTTCGTAAGACATAATGCAATCATGTATCATATCTTGGTGTAACTTAATATGAAATATATAGCAACTGGAATTACTATAATAGTTGACATTTACAAAAATTGAAAAATTAAAACTCTTCCAATTAAAAGAACTTTGAATTTTAATTTGAAAACAAAATAGTATCTATCATTTCTTGCACCTCTACCATGTGCATCACTGTTTTATATGCGTAGATTCTGGTTTAAGCCTGACCTATGAGGTGTAGACACTATTATTATCCCCATTTTACAGTTGAGGAGATTGAGATTTAGAAGGATTTAGTGCCACTTTTTGTTTCATTTCATTTGGATGTAGCAATTAAAACTGCTATTCTTTAGTCCTAATGAATACATTTTATCCTATGAATAATAGGACATAGTAAATACATCAGTTCAATCACTGACAGTGGCTTGGAAATATGTTTTTTTCTCTCAGATATTGATGGTCAATTAAAATGATTTTACTGAGTGTTTAGTGTATGTTCTATTACCATTATTAAAGTGATATAAACAGTAAAAATGCTATTTTGAATGACATTACTGTTACTTAAAGAAAAGCTATTAGTAAGCTGACTTTAAATCTTGTAATGATTTTCTCAGTTCTTTCTAGATGCCATGTATGTTTTAGTCATCAACATATGGGGATAATAATTTCCACTTCACAGAGTTGTGAAGACTGAATATCATATATAAAGCATCTCAGAATCTTGTTTTATTTTCTTGGTCACTGATAGCTTTTCTCTTCTCTTCTCTGGGGTAGGATTGACAAATGAGGTTAAACAGGATTTGTATGGCTAGATGGTAGAGGGTTCCAATTATATCTGAGAAGTTTACACTCCATTTTATACTTGGGAATCATGGGAGAATTCTAGGCAGAGAAGTAAAATGAGGAGGTTTTGAGAAAAAATAGAACGGAGGCATAGAGACCACTGAGGAGGCTACAAAAATCTGACCTGGTAAATAATGAGGGCCTGGCTAGTGTTGTGGGAAAGAAATAGAAGAAACGAGACATTTTGAATTAGTAACTGATGGTACTCAGTGACTAGGTGGGTAAAAGAGGAGGAGAGGGGGAACATGGTTGTTTAGTGTTGCCAGAGTCTAAGGCAAAGGTATAACTAGGTCTGATGTCAAAGTCTAGACTCCAACCTTTTGGCTTCCCTGCGCCACATTGGAAGAAGAAGAATTGTCTTGGGCCACACGTAAAATACCCTAATGCTAACAATAGCTGATGAGCTAAAAAAAAAAAAAGTCCATGCATAAATCTCATAATGTTTTAAGAACGTTTACTTGGTAGTAAACAGGTACTGTGGCCGTGGGTTAGTGATCCTGGGTTACTAATAGGAGAAAGGGCAACTTGTTACTTAGCAAACACTTCAACCTTTAACCCAAGAGGTCACCATCTTCACTAATCTCATCTACTTCCCCATATGCAGCCCAGTCAGTATTGGAAGAGAATCCTTTAAGCTTTTTTTCATGAATAGGCCAGTAGGGGCCTCTCAAATACTGAGAGAAAGTGTCTCTTTAATGGACCCTCTCTTTCCTAAGTACATAGGATTAATATCTTTTTCTACCTAGCAAAAAGCTATTAAGGGTAGTACTGTTACTATTACACTAACCTTAGATTTATGTGAGGTATTTCTCTCTTAGTTAAATTGAATTAGTCACCCTTAAGAACCCACAGATGCCCAGATTCTGAGAACAAAAATAAAATGCTTGATTTGGAGGTTAATAAATTAAATAGAACAATGTACTTTCAAGAAAACAGGTATTTCATATCAAAACCATGTGAATGTATAAGTCTTAAGGACAGATTTGGTTTATCTCAAGATAATAAAATCTTAAGGAATATTTTTTGAGAAGAGATGTCAGAACACTTTTCCCAAATTAATTCAGTTCTGTTTTTGGAATTAAACATATAGAAGATTGAATAGATTAAGTATTTTTCTTTGAAAATATATAGTTAATAATGGACAAGACTTAAAAATTATATTTTGGGCCAGGCATGGTGGCTCAAGTCTGTAATCCCAGCACTTTGGGAGGCCGAGACGGGCAGATCACAAGGTCAGGAGATTGAGACCATCCTGGCTAACATGGTGAAACCCCGTCTCTACTAAAAAAATACAAAAAAACTAGCCCGGCGAGGTGGTGGGCACCTGTAGACCCAGCTACTCAGGAGGCTGAGGCAGGAGAGTGGCGTGAACCCGGGAGGTGGAGCTTGCAGTGACCTGAGATCCGGCCACTGTACTCCAGCCTGGGCAACAGAGCGAGACTCCGTCTCAAAACAAAACAAAACAAAACAACAACAAAAAATTATATTTTGGGTTACATTCTTACAAGTAAATTGCTCCTTGGATTTAAATAAGATATTTTCTGAAATATATTACTTTCAGATCACCAGAGGTTTGTTTTTTGTTTGTATATATTTTATAAAGTAAATTGCACTCCAGTACTCTAAACTGTGTACTAAGCAAAGAAGGGTTGTGCCTTCTGACATATATTATACTGAGTACTCAGGATAGAAAAGTAATAATCTTATACCAGCTGGGTGCGATGGCCCATGCCTGTAATCCCAGCACTTTGGGAGGCCAAGGCAGGTGAATCATTTGAGCTCAGTGGTTGGAGACCAGCCTGGGCAACACAGCAAGACCCCATATCTACAAAAAATACAAAAATTAGCCTGCATTGCAGCACACACCTGTAATCCCAGCCATTCAGGACATTAAGGTGGGAGGTTCGCTTGAGCCTGGAGGCAGAGGTTGTAGTGTGCCATGACCTGCGCTTAGCCTGGGTGACAGAGTGAGACATGGTCTTAAAAAACATGTAGACAGTGTTCACTATCAGATAGCATATTCAAGAGGAGGATAAATATGCTGCAAATATATATCTATAAACCAATTTGGAGGTTTAAAAGTATTTTAATTTAATTTCTGGTTATATAATTTCTAAATTAGGTTAACAACTGAAAGCAAAAAAAAAAATGACCCAAAATTTTTATTAATAATGATTTTTTTTTTTAGGTATGAATAGCAATGATGAATTATTTGAGAGGTAAATATCTTAAGAGTTAATTCATGATTTTCTTTAAAGTTGGGTGTGTGTAGATAGTGGAAATTTTGTTGTTCATATGTGTGTGAATTTTTACATTATACATCTTTGTGGTTTAAAGGAATATAAGTTTTCATTGGGTATGGAATATTTTTAAGAAATTGAGGATTGTTATATCCCTTACTGTTTTAGCACAAGTAATTAGAATTCAATAGACTATACTACATTTTCTTATATAAATATAGATCAAATTTAAACAGGCAGAATCTATAGAGGTTTTCTTCTGGGCCATATGTTTCCTTTTTAAAGAAAATCTACCAAGTCATTACTTTTTGTTGATTAGTCTTTTTCGCTGAGAGATACTAGAATTGCAGAAATAGAAGGAACAGTAGATATATGTTTATCATTTTGTGTTCATTTGTTACATGTTTATTTTTGCTTAATGTAATTAAGTTGTAGATACTGATTTATATTTCTTAAATTACATTTGCAAATGAAGTGCTTCAGTAGATCCACTCCAGATGACTGGATTGACTGATATTGCAGACATTATTGATGACCTTATAACTAAAGACGGAGTTTCCAGTGAAGAGCTGGGCTTAACAGAACAAGCTAAGCGCACCTCCAGGTAATCATTGAATAATTCGTTTTTAACCTGTTTAAAATGCTTCTCATTCAAGAATGTTCAAAACTTGTCATATTTTAATGTGATTTTTATGAAAAAAATCTGAAGCATAGAATAGATTTTTTTCTTCATGTTTTGTTATGTATATGTGTCAGTCTTCCCTTTTCCCTAACAGTTTATAGTATATAACTGTATCCTGTGAGTTTTCCCAAGAATCACTGTAAGTACAACATACATTTAATCCTATCTCTTACTAGAAGTAATTAATGATTTAGTTCATAGCACTTTATCCTAAAATTAACCCATAGAATACATTTTAAATAGCTTTTCTGATGTATCATGCAAATAGAAAACAAAAAAGATCAGGCACTACTGTTTTTATATCAGATAAAACAGACTTTAAACCAACAGCAGTAAAAAAGGACAAAGAAGGGTTTTACATAATGATAAAGAGTTCAATTCAACAAAAAGACTTAACTATCCTAAATATATAAGCATTCAACATTGGAGCACCTAGATTCATAAAATAAGTACTTACAGACCTATGAAACTATTTAGGCAACCACATAGTAATAGTGGGGGACTTTAACACCTCACTGACAAAGTTAGACCTATCATCAAAGCAGAAAACTAACAAATTCTAGAATTAAATTAGACACTTAATCAATTGAACCTAATAGACATCTGCAGAATGCTCCACCCATCAACCCCAGAATATACATTCTTTTCATCTGCACATGGAATATACTCCAAGATCGACCAAATGCTTGGCTGTAAAGCAAGTCTCAATAAATTAAAAAAAAAAAAAAAAAAAAACCTGAAATCTGACTGATATGGTTTGGCCATGTCCCCATCCAAATCTCATCTTGAATTGTAGTTCCCATAATTCCCATGTGTCATGGGAGGGATCAGGTGGAGATAACTGAATTATGGGGACAGTTTGCCCTATCCTGTTCTCATGATAGTGAGTTCTCACAATAACTGATGGTATTATAAGGGGCTTCCTCCTTCAGTGGGCACTCATTCTTCTCCTTCCTACCATCATGTGAAGAAGGCCATGTTTGCTTCCCTTTCTGCCATGATTGTAAGTTTCCTGAGGCCTCCCCAGCCATGCTGCACTGTGAGTTAATTACACCTCTTTCCTTTATACCTTTATAAATTATTCAGTCTCAGGTATGTCTTATTTAGCAGTGTAAGAACAGACTAATATAGTAAATTGGTACCACAGAGAGTGGGGTGCTTCTGCAAAGATACCTGAAAATGTGGAAGCGACTTTGGAACTGGGTAACAGGCAGAGGTTGGAACAGTTTGTAGGGCTCAGAAGAAGACAGGAAGATGTGGGAAAGTTTGGAACTTCATAGAGACTTGTTGGGTGGCTTTGACCAAAAGCCTGATAGCAATATGGACAGTAAGGTCCAGGCAGAGGTGGTCTCAGATGAAGAAGAGGAACTTGTTGGGAACTGGAGGAGGTGATTCTTATTATCTTTTAGCAAAGAGACTGGTGGCATTTTGCCCCTGCCCTAGAGATTTGTGGAACTTTGAACTTGAGAGAGATTATTTAGGGTATCTGGTGGAAGAAATTTCTAAGTGGCAAAGCATTCAAGAGGAAGCAGAGCATGAAAGTTTGGAAAATTTGCAGCCTGACAGTGCAGTATAAAAGAAACACCCATTTTCTGGGGAGAAATTCAAGCTCACTGCAGAAATTTGCATAAATAATGAGAAGCCAAATATTAGTCACCAAGACCATGGGGAAAATATCTCCAGGGCATGTTAGAGACCTTCATGGCAGCCCCTCCCATCACAGGCCTAGAGGCCTAGGAGGGAAAAATGATGTCCTGGGCCAGGCCCAGGCCCTCCCTGCTGTGTGCAGCCTAGGGACTTGGTGCCCTGCATCCTATCCTCTCTAGCTGTGGGTAGAAGGCGCCAAGATACAGCTCGGGCTGTGGCTTCAGAGGGTGCAAGCCCCAAACCTTGGCAGCCTCCATGTGGTGTTGAGCTTGTGGGTGAACAGAAGTCAAGAATTGAGGTTTGGGAACCTCCTCGTAGATTTCAGAGGATGTATGGAAATCCCAGACTGAAGTTTGCTGCAAGGGCAGAGCTCTCATGGAGAACCTCTACTAGGTCAGTGCAGAAGGGAAATGTGGGGTTGGAGCCCCCACACAGATTCCCTTCTGGGGCACTGCCTAGTGGAGCTGTGAGAAGAGGGCCACCATCCTCAGACCCCAGAATGGTAGATTTACCAACAGCTTGCACCATGTGCCTGGAAAAGTCACAGATAATGCCAGTTGTGAAAGCAGCTGGGGCAGAGGGCTGTACCCTGCAAAGCCTGCAAAGCCACAGGGACAGGAGCTGTGGACAGGACCTGTCCAAGACCATGGGAACCCACCTCTTGTATCAGCATGACCTGAATGTGAGACATGGAGTCAAAGAAGATCATTTTGGAACTTTAAGGTTTAATGACTGCCCTATTGGATTTTGGACTTGCATGAGGCTGATAGCCCCTTTGTTTTGGCTAATTTCTCCTATTTGGACTGGGTGTTTTTACCCAATGCCTGTACCTCCATTGTATCTAGGAAGTAACTTAACTTGCTTTTGATTTTACAGGCTCATAGGCAGAAGGGATTTGCCTTGTCTCAAATGAGACTTTGGACTTGGACTTTGGAGTTAATGCTAGAATGAGTTAAGACTTTGAGGGACTGTTGGAAGGACATGATTGTGTTTTGAATTATGAAGACATGAGATTTGGAAGGGGCCAGGGCAGAATGATATGGTCTGGTTGTTTCCCCATCCACATCTCATCTTGGATTGTAGTTCCCATAATCCCCACATGTTGGTAAAGATAATTGAATCATGGAGGTAGTTTGCTCTGTCCTGTCCTCGTGATAGTAAAAACACTATTTCACGAGTTCTGATGGGTTTTTTGTTGGTTTTTTCTTTTTTTTTTGAGATGGAGTCTCGTTCTGTTGCCAGGCTAGAGTGCAGTGGTGCGATCTCAGCTCACTGCAACCTCCGACTCCCTGGTTCAAGTGATTCCTGCCTCAGCCTCCTGAGTAGCTGGGATTACAGGCATGTGCCACCACGCCCAGCTAATTTTTATATTTTTAATAGAGACAGGGTTTCACCATATTGGCCAGGATGGTCTCAATATCCTGACCTTGTGATCTGCCCCCCGTCGACTTCCCAAAGTGCTGGGATTACAGGTGTGATGCAGCAAAAGCAACATTGAGAGGAAAATTTAGAGGCTGGGCACGGTGTCTCACACCTGTAATCCCAGCACTTTGGGAGGCTGAGGCGGGTGGATCACCTGAGGTTGGGAGTTGGAGACCAGCCTGACCAACATGGAGAAACCTCATCTCTACTAAAAATATAAAACTAGCTGGGCATGGTGGCACATGCCTGTAATCCCAGCTACTCGGGAGGCTGAGGCAGGAGAATCACTTGAACCTAGGAGGCAGGGGTTGTGGTGAGCCAAGATCGTGCCATTGCACTCCAGCCTGGGCAACAAGAGCAAAATTCTTTCTCAAAAAAAAAAAAAAAGGTGGAAAGTTTATAGCACTAACCACCTGCATCAAAAAGTTCGAATGATTTCAAATTAGTGATCTAACATCACACCTAGAGGAAACAGAAAAACAAGAACAAGTTAACCCCAGAGCTAGCAAAATAAGTAACTAAAATCAGAGCAGAAGTGAACAAAATTGAGAACCAAATATCCATACAAAGAATCAATAAAACCAAAAGTTGGTTATTAGAAAGGATAAACTAGATTGATAGACCACTAGCTACATTAACAAAGAAAAAAAGAGGGAAGATCCAAATAAGCGCAATCAGGAAACAACAAAGGTGACATTACAATTGATCCCACAGAAATACAAAAGATCCTGAGACTATTATGAACACCTGTATGCACAAAGTAGAAAATCTAGAGGAAATGGGTAAATTCCTGGAAACACAACCTCCCAACATTGAATCAGGAAGAAATTTGAAACCCTGAACAGACCAATATGAAGTTCTGAAATGGAATCAGTAATAAAAAACCCACCAACCAATAAAAGCCCCAGACTGGATGGATTGACAGCCAAATTCTGCCAGACATAAAAGAAGAGCTGATAGGAATTCTACTGAAACTCTTTAAAAAATCAAGGAGGACAGACTCTTCCCCAGTCATTCTATGAAGGTGGCATCACCCTGATACCAAAACCTGGCAAAGACACAGGGAAAAAGGAAAACTGTAGGCCAATATCCCTGATGAATATAGAAGCAAAAATCTTCAACAAAATACAGCAAACCGAAAGCAGCACATCAAATTGTGGTGATTGTTAATTCACCACAATCAAGTAGGCCTCATTTCTAGGATGCAAGATTGGTTCAACATACACAAATCAATAAATGTGATTAATAGCCATTCATGACACACCCACAGCCAACATCTTACTGAATGGGCAAAAGCTGGAAGCATTCACCTTAAGAACTGGTACAAGACAAGGATGCTCAATCTTACCATTTCTATATAACATAGTACTGGAAGTCCTAGCCAGAGCAATCAAGTAAGAGAAATAAATGCAAGGCATCGAAATAGGAAAATAAGAATTCAGATTACCTCTTTTCCATGACAGTATGATTCTATACCTAGAAAACCTAAAGACTCCTCCAAAAGCCTCCTAGAACTGATAAATGACTTCAGTAAAGTTTCAGGATACAAAATCAATATACAAAAATCAGTAGCGTTTCTATGGAGAACCAAAGCAAGAATGCAGTCCCATTTACAACAGACACACACACACACACCTCTTAGAGCTCTAAGACCAAGTTATATCAGTGTTTATTTGAGCTCGGGGAAGAAAGTCAGTGAAAGAAGGCAATCACAGCAGTTCTTGTATTTGTAAGTGAAGGGCAAGGAATTAGATGTAACTAGAGTGTGTGCATTAGAAGGAAAGAGTGGGACTAGCTGAGTATGGAGACCAGAGGGAATCACTGAGTTCAACCTATTGACAAGCAGTAGGGGGTGATCAGAAGGGGCTTTTTTTCTTTTCATTTTGCTTCAGGAGAAAAACGATTTAATATCTACCAACTTCCCCATCCCCCAAGTAGCTGCATTCTGCGATTTCAACTTTTCTTCCAATTCTTAATCCTGTTTTCTCCGCTTGTAAAAGGAAAGTTATCAAAAACAAAGGAAGGTTATCAAAAACAAAATACATTGGCAAAGTACTCATCACTTCTTCGACTTATATTTTTATTGCCATGAAACTGTTTCCTGTGTTCTTCTATCCAGACAGACATTCACTGCAGTCTATAAAGTGAAAGATGTAAGCAAGGATATATAACTGTTTCAGTGAACAGATTTGGTGAAGTGCCTTCTGTTTTAGTACTTTAAGTTTATCACATTTTGTTGACTTCTGACATTCCATTTTTCCTAGATTGGAGGAAAGATCTGTTTATGTAGTTTTTAAATGTGCCAGTGCCTGCACGTTAAGATTTTTAAAAATAAAATTGTATAAAACATATAATGTATTGGTCTTTTGGGGGGAATTAGATGCATCATCACTGTATTACACTGTATCACAACTGTATTACAGCTTCATCAACATTAACTGGTTTGCTTTCGTGATGTTTCTGAGGAATTGGTTCTTTTTGCAGAGGTTCAAGAGAAAGGGCTTTTGAGAAGTTCTCTAGTTCCTTTTGTATATTTACAAATGCTTTATTCACATTGTTAACTTTTCATCATTCATAATGTATATTTTAAGATTAGTGGGCTGGGTGCAGTGGCTCACGCCTATAATCCCAGCACTTTGGGAGGCTGAGGCAGGTGGATTACCTGAGGTCAAGAATTCGAGATCAGCCTGGGCAACATGGTGAAACCTCATCCCTACTAAAAATACAAAATTAGCCAGGCGTAGTGGCACATGCCTGTAATCCCAGCTACTCGGGAAGCTGAGGCAGGAGAATCGCTTGAACCTGGGAGGCGGAGAATGCAGTGAGCCGAGATCGCGCCATTGCACTCCAGCCTGGGCAACAAGAGTAAATCTCCATCTCACCAAAAAAAAAAAAAAAAGAAAACAGGTTAGTGGTAACTGGTTTTGCTTTGTTTTTAGCCTTAAAGTTGTTGTGTCTGGCAATGTGAAATACGTTCCTGGACTTCTGCCCCCTTAATTTGTTCTTGGCCATTGTCTTTGATGTGTATATGCAGGTTCTTTTTTTTTTTTTTTTAATTAATTTCCGTAGGTTTTGGGGGAACAGGTGGTATTTGGTTACATGAGTAAGTTCTTCAGTGGTAATTTGTGAGATTTGGTGCACCCATCAACCTCAACAGTATATACTGTACCCAATTTGTAGTCTTTATTCCTCACCCACCTCCCACCCTTTCTCCCAAGTCCCTGAAGTCCATTGTATCATTCTTAGGCCTTTGTCTCCTCATAGCTTATGAGTGAGAGCATATGACATTTGGTTTTCCATTCCTGAGTTATTTCACTTAGAATAATGGTCTCCAATTCTATCCAGGTTGCTGCGAATGCCATTATTTCATTCCTTTTGGTGGCTGAATAGTATGACATGGTGTATATGTGTACCACAATTTCTTTATCCACTCATTGCTTGATGGGCATTTGGGCTGGTTCCATATTTTTGCAATTGTGAATTGTGCTGCTATAAACGTGTGTGCAAGTATCTTTTTCATATAATGACTTCTTTTCCTCTGGGTAGATATCCAGTAGTGGGATTGCTGGATCAAATGGTAGTTCTACTTTTAGTTCTTTAAGGAACATCCACACTGTTTTCCATAGTGGTTGTATTAGTTTACATTCGCACCAGCAGTGTAGGAGTGTTCCCTTTTAACCGCATCGCTGCCAACATCTATTGTTTTTTGATGTTTTAATTATGTTCATTCTTACAGAAGTAAGATGGTATCGCATTGTGGTTTTTATTTGCATTTCCCTGATCATTAGTGATGTTGAGCATTTTTTCACATGATTGTTGGCCATTTGTATATCTTCTTTTGTGAATTGTCTCTTCATGCCTTAACTCTATTGTTTTGATGGGATTTTTTTTTCTTGCTTATTTATTTGAGTTCTTTGTATATTCTGGGTATTAGTTCTTTGTCAGATGTATAGATTGTGAAGATTTTCTCTCACCCTGTGAGTTGTCTGTTTACTTTGCTGATTGTTTCTTTTGCTGTGCAGAAACTTTTTAGTTTAAGTTCCACCTATTTTTTTCTTTTTTTTTTTTTTGAGACAGAGTCTTGCTCTGTTGCCCAGACTGGAGTGCAGTGGCTGGATCTCAGCTCACTGCAAGCTCCGCCTCCCCGGTCTACGCCATTCTCCTGCCTCAGCCTCCCAAGTAGCTGGGACTACAGGCGCCCGCCACCTCGCCCGGCTAGTTTTTTGTATTTTTTTGGTAGAGACGGGGTTTCACCGTGTTAGCCAGGCTGGTCTCGATCTCCTGACCTCGTGATCCGCTCGTCTCGGCCTCCCGAAGTGCTGGGATTACAGGCGTGAGCCACCGCGCCCGTCCAGTTCCACCTATTTATCATTGTTTTTGTTGCATTTGCTTTTAGATTCTTGGTCATGAAGCCTTTGCGTAAGCCACTGTCTAGACGGATTTTTCCTGTGTTATCTTCTAGAATTTTTATGGTTTCAGGTCTTAGATTTAAGTCCTTGATACATCTGGAGTTGATTTTTGTATAAGGTGAGAGATGAGGATCCAGTTTTATTCTTCTACATGTGGCTTGCCAATTATCCCAGCACCATTTGTTGAATAGAGTGTCCTTCCCCCTTTATGTTTTTGTTTGCTTTGTCGAAGATCAGTTGGCTATAAGTATTTGGGTTTATTTCTGGGTTCTCTATTCTGTTCCATTGGTCTGCGTGCCTATTTTTATACCAGTACCGTGCTGTTTTGGTGACTATGGCCTTATAGTTTGAAGTCATAATGTGATGCCTCCAGATTTATTCTTTTTGCTTTGTCTTGCTTTGGCTATACAGGCTCTTTTTTTGGTTCCATATGAATTTTAGGATTGTCTTTTCTAGTTCTGTGAAGAATGATGATGGGGTTTTTTTTGTTGTTGTTGTTTTGTTTTTGTTTTTGTTTTTGTTTTTTTACAGAGTCTCACTTTGTTGCCCAGGCTGGAGTGCAGTGGCACAATCTCAGCTCACTGCAACCTCTGCCTCCTGGGTTCAAGCAATTTTTCTGCCTCAGCCTCCCTAGTAGCTGGGATTACAGGTCCGCACCACCACACCCGGCTAATTTGTTCATTTTTAATAGAGATGGGATTTTGCCATGTTGGCCAGGCTGATCTTGAACTCCTGACCTTAGGTGATCCACCCGCCTCAGCCTCCCAAAGTGCTGGGATTACAGGTGTGAGCCACCGCACCTGGCCCTTATGGTGGTATTTTGATAGGAATTGCATTGAATTTGTAGATTGCTTTTGGCAATATGGTCATTTTCACAATATTGATTCTACCCATCAATGAGCATGGGATGCGTTTCCATTTGTTTTGTTATCTATGATTTCTTTCAGCAGTAATACATGCATGCAGGTCCTTAAGCGCCAGGTGGCACCATCTGCATGCAGCACAGGGCTTTAAGATGGAAATTAGAGCCAGTTAGAAGACTTATTTCAGTAGTTTAGAGATGAGGTGATCAGAATGAAGAGTGTAGGGTAATAGGTGTAAGTAAACATTTGGAGGCTATCAGGTGGTAAGAATGACAGCTTTTCTACTTGGGTGACTGAGTTGATGGTGATTTCTTTAGCAGGATAAAGAATGCAGGGGCAACACAGGGAAAACCAATCTCTACCAAAAATATAAAAATTAGCCAGCCTCATAACCCAATCTCAAAATAAATTTTTTTTAAATAAAAATATCTTTTAAATCCTGCATTCTGTTAATTTTGCTTCCTTCCCTGAGAAGGACATAATATATCTTTTGTTTGTTTATTTGTTTTTTGAGACAGGGTCTCAGTCTGTCACCCAGGCTGGGGTGCAGTGGCACAATCATGGCTTACTGCAGCCTCAACCTCCCCAGGCTTAGGTGATTCTCCCACCTTAGCCTGCAAGTAGTTGGGACTACAGGTGTGTGCCACTGCATCCAGCTAGTTTTTACAGTTTTGGTAGAGACTAGGTTTCAAAAACACAAATAAGTAATTAAATAAATTAATTTAATTAAATAATGGCTGGGCTCAGTGGCTCACTCCTGTAATCCCAGCATTTTGGGAGGCTGAGGTGGGCGGATCACCTGAGATCAGGAGTTCGAGACCAGCCTGGCTAACATGGTGAAAACCCGTTTCTACTAAAAATACAAAAAGCTGGGCATGGTGCTGCGAGTCTGTAATCTCAGCTACTCAGGAGTCTGAGGCAGGAGAATCGCTTAAGCCTGGGAGGCAGAGGTTGCAGTGAGCAGAGATCGTGCCATTGCACTACAGCCTGGGCAACAAGAACGAAACTCCATCTCAAAAAAATAAATAAATAAAAAAGAGAATACAGTTTTAGATATAAGGTGGCAGAAAAACATCGAGTGGTAATATTCAGTGGTATATTAGTTTTAAGTCCTCTGCAAAGCAGATGGGATTTTGATGAGCAAGAGATTTATTTGGAGAAATGCCTGTGAAGGAAAAAGGGAGGATGCCATAAAATTGGGGAAAACTATCAGACTGCAGTGTTGATGTAGATTTGACCCTGTGCTGGGGGTCCCCAAGATCACCCCCAGGTTCAGAAATCACCTAGGAGGATGCACAGAACTCAGCAAATAGTCATTTTCATGGCTATAATTTATCCTAACAGGAGGCAAAAGGTACATGGAGTAAATTCCAGGGGAAATCAGGCACAAACTTCCAAGAGTCTTTTCCCAGTGGAGTCGCACAGAATGCACTTAAATCCTCCAGTAACAAGTTGTGACAACATGTGTAAAATGTCTACCAGGCAAGCCCATTAGAAACTCCATGCCTGGGGTTTTACTGGGGGGATACTGCCTGCCATGTGTAAAGATTCCAGAGTCTCTAAAGGAAAGCAGATATTCAGAATAAAATGTATTGTTTGTATTTGTGACTAGTCTTCTGTTTAGGAGGGTGTCTTCTTCAATCACTGGGTGATGCATCTGTCCAAGTCCCCATCTTTTAAAACAGAAACTTTTTAAAATTTTATTTTTTGGAGACGGAGGTTTGCTATTTTGCCCAAACTGGGCTTGAACTCATGATTGTCCCACTTCAGCCTCCCAAGTAGCTGGGATGACAGGTGCATGCCACTGCACCTGGCCCCAAATCCCCATTTTGCACCACCCATTTTCTCAGACCACTCTTAGTACATGTATGTTAGTTCAGATCCTCCAAGAAGCTAAGGTCGGTTTAGCTGCAGAAGAGATTTACTGGGGAAAATGCTTGTGAGAGGATAGCAGAATGCAGGGAAGAAGTAAGGAGAAGCATCAGACTACGATGCAGCTCTCAGCCCTCCCTGTAAAGGAGAGGGAAAGAGGGTAGGGGAGACAGAGTCTCAGTGCACTGTGTAGTTTTAAGAATGTTTCAACTGGGTCAATGGTAAGACCTCAGGCCAAGTCACCCACAGAGTCACCTGTGTCTTGCAGGAATGGGCCTTTCACAGTATCCCTGCCATGCTTAGTCCATTAATTTGGGCCAGACCATGGAAAGTGTGACATGAACCTAAGCATGGGAGTAGATCCAGAAGGGCAGGTGTTGGAAGTCACCTCTGTGTTGCAATTGTTTTGTTTTTTTGAGACAGTCTTCCTTTGTCACCCAGGCTGGAATGCAGTGGCACGATCACTGCTCACTGCAGCTTCGACCTCCCAGGCTCAAGTGATCCTCCCACCCACCTCAGTCTCCTGAGTAGCTGGGACTACAGGCATGTGCCATTCAACCTGGCAAATTTTTTTTTCTTTTTTATAGAGATGGCATCTCATCATCTTGCCCAGGCTGGCCTTGAGCTGCTGGGCTAAAGCAGTCCACCTGCCTTGGCCTCCCAGAGTTCTGGGATTACAGGTGTGAGCCACTGAGCCCAGCCCTGTATTAGAAGTTTTGAAGTTGATAGAAATAGTGCAGGGAATAAGTTATATTAATAGATAAAGAAGTGAAAACCTCCCCGTTTTACATGATGTGATTATTATGCATTGCATACCTGTATCAAAATATCTCATGTACCTTATAAATATATACATCTACTATGTACCCACAAAATTAAAAAGTTAAAAAAAAAAGTCAAAAGGAGAACCTTTAAGACATTAGTTTTGAAGCAGTGAGCAGACAAGAAAGGAGCCAATGCAGGAGGCTATATAGTTTTCTGAGAGTTAGGAAAAGATCCAGTAAGATAGAGTTTAAAGAAGAAGGGAAAAGAGTTTAAGGCAAATGTTGTAAAGAAGTTGTTAGCTTTCTGAGTCCCTTTTCAGTGGAGTTCAGGTAACAAATTGGAGTGAGTTGACTAGAGAACATAAGTATATACTGCTTTTGAAGATGGGGCAAAATATTTCCAGATAAATAGTGTTTAGTCATGATATATCTTATCTGCATAACAAATTTAAAAGCAAATGATGTCTTACTTGTTAAATTTCTTAGAATTCAGCATTCTTCTGGCAGACATTCACAAAGAACTGACAAGGAAAGAAGAGAGATTCAAGCCTGGATGAAAAGAAAACGAAAAGAAAGAATGGCAAAGTACTTAAATGAGCTGGCAGAAAAGAGAGGGCAAGAACATGATCCTTTCTGTCCCAGAAGCAATCCAGTAAGTCTGCAGTGTCAAGGGCAATGGAATTATAGAATATGTGTAATTACTTTCCTGGCAAAATTTTAAGAAAAAGATTAACATAATTTGGATACATTTTTAATTTGGCATATAGAAAAGTAAATGTTTTACTTAAGTCAGGAAAAGTTAATTACCTTAAAACGTTACAGGATATTGTGCTAACCAAGTTATACTGAATTATCTTAAATATTTTTTTGTCCCCCAGGCTAATGATGGCTGTAGCATTTTAACAAGAGGAAGAGGTTGAGTAATTGGGTGACCAATTGGAGTTGTTCCTTTAATTTTCAGTGAGAGTCATTGACAGTTGAAACAACTGACTATGTGTATTAAAGCCATTTTAAAAACTCACTTTTCTATGCCTGCTCCCTTACTTAGTTTATAAAATTTACTTGCTTAGAAAACTTTGAGGCTCAGCATGGTGGCTCATGCTTATAATCCCAGCACTTTGGGAGACCAAAGTGAGAGGATCACTTTTGACCAAGAGTTGAGAGCATCCTGGGCAACAATATTGTGAGACCTCGTCTCTACCAAAAAAAAAAAAAAAAAAAAAAAAAAGAAATTAGCCAGGTTGGTAGCACACACTTGTAGTCCCAGCTACTCTAGAGGCTGAGGCAGGAGGATCATTTGAGCCCAGAAGTTTGAGACTGTATTGAGCTATGATCACACCACTGCACTCCAGCCTGGGAGACAAAGGGTGACCCTGTGTCTACAAATAAAGCAAAAGCTAACAAATAAAAAGCCCCTTAATTTTCTGTTAATAAGTTACCTACAAAAAATACAAAAAAAAATTGTCATGTATCAACAGAACAATGTCACTTCTGTGTGTGTGGTTTTTGTTTTTTTAACTGTCTTTAAAACTGTCAGCATTTATTTACTGAGCCCTAAATACAGACATCACCATAGCCAGGTCAGGTATATTTTTTTTCAGATGGTAAAACAAAGCACTGTTACTTTGATAGTCACATTACTATGAAAATTACATTTAGATTACAGTTTATCTTTTACTTTGTAATCTGAAATAAAATATAATATCCCTTCATTTTTTCAGCATCATTAGGATAACAAATTATTTTGGTGAATTTTCCAGATAAACTGTTCCATTAAAACACCAAATGGTGCAACAGTAGGTGAACTATTGTTTAAAGTGCAATTTACTTACCTGTCTCTGAAAAGAGTATATTGGTGTTAACATAACATTTTCTTGATAGCCCAGGAGACATGGTAGTGGCCTTCAGGGCTACTGAGGTACATGAACAGAATCTTAAAGTGTGTACATGTGTATTTGAGAGAAGAATGTGTGTGTGTGTGTGTGTGTGTGTGTGTGTGCGCGCGCGCATTCCCCCACCCTAATGTAGAATGGGTTCTGACATTACCTTCTCGCTGTCAGGGAAGTAAATACCCAAGATGGTTAGAATTGTGTCCAAATTTAGAATAAATTGGCCAGGAATAGTGGCTCATATCTGTAATCCCAGCACTTTGGGAGTCCGAGATAGGAGGATCACCTGAGGCCAGGAGTTCAAGACCAGCCTAGGCAACATAGTAAGACCTCGTCTCTAAAAAAAAAAAAATAAAAAGTAAGAAAATGAAAATTAGCCAGATGTAGTGGCACACACCTGTAGTCCTAACTACTCGAGGTGAGAAGATCACTTACGTCCAGGAGTTGGAGATTAAAGTGAGTTGTGATCATGCCACTGCACTCCTGCCTGGGCAACAGAGTGAGCTCTTGTCTCAAAATAAGTAAACTCTAAGGGTTTAAGAACTGCTTGGTTCATAGATTTTGTGGTCTCATTCAAGATTGCAGACATTTTTTGTTTTGTTTTTTAACTTCTATTTGGGTAAGTTTGGATGGGATTAGTGAGGTATTAATGTAATTAAAATTTTCATTTGAATTTCTATTAGAAATCAACAAGACCTTTAATTTGTTAGTGACTACTTCTCTACAGGACCTTGAAAAAGTGCGTTTACTTCTGAGTGTCCATTTTTATATACATAATTGTGTGTGAAAAGAACCTCACATGTAACTCACACCAATAGTTCTTAATGTTCTGGAATAATATGTATGTGTCTGACATTTGTTGTTTGCCTTCTGGTGTATAACTTGAAGAGTTTACAAGTCACAGTCAATTCACTGTAGTAGGTTTCTGATAAACATTTTAAAACATAAAAATAATTATTTTAAATGTCTAATTTCAGCTTTATTAACAGGCTCTTGGTGAGGTTAGTTACAAGATTGAGTACAAAGCATAGGTACTTCCACCTAAAATGTTCCTACTTCACATTTTTTGTGCAGCCAAATAAGATTCTCTCCTAATTAACTCAATAAAATATATTAACTGAACTAGGAAAATAGATTTTGCATTCCATTTATTAAATTTTTCTTTATTTTGAAATGGAGTCTTGCTCCGTCGCCCAGGCTGGAGTGCAGTGGTGCGATCTCAGTTCACTGCAGCCTCTGCCTCCTGGGTAGCTGAGATTGCAGGTGTATGCCACATACCCGGCTAATTTTTGTATTTTTAGTAGAGACGAGGTTTCACCATGTTGGCCAAGCTGGTCACGAACTCCTGACCTCAGGTGATCCGCCCGCCACCGCCTCCCTAACTTGGTTTTTACTTTCATTACATGATGTTTTAATTTAACTTTTTTATGTTTTGTGCTACAGTAGGAAGCTTCATCAAACACCACAGTGTTTTGTACTGTTTCCTCAATAACAGAATTATGTCTAATGGTTTAATTATTTGGATTGAACAATAATGAACCAACTGGATATTTCTTATGCAGCTTTACATGACTTCAAGGGAAATAAGGCTGAGACAAAAGATGAAGCATGAAAAAGACAGGTGAGTTTGGTAGCTGTAACCCTGTGTATTCTCTCTGACTTCCTTACTACCTGAGGCATAGGTTAATGCCTTAGGAATTCAGTTTTCACAATAGTCTCTTTTTTGTCAATAAACAGAAAATTATGGAAGATATCACTGCAAGGAAAATAATGAGACTCACTAGCCTTTTTTCAAATTTGCTTTCAAATATTACGTGTTTCATTCAGTTTTTATGACTTTTATTTCTGCTGTTCTCCCTTTCCCAACCCAGATATTTACATGCATTTGGGAAATACTCCAGAGACCATAACTACAAGTACTTTTAATGATACTACCTAATCATTTTCAGAAACCTGACAAATAGAAGGATGTGAGAAGCGTTGAAGAAAGAAAATGCTAAGTGAAATTAGCCAGGCATGGTGGCCCCGTGCCTGTAATCCCAGCTACTTGGGAGGCTGAGGCAGGAGAATCGCTTGAACCCAGGAGGCGGAGGTTGCAGTGAGCCGAGATCGTGCCATTGCAATCCAGCCTGGGTGACAAGAGTGAAACTCTGTCTCAAAAAAAAAAAAAGAAGAGAAAAGAAAATGCTAGGTGATCTTCGAACACTATATTCCCTCTGGATAGATGAACTGAAAGCGACTCTTAGTAAATGATGCTTAATTCTTTGTCTACAGATTGCTGCTCTCTGAACACTACAGTCGTCGAATCTCACAAGCATACAGTCTGATGAATGAACTATTATCTGAGTCAGTACAGCTACCAGCTGTACCACAGAAACCATTGCCTAACAAACCCAGCCCTACTCACTCTTCCAGATATCAACACTGCCCTTCTTCAAGAGGGTAAGACAAGGTTTGACATGCCATTTGGCAAGATAATGTCAGGCCTGATAAGAAGAAATGTAGCACTTTTGTGACCTAAGTTCAGTGCATTTGCATTTACCCTGCTTAGAGTTGTGATGATAAAGTGAAGGAAAAAAAGTAGTCTCATAATCATGAGGTCTTTATACATTGATATAATCACCAAGGAAAAAGGCAGAAATTGTGTTACATTTCTCACTAAGCTTACAGAGCATTTAGGTATTCCAGAAGTATGAAATTTAATATGTGTGCAGTCCTGTTTTATTTAGTTGTTGTTAATATTTGCCTCTGTAATTTGCCTCCTAACTGCTCATCCTATTTTTCCATTTGTCGTCTCTCTTGCAGAAACAGCCAGTCCCCAGCTGCTTACCACTTCCCTTTCTGCTACCCACCCCAGACCTGCCCAGTTATGCTCATTGAACTGTAGCTAGTATTATGTATTTTACTTTAATCACCTACAGAGGGGTTATATGTGAGTTCATTAGGCAGTAATTAATTAAACATAATGCTGAAGAAAACTACCCAAGTATAAAATTTCTTACGCATGGTCAACAAACATGCAAAGTTCTATTGATATCTGTTGGTGATCATAAGGTGAACATGAATTGGAGTACAGTGTTGTTAAGCATCACCACCTTTGACAAAATGAATTATTAGAATTATAAACATAATCACATAATTTAAGAGCCTAGAGGAGATACTACCAACACAAACCCAGATGTAATCAGATCATTTGTGTGTGTACTGTGGAGTTTACTTCAAATACCAAAGAATCCCATTGAGACTTTTCTAGAATAAAGCAGGGATTAAATACATATATAACTGCCCAG
This sequence comes from Macaca mulatta, assembly GCF_049350105.2. NCBI lineage: Eukaryota > Metazoa > Chordata > Mammalia > Primates > Cercopithecidae > Macaca > Macaca mulatta. The sequence goes on along the minus strand of NC_133411.1, from coordinate 38,222,190 downwards.
TATATGGATAATTTGAAATGGGGAGTGAGATAACCACAAAAAAATTTTGTGAAAAAAATGAAGTTTGAGGTATAAGATACAAAGAATAATTTGTTGAGAGTTATATGTTAAGTGTATCACTGAGGTACAGAATAGGCAGTATCAAGTGAATATAATCTGAGCTATATTTTGGTCCATTTTTTTTCTTTAAAGTAACAGGGTTTTGCTCTGTCACCCAGGCTGGAGTGCAGTGGCATTCACAGGTGCAATCATGGCACACCACAGCTTGACCCTCTGGGTTCCAGTGATCCTCCTGTCTCACCCTCCCCAGGAGCTGGGGCTGTAGGCCTGTGCTGCTGTGCCCAGCTTAATTTAGGCTTTTTGAAATATTAAAGTTTATCACTGATATGAGATTCTAGGAATATAATAATTATGTGATTTCTACTATAGAGAGAATCAACACGGTTACAGTTTTCTAATAAATCGACCTGGAAAAGTCAAATATATGTCCAAACCAAGTTACATCCATAAGAGAAAGTCTTTTGGGCAACCTCAAGGCTCACCTTGGCCACATGGTAAGACTTAAAGCTTTTTTGTAAATTGTCTGATTTGGACCTATTCCTTCTTGTCTCCAAAGTTGTGTTTTCATTAGTAAAAGGTATAAGTCTTAGTAAAGAGGAGTTCTGATTTGAACAGAATGAAAAGCATTGATAAAGACTTAGCTGTAATTTTTTTTTTTTTTCTGCTTTGAAGTAAGGCCCTAGGAATTTTTCTAAGTGAATGGCTTTGTTTTTTTTTTTTTGAGGCGGAGTCTCGCTCTCTCGCCCAGGCTGGAGTGCAGTGATGAGATCTCGGCTCACTGCAAGCTTCGCCTCCCGGGTTCACGCCATTCTCCTGCCTCAGCCTCCCAAGTAGCTGGGACTACAGGCGCCTACCACCATGCCTGGCTAATTTTTTGTATATTTTAGTAGAGATGGGTTTCACTCTGTTAACCAGGATGGTCTTGATCTCCTGACCTGGTGATCCACCTGCCTCTGCCTCCCAAAGTGCTGAGATTACAGGCGTGAGCCACCACTCCCGGCCTTGAATGACTTTTTTTTTATTTTTCATTTTTTTGAGACGGAGTTTTGCTTTTGTTTCCCAGGCTGGAGTGCCAGTAGTATGACCTCGGCTTACTACAACCTCCGCCTCCTGTGTTCAAGCGATTTTCCTGCCTCAGCCTCCCAAATAGCTGGGATTATAGGTATGCACCACCATGCCTGGCTAATTTTGTATTTTTAGGAGAGACGGGGTTTCTCCATGTTGGTCAGGCTGGTCTCAAACTCCTGACCTTGGGTGATCCGCCTGCCTTGGCCTCCCAAAGTGCTGAGATTACAGGCGTGAGCCGCTGCAGCTGGCCGAATGGCTTTTTTATAATAGCATTTGAAGACTCAGGGTATTAGATATAACTTTTTTGGGAGTCTGTTTCTTTTGTATATCTGGCTAAAGATGTAGGCATTTGAACAAATCAAGTTCTGATAGATTGCAGGATGAATACATCACAGAAGAGAAATGCTAAGAAGCTCAGATTGAAATAATGTCATGTTTTTATCCTTTGAAAATTTTCCACATTTCAAGGTATATCCATTATTTACTAACCTTTCTTTAGTTAATTGTGCCATATTTGAGTTTTGATTACTAAAGTAAAACAGTTATTTGTAATATGTTTATATATTGAGAATGTATTATAATAGCTGACATGTAATATAAATGTATACATTTACAAATACAAAATAAGCCCAGTGCGGTGGCTCATGCCTGTAATCCCAGCACTTTGGGAGGCCGAGGCGGGCAGATCACAAGGTCAAGAGACTGAGAACATCCTGGCCAACATGGTGAAACCCTGTCTCTACTAAAAATACTAAAATTAGCTGGGCATGGTGGTGTGCGCCTGTAGTCCTGGCTACTCTGGAGGCTGAAGCAGGAGAATCGCTTGAACCTAAGAGGCGGAGGTTGCAGTGAGCTGAGATCGCGCCACTGCACTCCAGCCTGGTGACAGAGCGAGACTCTGTCTCAAAAAAAAAAAAAAAAAGGTAAAATAACAACTAATTATGTGGCAGGTTCTGTTTATGTTCTTTAATTACAACCCTGTGAGATAGGTGCTATTATGTTCCCACTTTAAAGACGAGGAAACCAAGGCAGAGAGAAAGCTCAAATAATTGCCCAAGATCATACAACTAGGAAGTGGTAGAGCCAAGATTTAATCCTAGGGTTGGGTCTAGAGCCTACACACATAGAACCAACCAACACTTCAATATGCTGCCTCAATTTAGAACATTGAAATTTCCATAAATCCCAATTCTTTAGATGAAACCCTTCGTGATTTGGTTAGCTCTTGGCTTTTTTTTTTTTTTTTTTTTTTTTTTGAGACAGAGTCTGTCACCCAGTCTGGAGTGCTGTGCCATAATCTTGACTCATGGAACCTTTGCCTCCTAGGCTCAACAGCCGTCTCCCACCTCAACCTCCCGAGTAGCTGTGATTATAGGTGTATGCTACCATTCTCAGCTAATTTTTGTTTATTTGTTCGTTTTTTGTAGAGATAGGGGGGTCTCGCTGTGTTGCCCAGGCTGGTCTTGAACTCCTGAGCTCAAGCATCTACCCACCTCAGCCTCCCGAAGTGCCAGGATTACAGGTGTGAGCTATCATGCCTGACCAGCTCTTGGCTTTTTTGATTGACAAATTACAGTAAGAAAATACTGCTCTTTTAAAACTGAAATTTCAAAATAGTGAACCATACTTTTTAAAAAATATATTATTTTACACCTGATATATTTGCCAGAATTAAACACGTATCTAAAATTGTCAAGGTTTTAAGAACATCTGATGGTTTCTTAACATCTGATGGTTTCTTAACATCTGATGAAAAAGTCTTGAATTATACAGAAATATGTCTTCCTGTTATATATGTTCAATTTCAAATCTTTGTTTTTACCTTGTGCTTTGACAGTTGCTATGGCCTTAGCCTGTCTTTCCGTTAATCTCACCTGCCCTTGCTGGATTATGCTGAGGAGGTGCTCCTGCTACTCCTGGTCTCAGGAACCCTCAGCAACACTCATACCCACGCAGAAACGTCTAGACCCTCTGCTTGGCCTTCAGGCATCCTCTGTGTGTTCTCCTGCTTCCTTGACCTCCTTTCCCCATAGAACCTGTGCTGCTCAGCAGCTTGTTTTCCAACCACATGACGTGATTTGTGCTCCCTTATACCTTGAATGTCTCACTTCTGTGTGTCTGAAGACATTCCTAATCTTAATTATTTAGTTTGTCCAATCTGATATAATCAATTTGAAATTCTACATTCTCATTTCTAAATTGAGGCTTATATTTAATCTGCATGGTTGCTATGAGAATTAGAGATAATGGTGGCCAAAGTAGTTATTTTTCTGTTCTTTGAACCCTTAGTCACATGTTTATGTCCCTCTTGAAGCACTACAACAGGCGTCCTGTTATTGTTACCTGTAAACTTCATGCCCCATACTAGAATACTTTGCAGCAGTATTCCCTTATTCATCTTCATATTACCCCTCACATTGAATAAATGAAATACTCAAACATTGAACAAATAGATAACTGGAAAAAATAGTTATTGAGCTTTTTGCCTAAGCATAGCTATTTATAAACAAATTATTGTTCAAGGATATTAATAGGCAGGTATTACAGTATTTATACCACGTCAGAGAATAATACCATATGCCTGGCTATTGTCCTGTCTTTTAATGCAAAGATAAAAGAGGCAGCTTGAGTGCTTGTGGATATTCTGATTCTCTGCCTCAGTAGAGCAGGCTGTGGCTCCCCTTGTTCTTGTGGCCTCTGTCACACCCAGACCCAACCATTTCACCTGGCTACATTCAGAAGTTTCAGGTCCCCCAGTGTTTGGGAGAATGAAGGGAAACCCAGGCAAGACTGATTCCAGACCTTTTCCTAGTCAGTGATACAGATAACCTGAACTCACATAGGTCAAGTTCAGTCACTGCACATGTGGGGGGGTGAGGCTCCATCAAGATTTTCAAATGCACTGCAGTTAATTTGTAAATGAAGAGTTTTTCTTAATGTACTTGGGAGTTTGACTGTATGTTGCTTTCTATCTTGTGAAGCAGTATGTAGTTTTTGGCTAATTTCTTCAGCCCTGCTTCCATACTGTTAGGAGTTTGTTTGTTTGTTTTGACACAGGAACTCACTCTGTCACCCAGATGGAAGTGCAGTGGTGTGATCATGGCTCACTGCAACCTTGACCTCCCTGGCTCAGATGATCCTCCCACTTCAGCCTTTTTTTGTTTCTGTTTTTGTTTGTTTGTTTGTTTTTTTGAGGCAGAGTCTTGCTCTGTCACCCAGACTGGAGTGCAGTGGTGTGATCTCAGCTCACTGCAACCTCTGCCCTCTAGGTTCAAGCAATTCTCCTGCCTCAGCCTTCGGAGTAACGGGGACTACAGGCTCACACCACCATGCCCAACTAATTTTTGTATTTTTTAGTAGAGACAGGGTTTCACCATGTTGGCCAGGCTGGTCACAAACTCCTGGCCTCAAGTGATCTGCCAGCTTTGGCCTCCCAAAATGATGGGATTACAGGCATGAGCCACCGTGCCTAGTGGTGTGTTAGACACCTCAGCCTCTTGAATGGCTGGGACTACTGGTGAGCACCACCACACCCAGGTAATTTTTAATTTTTTTCGTAGAGACGGAGTCTTGCCATGTTGTCCAGGCTGTTCTCAAACTCCTGGGCTCAAGCAGTCTTCCCACGTTGGCCTCCCAAAGTGCAAGAATTACAGGCATAAGCCACCATGCCTGGCCAGGAGTAGTTTGTGTTATTGTTGCTTGTTTTATGTTTAGTTCTGTCAACTACAGTACAAAGATTACGTGATTAGTAACCGAGAAGCATCTTAGGCATAAAGAAGTAAAAGTCAGCTGGGCATGGTGGCTCACGCCTGTAATCCCAGCACTTTGGGAGGCTGAGGCAGGCGGATCACGAGGTCAGATGATCGAGACCATCCTGGCCAACATAGTGAAACCCCATCTCTACTAAAAATACAAAAAAGTTGCCAGGCCCACGCACCAGCAGTCCTAGCTGCTTGGGAGGCCGAGGCAGGGGAATTGCTTGACCCTGGGAGGCGGAGGTTGCAGTGAGCAGAGATTGCACCACTGTACTCCAGCTTGGTGACAGAGCGAGACTCCATCTCAAAAAAAAAAAAAAAAGAAATAAAAGTCTAAGTTTTAAAATCCCCTGAACTTAGGTTTATATCCCAGCTCTGCTGCTGATTTTTGCCCTCAGATAAGTTATCTGAAACCTACCTCATAGAGTTTTTGAGGATTATATTAATAAGAGAACATATTGTATAACATGGAAGTAAATGATTGTTATTAATCTTTGAGTTTAAGAAACTAATCATTCTGTTGATAAAATTTAACTTGGCATTTTGTCTAGGTGTTTACTGCTAAGAGGTGTATTATGTTCCTAGCTTTTCCAGTTGCCAGAAACGTCAAAACACATGTGCCATTTGAAACAAGAGTATGGCTGTGCTTGAAGGATACCAGGTGTCAAAGCAGAGTGTTCCCTTTCTTTGTCTGCACTTATGTTTTGCCGCCTTGGTTCAAACCAGCCACCATTTATTGGGCCCCTACTGTGAATAGGTCTTGGTGAGCAGATTCAGAGCTGATCAGGAGAAGATGTCTGTCCTCAAATAACTCACTATATATAAAAATAATGAATGCCTATGGAAGGTTAATAATGTTTGTCTATACAGGAACTGCCACTTTCACCATACAGAAAAAAGCTGGTGGAGCCAAAGCATCAGTAAGAAAGGCTATGCAGTCTCCAGTTACCTTCCGAAAAGGTAAGGGATAAAGAAGATAAAGTTCTCAGACTTAATACTAAATTTTCTTTTTTTTTTTTTTGAGACAGAGTCTCACTCTGTTGCCCAGGCTGGAGTGCAATGGCGCGATCTCGGCTCCTAGGTTCAAGCGATTCTCCTGCCTCAGCCTCCCCAGTAGCTGGGATTACAGGTGCCCACCACCGCACCCAGTTAATTTTTGTATTTTTCGTAGAGATGGGGTTTTGCCATGTTGGCCAGGCTGGTCTTGAACTCCTGACCTCAGGTGATCTACCCATCTTGGCCTCCCAAAGTCCTGTGACTATGCCTGGGCTTTAGCATGAGCCACTGTGCCTGGCCCTTAATACTAAATTTTTAAAAATTATAAATCACTCAATTTCAAATCTAGATTTCAGAATGGATGGTGTGACTCTGTGCTGCAGTGGTTCAGAGAGGAAGTTTTGGAGTAGCTTTATGGAATCAAGTTAACCACTTACTCTGTAACCTTACACAAATTTCTAACCCATTTATGTATCCTTAATTTTCTCACCTGGAAAATACAGATTATAATAGTGAGGATATATGTAACTACCTTGGTAGGTGAACAGGGTAACTATTATCCGTATCTTACTATGAGAACAGACATAGAGAAGTTAAATGACCTGTTCAGATCTCCTTAAAACAATAACAATAGTAGCTAACAGGTATAGAGCATTTACTGTATGCCAGGCATTATGTTCACACCTCATGTGCATTATCTCACTTGATCCTCATATTAAACCCAATGAAATCTGTGCAGTTATCCCCTATTGAAAGAACAGAACTAAATTTGGTAGGGGTAATTATTTTTTAAAAACCCACTGATTTGGCTGGGCGCGGTAGCTCATGCCTGTAATCTTAGCACTTTGGGAGGCCAAGGCGGGTGGATCATGAGGTCAAGAAATCGAGACCATCCTGGCCAACATGGTGAAATCCCGTCTGTACTAAAAATACAGAAATTAGCTGGGCGTGGTGGCATGCACCTATAGTCCCAGCTACTCAGGAGGCTGAGGCAGAAGAATCGCTTGAACCCAGCAGGTGGAGGTTGCAGTGAGCCGAGATTGCACCACTGCACTCCAGCCTGGCAACAGAGTGAGACTCTGTCTCAAAACAAAACAAAACAAACCCCACTAATTTATATGTACTGTGAAAAATGATGAGAAATACGAAGTAATTAGCCTAGGCTTGGTATTATGCCTCTTTCTCTACTACTAGCTCATTACTTTGCAGATCCGTCGTTCAGTTTACCCCATCTCTTTTTACCTATGTCGAATCCATTATTTAACTCATTTATCAACTTTTCAATGTCTATGGCTGTATTTTCTAGACGATGTATTTGATACTTTTCCTACTCTTTTCCCCATGTACGCATTAAAACCCAAGTTTCTGGTCATTTGGATCAATTTGAATCCTCAAAGCATCATTTCCTGTGCTTGTGTATTAGTCTGTTCTCACGCTGCTAATACATACCCAGGACTGGGTAATTTAAGAGGGAGGCTTAATGGACTCACAGTTTCACATGGCTATGGAGGCCTCACAATCATGGTAAAAGGCAAAGGAGAAGCAAAGTCAAGTCTTACATGGTGGCAGGCAAGAGAGCATATTCAGGGAAACTCCCCTTTATAAAACCATCAGATCTCATGAGAACTCACTATCACAAGAACAGCAGCATGAAGGTAACTGCCCCCATGATTCAGTTACCTCCCACCTGGCCACAGCACATGGGAATTATGGGAACTACAATTCAAGATGAGTTTTGGTTGGGGACACAGCCAAACTTTATCAGCTTCTAAATCCCATGCTAGCTTTTCTCTTTTTCAAAGTCTTTCCTTTTTATCCATTATGAATTATTTTCTAGTTTAGAGTACTCAATAGCTTTTTACTCTTTTCAAAGCAAATATCTAGCAATGTCTAGTTCAACAGATAAAATATTCCCCAAATACAATGTTACCTCTCAAAACAGTTGAAATTACTCGTACCATTATATTGTTTTGTTTTTGAAAGTCCCAGAGATCCAGGGTTTTGTGTTCTTGAGGTCATTATAATGTAACATGAGGCCTTGCCCATAGAAAGCTGTACATACTTGTTTCATTGTTCAATGGTAACCCTGCCTCTGAAAGTTAGAAATGTGTATGACTCCAAGTTTCTAGCTTAAGTGCTTAGATAGACTGTGACCCACAAATTGACACAAGCAGAGCAAGAAAAGAAGCAGGATTTTCTTTGGGAATGGTGGAGGTAATAGGTTTAGTTTTATCATCCAGTTTCAGATTTCTCAGGCTAGACTCTGTAGACACTGTTTGGTGTTATGTTATAAAGAAACTGAGTGTCAGTGCCCATCATCCTAGAGAAAGAGTACTTCCTTTCTGAGGGAAGCCAGTGTACTTGGCAGCCTGGTTTCTGCTGTGGGGTGTCGTCTTGATCTATAACTTACCTTTCACTCTAGAAAGCTTTCACTGTTCAATGGGGCAGGACAGTTTACCTCGAAAAGACTTATGCATGCTCAGTTTCACAGAAATTTTCTCATATTATATATATATATATATATATATATATATTTTTTTTTTTTTTTTTTTTTTTTTTTTTTTTTTTTTGAGACTGAGTCTCGCTCTGTCGCCCAGGCTGGAGTGCAGTGGCCGGATCTCAGCTCACTGCAAGCTCCGCCTCCCGGGTTTACGCCATTCTTCTGCCTCAGCCTCCCAAGTAGCTGGGACTATAGGCGCCCGCCACCTCGCCTGGCTAGTTTTTTGTATTTTTTAGTAGAGACGGGTTTCACTGTGTTAGCCGGGATGGTCTTGATCTCCTGACCTTGTGATCCGCCCGTCTCGGCCTCCCAATCATATTATATTTTTATCTCAAATTGGATATCCCAGATAAACCTTAGAAAAATGCATTATGATCTGAAAGGAAGGAAATTACAAAACCATCTCTAGGTAAAGCAAGGTGAGAGAAACCCAGTGATAGCCTCTCAAGGTTTGTAATACCCCATAGGTGAAGATTTATCCTAAAATGCAAGACTCTTAACTGTAATTTTAGTAGACTAGGTAGTGGTTTGATTTTGTCATTCTTTCTAGCTGGCAATAATCATGTTCATTTGACAAAGCAAAAGTGTCAATGTCTAGATACCAAATTAATTGTAGCCAAGATGGGGTTGGGATTAGTTGATGTTTGTAGTCTTTGCTGATCTCTAGTCATATCATGAATACTTGAAGGATACTTCAGCACCCCACCTCCACTTGTTCCCATCTGCTTTGAAGTGGAAGCCTACTCTTGTGGTTGTGTTGCTTAACCACTCATTGGTTTCTCTTTCAGTCTCACTTTTTCTGTTTTAACGACTGTTTTCCTTTTTACCACAGTATTTGTTCTCATATGCATTCCTGTCATCTGCTTGTAGATTTTTTTCCTTTATAAGGCTTTTCATAATTTGTTCCTTATTAATATTCACTGAAATATTTACTGAAATAATTATTTACTGAATAATATTTACTGAAAAATAATTTACTGAATTATTTTAACATGGGACTTCCAGTGGCATTTCAAAATACTCTCTGATGTCTTTAAGTAGCAGAAAAAATGTCAAACCTTTTCAACTAGAGCATAGCTCTCACATTGGATATTACAGTGGCAGGTGCTACCAAATGATGTTAGCTTTGTTTCTTTTTCAGACTCTTGGGGCTAGTCAAAAGAAAAATCCCTAAGCTGTCTATACCACTGCTCCCTTCCCTTTGGCACTAATCCAGGAAGAAGCTTTTGGAAAGCTGCCACCTTGTGGATGCAAATTAATAGATCTATTCATATTTTACTTATAGATATGAAGATGATCTTAAAGGGCCCTCTAGGTATTATTATTCCTTCACCCTAAAGAATAGAAAGTAGGCTAGGCGTGGTGGCTCACGCCTGTAATCCCGGCACTTTGAGAGGCCGAGGCAGGCAGATCATGAGGTCAGGAGATCGAGACTATCCTGGTTAACACGGTGAAACCCCGTCTCTACTAAAAATACAAAAAAAAAAAAAAAATTAGCTGGGCATGGTGGCAGGCACCTGTAGTCCCAGCTACTCAGGAGGCTGAGGCAGGAGAATGACGTGAACCCATGAAGCAGAGCTTGCAGTGAGATCGCGCCACTGCACTCCAGCCTGGGTGACAGAGTGAGACTCTGTCTCAAAACAAAAAAAAGAGTAGAAAGTTAATATATTAGCCCAGGTTCTAGGGTGGATCATCTCCATCATCTTGGGCAAATTGCATAACCTCTCTAAGCCTAACTTTCCTCATTTGCAAAATGGGCATAATAATGCTTTCTCCATAGAACTGTCAGGAAGAGTATTCACTCAGCAACTGCCCATTGAGCTCCTACAACATACCAGGCACTGTTACTCATGAACAACACAGAAAGCAGCACATCAGTAAGGGAGAATGAGGCTGGCTAGTTGGAACTACTCTAGCAAGGGTGGTTGAAGGTCTCTTTGAGAAGGTAAAACTCTTACTCCAGCTCTTAGTATGAAGCAAATTAAAAATTAAATAAAAATTTAGAAAAAGAGAAGGTGATGTTGAAGTGAAGATCTTGAATGATGAAAAGGAGATTGTTAGGTAAAGATAAGGCAAAACAGTTTCAGGCAGAAGTTCAAAGTTCTGGTAAGAGTGTTATATAAAGATAAGGCAGAACAGAAAGTTCAGAGCCCTGGTACAGAAACAAAGTTGGTATGGCAGAAAAGATCAATATGGAAAAGTGACGAGAGATATGGTGGAAGAGATGGGCTAGATACTGTAGGCTAAGGCAAGGAGTTTGGATTTTACTTGAGATCCAGTGAGACTTCATTTTAGGCAATTAAGCAGAGAGATAATATAATTTATGTTTTGGAACATGTGGAAAAAAAGAAGACGGCATACAAGGATAGATTGCTTGGGCTAGGATTTTAACAGTGGAGATGGGGGAAACTGTTTGATTTGGATATATTTTGAAGATAGACAAAATTAGGACTTGCTGATGATTGGACATGTATAAGAAAGAAGGATGAGGCAGGGCACAGTGGCTCACGACTGTAATCCCAGCAGGTTGGGAGGCTGAGGCAGGCAGATCACTTGAGGCCAGGAGTTCCAGACCAGCCTGGCCAACATGGTGAAACCCCATCTCTACTAAAGATACCAAAATTAGCTGGGCATGATGGCACATGCCTGTAATCCCAGCTACTCGGGAGGCTGAAACAGGAGAATCACTTGAATCCGGGAGGCGGAGGTTGCAGCGAGCTGAAATCGCACCACTACACTGCAGCCTGGGGACAGAGTGAGATTCCGTCTCAAAAAAAAAAAAAAAAAAAAGAAAGATAAACTACTGGATTTTAACCTGAGTGTCTCCTGGGATGGGGCAGTTTAGGGGTAAAAATTAACAGTGTGGTTTTGGACCTGTTAAAGTTCAGATGTTTATTGCACATCCAAGCAAAGATTTTAAGAAGGGGCGGTTAGCTTTATGAGACTGGAGGTACAGGTTTTAGAGAGTTATCAGCATGTAGGTGATATTTAAAGCCATGGAACTCAATGAAGTTAGCTAGGGAAAGCAGAGGTGTGTTAGAAAATCCAAAGACCAGGCATGAATGTCTGGTAAGTTCAAGGGACTGAATGTAAAAGTGCTTATTAGCCCATACTAAATGCCAAAGTGTGTGCTGTGATTGTTTTGGGGGCTTTATATACCCTCAGCTTCAAGTACATAAGGTTGGTAGAGTTACAAAAGACAAAGAGGGCCCAAACTTCAGCACTGTCCTACCTCTTCTTCCTGCTTCAGGGAGCCACGTGACTGCTTGTTTGGGATCTATATTTACTTCCCATTTGCCCCATGTCTTGGGTGTTTCTTCATGAAATCACCTTGAAGGGTAGAACATGCTGTGACACTGGCTTTGGAACATTGTGTTAGGTGAGGTAGGCTCCTCTAGGGCTTTGTGCGGAGAAACCTTATTGGTTTGTGGGTTTACTAAGCTGCTTCTGGGCATTAGCTGGAATGAAAGTTTCTTTTCAACAAATACTGATACATGCAGTAAGAAGAAAGAGGGTCATAATGTGTTGTCACCACATTCACTGTGATGCCTTTGCCCAAAGGCAGATTGTAAGCATTAAGCCTGGGTGAAGATGCCCAAAGCATTGCTTCTAAGAAGTTTTCACGGCCGGGCGCGGTGGCTCACGCCTGTAATCCCAGCACTTTGGGAGGCCGAGGCGGGTGGATCATGAGGTCAGCAGATCGAGACCATCCTGGCTAACACGGTGAAACCTCGTCTCTACTAAAAATATAAAAAAATTAGCCGGACATGGTGGCGGGCGCCTGTAGTCCCAGCTATTGGGCAAGCTGAGGCAGGAGAATGGCGTGAACCTGGGAGGCGTGGCTTGCAGTGAGCTGAGATCACGCCACTGCACTCCTGCCTGGGAGACAGAGCAAGACTCCATCTCAAAAAAAAAAAAAAAAGAAGTTTTCACAAGACTATCCGTAAAAGACAGGGAAGGCACAGGTTTCAGAGTTCACCCAACTTTGATGTGAAGACCTCTCCACGGTTCTGTTATATCTGTGGCCTCTCCTCACTAAATTTTCTTGTCTTAGAGATTAATTACTAATAGTTTTCAAATCCAAAGAAGGCTGGAATTCATTTTCCATCTCGTACACTGACAGGACACGAATTGTTCGAACCCTAAAGTGAACCATATCCAGACCTTATGATTTGAATATTATTTAAAATGTGACTACCTTTGCTTTGATGATAAAAGTCACAATTAACAAATGAGTCAATCAATCAATCAATCCCAATGTATGCTTTGTTCTTACCCCTTAAAAGGCTCTAATGCTCCGTGTCGTAGTCAGCAGCATACAAAAAAACATGGAAATGCTGGACTTGCACCTCAGACCAAGCAGGTGTGTGTGGAGTATGAGAGAGAGGAGACTGTGGTGAGTCCCTGGACGATACCTTCAGAAATCCGTAAGATTCTTCATGACAGCCACAATTCCCTTCTACAAGTAAGCATTGTTCTAGATTTTGTTTGTCTAGTGATTGCTCTATGTTCTTCAGGTTTTTTGTTTGTTTTTTAGTTTGTTTTTTGTGGGATGTGGAAATACTGAAAGGTTGTTAGGTCAGTTTGAAATCGTGATGCAAAGCATCTTCCCTTTTGGCTTAGTACTCCAGCATTTATCTTTCGGAATTCTCTGTGACTGTATTTTTTAACTAAAAAATGACCAAAATATAAGAACATAAAATTGTACTACAAGTATCAACATCCATTCTTCCCTGTCTTTGAATCCAGTGCCAGCATCTTGTTGTGTGAGATGATGTTCAGCTCTTGTCCATCTGGATGTGCTGGGCAATCACAGCCCTATTTCCTGGCACATTTCCTTCAGCCCTTTGATGGATGAGCAACTCTAGAATTTTTGAAAGCTTATTTCCTATTTCCTGGCACATTTCCTTCAGCCCTTTGATGGATGAACAACTCTAGAATTTTTGAAAGCTTAGTTCACATTCCAGGTTTTTTTTTGTTTTTCTGTTTGTTTTTAGGGGCTAGGACCACAACTGACTGTCTTTTCAATTCAATAGGACTTGTCTCCAACTGAAGAGGAAGAGCCAGAGCATCCTTTTGGGGTGGGCGGCATGGACAGCGTGTCTGAGAGCACTGGCAGCATCCTCAGCAAGCTGGACTGGAATGCCATCGAAGACATGGTGGCCAGCGTGGAGGACCAGGGCCTGTCTGTCCACTGGGCCCTGGACCTGTAAGACCTGGATATCATTCTGTTTCCATACACAGGCCAGCACCTCAGTAATGTGGTTCTGAAAGATTAACAGGTTTAAGGGACAGAAGCAATGAAAGAAGCAATGTGAATTTTCCATCTGCTATCATATTGTTACCTGGATTAGCCATTTCAAGAGGAAAAATAAACATTTCTCAATAACTTTGCCTTCATGGGGAAAAGGTTGACTATTGATATATTATATGTTTTTGTATTTGATGCATCATTAAGCATAATTTTTAAAATGATAAGTACCTTTCAAGCCAAGTTTGCATAACCTACTTTCAATAAAACATTCTATCTTGCCTCCTCCTTTATTACCCTCTGAGTTTTGAGAAACAACCATATATAGATTAATCTAATAGGGAAAAAAATTCTTTTCTTTGAGAAGAAAATCACAGTCTCACCTGAGAACTCAATTATGAACCCTATTTTAAAACACCTATGCAGGGTTTAGCCTAGGAGTGAAAAGAAAGACCAACTACATTTTACCAACCATGAATTTCTAAATAAGCCAAGTTTCATGGAGGCCAGGAGATCTTCTGTCTTCTGCCCTGCAGCCTGAAGCCTTGGAGGAAGAAACAGGCGTGGATGCTTTGGGCAGGAAAGTAGGGGAATATGACTCCATGCTCTAGAAGGCTTATCTTAAATTTGTAGTAACCATGGTACAGAGACCTGGTTAGTTTTTGGTATTGAGCTCTAACAGTGTTTGTTATAGTTTTAAGAGATAATTTTTATGAGAATTGACTCAGAACCAGGATCCTTCAACTACTTCATCAATGTTTGGTATAATATCAAAGCACACTATTATCTGAAAAAGCAATTAAATACCCCTTTTTTCCAAATATCTACCTGTGTGAAGCCAGATTTTACAACATATGCAGCAAGTTGAATGCAGAAGCAGGTATGGTAATTCAGCTGCCTTCTATTAATTTGTTGAACTATAAAACAGTGCCATTCTCCTTACTAAATTGTTTTAGAAAATAACTTTATATGCTAACATTATTATTAATTGTCATTTAATTGTCATTGTCATTTAAAATATTACAATGTTTTCTGTTTCTTTTTTGTGTATTCTATGGGTATTGATACATGATAGTTGTACATTTTTAATGGGGTGCATGTGATATTTTAATACATGCATACAATGTTTAGCAATGAAATCAGGGTAATTGGGATATTCATCACCTCAAACATTTATCATTATTTGTGTTAGAAACATTCCAAACCTTTTCTTCTAGCTATTTATCCATTGTTGGATACTTATATCAATTTTATATCTTAGCTGTTGTGAATAGAGCTGCAATAAATGTGGGAGTGCAGATATCTCTTTGATATACTGATTTTCTTTCTTTTGGATATATACCCAGCCATGGGATTGCTGGATCATATGGTAGTTCTATTTTTAATTATTTGAGGAACCTCCATACTGTTTTCCATAGCTGCTATACTAATTTGCATTCCCACCAAGGCTGTATGAGCATTCCCCTTTATCTGTATGCCCACAAGCATTTATTTTCCATCTTTTCTATAGTAGTCATTTTAACCGGGGTGCAATGATACCTCATTATGATATTGACTTGCATTTTTCTGATGATAGTAGTATCGAGCATTTTTTCATATACCTGTTGGCCATTTGTATGTCATTTTTAAGAAATGTCCATTCAGATATTTTGTCCATTTTGTAGTAGGATTCTTTTTTGTTACTAAATTCTTTATATAAGTTCTTTATATATTGCGGTTATTAATCCTTTGTTGGAGGGGTAGCTGGCAAATATTTCCTCCCATTCTTTAGGTTGTCTTTTCACTTGTTAATTGTTTTCTTTGCTGTGCAGAAGCTTTTCAGCTTGATGTAATTCTATTTGTCAATTTTTGCTTTCATTGCCTGTGCTTTTGAGGTTTTACTCAGAAAAAAATCTCTGCCTAGACGAGTGTCCTGAAACACTTCCCAAATGTTTTTTTCAAGCAGTTTCATAGTTTCAGTTCTCACATTTAAGTCTAATCTATTTTGGTTTTATATATGATTTATACGGATGTAGTTTCATTCTTCTACAATGGACATCTAGTTTTCTTGGCAGCATTTATTGAAGAAGAGGGTATCCTTTCCCCATTGTATGTTCTTGATGTCTTTGCCAAAAATGAGCTGACTGTAAATGCATGGATTTATTGATAGTTCTTTTTTTTTTCTTTGAGACAGGATCTCACTTTGTTCTCCAGGCTGGAGTGCAGTGGTGTGATGTTGGCTCACTGCAGCCTTGACCTCCCAGGCTCAAGCGATCCTCCTACCTCGACCACCCAAGTAGCTGGGACTAGGTGCATGCCACCATGCCTGGCTAATTTTTTGTGATTTTCATAGAGACAGTGTTTCATGTTGCCCGGGCTCTTCTGGAACTCCTGAGTTCCAGTGATCCTCCCACCTTGGCCTCCCAAAATGCTTGGATTAGAGGGATGGGCCACCGCACCCAACCTATTGATGGGTTCTTTATTCTGTTCTATTGGTCTATGTGTTTTTATGCCAGTTCCGTGCTGTCTTTGTTATTATAACTGTGTAATAATAACACATGGAGAGATGGAATTTCACTCTTGTCGCCCAAGCTGGAGTGCAATGGCACAATCTCGGCTCACTGCAACCTCCGCCTCCCGGGTTTAAGTGATTCTTCTGCCTCAGTCTCCTGAGTAGCTGGGACTACAGGCACCTGCCACCATGCTTAGCTAGTGTGTGTGTGTGTGTGTGTGTGTGTGTGTGTTAGTAGAGATGGAGTTTCACAATGTTGACCAGGGTGGTCTCAAACTCCTTACCTCAGGTGATCTGCCTGCCTTGGCCTCCCAAAGTGCTGGGATTACAGGCATGAGCTACCACACTCGGCTGAATTATGGTGTATTATTATTATTATTTTTTAGACAGAGTCTCACTTTGTCACCCAGGCTGGAGTCCAGTGGCGCAATCTTGGCTTACTACAACCTCTTCCTCCCGGGTTCAAGCGATTCGTGTGCCTCAGCCACCTGAGTAGCTGGGACTAAAGGCACGTGCCATCATGCCCGGCTACTTTTCTGTATTTTTAGTAGAGATGGGGTTTCAGCTTGTTGACCAGGCTGGTCTCTTAACTCCTGACCTCAGGTGATCAGTCCCCCTAGACCTCCCAAACTGCTGGAATTACAGGCATGAGCCACCGCACCTATCCTGGAGCATAGTTAGAACCCAATGCAGAGACTCTAAGAACCATGGTAAAACTACAGGAGCTGATAACCAGAATAACCAGTTTAGAGAGGAACAAAACTGACCTGATAGAGCTGAAAAACACAACACAAGAAATTTACTGTGCAGTCACAAGTATCAGTAACAGAATAGGCCAAGTGGAGAAAAGAATCTCAGCTTGAAGACTATCTTTCTGAAATAAAACAGGCAGACAAGAATAAAGAAAAGAGAGTGAAAAGGAACTAATAAAACTCTGAGAAATATGAGATTATGTAAAAAGACATCCTGTGACTGGGGTACCTGAAAGAGATGGGGAGAATGGAACCAAGTTGGAAAACACACTTCAGGATATCATCCAGGAGAACTTCCCCAACCTAGCAAGACAGGCCAACATTCAAATTCAGGAAATCCAGAGAACCCCAGTAAGATACTTTACAAGAAAACCCCAAAACATACCATCATCACATTTGCCAAGGTCAAAATGAAAGAAGAAGTGTTAAGGGCAGCCAGAGAGGCCAGGTCACCTAAAAAAGTAAGCCTATCAGACTAACAGCACATCTCTTAGTGGAAACCCAACAAGCCAGAAGAGATTGGGGGCCAATATTCAACATTCTTAAAGAAAAGAATTACCAACCCAGAATTTCATATTTGGCCAAACTAAGCTTCATAAATGAAAGAGAAATAAGCTCCTTTTCAGACAAGCAAATGCTGAGCAAATACATCTCCACCAAGCCTGCCTTGCAAGAGCTCCTGAAGGAAGTACTAGATGTGGAAAGGAAAAACCATTAACAGCCACTTTAAAAGCACACTGAAGTATACACATCAGTGACACTATGAAGGAACCACATAAAAAGTCTGCAAAATAACCAGTTAGCATCATGATGACAGGATCAGATTCACACATAAAAATATTAACCTTAAATGTAAATAGGCTTAATGCCCCAATTAAAAGACATAAAATGGCAAACTGGATAGAGTCAAGCCCCATCAGTATTCTGTCTTCAAAAGACACATGTCATCCAAAAACACACATATGCTCAAAATAAAGGGAGGGAGGAAAAACGGAAAACAGAAAAAAGTTGGGGTCACAATCCTGGTTTCTGACAAAACAGACTTTAAACCAACAAAGATAAAAAAAGGCCATTACATAGTGGTAAAGGGTTCAATTCATCAAGAGCTAACTATCCTAAATATATGTGCACCCAATATAGGAGCACTCAAATTCATAAAGCAAGTTCTTAGAGACCTTCAAAGAGACTTAGATTCCCACACAGTAATAGTGGACACTTTAACACCCCACTGACAATATTAGATCACCAAGACAGAAAATTAACAAAGATATTCAGGACCTGAACTCAGCTCTGGATCAAGTGGACCTGATAGATATCTACAGAACTCTCCATTCCAAAACAACAGAATATACATTATTCTCATCACATGGCACTCTAAAATTGATCACGTAATTGGAAGTAAAACACCCCTCAGCAAATGCGAAAGAACTGAAATCAAACTGCTCAGACCACAGCACAATCAAGTTAGAACTCAAGAAACTCACTCAAAACCACACAACTACATGGAAATTGAACAACTTGCACCTGAATGACTCTTGAGTAAATGAAATTAAGGCAGAAACCAAGAAGTTGTTTGAAACTAGTGAGAACAAAGAGACAATGTACCAGAATCTCTGGGACACAGCTAAAGCAGTGTTAACGGTAAAGTTTATAGCACTAAATCCCCACAACAAAAAGATCTCAAAGCAACAACCTAACATCACAACCTAACTAGAGTCCAGGCATGGTGGCTCATGCCTGTGATCCCAGCACTTTGGGAGGCCGAGGTGGGTGGAATGGTTGAGCTCAGGAGTTTGAGACCAGCCTGGTTAACATGGTGAAACCCTGCCTCTACTAAAATTACAAAAATTAGCCGGGCATGGTGGTGCATGCCTGTAATTCCAGCTACTTGGGAGGCTGAGGCAGGATAATTGCTTGAACCTGAGAGATGAAGGTTTCAGTGAACCAAGATTGCACCACTACACTCCAGCCTGGGCAACAGAGCGAGACTCCATCTCAAAAAACAAACAAAAGCTAGAGAACCAATGGCAGACAAATCCCAAAGCTAGCAGGAGACAAGGAATAACCAAGATCAGAGCAGAACTGAAGGAAATAGAGACATGAAAAAAACCCTTCAAAAATTAATCCAGTTTTTTTTTTAATTAATAGACTGCTAGCTAGAATAATAAGAAAAGAGAGAACCAAATAGACACAATGAGAAATGATAAAGGTGATATCACCACTGATCCCACAGAAATACAAACAACCATAGAGAATACTATAAACACCTCTATGCACATAAATTAGAAAATCTTGAAGAAATAGATAAATTCCTGGACATATACACCCTCCCAAGATGGAACCAGGAAGAAATTGAATTCCTGAATAGATCAAGAACAATTTCTGAAATTGAGTCACTTATAAATAGCCTACCAACCAAAATAAGCCCAGGACCAGACGGATTTACAGCTGAATTTTAAAAGAGGTACAAAGAAGAGCTAGTACCATTTTTACTGAAACTATTTCAAGCAATTGAAAAGGAGCAACTCCTCCCTCATTTTATAAGGCCAGCATCATCCTAATTCCAAAACCTGGCAGAGATACAACAAAAAAAGAAAACTTCAGGCCAATATCCCTGATGAACATTGATGCAAAAATTCTCAATAATACTAATAGTGGCAAACCAAATCCAGCAGCACATCAAAAAGCTTATCCACCATGATCAAGTTGGCTTCCTCCCCAGGATGCCAGGTTGATTCAACATATGCAAATCAATAAATGTAATTCACATAAACAGAATGAAAGACAAACCACATTATTATCTTGACACAGAAAAGGCCTTTGATAAAATTCAACATCCCTTTATGTTAAAAACTCTCAATAAGCTAGGTATTGAAGGAACATACCTCTAAATAATAAGAGCCATGTATGACAAACCCACAGCCAGTATCATACGGAATGGGCAAAAGCTGGAAGCATTCCCCTTGAAAACTGGCGTAAGACAAGGATACCCTCTCACCCCTCATATTCAACATAGTATTGGAAATTCTGACCCAAATCACAGGGTCCTGAGGCGACATTCATCCTCCTCAGTTTACGAAAACATGACGGGATTAAGATATTAAAGTAAAGACAGGCATAGGAAATCACAAGGATATTCATTGGGGAAGTGATAAGTGTCCATGAAATCTTCACAATTTATGTTCAGAGATTATAGTAAAGACAGACGTAAGAAATTATAAAAGTTTTAATTTTGGGAACTAATAAATGTCCATGAAACCTTCACAATTTATGTTTTTCCGCCACGGCTTCAGCTGGTCCTTCCATTTGGGGTCCCTGACTTCCTGCAACATGCCTGGGTAATTTTTGTATTTTTAGTAGAGAGAGGGTTTCACCATCTTGGTCAGGCTGGTCTGAACTCCTGATCTCGTGATCCGCCTGCCTCAGTCTCCCAAAGTGCTGAGATTACAGGCGTGAGCCACCATGCCTGGGCTTCTGTGAGTAGGTTTTAAAGTACCCAAATACTATTGTATTGGAGTCTGTCTCTTCCTTTAGATCTAGTAATATTTGTTTTATATATCTGGGTGCTTCAGTATTGGGTGCATATATATTTAGAAATGCAGGATTCTATTGATGAATTAATTGCTTTGTCATTATATTATGATCTTCATTGTCTTTTTACTGTTGTTGTTTTACTGTCTTATCTTTTAAATAGGACATTTAATCCACTCACAGTTAGGGTTATTATTGAGATGTGAGGACTCATTCCTGAAATGAATCCTCTCCATTTTTGTTTGTGTGAGAGAGACTTTATTTCTCTTTCGTTTATGAAAGCTTCCTTGGCTGAGTATAGAATTCTTGTTTGGCAGGTTTTTGTTTTATTTTCCTCTCAGCACTTTGAATATATCATCCCATTCTCTCCTGGCCTGTGAAGTTTCTGCTGAGAAATCCTCTGTTACTCTGATGAAACTTCCCTTGTATGTGACTAGACACTGCTCTCTGCCTTTAACTTTTGACAGTTTGACCATAATGTGACAGGCAGAAGACCTTTTTGGGTTGTTATCTATTTGTGGGTATCTGAACTTCCTTTATCTGGATGTCTAAATGTCTTGCTATACTTGGAAAGTTTTCAGTCATTATTTTGGTAAAAGGTTTTTTATGCCATTGATCTTCTCTTCACCTTCTGGAACAAACAAATCCATATATTTGGTTGCTTTATGCTGTCCCATGTGTCATGTAGACTTTGCATTCTTTTTTATGAGGTTTTTTTTTGTTTTGTTTTTGGGGTTTTTTGTTATTGTTGTTTGAGAACATTCTGTGCGCTGTTGAGAAGATTGTCTATTCTGCAGCAGTTGGATGAAATGCACATATATTTATTGTTTTTTTGTTTTGTTTTGCTTTTTAATTTTTTAAAAAATGAGATGGGGTCTTGCTATGTTGACCAGACTGGTCTCGAACTCCTGGCCTCAAGTGATTCTTCCACCTCTGCCTCTTAAAGTGCTGGGATAATAGGTGTGAGCCACCATGCCTGGCCGTGTTTTTATATCCTTTTGGTTAAATGATCGCTTTATCATTATATAATGACTTTCTTGGTTTCTTTCTTTTTTTCTCCACACTGTTTTCCATAGTGGCTGTACGAGTTTATATTCCAACCAGCAGTGTAGAAGTGTTCCCTGTTCACCGCATCCATGCCAACATCCATTGTTTTGATTTTTTTTTTTTTAAATTATTATGGCCATTCTTGCAGGAGTAAAGTGGTATCACATTGTGGTTCTGATTTGCATTTCCCTGATCATTAGTGATGTTGAGCATTTTTTCATATGTTTGTTGGCCATTTGTATATCTTCTTTTGAGAATTGTCTATTCATTTCCTTAGCCCACTTTTTGATGGGATTGTTTGCTTTTTTCTTGCTGATTTGTTTGAGTTCATTGTAGATTCTGGATATTAGTTCTTTGTCAGACACATAGATTGTGAAGATTTTTCTCCCACTCTGTGGGTTGTCTGTTTACTCTGCTGACTGTTCCTTTTACCATGCAAAAGCTCTTCAGTTTAATTAAGACCCAGCAATTTATCTTTGTTTTTACTGTATTTGCTTTTAGGTTCTTGGTCATGAAATCCTTTCCTAAGCCAATCTCTAGAAGGGGTTTTCCAATGTTATCTTCTAGAATTTTTATATTTTCAGGTCTTATATTTAAGTCCTTCATCCATCTTGAGTTGATTTTTGTATAAGGTTAGAGATGAGGATCCAGTTTCATTTTCCTACATGTGACTAGCCAATTATCCCAGCACCGTTTGTGGAAAGGTTGAAAACCGTTATGTTTTTGTTTGCTTTGTCAAAGATCACTTGGCTGTAAGTATTTGGGTTTTTTTCTGGTTTCTCTATTCTGGTCTATTGGTCTATGTGCCTTTTTAAAAATACCAGTATCATGCTGTTTTGATCGCTATGGCCTTATAGTTTGAAATCAGGTAATGTGATACCTCTAGATTTGTTTATTTTGCTTAGTCTTGCTTTGGCTATGCGGGCTCTTTTTTGTTTCCATATGAATTTTAGAATTTTTTTTTCTAATTCTGTGAAGAATGATGGTGGTATTTTGATGGGAACTGCGTTGAACTTGTAGATTGCTTTTGGCAGTATGGTCATCTTTACAATATTATTCTATCCATCCTTGAGCATGAGATGTGTTTCCATTTGTTTGTGTCATCTATGATTTCCTTCAGCATTGTTTTGCAGTTTCCCTTGTAGAGGTCTTTCATCTCCTGGGTTAGGTATATTCCTAAGTATTTTATTTTTTTGCAGCTATTGTGAAAGGGGTTGAGTTCTTGATTTGTTTCTCAGTTTGGTTGCTGTTGGTGTATAGCAGAACTACTGATTTGTGTACATTAATTTTGTATCCAGAAACTTTGCTGAATTATTTTATTAGCTCTAGGAGTTTTTTGGAGGAATCATTAAGGTTTTCTGGGTAAACAATTATATCATCAGCAAACAGAGACAGTTTGACTTCCTCTTTACTGATTTGGATGCCCTTGATTCATTTCTCTTATCTGGTTGCTCTGGCTAGCATTTCCAGTACTGTGTTGAAGAGGAGTGGTGAGAGTGGGCATCCTTGTTCCAGTTTTCAGGGGGAATGCTTTCACTTTTCCCCATTCAGTATTATGTTGGCTGTGGGTTTGTCAAAGATGTCTTTTATTACATTGAGGTATGTCCCTTGTATGCCGATTTTGCTGAGAGCTTTAATCATAAAGGGATGCTGGATTTTGTCGAATGCTTTTCCTGCATCTGTTGAAATGATTATGTGATTTTTGTTTTTAATTATGTATATGTGGTATATCACATTTATTGACTTGAGTATATTAAACCACCCCTGCATTCCCGTTATGAAACCCACTTGATCAAGGTGGATTGTCTTTTTGATATGTTGTTGGATTCTGTTAGCTAGTATTTTGTTAAGGATTTTAGCATCTATATTCGCCAGGGATATTGGTCTGTAGTTTTCTTTTTTGGTGATGTCCTTTCTTGGTTTTGGTATTAGGGTGATACTGGCTTCATAGCATGACTTAGGAGGGTTCCCTCTTTCTCTGTCTTGTGGAATAGTGTCAATAGGATTAATGCCAATTCTTCTTTGAATGTTTGGTAGAATTCTGCTGTGAATCTGTCTGGTCCTGGACTTTTTTTTTGTTGATAATTTTTAAATTACCATTTCAATCTTGCTGCTTATTATTGGTCTGTTCAGGATATCTAATTCTTCCTGATATAAGGTAGGAGGGTTGTATCTTTCCAGGAATTTATGCATTTCTTCTAGGTTTTCTAGTTTATGTGCATTGAAGTGTTCATAGTAGCCTTGAATGATCTTTTGTATTTCTGTGGTATCAGTTGTAATATCTCCTGTTTCATTTCTTATTGAACTTATTTGCATTTTCTCTCTTCTTTTCTTAGTTAATCTTGCTTATAGTCTATCAATTTTATTTATCTTTTCAATGAACCAGGTTTTTGTTTCATTTATTGTTTGTATTGTTTTTTGTTTTAATTTCACTTAGTTCTGCTTTGATCTTGGTTATTTCCTTTCTCCTGCTAGGTTTGGGTTTGGTTTATTCTTGTTTCTCTAACTCCTTGAGGTGTTACCTTAGATTGTCTGTGCTCTTTCAGACAATTTGATGTAGGCCTTTAGGGCTATGAACTTTCCTCTCAGCACTGCCTTTGCTGTATCCCAGAGGTTTTGATAGGTTTTGTCAGTATGTCATTCAGTTCGAAGAATTCTTTAATTTCAATCTTCATTTCATTTTTGACCCAATGATCATTCAGGAGCAGGTTATTTAATTTCAAACTGGTCACCTTCCATCCCACCCCCCTCACCCCCGCCCCAGAGCACTATCCTACCTGCAAATGATCAAAGTTAGTTTTAGAACCACATGAGTAAACAAGCTATTTAGATAAACTACTCTACATTCCTGTTAATTACCCTTGCTATGGCTCAAAGAGGATTAGGCTGCCTTCAGCCCTAACTCTATCCTGAAGCTTTTGCAAAAACTTTTTGGCCTTCCAAGAAGGTTTGTGTTTTATTTTATAATTTTCCCCACCATTCTGATTGAACACCTACATCTCTCCCTTTTCTGTTTTCTGCATCAGGTCTTATGGATTGGAGAGTGCAGATGTATGCAGCAACAGGTTTGTCATGAGTGGCAGTCATTGCTCTTTTTCTGGCTTTGCATCCTAGAATTAGTAAGTAGCATAAGACAATCATGAGTATAATTAGCAACATTTTTTCTAGTCAAAGAGTGACCCCCAGGGGTGGGGATCTAAACAGGAGAGATGATCATATGGCTGTTTGTTGGGTGTGTAGATCTACAGTGTGAAGGGATTCTAAAATTTTAGTTTTAAGTTGCTTTACGTCTGCTGTTAAATTATCATGAAAGGTTCCCCAGAGGTGTTGTTTCACCTCATCCCAACTGTGCATTGATTGATTCCATGGTAGAGAAGTGACTCAGATATGCTTATGCTCCCAGTTGCAGTTTAATTGCTGTTGGAATGCCAGTGCATCTTGTCGCTCCCCACATATTTCAAAGCAGCCTCAAGGGCTTGCAGACATGCAAGAATTTTTTGATCTATACCCTGCTATAAGAGAAGTTCGTTAGACACATTTTTGGCCAGGTTATCTACAAAGGCAACTGTTTGTACTGACTCAGTAATAGCTGCCACAGCAATGCTAGCAGTTGCTAGGATGACTATGGCTGAGACTATAAAGGACATAAATGTAGCTATGAGTCTTTTGTGTCTGACCTGGGACAGGGCATGGTCTAAGGTGGCAAGGGCAGAGGATCCTTGCCAATCACACGTCAAATTGACTGGTATGAATGCCTCAGATTGTCTCCTTAATACCATGACACTAGTAATATTTAGATCAGATATATTATAATTAGTGATACATGAGGCAAACCAAGCCTGTCCCTGCACCTGGGTCACAAATGTGGAGTTTTGGGGTGAAATAGAAATATTGGTTCCCATAAAGAAAACATGGATGGGTAGTGCAAATCAGCTGTAACTGATCAGTATGATGGTTATACTATTGTTGTTACTGGAATTATGATATGCTCCATGCCAGGTGTCAAGGGAGGTGCCAAGATGTCCCAGGTGCCATAAAGTGTCTTGGGGCGGCATGGACTTTACTTGGGGTCTGGGATATTCCATCCCCCCATTGACCCAAATCATAGGCGAATGGGACATGGCTATGAAACTGTGATTGATGCCTTGACAGATGAGGACATCAGTAAGGCTGCCCTGCATATGGCTGTGGGGACTCCAGTCTAAGATGTTATCATTGCCTAACTGGAGGCTGTGGGCTTGTGCCCCGTGACAGACCTCCCAGCTAAAGTGAAATCCATTACTTTCCCAGTTTTGCCCTTTAGCACAGGAAGGAATGTTTGGGAAAGCGGCATTGATTGTATTACCTGGTTTAAGGCTACCTGCAACTAAGGCTGTTAAGACATTTTCTTTGCCATGATGTGGCCATAATTGTGTTTGGGCAGATACACAGTAAGTGTTAGAACCTTTTTAACTTACACACAGTGGGAAGGTGGTGGAGTGATATGTAGTGTTATCTGGCACCTTAGTCCAATGTGTGCCATTACTTAGGGACCCCACTGGGTGTAAATCTATCCCTCCTATCCAAGCAGTTATGTTATTATAGGCTGGGAAGAGGGTGTCTGCCCAGGTGACAGGGCGAAAGAAAGGTAGGTCTAAGATATGAGCCAGTAGAGTGTAGCAGGTACAGATTGCAGACAAAGGGAGAGCATAGAAAGGATCAATACCCTACGTGAGTTGCAATGTACAACAGAGAGCATAGCAAGGAACAAATTATCTGAAGTAAATGGTGTCTGTGTCCGGAGCAGAATTTGTTCAGTCTCCTGAGTTATTCTCTTCAGCATCCCCCAGGTGACGTCTGGGGCTTGTGTCATCCACGGAAGCCTCATCGTCTGGGGCTGCAGATCCTGCAGGGTCAGCTCCTTCATCTCTGATACCAGGTTGGGTCCTAGCCATGCCGTGGTATGGTTTAATGCATCATGCTGGAATCCAAAGAGGACCTGAGGGGGTGTGGACACAGGCATACCCTCTTCCCCACATTAACAATTCATTTGGACCACACCATTCGTTACTGTTTACATCTTTCCATATGTCTTGAGAGGTTTTAGCAAAGTGTTTTTCTACTGCTGATTGAAATTTGTCATCTAAATTTAGGAAATTAAGGGTAAATAAGGCTTGTGCCAATAGTGTTGGAGGGTCTTTACTCATACTTCCCCTTTCTGGCTGTTTTCTGAGCATATTTTTAAGGGTGGAGTGGGCACGTTCTACTATGGCTTGTCCTTGGGGGTTATATGGGTTGCCTGTGGAATGTTGGATATTCCACGTGTGACAAAATTGTTGAAATTGTGAGCTGGCATAAGCTGGACCATTTTCGGTTTTAATTTTTTAATTTTTGTGGGCTGCCCCATAAATGCAAAACTTAAAAGATGTTTAATGACATACTGAGGGGTGTTTGCACTAATTAGATGAGTGTTGGTATCAACAGATACATGTACATATCTAAGTTTTCCAAATGCAGGGACACGTGTAACATCTGTTTGCCATAACTGATGAAGTTCTAATCCTCTAGGGTTAACACCTGTGGAAGAAGGCCAGTGAGCTGGCAATCTGGGCATTGTAGGATAATTTGTTTAGCCAGCCTCTGGGTAAGTTCAAATTGTTTAGATAAATTTCTCCAATTTTGGTGGAAAAATTGATGTGATTGGGTGGCTTGGTCAAGCAGTGATGTCATAACTTGTAGGTCTTGTTCATTGCCATAAGCCACTGGGCCAGGCAGAAAGCTGTGGGCTTGAATGTGTGTGATAAAAATAGGATGTGTACATTGATCTAGCAATTGCTGAAGTCGAAGAAGAAGAGCACACAGGGTGGGCTTGAGAGTGGACTTAATTAAGGCTGTTTCAGGGTTCTGCAATAAATAGTGTAAGCCAAGTCATTTACAATATTTATGGGCTGAGTGGAAAAAGTCTCCTGATATTGGAAAAAGGCCAATATCAGGGCCCCAATCTCAGCTCTCTGAGTACTAGTAAACCCAGATCAAGTGACTGAATTATGTGGTCTCCACCAGACTGCCGCTTTTCCATGTTTACCAGAACCATCAGTAAACAGTGTTAAAGCATTAGGTATGGGGGAGTGAACTATTTTTGTGGGCAAGATTACCAGGGTATGAGATAAGAAATAAAGGAGTTTATCAGCAGGAAGTATGTGCCCTATTTGTCCTGTGTAATCAGAGAAAGCTATTTGCAGATCGATAGATACTGGCAATACTGCTTCAAATTGCTTCTTACTTAAAGGAATCCTGATGGCATCAGGGTCATAACCTCGTAACTGATTGCATCGTTTGTGGCCTGAATAGATGATTTTAGTAAGTAACTGACTATAGGAAGATAGCGTTTTAGTCCCGGTATGTCAGCAAAAAACCCATTCTAGGAAGCGTAGCCCGGGGCCACCTGTCCTATTAACCCTGTAGGGGAGTGTTTGGTAAGAAAGATGAACAATTAGATTGAATAGCGTCAATGCAATCTAGCTGCCTCTGAGAGATGGCTTGTTCTATTTCCTCGATTTCCCTTTTTGCTGCAGGGGTTAAATATCTGGTAGAATCCAGGGCTGGATTGCCTTTTAAGATAGAAAACAGGTTTTGTAGTTTATCAGTAGGAATCCCCAAAGTGGAGTGGAGCCAGTTAATATCGCACAGTAATTTCTGATAGTCATTTAAGGTGTGTAAGTTGCTAGTATTTAATTTAACCTTCTGAGGTCTTACTGACAAGAAAGTTAGTATGTACCCAAGATATTTCCAAGGAGACGACATTTGTACTTTTTCAGGTACAATGATTAAATCTCTTAGCTGTGTATTCTTTACGACAGAGGACTATAAATTTAAAAGTATTGGCTCCGTTGGGGCTGCTAGTAGAAAATCATCCATAAAATGAATAATCTTGCAATCAGGAAATTCTTTTCTACTAGGGAGCAAGGCTTGATTTACATGATACTGACACATGGTAGGACTATTTATCATTCCATGAGGAAGCACTTTCCAATGAAATTGACAAGCTGGCTTTTCTTTATTGATAGCTGGTATTATAAATGCGAATTTTTCTCTGTCCTGTTCTGCTAGGGGAATCATATGAAAACAATCTTTTAAGTCAATAATGATTATAGGCCAATCTTGAGGAATTGCCGTGGGGGAAGGGAGTCCCTGCTGAAGGGGTCCCATAGGTTGCAAATTGGCATTAATAGCACATAGGTCATGCAAAAGTCTTCATTTCCCAGACTTTTTGGGAATGACAAAAATGGGTGAATTCCAAGGGCTGTTAGATAATTCAACATGCCCAGCTTTCAGTTACTCCTCAACTAATTCATGGGCCCTCTGTAATTTCTCTCCCTTCAGAGGCCACTGTTCTACCCAAATCGGATCTTGAGAGAGCCAGGTCAGGGGTAGGGGAGGAATAATAACAGTGGCCATTGTTAGAAAGGAGTCTGCAGAGTAACCCCCCATTGGGCTAATAGGTCCCATCCCCAAAGATTAACAGGGATGGGCATGATTAGAGGTTGTATAACTACCTTTCTTCCTTCTGAATCACAGCATGTTAGGGGGTGTGTGCTCTGCCTGGCCGTGTGTGCCTCCATGGTGCTGACAATTTTCTGTTTCTTAGTGACCCAAAGCCAAGTTTCTGACAAATTTTGATCACTAATGATTGAAATGTCCACCCCTGTGTCCAATAAGCCAGTAAAATTCTTATTTCCAATTTTTTCATGGGTCCCTGATCAGTGATTAATTGATTCCAATATACTGCTGTGTCTCCTGTGCTCCCAAAACTTCCCTTTCCCCTTTCCTTTCCATAGGCATTGGGGACCCAGTGTGATAAAATCAGTAACTGAGCTATCTTTGACCCAGGGGGAAGAATATGCAGACCTTTACAGTCCATCATAACCAATATCTCCCCCTGATAATCACTATCAATTACCGCGGTGAGCACAATAATTCCTTTACTGGATAGGCTATACCACCCCAGGACTAATCCCAGAGGCAGCGGACCCCAGATCCCAGTTGCAACCCTTTTAAGGTCTTTTCCTTCTTTTAGCACTAATTCGTTGGGGCAGAGTAAGTCCAGTCCTGTGTTCCCAGTGGTGGCTGCTCTGAGAGAGAGGACTGTGGGCTTCCCATCTGACCGAGGAAAGCTGCTGGCATTGCCCCAGCTGGGAGTGGGGCCTGGGGCTGGCCCCTCATGAAATTGCCTGACTGGTTTTTTATGGGGTTGGTGTTTTTAATCAAATTTAGACCTGCAATGTTTTGCCCAATGTTTCCCCTTCCTACATCGGGGACATATAGAAGGGGGTTCTTTCCCTGAGTTACTGTGGTCTCTACTATGGCGGCATTCCCTCTTTATATGACCTGGCTCTCCACATAGAAAACAATTTGGGTTTCTTTCCCTTTTCACTTTAGGAGGCCTTAATGCCATAGTCAATATTTTGGCTTTGTGTGTCTCGGTTCCTACCAGCTGACACGCTCATATAAGCTCCCCGACTGTGGCTGCCTTTCCTCTGATTGCCTGCGGGCAAACCACATTAAGTTTCAAAAGTCAATTGCAACAATAAGATATCAGCAGCTTGGGTGTGACTAATTTGTCTCTTAATTGCCTGGATTAACCAATTGATAAACTCAACAAATGGCTCCCGAGGCCCTTGTCAAACATTTACGAAAGATCCCTGTTGAACTCCGCTTTCGGGAATTGGGTCCCAAGCCCTGAGAGCACACACAGACACTTGAGCATAGGCCTGGGGATCAAAATCTAGTTGTTGTACATTGGCATGAGGACTCCTCCCCTGGAGCATATCAGTTGTTATGTCTTACCCGGCTGCCTGATTCTGCTTGGCTTGTTCGCACCACTCATTGTATTCTGCCTTCCAGAGGAGGTATTGGCTAGGCTCCAAAGTTGTTTTAGCTAGCATTGACCAGTCCCATGGGGTCATACGGAAGTGGCCTTTCAAGGCCTCAATCATTCCTTTCATAAATGGGCTAGCGGCTCCATTTTCTTTAATGCTTTTTCTTAGCTCTTTATAAGCGTTAAAAGAAATGAGTTTATGTACCTGATTGCTATGTCGGTCTTGCATTACTGGGCAGGCTAAAAGCTCCCCCTCTAATGCTGCTTGCTTAAGACAAGGCCCCATAGCTGGAATGTGTTTCTTGTCTTTTTTCCTACTTATTGGAGGAGGGGGCTCAGGCAAAACCTCCATTTCCTCTTTGTTATTTTGGCCTGGTGATAGTGGGGCTGAGGGAAAAGGAGGCAGCAAGGCAGGTGATATTTCCTCCTCCTTCCCCTTTTTAGGTTTTTCTGTGTCTAATGGGACCAAAGCCGTCCTTACTAGAGCCCATAGTGTTAAAGATGATGCTGGGACCTGTTGCCCTTGTGCATAATGCTGTTTAAGATTTCTCCCTACTTGTTCCCCGAGTTCTACATGTAGCATGCCTTCTTTCGGGAGCCATGGATTATGGTTTACTACAGTTTGCATTAGGTCTCTTAACTGAGCCTGGGAAACTGAGGCTCCACTAGCCTTAAGCAGCTGTTTCAACACTTTTATATACTGTTTCTGATGAGCTGATAACTGTTGTCCCATGATGAAACCTCAGCCTGAATAATCTCCCCTGAACTTGGAGATCCCAAGTGGGCACCAATGACTTACTGATTACTCACTGACCACATGGTCCTTTTCACTTTTGTTTTCGAGGGGTCTGTCGTGCTTCCTTCACAGTGTTGGTCTCAGCGGGGTCACCACCTGTGGGGGTCTGTCCTGCAGAACCTGACTCAACGATGGATGAATACGTACACGGACACAGATATTATGCTTGTCATTCCAGCTGAGGGTTCAGGCCACTTACAGACTCTAAGAAGGGTGCTGTCACCCGCGGCCCTGACTCTCTGGCCCTCCCAGCATTTATTCATTACATATTAAATGACAAAAGTCTCAGGTAAACACCATTAGAGGGTAATCAACCTGGTCGCCTTCCTCCAATCCCCTCCCTACAGAGCACTATGCTGCCTGTAGATGATCAAAGGTTAGTTTTAGAACCACATGAGTAAACAAGCTATTTAGATAAACTACTCTACATTCCTATGTTAATTACCCTTGCTATAGCTCAAAGAGGATTAGGCTGCCTTCAGCCCTAACTCTATCCTGAAGTTTTTGCAAAAACCTTTTGGCCTTCCAAGAAGGTTTGTGTTTTATTTTATAATTTTCCCTACCATCTTGATTGAACCCCTAGAGATTTCCAGTTTTATTCCACTGTGGTCTGAGAGAGTGCTTCATATAATTTCAATTTTCTTAAATTTATTGAGGCTCGTTTTGTGGCCTATCATATGGTCTATCTTGGAGAAAGTTCCATGCACTGTTGAATAGAATGTTTATTCTGCGATTGTTGCATGGAATGTTCTGTATGTATCTCTAAGTCCATTTGTTCCAGGGTATAGTTTAAATCCATTGTTTCTTTGTTAACTGTCTTGATGACCTGTCTAGTGCTGTCAGTGGAGTATTGAAGTCCCCACTATTATTGTGTTGCTGTCTATCTCATTTCTTCGGTCTTTTAGTAATTATTTTATAAATTTGGGAGCTCCAGTGTTAGGTGCATATATGTTTAGGATTCTGATATTTTCCTGTTGGACATGTCCTTTTATCATTATATAATGTCCCTCTTTGTCCTTTTAAACTGCTGTTGCTTTTTTTTTTTTTCCTATTAATCATGCCACATTATTTTTAATTATGTACAAAGATTTAACATGTCACCCAAGGACCATTTCACCCACTGCTCTATTTGGCCCCCAGTCTTTTGTCTCTCTCTTCAGCAATAGTGAGACAGATACCATTTCCTCGGGGAAGAGAAATCCATGGTTTGTTGCCCTTGCCAATTACAAAAATGTTGGAAAGTTGAGTGGCAAAGCTGGTGCCATTGACATCTTTCACGTGAACCATGTCAAAAGATGCAGGGTGCCTCTCTCTGTTGGTGATCATACCAATTCTTCCCAGGATAGCACCTCCAGTCACCACACATAGGTTACCAGTGTACCAGTGTCAAACTTGATGAAACCAGTAATCTTGCCAGTCTCCAAATCAATCTGAATGGTATCATTTACCTTGATGAGGGGATCAGGGTAGTGGATGCTGCGAGCATCACGAGTCACCAGATGAGGGATTTCTTTTGTGCCCGCAAAGATTTTTCTCACTTTGCCCCATTTGTACTTAGCTTCCTCAGGTGTAATATGATGTACAGCAAAGTGACCCTTGGTGTCATAGGTCAGATGGAAATTATCTCCCATCTTGTCAATGCTGATGATATCCATGAATCCAGCAGTGTAGGTTATATCAGTTCGGAACTTGCCATCAACCTTAATGAACCCCTGCATGCAAATCTTTACTTCATCTCCTGTCAGGGCATTCTTAAGTCTGTTCCTTAGGAAAATGATGAGGGGGAGACACTCTCTCAACTTGTGATGGCTGGTGGATGGACAAGGAGCAAACACACTGGTCAATTTATCCAGCATCCAATGTTTTGGAGCTGCTACCCACTTCAGATGCTTCTTGGGACCACAAGCCATGGCTGCATTAGGCAAGGAAAGAGGACCTCTCTCTTCCAGTGTGCGTAGAAATTCTAAACTGCTGTTACTTTAAAGTTGGTTTTGTCTGATATAAGAATAGCTATTCCTTCTTACTTTTGGTGTCCATTTGCATGAAATGTCTTTTTCCATCCCCTTACCTTAAGTTTATATGAGTCCTTGTGTATTAGATGAATCTCTTAAAGGTAGCAGGTGGTTGGTTGGTGAATTCTTATCCATTCTGCCATTCTGTATCTTTTTTTTTTTTTTAGATGGAGTCTCGCTCTGTTGCCCAGGCTGGAGTGCAATGGCATGATCTCAGCTCACTGCAACCTCCGCCTCCCGGGTTCAAGCAATTCTCCTGCCTCAGCCTCCTGAGTAGCTGGGATTACAGGTGTGTGCCACTACAACTGGCTAATTTTTGTATTTTAGTAGAGATGGGGTTTCACTAATTTGGTCAGGCTGGTCTCAAATACCTGACCTCATAACCCGCCCAACTCAGCCTCCCAAAGTGCTGGGATTACAGGTGTGAGCCACTACACCTGGCCCATTCTGTTTCTTTTAAGTGGAGCATTTAGGCCATTTACATTCACTGTTAGTATTGCAATGTGAGATACTATTCCCTTCATTGTGTTATTTGCTGCTTGTATACCTTGGGTTTTTGTTTTTGTTTTTTAAGTTGTATTTTTGTTTTGTAGGTCCTGTGAGATTTATGCTTTTAAGAGGTTCTGTTTTGATCTGTTTGCCGGATTTGTTTCAACATTTAGAGCTCCTTTTAGCTATTCTTTATATATATATATAATTATATACATGTATATAATTATTGTTATTATACTTTAAGTTCTGGGTACATGTGCACAATGTGCAGATTTGTTACATATGTATACATGTGCCATGTTGGTGTGCTGCACCCATTAACTCTTCATTTACAATAGGTATATCTCCTAATGCTATCCCTACCTCTTCCCCAACCCCATGATAGGTCCTGGGGTGTGTTATTCCCCGTCCCGTGTCCAAGTGTTCTCATTGTTCAGTTCCCCCTATGAGTGAGAACATGCAGTGTTTGGTTTTCTGTCCTTGCAATAGTTTGCTGAGAATGATGGTTTCCAGCTTCATCCATGTCCCTACAAAGGACATGAACTCATCCTTTTTTATGGCTGCATAGTATTCCATGGTGTATATGTGCCACATTTTCTTAATCCAGTCTATCATTGATGGACATTTGGGTTGGTTCCAAGTCTGCTATTGTGAATAGTGCCGCAATAAACATATGTGTGCATGTGTCTTTATAGCAGCATGATTTATAATCCTTTGGGTATATACCCAGTAATGTGATGGCTGGGTCAAATGGTATTTCTAGTTCCAGATCCTTGAGGAATCACCACACTGTCTTCCACAATGGTTGAACTAGTTTACAGTCCCACCAACAGTGTAAAATTGTTCCTGTTTCTCCACATCCTCTCCAGCACCTGTTGTTTCCTGACTTTTTAATGTGAAATGGTATCTCATTGTGGTTTTGATTTGCATTTCTCTAATGGCCAGTGATGATGAACATTTTTTCATATTGGCTGCATAAATGTCTTCTTTTGAGAAGTGTCTGTTCATATCCTTTGCCCACTTTTTGATGGGGTTGTTTGATTTTTTTTCTTATAAATTTGTTTAAGTTCTTTGTAGATTCTGGATATTAGCCCTTTGTCAGATGGGGAGATCGCAACAATTTTCTCCCATTCTGTAGGTTGACTGTTCACTCTGATGGTAGTTTCTTTTGCTGTGCAGAAGCTCTTTAGTTTAATTAGATCCCATTTGTCAATTCTGGCTTTTGTTGCCGTTGCTTTTGGTGTTTTAGACATGAAGTCCTTGCCCATGCCTATGTCCTGAATGGTATTGTCTAGGTTTTCTTCTAGGGTTGTTATGGTTTTAGGTCTAACATTTAAGTATTTAATCCATCTTGAATTAATTTTTGTATAAGGTGTAAGGAAGGGATCCAGTTTCTTAGCTGTTCTTGTAATGGTAGCTTGGTAGTGGTGAATTCTCTCAGCATTTGCTTGCCTGGAAAAGACTATCTTTCCGTCATATATGAAGCTCAGTTTCATTGGATACAGAATTCTTGGCTGCTAATTGTTTTGTTTGAGGAGGCTGAAAATAGGCCCCAATCCTGTCTAGCTTGCAGAATTTCTGCTGAGAAATCTGCTGTTAATCTGACAGGTTTTCCTTTATAGGTTACCTGGTGCTTTTTTCTCACAGCTCTTAAGATTCTTTCCTTCATCTTTTTTTTTTTTGTTTTGTTTTGTTAGAACAACTCAGCAAAATAAAATTCCTGTTTATTGTTGGACAACATTGTTTCACACATACATCAAACAGGCCAAAAAAAATAAACAGCAACTTCATAGACAAAAAAGGAAAAAAAAGAAACCTTTTATCTTTGGCCTTTTTAACCATCTCATACAAACCAACTACTTATAGTACAGCTAAGTACATACACAAAAAAGTTACTGGAATGTTCGGAATAAGATTGTTTTTCTGTTGTCATTTTTGCTTTTTTTACAAGGTTTTTTTTCTCCTTTGAGATTATAATGAACATGGTCACACCACAAGTAAAGTCAGAAGTAGGACAGAGAACGCTCCAAAGGCTGGTTTGGTCATCCGAGATCATTAAAAATGGCTGACCCTAACAATATGTACAAAAATATAAAATGTAAATAAAAAATACAAACAAATTTCCTTTTTAAAGTACTTTTAAGAAAAAAAGCAGGGCCTTGGAAGTTTTGGTTCTTTTTTCCTCCCCTGTTGCAAATTCTCATGGTTTGGGTGGGGT
The DNA here is from genome assembly GCF_049350105.2 of Macaca mulatta. Taxonomy (NCBI): domain Eukaryota; kingdom Metazoa; phylum Chordata; class Mammalia; order Primates; family Cercopithecidae; genus Macaca; species Macaca mulatta. The sequence continues at coordinate 38,186,364 of NC_133411.1, read as the reverse complement.
GGTGGAGAGCGCGTGTCATCTGCGGGTGGCACTGCCCACGGTGGGCGGGCGGGCCTCTCTACTCGAAGGTGACCACGTTTAGATTCTGAGACGGGAAGTGGAGGGTGAATAGGTCACGGTGGCCTTTTTTAGTTTAACTTTTCCTTTTTTGCTGTCTAGTCATCCTCGTCGGTCTTCTGCTTCTTGGTATCAACATCGTCATCCTCATGATCTTCAGCTGCCGGCTTGCCCGTAGCTGACTCAGCTTCCTCATCTTCATCTCCATCCTCTTCCTCACCATCACCTTCTTCTTCCTCCTCCTCTTCCTCCCCACCTTCTTCCTCTTCTTCATCTACCTCATTGTCAGCCTCTTGCTCCCCATTTTCCTCATTAGCATTCCCGTTAGCAGGGGCGTCTCTTCCATTTTCTGCCTCTTCCACAACTTCCTTCTTCTCCTTTAAGTCCTTGGTGGTGATTTCGGAGCTGGTGTCTAGGGCGGCTGCGTCTGACATGGTGGGGCACGCCGGTGATCCGATGCAGGGGATTTAAAAAGAAAGCGAGAGTTCAGGGACTCTGGCGATAAAGCTGCCGGAGTCCGCGGCGGCGGAGGAAGCGCGTGGCGGAGGCGGCTGCCGCGAGCAAGGAGGCGGACGAGGAACAATGCAAAGATGGCTTTTCAGAGCAGCCAGTGGGGGGGCTTTCCTTCATCTTAAATTTAGATAACCTGATGGCAGTGTGCCTAGGTGATGATCTTTTGCGATGAATTTCCCAGGTGTTCTTTGTGCTTCTTATGTTTGAATATCTAGGTCTCTAGCAAGGCCAGGGAAATTTTCCTCAATTATTCCCTCAAATATGTTTTCCAAACTTTTAGATTTATCTTCTTCCTCAGGAATGCTGATTATTCTTAGGTGAATGGATTCGTTTAACATAATCGTAGACTTCTTAGAGGCTTTGTTCACATTTCTTATTCTTTTTTGTTTGCCTTTGTTGGATTGGGTTACTTTGAAGACATTATCTTCGAACTCTGAATTCTTTCTTCTACTTACTCGATTCTATAGTTGAGACTTTCCAGAGCATTTTGCATTTCTATAAGTGTTTCTATTGTTTCCCTGAAGTTTTGATTATTTTTTATTTATGCTATCTATTTCATTGAATGTTTCTCCCTTTACTTCTTCTATAATTTTTTTGGTTTCCTTACATTGGGCTTTGCCTTTCTCAGGTGCCTCCCTGATTGGCTCGATACCTAAACTTCTGAATTCTTTTTCAGGTAAATCAGGGATTCCTTCTTGGTTTGTGTCCATTGCTGGTGAGCTGGTGTGATTTTCTGGGTGTGTTAACGAACCTTGTTATGTCATAATACCAGTTGGTTTTCTGATTCCTTCTCATTTGGGTAGGCTCTGTCAGAGGGAAGGTCTAGGGCTGAAGGCTGTTGTTCAGATTTTTTTGTCCCACAGGTAGTTCCCTTGATGTAGTACTCTTCCCCTTTTCCTATGGATGTGGCTTCCTGAGAGCTGAGCTGAAGTGATTGTTCTCTCTCTTCTGGATCTAGCCACCCAGCAAGTCTACCAGGCTCCAGGCTGGTACTGGGGGTTGTCTGCACAGAGTCCTGTGATGTGAACTGTCTGTGGGTCTCTCAGCCAGGGATACCAGCACAATATTTGGGGTATCTCCTGGGTCCTGCAGGAGTAATCTGCTTCCTTCAGAGAGTCTGTGGGTCCCCTTGGGTTTCCTGATTTAGTTCTGCAGTTGTTCTGGAGCAAAAATTAATAATCCGAGCCTCCACATGCTTCTCTGTCCATCTGAGTGGGAGCTGCAATCTAGTGCTACGGCCCGTCTGCCACGATCTGACAACTCTGCCCTTTGTTTCTTTGTAAAGTTTTTGACTTAATGTCTATTTTATCTAAGTATAGCTACTCCTGCTTTTTTCTTTTTTTTTGGGGGGTTTCCACGTACATGGAATTTCTCTTTCCATCCCTTCACTTTCAGTCTGTATGTCATTATAGGTGAAGTAAGTTTCTTATAGGTAACATATAGTTATGTTGTAGAAGTTATGAAGAAATTATTTTAGGCAGGTAGAGAGGAAAAACGGTCCTTGGGAAGTTTTCATTTTTTATTAAGGAGATTGTCCTTTCCTAATGGTGTCTTCCTGGTTGAAAATTAGTTGACTGTATATACTTGGGTTTACATCTGGGCTCTCTGTTTTCTTCCATTGGTCTTTGTGTGTGTTTTTATGTCACTCTCACATTGTTTTGAATTATTCTGGCTTTATAATGGATCTTGGGATCGGGTAGTATGATGCCTCCAGCTTTGTTGTTTTGCTTAGATTTGCCTTGGCTATTTGGAGTCTTTTGTGGTTCCATACAAAAATTTTTTATTTTTTTTTCTATTTGAAAAATGTCATTGGAATTTTGACAGATTGCATTGAATGTGTAGTCATCCATTTTTGAGTGGTATTTTTGCTTGATGTAAATTTTGAGGTTGACAAGTTTTTATTTCAGTATTTGGAAGATGCTGTTACATTGTCTTCTTTTTCCCATTGTTTCTAATTGGAAAGTCAGCCATTACCTCTGTTATTTCACTACATTTAATACATTGCATGTCACATTCTTTTTTTCTTTTTTTCTTTTGTTTTGAGATGGAGTTTCACTCTTGATGGCCAGGCTGGAGTGCAATGGCGTGATCTTGGCTCACTGCAACCTCCGCCTCCCAGGTACAAGCAATTCTCCTGCCTCAGCCTCCCAAGTAGCTCGGATTACAGGCATGCACCACCATGCCCTGCTCATTTTTTTATATTTAGTAGAGACGGGCTTTCACCATGTTAGGCTGGTCGCAAACTTCTGACCTCAGGTGATCCACCTGCTTCAGCCTCCCAAAGTGCTGGGATTACAGTCATGTGCTGCTGCGCCCTGCCAATGTCACTTTCTTCTGAGTATTTTGAGTATTTTCTATCTTTGATCTTCAGCAGTTTGACTATGATGTGTATAGGTTTGATTTCCTTTTGATGTATTCTTGTAGGAGTTCCCTAAGCTTCTTGGATTTGTAGGTTGATGTTTTTCATGAAATATGGGAAAATTTCAGGCACTATTTATTCACAAAAATTTTTTTTCTGCCCTATTGTCTCTCTGTTCTCCTTAAAACCACATTTTCAGGCCGGGCACAGCGGCTCACACCTGTAATCCCAGCACTTTGGGAGGCCGAGGTGGGTGGATCACTTGAGGTCAGGAGTTTGAGACCAGCCTGGCCAACATGGTGAAACCCCATCTCTACTAAAAATACAAAAATTAGCCAGCTTTGGTGGTGCACGCCTGTAGTCCCAGCTAACCCGGAGGCTGAAGGAGGAGAATCACTTGAACTCGGGAGGTGGAGTTAGCGGTGAGCCAAGATCGTACCACTGTACTCCAGCCTGGGCGACAGAGAGAGAGACTGTCTTAAAACAAACAAAACCATACATTTTCCTTTAATTCTTTAAACACTTTCGTTTCTTTGTACATATTTAAAATAGCTGCTTCAAAGTCTTTGGGGCATCTCAAGGTTAGTTTTTATTGACTTTTTTCTCTGGACTCTGGGGCATAGTTTCCTTTCTTTGCATGTCTAGTGGTTATTTATTTATTTATTTATGAGACAGGATCTAGCTCTGTTTTCCAGGCTAGTCTTGAACTCTTAACTTCAAGTGATCCTTATAAATAGCTGGGATTACAGGCATGGGCCATCACACCCAGCTTGTAATTTTTTTATTGTATTCTTTATATAGTGGGTGAATTGTGATAGATTCTGAATTCTGTTTTCTTGTTCTGAAAAGTTGATAGTTTTTATTCATGTAGGCAGTTCAAAGATAATCATCTTGACTATGTGGTAAGTGCCAGGTTTATTCTGAGTCTAATTTAGTAGAACATAACCTCCAAAATTTCCCCCTGTGGATCGTATGGGTTTAGTTTTAGGCTTTGTGGGCCTTACTCTAGGGCACAGTTCTTCATTCTCACGGGGCCTTTTCTGGTGTCTAAGCTGGATGTCTGGAGTATCAGGTTTTGGTGCTCCACTCTAGCTGGGCTGGGACTCCAGCATCCTCCAGCACTTCTTAGCTTCTAGTATCTCTGTTCTCTTTCAACGTAGTAGCTACTGCTTTCTGGCAAATTGCATATAGTGTTGCACTGTACATAAGCCCTTGGCAAAGACCTCACAGGGAACTCTCACATGGGCTTTTGCAAGATAATGTCAAGCCTGACAAGAAAAAAATGGATCTCTTTTAAGATCCAGTTTCAGTGTATCTGCATCTACCCTGCTTTGAGTTATTATGACAAAGTGATGGGAAAAAAAACCCAAATAATGAGCTAGTCTTTGTACAGCTTTTTCCCTCTCGATCTTGTAGATTCCAGCCATTGTGACTGCCCAGAACTCTGATCTCTCCCCGCTCAGCTCAGTGGGAACACTGTGGTCTGCCTGGACGTCACTCACTGTGCTAGAGTCAGGGGAATGTCCTTAAGCAGACAGCCAGAAATTCATGCGACTTACCTCAGGAACTTCCCTTCTATTGGGGGGTGACTGTCTTGTGCTGCATTTTGTCCAATGTCTAAAAGAAATTGCCTTACATGTATTTTGTCCAATTTTATGGTTAAGGTAGATAAGCTAGTCAGGTTGTAGTTACTCTGTTATAACTGGAAGTGGAAGTCTTAATCTCTGAACTTTATATACATACGACAAACCTGAAAATAATGAAGGAGGGCAAAGAGTATCAGCAGAAAGCTGACAATCCTAGGAGGTACCTAGCCTCTAGCTTGAATATCCGCTCATCTTCAAGACACGAAGATCATCTGCCAGCTTTGCTCAAACTATCTGAATACAGAGGAAACATCCAATGAGTGCTTTTTAGATGCAATGCTTATAAAGCATAAACATAGTATATATTTAGTAAATATTTGATAAACTAATGATAAGACATTATAACTTATACCATTTTCCATTTCTCAGCAATTCAAATAATCACCATGTACTGCACTTTATGTCTTGTTTGGCTTTTCTGTAGGAAAACTTTGGACCTTATTGAGAAGAGGAAAACACTTAATAATTGGGCAGACGTCCTAGTGGCAGCCCACCAGAGCTCTACTGCCTTCAGACACTGTTCACACTCTCACCATTCACGTGTGTTCAGCATCTGAACTTGGCCCTGTGGCATAAAGACCCTGATGAAAGCTAATGTTTCTGTTTTCATGAAAATATTGAATCTAGGGAACACCTTAGAGGAAAAAAGCCTTTTAGGTAAGATTGGTTTGGAAATTGGGAATGACCCAGCTTGTGCCTATATATATGTGGGCCTGCAATCAACTTCTGTGGTAGGAGTTGCCTACCTGAAGGGAAACTTTTTACGTAGGATTTAAAAAAATGATACTAATTTAAAAACAAATATTTTAAATATGTTCAAAGCTAGTGAAAGTAAAAATAAACTAATTAATATTACCCCAGTATTAAGAATTTAGCACATCTACAACCATTTTTGTCAACAAACCTGACAAAAATAAGCAATGGGGAAAGGACCCCCTATTTAATCAATGGTGCTGGGAGAACTGGCTAGCTGTATGCGGAAAATTGAAACTGAACCCTTTCCTTACACCTTATACAAAAATTAGCTCAAGATGGATTAAAGACTTAAATGTAAAACCCAAAACTACAAAATCCCTAGAAGAAAACCTAGGCAATACTATTTGGGACATAGGCACAGGCTAAGATTTTATAATGAAAATACCAAAAGCACTTGCAACACAAGCAAAAGTTGGCGAACGGGATCTAATTGAACTGAAGAGCCTCTACATAGCAAAAGAAACTACCACCAGAGCAAATAGACAACTTACAGAATGGGAGAACATTTTTGCAATCTGTCCATCTGACAAAGGTCTAATATCCAGAGTCTACAAATAACTTAAACAAATTTACAAGAAAAAACCCCATTAAAAAGTGGGCAAAGGACATGAACAGACACATCTCAAAAGAAGACATACATACGGCCAACAAACATATGAAAAGAAGCTCAACATTGCTGATCATTAGAGAAATCCAAGTCAAAACCACAATGAGATACCATCTCACACCAGTCAGAATGGCGATAATTAAAATGTAAACAAAAACAAAAAAATGCAGATACTGGCAAGGTTGTGGAGAAGAAGGAACACGTTTACACTGTTGGTGGGAGTGTAAATTAGTTTAACCATTGTGGAAGACAGTGTGGTAATTCCTCAAAGATCTAGAAGCAGAAATACCATTTGACCCAGCAATACCATTACTGGGTATATGTATCCAAAGTAATATAAATCATTCTATTATAAAGATACATGGATGTGTATGTTCACTGCAGCACTATTCACAATAGCAAAGACACAGAATCAATCCAAATGTCCATCAATGATAGATGGGACAAATAAAATACTGTATATATATATACCATGAAATACTATGCAGCCATAAAAAGAACAAGATCTTGTCATTTGCATGGATATGCATGGAGCTGGAGGCCGTTATCCTTAGCAAACTAAGGCAGTAACAGAAAACCAAACACTGCATATTCTCACTTATAAGTGTTAGTTGAATGATGCGAACACATGGACACATGGAGGGAAAAACACACACTGGGGCCTGTTGAGGAGTGGAGGGAGAGCATCAGGAAGAATAGCTAATGGATGCTGGGCTTAATATCTAGGTGATGGGATGATCTGTACAGCAAACCACCACTCCCCACGTTTACCTATGTAACAAACTTGCACATCCTGCACATGTACCCCTTAAAAGCTGAAGATAAAAAATTGTTTTTTAACGGTTTCTACCTGTAATCTCACTTTGGGAGGCTGATGCAGGAGGATCGCTTGAGCCCAGGAGTTTGAGACCAGCCTGGGCAACAAAGGGAGATCCCATCTCTACAAAAAATTAAAAATTGCTGGGCACGGCAGCTTACACCTGTAATCCCAGCATTTGGGGAGGCCAAGGTGGGAGGATCGCTTGAGTCCGGGAGATCAAGATCAGCTTAGGCAATATAGTGAGGCCCTGTTTCTACAAAAAAAATTTAAAAATCAGCCAGGTGTGTTGGTGCGTGCCTGTAGTCTCAGCTACCTGGGAGGCTGAGGTGGGAGGATCACTTGAGCCTGCGAGGTCAAGGCTGCAGTGAGCCATGATCATGCCACTGCATCCCAGCCTGGGTAACAGAGAGAGACCCTGGCTCAAAAAAAAAAAAAAAAAAAAAAAGGACACACAATTTTCTTGATACAGTATATTGGGTCTTACGACCCAAGTGAAAGGATAATAAATTTTAAAAATATATAAATCAATGCAAATAAAGAGAATTGGAAAGTAGACAATTCTAGATGAAAGATTTCAACAAATTTTCAGAAGACAAAGCAAAAGCAGCAGCAACAGATGTAACGGGGTGGAGAAAGCCATGATGTAATTTGTGCAAAAGAGGATAGTGATGAAAAGTGAACTTGAGACTCAGAGCTGACAAGCACAAAAAGGGGCATACCAGCTTTTTGAACAGGGGTGTGCAGCTGTTCTACATATGGTTGTCTCATGGTTTATTAGTCCATATGTAGAACAGCTGCAACTCTTCATCTCTGGAAACTTCTGCAAAGAATTCCTAGCACTTATACCCCAAGCAAGGGTCCAACTTCTCATCTGATTCACCTTAGAGCAGAGGTCTGCAAAGTGGTTCAGTCCCTCTTCTTACAAATAAGGTTTTATTGAAATGCATTCTGTCTATTCGTTTATGTATTATCTATGGTAGAATTGCAAAGTTGCAACATAGACCTTATGGCCTGCAAAGCCTAAAATATTTTCTGGCCCTTTACAGAAAAAGTTTGCTGACCACTGCCCAGAGTCAAGCCTACCCAGAGGAGCTTCACCTACACACTCATAGCTTCAATAAATGTTTTAGTATCTTTCCCTAAACCTAAATAGACCATTAGGCATCCTAGATGCATGGAGAAAATCCTCATTATGAAAGGGAAAATCCAAATTAAATAGGCAAAATAATAGAGAAAATAACTCATGAAGAAATAAAATAAATGGTTTTTAAAACTAATTGGTATGCTCAATGACAAAGGGAGCTCTATTCTCACATTTCTATAAGGTTATTTCTTTGGAAAAAAGAGAATTTATGTTTCTGATTGGTGAGTGGCAAGAGTTCAACATTGCCAGGTACGGTGGCTCACGCCTGTAATCCCAGTACTTTGGGAGGTTGAGGTGAGTGGATCACTTGGGGTCAGGAGTTTGAGACCAGCCTGGCCAACTTGGTGAAACCCTCTCTCTACCAAAAATACAAAAGTTAGCCAGGCAGAGTGGCATGTGCCTGTAATCCCAGCTATTCGGGAGGCTAAGGCACGAGAATCACTTGAATCTGGGAGGCAAAGATTGCATTGAGCAGAGATCGTGCCTGGGCAACAGAGTGAGACCTTGTCTCAAAAAACAAAAACAAAAGGAAAAAAAAAAGAGTTTGACATCAATTGCTCCTCCCAGCCCAGCTCTTCTTTTTCTTTTTCTTTTTTTTTTTTTTTTTTTGAGACAGGGTCTTGTTCTGTCGCCCAGGCTAGAGTGCAGTGGTGTGATCATTGCCCACTGCAGCCTCTACCTCTTGTTCAAGTTATCCTCCTGCCTTGGCCTCCTGAGTAGCTGGGACCACAGGTAAACACCAACATAACACCAACATACCTGGCTAATTTTTGTTTTTGTTTTTTTTTTTTTTTGTAGTGATGGGAGTTTTACTATGTTGCCTCGGCTGGTTTCTAACTCCTTGGCTCAAGCAATTCTCCCATCTAAGCCTCCCAAAGTGCTGGGATTACAGGTGTGAGCCACCGTGCCCAGCCTGTTTCCATATCTTAAGTAAATGCAATACATATAGTAAAAACCAAGTGTATGTGACTCTATTCTTTCCCAACATTTGGGGCTTGACAAGTGAGGGGTAAGCAATTTTTCTTTCAGTAGTCTGGCTAAGTAGGTAAGTATCTGCCTTGCCAAATATCCACCCAGCAGATGCCTCGCAAGGTCTAGATTCCAGGAAGATGGCAGCAAGCTTGATTGTGATTGCAGGTCCAGGTTACAATGCGTTCTGTATTCTGACTCTACTGACAATAAAGCTGTTAATGTTACCTCCATCTGCCTGGCTCCAGTTTATAATTTGAAACAGATCTCTAAGGAATAAGGCATGTGATTTCTCAGCCTACTTAATCCTGAACACATGATGATATGTTTGTTGGCTGTGACTTGAGCTCAGGCCCCCAAATGGCAAGTGAGAATTCTACTTTCTTTCTTTTTGTTTTTTTTTGAGATGGAGTCTTTTTTTTTTTTTTTTTTTGAGACGGAGTCTCGCTCTGTCGCCCAGGCTGGAGTGCAGTGGCGCGATCTCGGCTCACTGCAAGCTCCGCCTCCCGGGTTCACGCCATTCTCCTGCCTCAGCCTCCCGAGTTGCCGGGACTACAGGTGCCCACAACCGCGCCCGGCTAATTTTTTGTATTTTTAGTAGAGACGGGGTTTCACTGTGGTCTCGATCTCCTGACCTTGTGATCCGCCCGCCTCGGCCTCCCAAAGTGCTGGGATTACAGGCGTGAGCCACCGCGCCCGGCCTTTGAGATGGAGTCTTGCTCTGTCACCAGGCTGGAGTGCAGTGGTGTGATCTCAGCTGACTGCAACCTCTGCATCCCAGATTCAAGCAATTCCCCTGCCTCAGCCTCCCGAGTAGCTGGGACTACAGGCACACACCATCATGCCCGGCTAACTTTTTGATATTTTAGTAGAGACGGGGTTTCACCATGTTGGCCAGGATGGTCTCGATCTCCTGACTTCATGATTCACCCGCCTGGGCCTCCCAAAGTGCTGGGATTATGGGCGTGAGCCACCGCACCTGGCTGAGAATTCTGCTTTCTAATCTAACAAACAGATATGAGAAGGTGGTATATTCATTCATAAAATAAGTTGCTGTATGAAGGGAGCAATCAGAGAACAAGAAAAAACCTTCAAAATTTTAAATATAGTTGTTATGAATTTAACATTAGAGTTAAAAGATAATGTTGGAAAACTCTCAAAGAAGACAGAGCCAAAAAGGAAAGAAAGAAAAAAAAAAGAGCAAAAAACATAGCTGAGAAAGTCTAAAAGGAACAATATCTACAGATTTAAGAGGACAAATAAACTAAAGGGGAGAAAATTAGTAAAGAAAATTCTCCAGAGCTAAGGATACAGATTAAATAAGCCTACAACATGCCCTGCAAAATGAATTTTATTAATTTTATCAAAACAATAGAGGTGTTTGTTATCCTGGCTGGTTTTGAACTCTTGGCTTCAAGCAATCCTCCCACCTCGGCCTCACAAAGGGCTAGGATAACAGCTGTGAGCCATGGTGCCCAGCTGCAAAATGAGTTTTTAAAAAAAGATTCACATTAAGGGACATCATTGTGAAATTTTAGAATACTAGAAATACAAAAAATATCCTAAAGGCTTCTAGAGAGAGGAAACACAGATCGTATCAAAAAGAACAAAAATCAGAATTGTATCAGTCCACTTAACAGCAACAGCACAGGCTAGGAGATTCTGAGAAGCTTTCAAAGGGAAACTTTTCAACTTAGAATTCTAGACCTGGCTATCAATCATGAGAAAAAAGATGTTTTCACACATCCAATAATTCGAAAAGTTTGTCGCCATGAACCTATTCTTAGGAAGCTATGGCAGGATATGCTCAAGCAAACGGAGAATTTTAAGCTAAAAGGAGAAAGGTATGGATTCCAGAGATGGACTCTGGATCCAGCCAGAAAAGGGGAAGGAAAAGTCTGGAACAACCTTGCAGCAGCCCTGGAAAATGAATCCACATTGATGCAAAACTAATGGGGAGGAGGGGCTGGGATAGAGGAAGAGGGTGGGGGAAGACTCCAAAGAGTGAATGATATAAAGGAACATTCCAAACGAGTTAAAGTACATAAGAAAACATATACAAGAACATGTATTTATAGTACACTAAGTGTTGGCTCTGATTCAACAATATTTACATAGTTTTACATTACATAAATGCTCATTAAATATGATATCCATATTGGGAGGAGAGGGGAAGGACATGAGAGCCAAGTCCTTATCTATCATAAAAAAATCAACAGATCATAATATAATTCAATATGTAAGGTCTAGTGTTAACAAATTGTTAACAGTAGATTCTTTAGAAATATAAATGACCCAAAGAAAGAGCAAAGAATTTTAAGTGGTTGCCTCTACAAAGGCCTGGATGGAGAGAGGTGGAATAAGGCATTCTTTCTTTAATCAGCAAAATCATACTGTTAAATAACATAAACTTTATTGAGTTAAAACCTTTCTTCATTAATTGTCTTGAAATTACTTTGAATTGTACAAATGGCAGAATGTTGACTTTTCAGTTGACTTTTTACAGTTATGCAGGAATCCACCTAGACTACTTTTCTCCTTTCTGGATGATGTAATATATTTAGATTTTTCACTTAAAATCATGGTTATTCCCTCATGGGCCATTCTCCAGAAGAACGAGGAGTAAGTCATGTTATCTCCTATGTGGATGCAATCCAGGAAAGCTTGCTTCACTCATCTAATTTTACTAAGGAAGTTCACACTTGTTATCTCCTTATTACAATTTAAATTATAATAACCAAAGATATGTGACTAATTTAACTTTCCAAACAAATGAGGCCACTACCCTCCCTCCACTACTACCACCCCCCAGCCCAAGTTATCATCATCTCTCACATGGAACACTATGACCCTGCTCCAATCATTCTATAGATTGTAGTCAGTGATCTTTTAGAAACACAAATTGAATTCTACAAATACAAATCCCTATTCCAGCCCCAGTATCTTAATCTCTTTAATGGCACTCTGTTGTTCATAGGACATCCTTAACACGGCCTACAAAAGCATGAATTGGCCTCTTTTTCATTGGCTTCATCATTCTTCTCTCATTTGTTCTCTGCCATTCATAGGAACTGTGAAGCTTCTGAGGGCCAAGTGCTGCTTTATCCAGGGACTTTGTAAGTGCCTGGCCATCTGTTTGGGACACTCTCCCTGCTTCCCCCTCCCTTCAACTCTTTCCCCTTCATACTTTAAAGCTCAACCACCATGTCCCTAAGGAATAAAATGTGGGAGCAATTTTATTTTATTTTTATTTTTATTTTTTAGATAGGCTGGAGTGCAGTGGTACATCACAGCTCACTGCAGACTCAACCTCTCTGGCTCCAGTGATCTTCCTACCTCAGCATCTCGAGTAGATGGGACCACAGGCGCGTATCACCATGCCCAGCTAATTTTTGTATCTTTTTGTAGAGACAGAGATTTGCCATGTTGCTTAGGCTGGTCTTGAACTCCTGAGATCAAGTGATCTGCCTGTCGTGGCCTCTCAAAGTGTTGGGATTATAGGCATGAGCCACTGCACCCAGCCTGCAATTTAAAACAAAGATCATTTTCTATTTCTCAATAGTTCAGACATTATTTGGTATCTATTATGTCTATTGCATGTCCTGTTTTTTGTTTTTTGTTTTTTGTTTTTTTTTGAGACGGAGTCTTGCTCTGTCTCCCAGGCTGGAGTGCAGTGGTGCGATCTCGGCTCACTGCAAGCTTCACCTCCCAGGTTCACGCCATTCTCCTGCCTCAGCCTCCCAAGTAGCTGGGACTACAGGCCCCCACCACCATGCCCCGCTAATTTTTAAAATATTTTTAGTAGAGACGGGGTTTCACCATGTCAGCCAGGATGGTCTCGATCTCCTGACCTTGTGATCCACCTGCCTCAGCCTCCCAAAGGGTTGAGATTACAGGCGTGAGCCACCGTGCCCTGCCTGCATGTCCTGCTTTATCTGAGAATGTTTCACTTGGAGAAGGAAGCCTTTCTGATCTCCCTCAACCATCCAGACTATGTCAGTGCTACATACTCTCCCGGCTTCTATTACTTTTCCTTTCAAGCACACATCTCAATTGTTATTAAATTGTGTACTTTATGGTCACTTCCTGTCTCCACTACTGGAATGCAAGTTTACTGCCAATGGGTCCAGCACAGCTTATAGTAGGCGCTCAGCAAATACTTGTCAAATGATGGAATCTGCAAAAACTAAAGATAATAAACCAGTGTCAATACCAAAGAAAGAATAAACCAATGTTTTAGCTCACAGGAAAGGAGTATAGAATGTAGCCTGTGATTCCTTGATCTCCTCAATGCACCTCTTCACTTTACTAATTCATTCCCAAGGTCACGCTCTGTACCTTGCACCCAGAACTGCTCTCGGAAATCTCTTACATCCCTTTCTCTGACCATATCATCCGATTATTCCATACCTGCTGCTCGCACTCATACTTGCTCTCCCACTTCATGGAGACTTCTGAACCTTGATTCTTCCATTTTCTCTGAATCTAGTTCTTCAACTATACCCCCGGCAATCCCCGCATCTTGGCTTGATACCATATTCAATTCTTTGTTGGGAGTTGAGTACCACTGGAGAAAAACAATACAATCATGCAGTTTGGCATCACCACAATTCTCTACATTGTAGCCAATTACTGATCTTTCTGAACTACCCTTAGTATTATGTTACCCCATTTAAAGCCCTTCCAAATTCTTGAATGTGACATTTTAAACGCTTTATTATTTGCTTCCCTTGCCAGCTTCCCCTCTCAGAATTTCAGTGCTCTATATAGTCATAGTTTAGCCGTTGGTAGCCTCCAAGATCCTCCCCTTGCTCTGTGCTGCTCCTATTCTACAGCTTATATGCTGTTGACTCTGAGTCCCCACCCTGGCTTCCCTACTCAAGTGTCATGCTTGTGTATATTCCCACCTCTGGACATCACCTGAATGTCCCACAGGCACTATCAACATATTTAAAATTGAACCTGGTAACTTAAGCCAGAGAAACCTAATAGCTATCCTTGTCCTGATGTTTTTATTTCCTAAATGCATTTGCAAATCACTCCAATCTTCATCCCTACTGCCATCATCATCCCAGTTCAGTCTCCATTTCTGAGACTATTGCATTAGTGTCCTCTTCTTGACACCCTTGTCTTTCCTCTATGTAGCAGAGTGAGCGTTCACCAACCCCTTGAGTCCTTCAATTGCCTACACATTAAAATGATCAAATTATATCACTATATTACTAAAGTTATCAAAATTGCATACTTACGTCTCCTCTCTATAGCTTCATCTTTTGACATTGTACTACACGCACACCAGTTCCTCTACTCACTATACTGCTCCCGCTTTCAGAATTCCACCCCCCATCTCCCCACTTAACCCAACATTCTGATTCTCTCTCTCTATCTACACGAAACATAAGTATAGACTTCTTTAAATAAGATTCCACAAAATAAGCTAAGTGATTTTGCTTACATTTCATTTCACACTTGTTTCAGAAACCCATGGCTTCAGACTACGACTATGTCTTTTGACTTCAAAGTTAATACTCTTTTTCACTAACCTAAGTTTTAGTTTTCTATGCCAGGTGACGTAGAAAATAATTAAAACACAATAAAATATTATATTTTCCCTTCTCTACTTTCCCTTCTCTACCTAACAGGATGGTAGGCATCACAAACTCTGAGAACACAAAAAGTGGATCTTTTGAAAAGGCATAGAAAAAAAAATCAGTGAAATGTAGTCATTAAGTAGCCTACATTCAGATCTTAACAGGAGACTGAATAATAACTTCCCAAGATTAAATCTTCCTTATGGGAGACAAGAACCCAGTTTTGCTTTTGACTCTAGCAACAAGTAGGTATGCAGCTTGGTGATATCAATTCACCTCTTTGAGCCTTAATTTCACCTTCTTAACCTGTACTCAGTCCATAGATTCATTAGATAGGCCAAAGATGGAAATGGGATGGGGATGACCATGAACCCCTTGAAATTTTATACACAATTCTAAATATGAACTCACTCTATTTTCTAAGGAGAGATTTCTCAGCTTTCATTATATTCTGAAAGGGTTAGTAAATTCCAAAGTGATTAAAAACATTTAGATTAACTTATTTCTCATTTCTCATATGACTGTACAAATACTTTTAAAACTATGGAATTGGAGATCCATTACTGGTTTACGTTTTATAACATACTTAGACCATAATGATGGACCTTTTTCTGTTGCTTCAGGATCTAAATCTAATAAGGTTAAGGCTAAATTATAATTCTAGGCATGTTATAATCAAGAAAAACTTACTCTGCTATTTCTTAGCAGATGAAAGGTCAATGTAAAGGGTGAGGCTACTATGTTTGATGAAGTAACGCTAACTTCATTTCAAGTTCTATGTGACTGAGATTTAAACAATGACTGAAAAAAGTCACAAAAGGGCAAAATTCCATTCAACAAAAACGCTCTATCATTAAAAAAAAACAAAAAACAAAAAACAAAACATAGCCTGTAGTCCACTTATTTCAAGCAGTATGTATTACAAAATTACTGACCAACAAAAGGAACTCTGATTATACGGCATCCTCCAGCACCTAGCTCAACTCCATTTCCTTACTTTAAATCTCCAACTGCCTGCATGGTTATTTGCCAACTCAAAATCAAAGGATTAAACAATGCTTATCACCATCTTCCTGAAAAGTGTACCTATCTCCGTACTTCATTATCTCTGTAGTGGTACTCTGTTCTAGTTATGTAGGCTCAAGCTACTTATGCATTTGAAAGAGGTCTAGTATCTCTCAAGCCTACAATAACTTCAGGTAAGAAAAATGATTAAAAATCAGAAAACAACTAGACTCTCCATTTAGAATCAACTACTTTCCTTTTTTTTTTTTTTTTTTGAGATGGAGTCTTGCTGTCGCCAGGCTGGAGTGCAATGGCGAGATCTCGGCTCACTGCAACCTCCACCTCCCAGGTTCAAGTGATTCTCCTGCCTCAGCCTCCCAAGTAGCTGGGACTACAGGTATACGCCACCATGCCCAACTAATTTTTGTAGTTTTAGTAGAGACAGGGTTTCACCATGTTGGCCAGGCTGGTCTTCAACTCCTGGCCTCGTGATCCGCCCGCCTAGGCCTCCCAAAGTGCTGGGATTACAGGCGTGAGCCACCGTGCCCGGCCCCTAGAATCTACTTTCTTAAGAACTCAAGGAAAAATATTTGTGCTTTCAATAAAAAAAAATTTGCAAGGAATAAAAAGACATGAGAAAGCCTACAGAATAGGACCTAAACAATATGACATTTATGAGAAAATAAAAAATTTAAACACTTACTGGATATTTGACGTCAAGGGAGAATATTTAAAGATAACCTATTTATGGGGTGGGGTGCAGTGGCTCACGCCTGTAATCCCAGCACTTTGGGAGGCCGAGTTGGGTAGGGATTACAAGGTCAGGAGATCGAGACCATCCTGGCTAACATGGTGAAACCCCATCTCAACTAAAAATACAAAAAATTAGCTGGGCATGGTGGCGGCCGCCTGTAGATGCAGCTACTTGGGAAGCTGAGGCAGGAGAATGGCGTGAACCTGGGAGGTGGCGCTCGCAGTGAGCCGAGATTGGGCCACTGCACTCCAGCCTGGGTGACAGAGCAAGACTCCGTCTCAAAAAAAACAAAAAACCCAAAAAACCAAAAAACCTATTTATGGATAAAATAAAATGATGCCTGAGACTTGTTTCAAAAAGATAAGAGTGGAAAGAGGTGCATGGGGTACAGCTCAAATAAGTTTGGTCAGAAATTCAGAATCACTGAAACTGAGCAATGGGTAAATGAAGGTTCTCTTAAAAAAAGTAAAAATGATTTACAAAATTCTTATGAGAAGAAAAATAATTGTGTATACTGTACCACTCTCAGCAGTGAAGCCATATACAATTGGGGTCTTAAATAGGAAGGGTGGGTTGGTGGTACTCACATCATCATGCAAAACGCACGGGAACTTTATTACCACTTAGTCAACAGAGTACCAAACTGAGTTTGTTTGGTCAGTGACTTTCTATTACACCAAATCTGCATGTAATTGTTCCTCAGCTAGCACCAATAGGACGAAGAGTGTATTTTAGAAAAAAATTCAAGTGAAAAATTAGTATAATCAATTTGTAATAAATGATGCCTAGGACAGAAATTAGCTATAGGACTAAACAAAACTTTGGTTTTAAAATGAACAAGGCAAACAGCAAAAGGTTCAAACACGTAGGATTTTTATGGGGCAAAAATTACTATCAAGTGTTTCAAATTACATTATTTCAAGTGGGTAATCTGATGAGTTTTATATTTTGCAAAAGTAATCTTATTCCAATTATCCACATCCACGGTCCTGAAGATGCAGACCACCTGGACACAGGTATTGACAAGGATGAACTTTTCTGTGCAACTAAAAGTGGTGTGTAGGGGAGGGAGAACCACATACCTCCCTGGTCAATTTCTTCCTAAATAAAAATATGGTAAATTTAATTGCTGATCATGAAATCTGTATTGAACAAACATTAGCTTGACTTACCTGTCTTCATGAGACAGACTATGGTCATCAAAAATCGCCTGTGTGCTTCAGTTACCTGAATAATTCAAATACTCAATATATCAACAGAGTAAGCTATATATTTCTCTCTAAAAACTCAGCATTTCTTCCATTAGAGATTACTACAGCTAGAAAATTCTAGCGATCACTGAATTTTCTGCCATGTGTATTTTGGTATGAATATATTTTGAAAACTAGCCATTCTTAATAAACAATTTCAATAAGGCTAAAATTTCATATTAATGTACTTAAAAAGTGAAGAGATACTTGAAAATTTTTATATCACATATAACCTATCTTTTCAGGTCAATATAACAAGATTAATCTATAGTAATTAATCAACACACTATAGAGTAAGACTGAACTTTCTAAATACTTAATAGAACTTTGTAAGTCCCCAATATACTTAAAGTTTGATTTTGTGCATTTGACTGACAAAGCTTTAACTTATTTTAGTATTAAGACCTAAAAATTAATCTTGAACAATCTTCAACTTTCTGAAAATTTTGGTTTGTATATTTAAGAGTTAAGGCCTATTATCAACATTTGGCATCTATTAATGCATAAAATTAATAGCATAGAATATACAAAAATTCCCCAAACTGATTCCTAGAATTCCTGAATTTTTTTTTTTCTTTTTTTGAGACGGAGTTTCGCTCGTTGCCCAGGCTGGAGTGCAATGGCGTGATCTCGGCTCACTGCAACCTCTGCCTCCCAGGTTCAAGCGATTCTCCTGCCTCAGCCTCCCCAGTAGCTGGGATTACAGGTACGCACCACCATGCCTGGCTAATTTTGTGTTTTTAGTAGAGATGGGGTTTCACCATGTTGGTCAGGCTGGTCTTGAACTCCTGACCTCAGGTGATCTGCCCTCCTCGGCCTCCCAAAGTGCTGGGATTACAGGTGTGAGCCACTGCGCCTTGCCTAAAATTCCTAAATTTCTAATGAATGGCAAACACAGAATTCCATCTATGGCCAACTGAGGCAACACAAGACTTACTACTGTGTACCTACTTCCTAAAAATTACTCGAATTCCCAAGTATGTATACCACGAGGATCCTTTAGGAACTGGTTTACTTCAATAAGATCTCCCTTAATGTCTGATGCTCAATTAGTGAGACACAATTACTTCAATTCCAGATTTAAATCCCTATCATGACATTACTAAATTACCAAATCCTTCTAAGCCTGCTATCCTTATCTACAAAATGAGGATAAAATATATAACTAGAGTTTTTGTGAGAATTAAATGACAGCACGCATCGCTGTCAGGTAAATAGCATTCAAAACTGGCTTTTTACTCACATTTATATTCTTAGTACTCTCTCTGGGCTGGATTTTATTCTTGTATTTTCTCTAACCAGTATTTTACTCTTTTCGATATATTATTTTCAGAAGTGACCTCAAATCCTTTGTTGATATACATAAACTCCAAGAAGAACAAACCAACCAACCCAATCTAGTTTTGTTCCAGAGTTCACAGTATAAGGAAAAGAGAAACATGTAAGTAAGGGGAAGAAAATGAAGAGTGAGAGAACATTTCTGTGAAGAAAGCATTTGAAAGAATTCCACATAGGAAATAGATCCTGAAAAGTTATTTTCATAGTGGTTTAATAGGTGTCACAAAAAGGTATTTTGTGGCAATGTCATTCTTCCTAAAAAATTGAATACCTTCATTTATTTGCCAATTTCATAAAACAGCATTCTGGAGGTCAATTTTTTCAGTGATTTAAAAATGAGTAAAACATTTTTTAAAAGATTTAAACTTGAAACAGACCTCATTCCACTGTAAATTTTAGGCATTACTATTCCTGAGTGTCAACTATACACATCAAATGATTAAACACCTCCCTCCTGATCTAGTCAAGATATCTGCAGTAAGCAATGTGTAAATGACAACTGTTCCCAAAAGACTTATGATAAAGCTTTTAGAATAGAAAATGAATAAACATCTCAACAAGTAAAATTACTCTTTTCAGCATTAAAAAATAATTTGTGAAAAATGTAGTGAGTGTAATTATGAAGTGGCATACTCATCTCAACTTTAGTTCTAAAATAACACGACATCATTTTAACTAAGAGAAATGCTGGTTTTCCAAATAGCAGGTTACCTTTTACCCGAGGTTTAAAGAATAAGTATCAGCATCATGACATCACTAGAAAGAAATTGAAGCATACAAGGAATAAACTATAGTTTCTTTTTATATCAAAATGTACTCTTGAAAATGTGTTTGGCACAGTGCTAAATCATATATAGTTAATACTAAATATTGCAGGATACAATAAAACCCTGGAGTTAATTGTTTACACCCTCTTATGGGAATGAAAATAATAGATAGATACCAATTATTCAGAAGTCAGCCTATACAAACTGTATAAACAATATTTTATGTTTTGCTTTGAAAACCAGTGATATAATAAATTTTACATAAAAGACTGTAAAATAATATAAATGGATTTAAACAGATTTTTACAATAAGAAATTCAAATGGAAACAGACAAGTAACAAAGAGAAGTAAAAAAATTTATTGCAGTATTCGCTCCACCAGATTACCTGGGGATCCCTTTTCTTGTATTGTTTTCAGGGTGACCTAATACATCAAAATCTACATTTACAAAAACTCCTTCTGCAGATAGGTCATAGATACTGCATGCTTTTTTTTTTTTTTTCAACAGAATAAATTATATATCCAGGAGATTCTGCCATTTTACAGCCTGGAAAAAACAACGCTTCCCTGGAAACTGGGCTAAGCTAAAGAAAGCCATCCGCTGCTAGGTTAAACTCCAAGAACACTTTATTAAGAACATTAACAGACTAATTTCCAACATTCACTTGTTTATTTTTTTTAAACAGAAAGTTTTTTTCCAAGATATAAACAATTTTTGTTAAACTATAATACAGTGGGAGTAAAAATGAACTGAGAATCTGTTTCTGCTGCACAACAGCGAAGGGAGCTCCCACAAAAATGTTTGCCCAACATTTCCTTCTTTTGTTCCTGCATCCCAGGTTCCACTTACTCTTCATAAAACTGATTTTTTTTTTTTTTTTGCCAGAATGTTGGTATTTCAAGTTTTTCTGCCTTTTAAAAAAATTCCTGTAAATTTGGCTGCATGTACAAATTCATTAGCTGGAAGTCCCATCCTTGGCGGCATACAGGGATCGTAAAGTCTGAACAACTTTATTAGTCAGCTTATTAGCACTCGTTAGAGCAATTTTTTTGTAAATAATGTCTGACTCTTTAATAGTGTCTACCCAAGGCACCAGTTTGCGGCCATCACGGCGCTTAGCCTCAGTCCAGGAGCCACTGTAGGAGCCTGCCATCCACTGAACACTGAAGCCATTGCTGGTTTTCTGTACTACTCTTGCAATTTGTGGTCGATCTTTGTACTTTGGACAGCAAATAGCGATGACATCCATGACGTCAACACTTTCATTCATCTGTGCTGCCAACTCCGTAGAGTCTGAATTTCGTTTTGACCTTCTCAATGACTAAAACATTGGGAGGGGGGAAAAAAGACCAAGTGTTACACAAAAGAATTTTAGTGAAATTATTGTTTTTATTGCTTTTAATCCCTTGACGCCGGGAGTTGGGATTTCCCGGCACACTTCCATTGCCGGCAATGAGACGCACCGTGACCGCCAGCGCCAAGGGGTTAACATATACTTGTAAAACCATATAACTCTTAATTTGTACCCGTGTCTTTACTCTTATTGATATATAAAATTATATATACATATGAACCATAAAGCTACATAAAACTTAGCAACAATAAAAATAACACACATTAATACAATTCAAAGAAAAATTAACCCTTTATGCTGGATAAATCTCATTTCTGTTTTTTTTTATTGTCTTTTATGTTAAACTTTCTACAAAAGGATGTATAAATGGGTAAGTAGAGAATCTCTATCTACAAAATGTTTCCTCTCTTAAGTATTACATTACTTGGTTGTACATTTAATAGACTGACATATATAAGCACATAAAAATCATTTTACGTAATACGCTGCGAAATACGTTGACTCCTCCTCCGCCTCACCCCTGAAGTGCCTCCTCCTCTATCCTCCCCATCACTTTCATCATCTTCTGTCTCTGCTGCTGTATTATTTTTAGGGCTGCCTCCTCCAAGCAGTGAGGTAATTGCTTTGTTCCGAGCATTTGTGCTAGCTGACACCTCCCCTTCTTCTTCTTCTTCATCAGGGTCCAGATGTTCCATGAGAAGTTTGAACTATAAAAAATAGATATTATTTCAGAATTTTAAGTAAATATTTCAAGCAAGATTGTTAAATTCCTAAATGTTTTCTATGGCAGTAGTTTGCTGTGTGTGAAACAGATGTTAGCCATCATCTAAGTTAGGGGCTGGTAAACATTTTCTGTAAACAGCCAGGTGGTCAATATTTTTCATTTTGAAGGCCATATAGTCCGTCACAACTACACAACTCTGCCACTGTAGTATGAAAGCAGTTACAGACAAATAAATGAGTGGGCATGAATGTTTTCAGTAAAACTTTATTTGCAAAAATAGGCAATGGGTTAGATACAAAAACAGCCAGAGTTTTCAGACCCTTGGTCCAAGACATCAAGCAACCAGGTGACAATTACTGACAGACATTTTCTAGTTATCTCCCCTCTTTGCTCTCTGCTAAGAGGATATAAGAGAAAGCAGAGAATGTTGAAAAATTTTAAATGAGAACTAAAATATTTTTAAATTTTAATGTATGTAAGGTTTGCAAAGTCAATGAATAATAGGAAAGCCACCGTGTAGATTATATTCTTAGCTCAAAAATTCTTATTTTCTATGTTCAGCTACTTGCTTTAAAGTAGATTTTTAAAATTTTTTTAAGAAAAATAGAAATGGAGTTTTGCCATGTTGGCCAAACTGGTGTCAAACCTCTGGCCTCGAGTGATCTGCCCACCTCAGCCTCCCAAAGTACTTGGGAGCCACTGCACCTGAACTAAGTAGATTAAAATATAAAACTTTATTTTTATTTTTTAGGACAGTCTTCTAATTTAAAAAACATTTTAAACAACTTTTATATTGTGGTAAAATAGAAATAACATAAAATTTGCCAGCTTAACGTTTTTTTTTTCTTTTTAAATTCAGACAGGGTCTCACTTTGTCACTCAGGCTGAAGTGCAGCGGCGTGATCATGGCTCACTATAGCCTACACCTCCCAGGCTGAGGTGGTCCTCCCACCTCAGCCTCCCCAGTAGTTGGCACTACAGGTGCGCACCACCATGTCTGGCTAATGTTTGTATTTTTTGTAGAGAGAGGGTCTCGCTCTGTTGCTCAGGCTGGCTTGGACTTCTTGGACTCAAGCAAACCTCCGACAATAGGCCTCCCAAAGTGCTAAGATTACAGGTTTAAGCCAGCATGCCTAGCCTACCAGTTTAACCATTTTAAATGTATAATTCATTGGCATGTTGTACAACTATCACCACTATCCATTTCCAGAGCTGTTTCTTTCTTTGTTTTTTTAAATCACTGGACGTCACAGCTCTGTCCTCATTAAACAATAATTCCCTGTTCTTTCCTTCCCTGGTCCTTGGTAACCTCTAGTCTATTCTCTGTCTCTATTTTAAAAGCACATTTTATATACATACATTTGCATACTTGTTAAGTGAGAATGTATGCAAATATATATTGGCATTACTCATATAAGAACATATGAAAAAGTAATAATATTGGTTGTCAGAAAAGAAAGGAACAGAATGGCCAAACAGGGTAAGAGGATGACTGTTTGCAGTTTTACCTTTTATGACATATAAGTCATGTATTTTTCTGATTTAAAAACATAGCCCTCTGTATCCCCGGATTCCGCACCTGCAGATTCAACCCACAGCGGATCAAAAACTATTTGGAAAATGCCACAACAAAAATAACAGCACTGGCCGGGTGTGGTGGCTCATGCCTCTAATCCCACTACTTTGGGAGGCTGGCGGATCACCTGAGGTCAGGAGTTTGAGACCAGCCTGGCCAACATGGCGAAACCCTATCTCTACTAAAAATACAAAAATTAGCCAGGCGTGGTGGCGCATGTCTGTAA
Organism: Macaca mulatta; assembly: GCF_049350105.2. NCBI lineage: Eukaryota > Metazoa > Chordata > Mammalia > Primates > Cercopithecidae > Macaca > Macaca mulatta. The sequence goes on along the minus strand of NC_133411.1, from coordinate 38,162,906 downwards.
TCCCAGCTACTTGGGAGGCTGAGGCAGGAGACTCGCTTGAACCCGGGAGGCGGAGGTTATGGTGAGCCGAGATCACGCCATTGCACTCCAGCCTGGGCAACAAGAGTGAAACTCCATCTCAAAACAAAACAAAACAAAACAAAACCCAGCATTACAATAAAAAATAATACAACTTAAAAAAAATGTGGTATAACAACTATGTACATAGCATTTACATTGCTTTAGGTATTATAAGTAATCTAGAAATGATTTAAAGTATATGGGAGGATGTACGTATATGCAAATACTATATTTTTTAAATAATTTTTTTGAGACAGGGTTTCACTCCCGTCACCCAGGATTGGGTGTAATGGTGCAATCTCAGGTCACTGTAACCACTGCCTCTCAGGCTCAAGCACTTCTCCTGCCTCAGCCTCCTGAGTAGCTGGGACTACAGGTGCACACCACTGCCCCCAGCTAATTTTTTGTATTTTTTGTAGATATGGGGATATGCCATGTTGCCCAGGCTGGTCTCAAACTCTGACCTGCCATGGCCTCCCAAAGTGTTGGAATGACAGGTGTGAGCCACCTCACGCAGCCTACTATGCCACTTTTTATCAGGCCCTTGAATATCGGAGGATTTGGGTATCCATGGGGGGACTGGAACCAATTTCCTGTGGAAACCAGGGGACAACTACAAAACACACACACGGGTTTTCCTATTATCTTTCATTTTCACTAAAATAAAACTATTCGTGGGCTGTTGTTTCCTAAGAAAAAATAATTAGGATGCCATAGGTGCAATGCGAAAGACAAGCTTAAAGTAACTCATTAAAACCACATAGAGAAAAATTATCTTGACAGTTCATGAAGCTTACATTCAATGTAAAGGAGATAGTTATCTCCCCACCAGCCCCCCACATTTACTTGTCAAAAAAGCCCTTATGAGAAGTAAAAACTTTTGGTTTACTACTCACATCTAGATACTGCTTTACTATACTCCTCTTCACCTCTTCTGTGATTTTGGAATTAGCCATGTCACTCCGCAGGAAGTCCAGTGTTTGTTTTGGATGAAAATGAACTCCTGTTTTTCGGTTTATCGCTTTATCATACACTTTTGCAGATTCAGATGGAGAGTACTTCTGAATTTTACTGTTTTGGGAAAACAAAACCAAAAACTTTAAAACTATGGATGCAACATATTTGGAGAAATCCAATTATAGGTAGGAAGCATCATATTAATGAAATTAGTTTCTCATGTCTATTTTTAATACTATTGTGATCCTAGGACAGCTTCAATACAATTACTTAATATCACCTAACTGGTTTACCTCTTTCTACTAGTTGCTGCCCCACCCCCAACCTATCCATTCTCTATACAGTGGCCAGAATGATTGTTTATAAACTTGTTTCAGGTTATTAACAACTCTGCTTAAAAATCTTTCCAACTCCTTAGCATTGCCTAATTAGCTTTACAAAGTTTTAAACTATTTTGCATGTTGCCAACATTTAACATCAAAATATTCCTTATAAGGCCAGGAGCAGTGGCTCATGCCTATAATCTCAGAGTTTTGGGAGGCCAGTGTGGGAGGATCACTTTGAGACCAGGAGTTCAAGAGTACCATGGGCAACACAACTAGACATCATCTCTACAAGTAAAAAGTAAAAAAAATTAGCTGGGTGTGGTGGCATGCATCTGTACTCCCAGCTACTCAGGTGGCTGAAGTAGGAGGACTACTCGAGCCAGGAGTTCATGATTGCATAACTGCATTCCAGCCTGGGCATCAGAGCGAGACCCTGTTTCAAACAAATACAGAGATATTCCTCTAAAAAATCTGGATTTCTGGTGTCTCCTGAAAAAGTGGGAGCTCTGGCCACATTATGCCCACCCTCTCCTTTGGTAACAAGCTTATGGAAACTTGAGACAGGTCCACTTAAATGACATCTCTTTCATCATGAAACACTCTTTCCAGTTGGCCACTGACCAGGTGGCCTATTAACATTTGACTTTGTGATTCCTAATCTTGGATTTCAATGAATGTAAAAAATGACCAAAATTCCATGGGTATAGGCAGGAAGAGATATCTTTAATGACTAATGGTGGGTAAAACCACAGGATATTTATAATAACTGTACCTTTTCTCTCTCTTACTTTATAGAGTACTTTAAAGACTATTTGAGTTCTATTGGAGCTCAGTTTAGTTGGTTTACATCTGTTACTTCAGAGTTCTTTAAAAACTTAAACTTGTAATCTATTTTAAGGTTAGCCTGATTCTTTTTAAGGAAATCAACAAAATAAGCCCTTCAATTTGTAATGCATTATCACCAAGTACAGGAATATGTTTTTTACCCTTTAATAAAATAATAAATTATGGCATATTACACAACAGAATACTATACAGCAATAGAAGAGAATAAACTCCTTTATAAAAAGGAACATTTCTAACATTAAACATGCAAACAAAACTGGGTTTCATATTTATCATTATTATTTTTTTAGACGGAGTCTTGCTCTGTTGCCCAGGCTGGACTGCAGTGGCATAATCTCAGCTTACCGCAATCACCGCCTCCCGGGTTTAAGCGATTCTCCTGCCTCAGCCTCCCGAGTAGCTGGGATCACAGGTGTGCACCACCATGCTCACTTAATTTTTCCATTTTTAATAGAGATGGGGGTTTCACCATGTTGGCCAGGCTGGTCTCGAACTCCTGACCTAGGGGATCTGCCCACCTCGGCCTCCCAAAATGCTGGGATTATAGGCATGAGCCACTGCGCCCAGCCCAAATATTTATTATTTGAACAGAGTGAAGTTTTTTTTTCTCACTGCTTATGTAATCTTACCTATCAGAAAATCCACAAAGATTCTTCAAATGTTGTTTTAACATTAGAAGCAATAAAATACCCTGGGACACATTGGCAAATTCAATTAAAGGAGCTGAATTTTCTGGCAAACATTTCATCACTGAATTTATATCGTCTTCTGAATCTGAATCTGAATCTGAATCTACACGTTTCCGTGACTTCCGAGGCCTGGAAACTTCTTCTTCACTGTCGCTTGACTCATTTTCCTTACTAGGTGATGATTTTCTCTCTTTCCTTTTGTCCTTTACCATAGACTGAAAGAAAAAATTGTTTGATAAACAATAAAAACAAAATGCCACTAGTAGATATAAGTATTCTCCATTCAACAGCTTGAAAAAGCTTCCTTAAATGAGTATTTTATAAACCTCTTGACTTGATATCAACTGGTATGTAATGTTAGGGGATAGTTTCTAAAACTAAATAAAATTATATACAATATCCACCCCCTCCCCCACAACCACTCCTTCAAAAAAATCCTTGTGAAATATCATTCAAAGGGAAACAATTTTCTTCTAAGGATAGTAATAAAAGATAGTTATAAAAGTATCAATTAGGTGCATAGGTAAGCCATTATAGAGGAAAAGCAGTAATTATAATTTAACTGAGGAGAATAAAGTAATCTTGGACATCCCGAGCTTCTATCAAACTCTCCTTTTCAAGAACATTTCAGCAAGATAATACGCAATTTTCTCTGAAGACTTAAATCCTGTTTCTTTGTACTTTATGAAAATGTTAGTTCTTAGAAACAAAGTCAACTGGATTTAAGCAGGTTGTGTGGTGTGTGTGTAGGGGGCACATTATAACAACATTTATTCAAAACTGGAAGAAACATTTACAAAGACAGCCATACCAACCAGTAAGTAGGTAAAATAAGAGAACATGAGGGCTAAAGCTCCTGGGAAATTATTAACTTCTCAAACTTAAATGTGCACATTAACATCTGTGGATTTTGTTGAAGATGCAGATTCTGTTTCAGCAAATCTGGGTGGGGCCTGAGGTTCTAGAGCTTTAATAAGCTCTCAGGTGAAACCACTGCTGCTGGTGTGTGGTCTACACTTCAAGTAGTAAGGGTTTAGACACCTTTGTAATTCCAGCCCTTAGGAGGCATCTAAAATAATCTGTCTGATTTACTAGTCTGACAAGGCTGAGTTTTGAGCAATACAATTTTACCAAATGAGATCTACTTGGATCATTAGATACATGAGAATATTTAATTTGCAAAGAATTTACTGAGTGCTTACTATGTGCCTAGTGCTACACCAGGTACTTTTATAATTAAATAAATTACATTCCTCCTAAAAGTCATGACAGAAATGACGGAAGGTTCAACAAGAAATTTAGTAAAGATTTTGGGCACACATATGCCAACTCTATTACGGTGCTGTAGTTGAGCGATAAAGTCAATGGTGTCATAAATTTTTGGTATAAGTGTAAATAAGCTATATATTTTCATGTGTAATGTGATTACAGCATTACAAGATTTACAGAATAATGTTTTAAAATGGGGCTTAAATGAATGTATGAATGGACATAAAACACTTAAGGTCAGTGCTTAAAGTGAGAGAAATAAATGCGATGGCTTATCAACAGAACAATCCATATATGTATTTTAGATGTTTCTAAATAGAAGTAAAGTGGCAACGTACATCCTCTCCCAAGTCAAGTACTGCCCAGATTTCATTAAGTTCACTTAGAAAGATTTTATATACTCATGAAGAGAATAAAAAGAATGAGAAACAAAACAGTGAAAACAGCATGTCTGCACTTTGACAGATGGATTAAGAATAGTAATGTGTGTAACTTACCTCCTTGAATGACTGCAGTAGGTTACTACCAGAAACTGAGAGTGTAATGTCTATATGATGCATTATAAACAACGGCTCTTCCTGTGTCTGGTATGGAAAACAGGCTAGATTGTCTGCTATATATAAGAGCATAGTCACGTCTGTTTTCTGTAAATTTTAAGAAAAAGCACATATGTTTAGCGGATAATCTAGAAACCCATCCAAAAAAGCTTTTTTAGAAAAAATACAGGGCACTTTCACCTCACTTAATGTTAGAGAGAGAGATAAGCAGACACACACATGGGGAGAGTGGGCAGAGACACAGAGAGACAGAGAGACAGCAGGAGGGAGAGAAATATAGAGGAGGAAAAAGGGAGAGGGAGAGAGGTGTAAGAAAAAGGGAGAAGGGGGAACATAAATAGAATTTTATAAAATAATCTTAGGCCCATTTTTTATTTTATAATGACTTACACTATGCTATCTCAAGAGGTGAAATTTTTTATTGCATCCATGTGAAATTCCTTGAGGTTTTCTTAGAGTATATGGAATCTTTATGATAAATCCATACCATATCAGAAAGTATACATGAAAGTTAAATCATTGTGCTACTAAGAGTTTAACCTATATGGAGATCAGTTACACACAGTTACTATTCTGCCCTCAAAATAACTACTAATTATAGTACTAATACATAGGTTAAAAGAAAAAACCTAAATCCACGTACTCATAAACATTTGTCAGTTTCCTGTGTATATGTAATTCAGAATATCAGAGTTGTTTTGACAATGCTATCAGTTTCACACTATAAGTACTCTGAGGTAGGCAAAATTTAAGAGGATTATTGTTATTTGCTTGCTTTAAAAAGAAGTAATAGAGAATTCAAGCATTTCATGATCATAAACAGAAGGGCATATTAATATTCAAATTTCTTTTAAATATTTATAGATCAAGGAAAAAAAAAGCTCACAACTAAAAAGCACTCCCTCCTACCATCTACCCTCCCCTGCCATGGAAACAACATAAAACCCAACAGCAGCAGCAACAAGATCCCATAGCACAGATGGAATAACCTTGCTATTAATATTCGTAAGAGTATCACTCTCACTCTATTTTTACTTTACGGTATGTATCAACACCCATGTTACAGACGAAAAAATGTAGACATAAAACCCTACCTCATCTATTAGTTTAACATTATAATTTATATATATATTTTCAAAACTCATATATATTTTATTTTTATATATTTATATTTATATAAATATTTTCTTCAACATCCATAAAAGCCCTGTATTTCTCTTTCCTTTCTAAGTTCTTCAAAGAATAGTTTAGACTGCTCCTCCCATGTCTTCCCCACTATTTTTTTTCAAAGGAGACATGATATCGGTCACTGCCATCTTGAACTCCTGGGCTCAAGCAATCGCTTTGCCTAGGTCTCACAAGTAACTAGGTAGCTAGGAGTATAGGTGCATGCCACAAGGCCTGGCTGAGTTTTATTTTTTAATTTTTGTAGAGACAGGGTCTCTGGTATGGAACTCCTGGGCTCAAGCAATCATCTGGCTTGGGTGCTGGGATTACAAGCATGAGTCATCTCACCTGGCCCTCCCTCTTCAATTACAATCTGCTTTTGTCCCTCACTGCTTGACTGTTTTTGTCCATGAAGTTCACCATTCTACTCTATTTTTCACTTCTACTCTCCTTGCCTTCACAGTAGCATCTGACTATCATCCACACTTTCCTTCACGAAATCTACTTCCTAAGTTTTTCTCTTCCTAGCTCTTTGACTACTCCCTTTTTATGTACTACTCAAGCCAACTCCTTTGCATCTGACTTTGGCAACAATCCTATTCTTTCAGGTGCTCAAGATAAAAATACTCCAGTTGTCCACTTACTATTCTTTTCACACAGTCTCATTTAATTCTTTCCTCAAATTTCTTTTCTACTATCCATTCTTTTTTTTTTTTTTTTTTTTTAATTGAGATGGAGTCTTGTTCTGTTGCCCAGGCTGGAGTGCAGTGGTGTGATCTCAGCTCACTGCCACTCTCTGCCCCCCAGGTTTAAGTGATTCTCATGCCCTGGCTTCCAAGTAGCTGGGACTACAGGTGCGCGCCATCACACCTGGCTAATTTTTTTTGTACTTTTAGTAGTGACGGCGTTTTGCCGTGTTGGCCAGGCTGTTTTCGAACTCCTGACCTCAGGTGATCCGCCCGCCTTGGCCTCCCAAAATGTTGGGATTACAGGTGTGAGCCACCGCACCCGATCTCTACTATCCATTCTTTTTCTCCCCTACTGTTGTCACAATAGGTTAATTTCTTATTACCTCCAGTGTGACCACAATGCTAAAAAATTTCATCTTCCTAAACTGCTCTTTGGCAACTGTCCTCATTATTTTATTCGCACACTTCCAATGTTTTTTTTTTTTTTTTTGCCATCTACAGGATCCTCTATATACTATTCCTCATTATGACCTTTCTACCCCAGTCAAATAACAAACTATTCATTATTAACCACACATTCTTATCTTTTACATTTTTGGCCCCTACTGGAACATCTTCCTTCCCTGGTTTATATAGCAGATCCCTCTCATTCTATCCCTCTGGGCCTTCAGGCATTTGTTCTTTCTCTGACATTCTTTGTTGGAGGTACTTAGAAGAAAGCATTGCATTGTGAGAGCTGGGTTTCCAGTTTAGCATTTCAAATGCTGAGATGACAGTACATCTAGTCAATGACATAAAGCAGGCAGTGAAACCACATAGGAATGAAGTTCTTTTGGAGAGAAACAAGGACTGGAACAATATTATCAATACAAACCATCAGGGCACTCAGGATACACTAACCATAATCACTATTAATTTTGTGTCCTATCCCCACAACTGGAGGGAAAATCCTTTCAGGGCAAAAGCACTACGTTATATCATCTGGCACTCCTAGTATAGTGTCCTATACACAATGCAAACTTAATACTGATGATATGATGATAATATTGATGATAAATTTCACACAGTACTTAAAAAGAAGAGGTCTAGTAAGATATCTACACTATGGTAATTATAATTTTGCTTTATTGCAAAAATCTGCTGTCAGGCTAACAAGTAATTAAAGTATTTCTTTTGTTCTTTTCTTTTGCTTTTTTTTTGTTTTTTGTTTTTTTTTTTGAGACGGAGTCTCGCTCTGTCGGCCAGGCTGGAATGCAGAGGCGTGATCTTGGCTCACTGCAACCTCTGCCTCTCGGGTTCAAGCAATTCTTCTGCCTCAGCCTCCTGAGTAGCTGGGATTACAGGCGTGTGCCACCACGCCCGGCTGATTTTCATATTTTTAGTAGAGACGGGGTTTCACCATGTTGGTCAGGCTGGTCTCGAACTCCTGACCTTGTGATCCACCTGCCTTGGCCTCCCAAAGTGCTGGGATTACAGGCGTGATTCACCATGCCTGGCCTCTTTTGTTCTTTTAAAAGTTGCTATACACATAGACTCATGTGCGCTCTGTGTGGCCAGAAACCATATCTGTCTTTACTATTTTATGCTCGTTAAACTTCTTAGCACAATGGCTGGTACATAGCAGATGCTGAATAAATATTGTGTAAAATAAATAAATTAAAAGGTAAACTTAAAAGAATATTCAGTTTTCTTGGCCTATGGTCCTGGCCAACGCAACTAGTGCAACAGCCAGAAGTGTCAAAATTGTAATTATGGTAATCCCCCCTTATTGTTGTTTTGCTTTCCACAGTTTCAGTTACCCTTGGTCAACCATAGTCCAAAAATAGGTGAGTAAACTACAACAAGGTATTTTGAGAGAGAGAGAGAAAAGCAAGATCCCATTTACATAACTTTTATTACAGTATACTGTTATAATTGCTCTATTTTATTATCATTGTTAATCTCTTACTGTGACTAATTTAGAAATTAAAACTTTAACATAGGTTTGTAGGTACTGGAAAAACTAGTAGTGTCATGTGCCACATAACCATGTTTCAGTCAATGACAAACCATATATATAAATGACGGTCCCATAAGATTACCCTATCATATTTTTACTGTACCTTTTCTATGTTTAGATATGTTTATACACACGAATACTTATGATTGTGTTAGTTATCTACAGTATTCAGTACAGTAACATGCTGTACAGGTTTGTAGCCTAGGAACAATATAGCTTAGCTAGGCTACAACATCTAGGTTTGTGTAAGTAAGATATTCACCCCACAAAGAAATTGCCTAACTATGCATTTCTCCAAATGTATCCTTGTCATTAAGTGATGCATGACTGCATATATAAGATTTAGTACTATCCATGGTTTCATGCATCCACTGGGGGTCATGAAATGGATCTTTAAGGATAAGGGAGGACTACTATACACAAAAGTGGACTACTATACACAAAACTGACTTCCCTTCATTAAGGAAAGTCAAGTTGAACAACTAGGGATCTCAACAACCAAAAACCTGTAACAGTTATTCTCTAACAATATTTGAGGTAATCGATTCCCAATGTGATTAGTTTAGTGATGGTGCTTATTTAAAGATATGCTTACAGAATCTGTTATCAAAGTTTATGGGATATTCAGTATGGAGGCAAAGTTATACATTATTCCTCATTATACTTATTTTTATACAAAATTTCCCCTTCAATTCTGACTGTGTACTTTGTAAATAACTTAGAAGATTAAGAAAACATTTGATGAAGTTACTATCATATACTAATAAAATGGTAATATTTTAAAAATGGTGACTACTTTATCCATAAAATTTCTAGAGCATTTATTTTCTTAAAATAATAAGTTTTTGTGCTTACTGCTGTGTCATCAAAGAGGTTGAGTAAAGAAATAAGAAAGGCTCGTCTGTGTTGGCGGTTTCCACGGATCATGGAGTAAAGGTGTGAACACAAAGCGCTAGAGGACTCGTCTTGTCTGAAACCCCTTACAGGATCTTTTAGGCATGTGTTGATTGCCTGTTGTACCTGGTAAGACATCTTCATACCAGCCACTGCTTTCATCTGAAATCAATACAAGTCTCATTTTTGTCAAGGAAATTAAAAGACACAACTTAAAAATATACTTAGAGCATTACATCCTGAGGCTAGCTTCATTATTTGGTTTTCTTAATTAAAATAATACGAATCACAGAATGAAGTGCTAGAAGGAACATCAGAGATTATCTCTTACAATTCCCTCATTTCAAAGAAGAAAAAAAAAATGAGGCCCAGGAGAGTCATTGCAGCCAAGTTCACACAGTAGGATATAAAATCTAGGTTTCCGGATTTTTAGTCTGGTGTGCTTGGTACTGTCACCTCTAGCCCAATCTTAACTTTAAACTAGAAAAAACACCTTGGGAGACTAACTTAGTTGCATGTTTAGAAGACAGGTACTAAGTAAGACATTTTATCCCAATTATGAATGTGGGCAGGGTATTTATCAAAGACATGCTTTACTCAAGAAAAATGCTTAAATTTGGCCGGGCGCGGTGGCTCAAGCCTGTAATCCCAGCACTTTGGGAGGCCGAGGCGGGCGGATCACAAGGTCAGGAGATCGAGACCACAGTGAAACCCCGTCTCTACTAAAAATACAAAAAATTAGCTGGGCGCGGTGGCGGGCACCTGTAGTCCCAGCTACTCAGGAGGCTGAGGCAGAAGAATGGCGGGAACCCGGGAGGCGGAGCTTGCAGTGAGCCGAGATCGCGCCACTGCACTCCAGCCTGGGCAACAGCGTGAGACTCCGTCTCAAAAAAAAAAAAAAAAAAGAAAAATGCTTAAATTTAGGTTATAAAATGTTAAAATACATACATGAATGAATCCAGCATATTTTTTGTCTATTTCCACAAGTTGCTGATCAGCCTTGTTCCGCATAGCAGGTTCTGGGTCTGTGCCCATAGCAATTAAATATGGCACACACTGGAAATAAAAAAAAATTATGAGATATCACGGTAGTAAAAACTCTCTATTTAGACATACGTCAAGACTTTCTGTATATCTGAGATATATGAATTTAACCTTATAGGCTTTCCTATAAAGGCTATGATTTAGTGTTCTTTTTAAAGTGACAAATCTTTGAGATTCAGCTTAAATCCAGAAAGCACTGGAGCACCAGCAAAAATACTAATGTGGTAAAATTTAAACAATTTCATTGTAAATTTAAGGTTCTTTAAACATAAAGCATTCCCACACTAAGAATATCTATTTAAGATTATGATATAGACTACAAATGTATAATCCAGTAGTTTTTAAAGCTTGATTAGATTTGCCTTGTAAAGATAATATAGGGCAAACAGTAATTTGCTTTCCATACTCAAAGCTAGGAAAATATAATTGTTTTTCAAAGTGATTTCAGATGTGGCTTTGAGGATCAGATAGTTGGTAACAGTCATATTCACTGTACTTCTAGAGTCAAAAAACAGTACTACTATGTTAAGCGAGTCTGAATCAAAAAGCAATGTGAAGGCCAGAAAAACAACAAACTTATAACTTTAAAATACAGACATGGCACTAAATGAAAGAAATGATCATGTTAAATCTCAAATCAGGAAAGAAAAAAGGCTGTAAGGTGGGTGCAGTGGCTCATGCCTGTAATCCCAGCACTTTGCGACGCTGAGGCAGGCAGATGACTTGAGCTCAGAAGTTTGAGACCAGCCTGGCCAATATGGTAAAACCCCATCTCTACAAAAACGCAAAAATTAGCCAGGTGGTGGCGTGCACCTGTAGTCTCAGCTACTTGGGAGGCTGAGGTGGGAAGACTGCTTGAGTCCAGGAGGCAGAGGCTGCAGTGAGCCAAGACTGCGTCATTGCACTCCAGCCAAAAAAAAAAAGAAAAAGAAAAAAGGCCAGAGAGAATGCCCTTGGTTAACTAGCAGAATCTGCAAATGGACTATATATTAGATAATATTGTATCAATGTTAAACTTCCTAAATTTAATGATTATAATATGGTTTTGTAAGAGAATGCCCTTGTTCTTAGAAAATATATGCTGAAGTGTTTAGTGGTAAAGAATTATAATTACCTGAAACTTCCTACCAAATGATTCAGAAAAAAGCAGATGTATAAAAGGGAGAGAGAGAAAGCAATTGTGGCAAAATGTCAACAAATGGTGAATATAGGTGAAGAGTATAAAGGAATTCATACAATACTTTTGTAATTTCTTTGTGTGAATTTTTTTTTTTTTTTTTTGAGATAGAGTCTCCCTCTGTTGGCCAGGCTGGAGTGCAATGGCACGGTCTTCGCTCACTGCAACCTCTGCTTCCTGGGTTCAAGAAATTTTCCTGCCTCAGCCTCCCATGTAGCTGGGACTACAGGGATGCGCAACCACACCTGGCTAATTTTTGTGTTTTTAGTAGAGACGGGGTTTTGCCATGTTGGCTATGCTGGTTTTGAACTCCTGACCCAAGTGATCCGCCCACCTCCGCCTCCCAAAGTGCTGGGATTACACGTGGGAGACACTGCACCTGACTCCTTTGTGTGAAATTTTAAAAAAAGTTTAAAAAGCATATAAAATAAGCACCCAACAATGAGCCCTCGGTAGTTCAAAAAGGTCACAGTCTCAATGTACTACTGTTACATTATAATGTATGATTCTTTATGATAATAACCTGGAGTCATGAAGAACAGGATAAGTATTTGTTAACATGTTTTGTTTCAGGACATAGGGAAGACCACAGTATGTTTAAATATATCATATTTTCAAAAAGTTCCATGAAAAATACCCAAAATAAAAATCTTGAAGGGTATAGACTCTGCTTATTTAATACATACACTTTTGTAGCCTATGGCGCTCTCTTGACCATCAGATGGTATATACTACTACATCAGCATTGGCTGCCAATCTTCAGTAATACTAATGTCTTTTATCACATCGTTTTGTCCTCATATCAATGCTATGAGGTGTCAGGTAGTTGGTGCCATCCCCAACTTAAAGATGAAGGAATTGGGATTACATAATTTACTTTTCTGTGGACTAAGACCCTGTTGAACAGATTATACTTTTAAACCCAGTGAACTCTCTTCACATAGATTGTTGGATCTTAGGGACAAAAGTAAGTATGAATTAAAACAAATATCCCTACTTAGAAAAATAATTTGAGTATATGTTCTGCCAATAGAAATTACAAGTTGGTTTATAACAGAGACAATATTATGAATATATGGGTATTTTGCAGTAGTCATAACCCAAGAGATTATCTAAAACTTCTAGATTCTTAAGAGTTTAGTACAAAGAAGAGTAAGAGGAACAAAGAACTACTTATTCTCTATAATCACAATGTATCAAATGACAACTAATCTGGCCCTTTTATTAAGTTGCTGCTGCCATAAAACATGCTTACCTGAACTGGATGAATAAGACCTTGATTTAGAGTCAATGCAATGACATTTAGGGCAAAGTGGCGTACACTTGACTGGGTGTGAAAAAATGCCTCAAGCACCTGTTTGAGATAAAGCTGCATGATGGAACTACTCATCCCTGAGGAAACATCACCCATTTCTTTCAAGTCTTCCTGTTTTGCAACTTTCTTCCCTACAAAAGAAAGCAAAGGATAAACACATATTAAGAGCACCTATACTAACTTTACTAAATATTTCAAAATTAGGCCATAAGCAAAATCACAAAATGTTATAGCTAGTGTTCTGGCTCAATGGTTCTTAATGTATGTGTGTGTGTGTGTGTGTGTGTGTGTGTGTCTGCGTCTGTGTCAGAGGCCCCTTTGAGAACCCAATGAGAAGTATAATCTCTCTCCTCCCTCAAAATGTTAATGTTTACACACATATACAATTTAAAAACTATTTTAGAGAATTTAAGAATATGCTAAAGCCCAGTTATAGACCTCAGCATAAGGACTGCTATTTAACTGAATTTCTTTGTCTAACGTATCAGGAAATTTAGATATTTAGATCAAAGGAGATAAAGCCATTATAATATAAACATAGCTATGAAATTTAAAAATATATTTTCACTTACAGTCTCTATCTGCCTGCTGCATACGTGTATCTTCTTCTTGTAGGTAGGTCTGAAGGTTTTTTAACACTTGTATTTTTAAATTGACTGAGGAGTTCTTATCAGATAAAATATTATTATATAGATTCTTCACTTCTTGCTCGAACATTAGACTTGGATGCTGAATAAAGGCAAATCCTATGGGAGAGGGGAAAATCTCATCATATATTCATATTAAAATTAAAATTTAATAAATATGTTAATAAATTATATAAATGGCTCCTTATTTCAAAAAGTTAAAACTTAAAATGACTGGAAGAATATGCTGGTGGCCTTACCTAGAGAAGCATTAGAGCAGGTACTTCTTTCCCCATGAATTAAAAACAAGAAATTGCATTTCAAAGGAGAATTTCACACAAGAGGAAACCTTGAGGAGGGAGCAGGGCCTAGTGGCTAGGGGAGTGGATTAGGAGTCAGGAGTCTTGGGTTCTATTCCTGGCTCCACCACTGACTTGTAGTGTGACCTTGGGTGAGTCACATAATCTCTCTGTGCCTCAATTCTCCATCTGTAAAATGGGGATAATAATATTTACCACCCACCTACCTCACAGGGATGTTTTCAGGATTTAAGAAGTAATGTCTGCAAACATTTTTCAGATTCCCAGTAGAAGGTACTACATTGACATTATTTTTTTAAAAAAATTAAAATATATTCATTTGATGAAACAATATAATAAACCAGAGCAAAAAATATCTTCCACTTCTTTCTCATATGGCATTATAATAAAGCTACAATGCTGAATCCTATAACCACGGGTTAATAAGTAGCAATATATCATCCATGTTTATAATGTTTATTTGAGGAAAAAAATGAAGATCTCTCATGACAGCAAGTATTATTGATAACAAACAACAAACTAAACTCAAAGCATAGAGTGATCAGATAACTAGCCCAAGGTCACTCAGGATAACTATGGCCCAGGCAAGATGTTTTTTATTAACTGGTCTAGAGGCAATATTTTCTGAATAGTGCTGCTTAAGTTAAAACTTCATCTTTTTGTACTCTGAAATACTTGTAACACTATTAGTTTTGCCACTCCATATAAATTATGTCCAGACTGAATATTTAAAGGTACACACTGGCTTGAAGTTAATATTGCACCAATTTAACTCCTTAGTAAATGATGTCTGAATTTTTACTCTATGTGCTACAAGTAATTTTCAAAAAGGGATAGAGGAGGAATACAATGATAAGGTCTCAATTTATTTACAGATATCATAAACATGATTTAATAAGTAACTTAGAATCTTTTCTTACTCATCTTTGTTCAAAAGACTAATATAAATAACTACTCATACATATTAAAGTATGAACCTTAATCATAATACTAAAATAAAATTTCCAAATAAGTTATTAATCTCATTGGGTAGCTTTACGTGTATAGTCGTTGCTTGGTATCCATGGGGGATTGGCTCCAGAACCTCCCAGGGATACCAAAATCCGTGGTTTCTCAAGTCTCTGACATAAAATGGGGTAGCATTTGCATATAACCTATTCACATCCTCCCGTATACTTTAAATCATCTCTAGATTATTTATATCTAACACAATGTAAATGCTATGTAAATTGCTGTTGTACTGTTTAGAGAATAATGACAAAAAAATCTGTACATATTTAGTATAGGTGTAATTGTTTTTTCTCAGTATTTTTGATTCTTGGTTAAATCCACAGATGTGAAACCCATGGATATGGAAGGCCAACCGTATCCGTACAAAAAAAAACAACAACAAAAACCAAAAACCTGGACAGACTGTTCTTGTATTTTTCTGAAGTGCATTCAATTCAGGTACTTTAATGCCATTCGTTTCCTATTTCCTCATATTCTAATTCCTTCCTAGATATAAGCCATACAGACCTGCCTAACAATTGCAAAACATGTTTTTATTACATCAGTGCTTCCTGGAAAAATAATATAAAACATGTATATATCCAAATTGTTCCTCCTGGGTTGCTAACTTTTTGCTTTTATATAAATAAGTCAGTGTAGACTGATCATTGTTTTAACTAGATGTGGCAGCTTCCTGTAGTGACAAAGCCTTGCAATGAAAAAGAATAATTACAAAAATGCAAAGAGCACAGAATTCTTCTACATTATTTTTCTTTATCAAATGGCTTTAATGAATGTTCTTCAGATACCCTATGGAGGAGGGGTAGAAGAAAGTATTGTTATCTCTATTTTACTAATGAAGAAACTGATAAAAAGACAAGTGGCTCGCTCAAGTTTACCCAGGAAGTCAATGGCCATAACAAGAATGGAACCCAGTTGTTTTAATCCCCAGAGCTACATTCTATACACCAAATCCTACTGCTAATAGAAACATATTAAAATAAACCAACAATTTAGATTCACAATATTTAAAAATGTGCTCTATCCCTCTCAAATAGCTACAATTTATTAAGAAATTCAGACTTACCTAGACCAATGATAGCTTTTGTTTGTACTTCTTCATCTGAATGTTTTGTAAAATACATCAATAGTTCAAGTACTTTATCTTTTATGTTAACCTAAGGGAAGGAAAACACATTAAAGTATTCATGAAGAGTAACTTAGATTAATTTTCAACTATAAAGGAAAAAATACCTAAAGACAATGAGAATTTCTGTATGTGAACTTTATTAAAAAAAAAAAGTAACCAATTCCATTTATTTTAGAACAGTGGCATTCAAAGTATCAGTGTGTGACAAAGCAGCTTGTTTCGGAATGTGAATCAGTGTGTTCCCTTCATTGAAAAAAATTTTTTAAAAAAATCAGCTGTTGATGTCAACAGTGTGCCTACTGTTACAAAGCTGATATAACTTGTCAGAGAAATTTCATTATCTGGTTACACACCAGTAACAAAAAGTTCATGGATTAGCAGTCAGTCCGAGGACCATGCTTTGAGTAGCACTGTTTTCAGAATTTTCATTAAACCAGACTAATATTGCCTTCATCCTGGGTCATTACTGTTATTCTCAGATTACAGTGCCATATAGTTCTGTGTTTTATAGCATTTTAAGTATTACTATCTTTACCTTGCTGTTGCCTTTAAAATCTTCCAGATCAAAATCAAAATGCCGACATAGTGCTCCAACAGTGAAAAGGGATCTAAGAAGTGCTGGTTTGTTTGTTAGAAGTGAAGTGTTATTTGGGTCCTCTTGGTGTTGACTTTTTAATTTTGAAATGGCACCTAATAAAGATAAGTAATATTTATAATATTTATCTTGGAATTACTCAGTTCAAGTAATTACTACTAATGAATTATGATTTTTTTTTTTTTTGAGATGGAGTCTCACTCTGTCACGCAGGCTGGAGTGCAGTGACGTGATCTTAGCTCACTGCAGCCTCCGCCTCCCGGGTTCAAGTGATTCTCCTGCCTCAGCTTCCCAAGTAGCTGGGATTACACTTGTGTGCCACCATGCCTGGGACATTTTTGTATTTTTAGTAGAGAGACGGGGTTTCACCATGTTGGCCAGGCTGATCTCGAACTCCGACCTGAGGTGATCCATCTGCCTTGGCCTCCCAAAGTGCTGGAATTACAGGTGTGAGCCACTGTGCCCGGCCAATTAATTTTTACTAATGGTTCTAAATATTAAATATGTCTAGAATTATGAGGGCGCTCTTTTAGAGTCTAAACTAATTAATGTAAGAAAATTTAAATTTTACTTTTCACAGTGTGCAAAAAATTTACCAACCTTTACTTATCAGGAGATAAATTTCTGAAGTAATCACAGTGGGTTCTTAAGGGAATACAAAAGACACCAGACAATATTGTTTCTGAGAGGACCACAGTGGATAATCACACCTCATAGTTTCCTTGATTCTAGCCTTTTATCAAATGCATTTAAAATGAGCTGACACACTGCAGGACCTAGCAGAAAAATTTTAAAACCCTGGTACTGAACTTACCATAGTATCTATTGAAACAAGCCCACACAAATTTAAAATTTTGTGTCACTTTATTTACAACAGCCCCAAGACAGCTGACACAATGTTGCACTACCTAAAAGATATAGAAAATATTTGTTTAGATAAAAGTTAAAAATATACTATTTTAAAAACTTAGCTTTTTACAAATATTTGCTTTAAAAATAATATTAATAAAATATATTATAACTTTACACTAATGAATAAAGAAATGGTAAACTGAGTGCTTACAGTCATGCCATATTTGATGATGAGCTTCATCAGATCTTCTTCAATAGTGGCAAGGAAAGTTTCACTTGGATGCTCCATCAGTGGTACAACTAGCTCTAGGATTTTTGCAACATTGCAGATAACCATGAAATCATTTTGTGTCTATAAGAATAAAAATAATGCTTTATGAATATCCAAAACCTTAAAAGAAACTATATACAGTTTTATGTATTTGTGGGCAGAAATAGGGCATTTTGCACGTAAAGGTCCAGTTAAAAAAAAAAAGTCTATTAGAGTTTTTTTTTCAAGATATGGAAGAAGAAGCACCAGCATGTCAGGAATATGGACCAACAACTAACTTACCAAAATGTGACCTTGGGGTCACTTAATCACAATGTTAAAGTTATATTTTTTTTCCTAAAATGTAACACAAGTCAATTCTAAACAAGGGTATTTACGTATTGACAGCATTATACAAAGACTGGTACAGTTTTTACGATTAGTATTTTCCGAGCTGTGTATGTTAACCCAGTAGTTCTCAATCAGGAATAAGCTTCTTCCCCTGTATCCTGACACAGGAGTACTTGGCAGTGTCTGGAGACATTTTTGGTTGTCACAATGGGAGCCACTACTGGCATCTAGTGGCTACAGGCCAGGGATGCTGCTAAACAACCTGTAATGCACATAACAATCCTTGACAACAAAGAATAATCTAGTCCTGTCAATAGTGCTGAGGTTGAGAAACCCTGTGTTAAAATTTTCTGATAGATAAAAAAACATAGAATCCCAGAACTACACAAAAGGCTTCTTTATTTTTAAGAAACAGTGTCTTGCTCAGTTGCCCAGGTTGGAGTGCAGTGGCACAATCATAGCTCAATGCAATCCTGAATTCCTGAGCTTCAGCAATTTTCCTGACAGTCTCTCGAGTAGCTAGGACTACAGGTGTGTAACACTACACCCAGTTAATTTTTAAATTTTCTTTTTTTCTTTTTTTTGAGACGGAGTCTTGCTCTGTTGCCCAGGCTGGAGTGCAGTGGCGCGATCTTGGCTCACTGCAACCCCTGCCTCCCGGGTTCAAGCAACTCCCTGCCTCAGCCACCCAAGTAGCTGAGATGACAGGTGCCCACCACCATGCCTGGCTAATTTTTGTATTTTTAGTAGAGATGGGGTTTCACCATCTTGGCCAGGCTGGTCTGGGACTCCTGACCTCGTCATCCACCTGCCTTGGCCTCCCAAAGTGCTGGGATTACAGGTGTGAGCCACTGCACCTGGCCTTAATTTTCATTTTTGTAGAGACAGGGTCTCACTATGTTGCCCAGGCTGGTTGTGAATTCCTGGCCTCAAGTGATCCTCCTGCCTTGGCCACCCAAAGCACTGGGATTACAGGTGTGAGCCACCATGCTCAGCCTAGGACTTCTTTAAATTTAAATGTGTATTTCTTTGATTAGAAAAAGTAATAAGCATGTTTAAAAAAATAGGTAGAGACTTTTTAAAAAAAACCAAAAGGTAGAAAAGGATTTACAATAAAAAGTCTTGTTTCTATCTATCCTCCAGCCACCCAGTTCATTTCCCCAAAGGCAATCAGTTATGTGTGCGTGTGTGTGTGTGTTTGTGTGTGTGTTTGTGTAGTAAGGCTTTCAATGCATGTTTTTAATCTAGTTTTTTTTTTTTTTTTTTTTGCTTTTCTTTTTTTTTAGACAAGAGTCTCACTCTGTCGTCCAGGCTGGAGTGCAGTGGTGTGATCTTGGCTCACTGCAACCTCTGCCTCCTGGGTTCAAGTGATTCTCCTGCCTCAGCCTCCAGAGTAGCTGGAGGTATGGAGGGAGAAGCATCAGCATGTCAGGAATATGGACCGACAACTAGCCCGCCACCACGCCCGGTTAAGTTTTGTATTTTTAGTAGAGATGGGGTTTCACCATATTGGCCAGGCTGGTCTTAAACTCCTCACTTTGTGATCTGCCTGCCTCAGCCTCCCAAAGTGCTGGGATTACAAGTGTGAGCCATCATGTCCAGCCTTAATCTAGTTTTTAAGCTACTAATCCTCATTGTTAGTAATGGATTACCGGCATTCATTTTGGACTTTTTGTTGAGACAGCACCCCGTCCTGCTGTCCAGGCGGGAGGCAGTGGCGCAATCTCGGTTCACTGCAACCTCCGCCCCCCAGGTTCAAGCGATTCTCCTGCTTTAGTTTTCCGAGTAGTTGGGACTACAGGTGCGCACCACCATGCTTGGCTAATTTTTGTATTTTTAGTAGAGACAGGGTTTCACCATGCTGGCCAGGCTGGTCTTGAACTCCTGACCTCGTGATCTGCCCACCTCAGCCTCCCAAAGTGCTGGGATTACAGGCGTGAGCCACCGCGCCCAGCCCATTTTGGACTTTTTGAGCTAATTAACACACTAGTTAAAAACATTCCCACCACTTGGCTTGTAGGAGTATTAATTTAAAAAAAAAAAAAAAAAAAGAAATTCCCACATCATATTCATCCTTCCTTTTAAGATCCCCACAGGATTAAAAAGAAAACATAAATTCTTTTTAAGTAACAGAAATCCTGCTGTTTCCTGTAATGAGTTAAATTGGGTCTAGGGATAGAAGAATTTTTGTTGGGTAAGATAAATTCATTTGAGAACCAGTGCCAGCATTTTACCTGAAAAAAAAAAAAAATGTAGTGGCTGGGCACAGTGGCTCATGCCTATAATCCCAGCTCTTTGGGAGGCCAAGGTGCACAGATTACTTGAGGCCAGGAGTTCAAGACCACCCTGGTCAGCATGGCAAAACCCTGTCTCTACTGAAAATACAAAAATTAGCTGGGTGTGGTGGTGCACTCCTGTAAAATCCCAGCTACTCGGGTGGCTGAGGCATGAGAATTGCTTGAACCTGGGAGGCGAAGGTTGCAGTGAGCCAAAATTGCAGGACTGTACTCCAGCCTGGGCAACAGAGCAAGACTGTGTGGTTAAAAACAAAACAAAAAACAAAAAACAGTAGGCCGGGCGTGGTGGCTCATGCCTGTAATCCCTGCACTTTGGGAGGCCAAGGCGGGGTAGATCAACAAGGTCTGCAGTTCAAGACCAGTCGGGCCAACATAGTGAAACCCCATCTCTACTAAAAATACAAAAAATTAGCCAGGTGTGGTGGTGTGCACCTGTAATCCCGGCTACTTGGGAGACTGAGGAAGGAGAATCGCTTGAAGCCAGGAGGTGGAGGTTGCAGTGAGCCAAGACTGCGCATTGCACTCCAGCCTGGGTGACAGTGTGAGCCTCAATCTCAAAAAAAGTAGCATTTTCTGAACCTTCCCTTAACATACTGGCCTGGAAAATCAAGTAAAAGAAATACCTTAAATTCCAGAAGAAAAATTTAAAGAAAGACGGAAACTATTAAGTAAAAGAGCAACAGAATAGAACAGGGAAAAGTATTTGTAATAAATATACTATAAGATGGCTTAATATCTAAAATATTAAAATTATTTAAAGAGCTCTCCTAAAAAAAGGCCTACAATTCAAAGGTAAAATGGACGAATGATATGAAAATGATATAAACAGTGAATTAACAGAAAAGCAAGCCCAACTGGTCAGTACCATGAAAAGATGCTCAACCTTCTTTGCAGTCAGGGAAGGAAACTGAAGCAATAATGAATTATTCCTTTCCACCTGTTAGACTGGCAAAGAGTACTAAAATAATGACAATGATTGTCACATACAGCTTTCCAAAAGGTTGTATAAAACCCATCCACTGCAAAATGGCAAGATCAATTAAAAATGAAAACCAAAATAACCTTGTTTCAACCTAGCAAGTCCACTCCTCAGCAACTGTTCCAACAAAATAAAGGCATCAGTACTTAAAGGTATTTAAATTGGAATGTT
Source organism: Macaca mulatta (assembly GCF_049350105.2). Lineage (NCBI taxonomy): Eukaryota > Metazoa > Chordata > Mammalia > Primates > Cercopithecidae > Macaca > Macaca mulatta. The sequence continues at coordinate 38,141,336 of NC_133411.1, read as the reverse complement.
TATTTAAACATTGTTTGTAGTGGTGATCAAAAGGAAATATGTAAACACCTGCCAAATAGGGAAATGATTAAATAAATCATAGGACATCCATAAAATGGATAATATACAGCCATCTAAAACAAGGAATTAGATATATACCAGGTAATATGAGATTACCAAATATGCCTAACAAATATCTATATAGTATGATTCAATTTTTACAAAACCATCATTTATATATACCTGTGTGTTCACAACTATAAAAGTATGTTAAGGACACTATAAGACGTTTATTCTGAAGGGAAGATGAATAAAGATGGAGATAGGACATAAAAACAAAAACAAAAAACACAAAACGTTAAAAAAAAAAGTTTACCATGTATGAGATACTCTTATTTATATAAAACTTAATATCTGTGTACATACATACATAAAAGATGTACAAGACATTTTAAAAGTGATTTTGTTTTAAAAAATTACTGGTTCAAAATCATGCAAGGACAATTTATAATATAAATAATAAATAACAGGTTTCCTTATAGTCCAGATTCTGCTGGTAGACATGGGGCTGAATTCTAGCTTTGGGACTGGTTAGCTATGTGACACTGGGCCAGTTATTGATATTCTTTAAGTTTTAGTTTCCTTATCTGTAAAACTGAGATCATAATAGTACTTACTTCACAAAGTAAATGAGACAAAATATATGTAAAATTTTCACAGTGCTTGGTACTTTGCTAAAAAATTATTAGCTATTATTATTAGCCACAATATTAACCAATTTATTTCTGGATCTAACAGAAACCCTAAAGATAGAATTAGTGTCTCAGAAGTAAATGCATGTTGTTTTTAGGTATTTATTATCCTTTACTACTCTCCTCAGTTCTTAAAGTTTTCTCAGGAAGTCCTGAGGTTTTCACCTAGAGCTTGCAATTTAGATCATCAAAAAAACTGACCATAGCAGCAAAACAAATGTAGTAAAGTTAAAATTAGCTCCTTAGGAACATTAGGATCATAGCATGTGAGAAGCCTTTTATATTTGTTAAGTTTTAAGAGTATTTAAAAATTTTGCATTTTTAGCAGTTATACTCTTTAAGCTTCAGTTTCCTTATCTGTAAAATAGAGATAATAGTACCTACTTCATAAAGTAAATGAGATTATATATGTAAACCACGTAACTCACTATGCTGTCATATATACTTTAAAATCTTTATTTGCTAGATAATTTTACTTAAGCAATGTCTTACTACTCACACCGTATTTCAGAAAAACATAGAGTATGTTAATACCAACAGCCTAACATCTCTGGTATGACATTATAGATTTTCCATATTTAATATTGTTCTATTATAAAAATAAAATATATTTATAAAATATAAATAAATTAAAAAAGACTGTATGAAAAATATAAAGCATAACAACAACTTCCTTAGGTGCCATAAATGGACCTCTGTTAGAGGCTATTGGCTCTCAATTTTGGAGAATGACTGAGGTTGACTGTTGTTCCTCAATAATGTGCATTAGATGGGAAGTAATGTTAGTCTTTGTGTGCTTCGAGCAATGTTATCGATTTTTATATTTATTATATTATAAACGACAGACATGTTCAGGACCCAAAAGATAGTAAATTTCTCAAAGACAGGAACTCTGCTTCATTCATTCTGAGATCTTAACAATAGCTATAACATTTAGTAAGCATTTACTGAGGGTTTGGCTTGAGAAGTTTACAGCAAAATGGAACCTGAACTTTATTTATAATATGTCAGACCTGATGTTTATAGATCACTTGCTACAAATAGAACATATATCTAAGTAAATGACACAGTTGATCTGTCAGTGAGAATGTGGTTGACGCATGTGAATTCTAAATTTAAAGCACTTAATGTTTTATGTAAGACACAAGAATAAGACAGCTCTATACTTACACTACATTTAGTGGTAAGGTATGGTTGCATAGTCATTGCATGTTTAACCATGAGCTGGGGTCTTATTTTGCTGAATAAGAACAAAGTGGTTATGCAAGCTACCAATCTTCCAGAATTCACACCTTTATTGTCAGAATCTGGAAAAACAAACAGAGAAATAAGACACTAAAATATGACAAGGTAGTGGAAATTATACAGAATATTATTTAAATTAGTTAATATTATCCCCTAAATAGGTCCAGTATAGTCCTCAATATAATGAATTAGTAGTTCTTATGACACTAGACTTTCTCCATCTCATTTTTTCTTTGGTATAGAAATCACATACTCTCAAGATAAAGAACAAGAGGCCATGCTCTCTATAAAAGGCAAGTTTTATACTAATGGAAATTGGGAAGTTTAGGGATGGGCTTTTGGGAATACATGTGGTATTGGTTATATCTAAAATCAATGGGCTGGGTGTGATGGCTCACACCTGTAATCCCAGCACTTTGGGAGGCCATCACAGGAAAAAGGCTTGAGTCTAGGAATTTAGATCAGCTTGGACAACACGGGAAAACCCCAGCTCTACAGAAAAATAAAAAATTTAGCCTGGTGTACTGATGTGCACTTGTAGTCTCAGTTACTCGGGAGGCCGAGGTGGGAGGATTGCTTCAGCCCAGGAGTTCTAGGTTGCAGTGAGCTATGATTATACCACTACAACCCAGCCTGGGTGACAGAGTGAGACCCTGTCTTTAAAATAAAAATAAAAATAAAAAAGGAAGTGAATGTGGGGAAAAAAAGCTAGCAATTTAGCTGAGGTGAAACTGTTTAAGGGTACTGGGAAAAAAAGAGATGATGCTGTGGTAGAAGAATGTTAAAAAATGGGAGCAACAAACAGAAATTGGAAAAATGCTGTAAGACAGCTCTAAACAAAATGCTGTTCAGGTGGGAAGAAAATGTTGCTAATTAGGAAATACACTGGTTCTTAGGAAACAAATTTTTAGAGGAAATTAGTAACTTTTTAACATTAAGGGACATCAGTATCACCCCTAAATTCCAGGATGGGGAAAAATAAAAAATCAGAACAAGGAGATAAAAAAAAAGAGGTACACATGGAAAAAAAAAAAGACTGCATAAAAAATATAAAGCATATCAACAATTTCCATAGGTGCCATAAATGGACAGCTGTTAGAGGCTACTGGCTCCCAATTTTGGAGAACAACTGAAGCTGACGTTATTCCTCATTAATGTGCGTTAGATGGGAAGTAATGCTAGTCTTTGTGTGCTTCAAGCATGGGTATCTATCTATCTATCCATCCATCTATCTATGTATTTGTTTGAGACGGAGTCTCGCTCTGTTGCCCAGGCTGGAGTGTAGCGGCGCGATCTTGGCTCACTGCAAGCTCCGCCTCCTGGGTTCATGCCATTCTCCTGCCTCAGCCTCCCAAGTAGCTGGGACTACAGGCGCCCACCACCATGCCAGGCTAATTTTTTTGTATTTTCAGTAGAGACGGGGTTTCACCGTGTTAGCCAGGATGGTCTCGATCTCCTGACCTCATGATCCACCCACCTTGGCCTCCCGAAGTGTTGGGATTACAGGGGTGAGCCACCGTGCCTGGACCAATTTTTATATTTCTTAAGTAATCATTTATTTATAATTGATTAAAAATTTCAGATTTGTGATTGGTAAATAACATGAGAGGGAATATAAAATATTAAGTACTTAATTTGTGATTTTAAACATTTTAATAAATTTATAGCTCAAGATTAAGCAAACTTTATGTAACAAATATAAATAATAAATATTAGGAATGTAATACAAATCTTTAAAAAACATTTTTTATAATAGCTAAAACAATTTCATTTTGAGAGATAATTTTATATGACTTAGAAGATACCAGTTTTGTGATGAGTATCATTAGCTAGATACATATTAGCCCCTGGATTTTTACTCCTATTCAATGACATCTAAAATTATAATATGCTATTAAAAGATACGTGGAAGAGGTGAGGCCCACGCTTTTATCACAATGCTCTAGATAATCTTAGTCCATCATAACAATATAATCTAGGATACAACATCAAACAGATATCTATAAAACAAAAATGTATTTCATTTAAAAGTGAAGTAATCATTAGCCAAGCAGAGCCAGAGGGAAAAATGAGAAATGTGCTCAAAATATTTAAAAATATCTTATAAAATCAACTAAAGATCAATATATATATAAAATGTCTTACCAGCTAGAGATTCCTCATATTTAAGAATGTGCTCAACTAGGTTATCAACAAGTTGAGTACAAGCTTTCTTCACAGGTTTATATGAGGAATCCTCTTCGGACTTCAACAACTATACATATATATATACAAAAAAAAAAATCCCGGTATAATTATTCACTAGGCAATAATAAGATAAACACATTAAAAGTGTCCATAAGTAATATACTTTTCAATTTGTCATTAACAATTTAGTACTCAAAGTGCAAATTAATAAAACAAAAATATATATGTTTAAAAATATAAACCAGTAATTTACCAATACTTTCAATTTTACTACAAAGTACTTAAATTGCTGTGTAAGACCTAAGGTAAGATGTGAAAGATGCAGAAAAGATGAACTTCCCTTTCTCCCTATTCCAATCAAAAACATAGTATCACACAATACTAGCTGAATTATTTTAAATAATTAATAACTGCATCTGAATTGCATCTTAAAAGGCAATTATAAAACATAAGGGTAGATTTCTGCATTATCCTTTGCAAAATCACAAACAACACTAGAAAAGTGTTATGAATAATGAGATGAGGATAGAGATCATTCTAAATATAGCTAAAAAGTAAAACCAATCTAATCTTTCATAATCAAAGGTCAACAGAAGAGTCATAAGGTATATATGTTTCGCTAAGAAAAGCTAGCTAATATAATTCTGAGGATACTGAAGGAATCTAAATGTGTATTTGATTTCTGTGAAGAGTTCCACTGCTGTTAAATATAACTTTCTCTGCAATAATGGAAATGCTCTATATCCTTGCTGTCCAATATGGTTTCCAAGAGTCACATGCAGCTATTAAGCACTTGCAATGTACCTACTGTGATTGAGGAATTAAAATAAAATAAAATAAAAATTGAAATTAACATTTAAAAAAATGCATGTGGCTTATAGCTGGGCACAAGCTTGGGCAGCACAAGCTGAAACTTTCCCTATAAGATACATAAATGATTAAAACAACTGACAGCAACCAGAGTAACATAACACACACACTGCCCCTTTTCCTCCAATTTAAAGAAATAAAGCAGACAGCTTCAATGTACTAGGTTTCAACTATGAACTGCAAATTCTTCCTGCCCCATTCTCCAATTTCCTTAAAGCAGCTATTAATATCACATTCTAGTTTGATCTTTTCTGAGACATGGTCTCATTGTCACTCAGGCTGGAGTGCAGTGGCACAATCAAAGCTCACTGCAGCCTTGACCTCCCGAGCTCAGTCTCCCATACAGCTGGGACCACAGGCGTGAGAAAACACGCCCGGGCTTATTTTTGTATAGTTTGTAGAGATGGAGTTCTCTAAGTTGCCCAAGCTGGTCTTAAAACTCTTGGGCTCAAGTGATCCACCTCCCTCAGTCTCCCAAAGTGCTGGGATTATAGGCATGAGCTACCACGCCCGGCTTAGCTTGGTCTTTTATTTAATGGCAGGAGTAGAAAACTACCCTCTCTCATCCGTGGTATTCCTTTTTCATTTCCAAGGCTTCAGGTACACACAAAAGAATTAACCATAAATTTTGATTCATGACACACCATTGCCACTTGTATATGCCCTTTTAATTTACTAATAAATAATGGCATAATTTGAATCCAAATCAAGAACAAGAATAATTTTAATATCTCATATCTCCCAATGTGCTCCTTCCCTTATCCCATTTTCCTGTTTCACATGTAAGGTAACCGCTATCAGAAAATTTATCATCTCCTTGTTTTTTAAAAAAGTATAAGCTGTATGCTATTTATAGTTTTCTTTGATTTTCCACTTTCTAAAAAGGTAGTATACTTGATGTAGTCTTCTGAGATTTGCTTTTTTCACTCAACATTATGCCACTATGATCTAGGTTGTTGCATACAGCTGTATTTTACTGATTTTTCACTGCTGTACAACACCCCACTGTCTGCCTATATCTTAATTCATTTATCCACTCTTTTGTAGATAGGTTAATCCCAATTTTAGTACAACTAAGCATTCTTGTATATGCCTCCTGATGCAAATATGCAAGATTCTTTTGTGTGTATATATACTTGAAGTCGAACTGCTGGGTCATTGGATATACGCATTGTTCAATTTCACAAGATAATGCTTTTATGAGATAATTTTATGAAATCGTTGTTTTTCAAAGTGGCTGTAATATTTTCTCAATTATCATCTGTATTAAGAGACACTATCTGATCCCTCTTTTCCATCACTTGTGATGGTCTGACTTCTCTATTTTTGTCAATAAAATGGTATAGAAAGTGGTATTGATTTGTATTTCTTACTTTACTAATGGGGTTGAACACAGTATAGGCCCTATATGCTATTTTCTCCATGAAATGCCTATTAATGAACTTTACCTATTTTTCTACTGGGACTCTTGACTTATAATGGCTTTGTAGGAGAGGAGTTCTTATGTATTTATTCTTGATATTAATTGTTGATTACATATGTGCCAAATATCTTTTCCCATTTTGTGACTTGTATTTTCACTTCAATCTTTTAAGGTTAATGGTTTTTGTGACTTGTTTAAGACATCCTTTCCTACCCAGAGACCAAAAATATATTCAGGCTGGGCATGGTGGTGCATGCTTGTAGTCCCAGCTACTCAAGAGGCTGAGGTAGAAGGATCACTTGGGCCTAGGAGTTTGAGTCCAGCCTGGGCAACACAGCAAGACCACGCCATTAAAAAAAAAAAAAATATATATATATATATATAAAAATATTTTATTTTATATATATTTTATTTTGTGTTTATACAAAATAAAATATGTACTCAGCAATAAATATAAAATATAAAAATAAAAATATGTAACTCCATTACATATATATAATTAAAAAAATTTTTTCTCCTATATTTTATTCTAAAATTTTAAAGTTCTCCTTTAATCTATATGGAGTTGATTTTTCAGTTGAAGTAGGTTTCTCTCTTTTTTTTTTTTAATTCTTATGGTCAGTCAAATAGCCCAACTCCATTTACTAAACAGTCTATCTTGTCTCCATCATCTGCAGTGCCACCTCCGTTTTATAGCAAGCATATTCTATTTGTGTAAGCCTGTTTTCTGGGCTCTCTATCCTGTTCCATTGTTCTATTTAGTACTGATCTACTTATTACTGCTGTTAATTATGTAATGTATCTTTGAAAATAAGTCCCGATATTTTGTAAGGCAAGTCAGTGTTTCAGCTTTTGCAGAAATTATTTTTATCTTTTCTCTGCTTTTCCATATACATTTCACAATCACCTTGATATATTTAAATTTTTTTATTCATGATTTTGAAGAAAGCTCACAGTTTCCCATTTTGCATTATTTTCATTTTAGGTTTTATAGTTTTATCTGTCAGATTAAGGAATTTACATTTTATCCTCATTTATTACAAGTAATCATTCAAGGATATTGAATTTTATCAAAATTTTTTCTTGCCCACTCTGAAATGATTTCTTCTACTTTAATGTTAACCTACACACATATATTAGCCATGCACTCATAATATAAAAGAACTAATCAAAGTGCATAAAATTTTTTTAAAGTATAATTTAGTTTGCTCATTTAAAAATTACCTTTTAAAGGTACCAACATTCCCAGTGATATAGGTACATTTTTACACCATCTTAATATTTTATTATGAAAAACTTCAGCCATACAAAAGAGTTGAAAAATTTTTATCATGAACACTCTCTAACCACCATCATCTAGATTCTACCATTAAAAACATTTTTTGTGTGTGAGACAGGGTCTCACTCTATTCCCCAGAAGAAAGTGCAGTTGCATAATCACAGTTCACTGCACCCTAAAAATCCCAGGCTCAAGTGATCCTCCTGCCTCTGCCTCCCAAGTAGCTGGATCTACAGGCACAGGCCACAATGCTCAGCTAATTTTATTTATTTATGTTTTTTAGAGATGGGGTCTCAGTATGTTGTCCAGGCTGGTCTAAAACTCCAGGCTTCAAATGATCCTCCTGCCTCAACCTTCTGAGAGGCTGGGATTCCGGGTACAAGCTACTGAGCCTGGCTCCAGGATCCTGCCTTTAAGACTTTATTCTGCTGGGATGAACACACACACACACACACACACACACACACACACACACACACGTGTATACATGTATGCATATGCATACACACACACCTATATCCATTTTACTTCCAACACATTTCAAAGTAAACTGGAGACTTCAGTATACTACCCATTTTTTCCTTGAGATAAAACGTACATGCAATAAAATGCACAAATTTTTAGTGTATATTTGCTCAGTTTTGTCAAATGCATTTACCATTGTAATTCAAGTTCACCAAGATACAGAACAGTTGTTCTCAATCTTTAACTTATATCTGAATCATCTGGAGAGAGACTGTTAAAATACAGAATTATGGGCTCTACCCTCAGAGTTACTGATGAATTAAGTCTGGAGTAGGGCCTGAGAATTTGCATTTCTAATAAATCCCCAGGTAATGCTGGTAACTTTTAGAACCACTGATAGGGACGACTACTATCATCCCTGAAATTTCCCTCATGTCCTTTCCCAGTCAATCCCCAGCTCCCTGCAGCCACTCTTCCGATTTTTTCCAGTATAGATTAGCTTTACCTCTCCTAGAATTTTGTATAAATGGAATTATAGTATGTACTCTTCTATGTAAGGCTTCTTTTACTCTGCACAATGTTTTCATTATTTATCTATGTTGCTGTATGTTTTGATAGTCTGTTCCTTTTTGATGTGGAATACTATTAAATTGTATGGAATCATCATAGTTTATCCATTCACTGGTTGATAGAGATAAAATATTTCATTGTAAACTCAGAAAGATCTTGCTCTGGATTACAAAGGACAGGAACAGATGAAACATGGGTAACCCTTAACTGTTTTTCATTGCCTGTATTTTCCTTACAAACTAAAAAAGGGTCAGTCTCAGATCATAAGTAAGTAAAATGAATGGCATTGTAAAATCTATTTTTGTGTACCCATCACAGGGCTATGGATGTGTTTTTTGAAGAAGACTGTCATGAAGAGCTACTCAATTTATGGTAGTGGTTTAAACTAACTGGAGTATATTTTAGAAACAAAAAAAATGTGAGGACCTTCATGACAGAAGTTATTCTTCCACATCCTACTGAAAAATGCCAAAAAACTATGAATTGTTAAAGGTTATAAAGGAATGATAGCGCCATACATTTAAAAATGATACACTGGCCGGGCACGGTGGCTTGCACCTGTAATCTCAGCACTTTGGGAGGCCAAGGCGGGCAGATCACCTGAGGTCAGGAGTTCAAGACCAGCCTGGTCAACATGGTGAAACCCCGTCTCTACTAATACAAAAAAAGTAGCTGGGCGTGGTGGTGGGTGCCTGTAATTCCAGCTACTCAGGAGGCTGAGGCAAGAGAATTGCTTAAACCCAGGAGGCGGAGGTTGCAGTGAGCGGAGATCATACCACTGCATTCCACCCTGGGCGACAAGACTGAAACTCTGCCTCAAAAACAAAAACAAAAACAAAAAAGATATACTAAGCTTGAGTAATACAGTGACATCCTGTCTCAAAAAAAAAAAAAAAAAAAAAAAAAAAGAAGCAAAAGAGGCTAAACATGGTAGGGCATGCCTGTGGTTCCAGCTAAATGGGAGGCTGAGGACAAAGGACTGCTTGAGCCAGGGACGTTGAGGTCACAGTGGGCCATGATGGTGCCACTGCACTCCAGCCTGCATGACAGAGCAAGACTCTGTCTCCAAAAAAAAAAAAAAAAAAAAAAAAGAAGATATACTAACATAATTATTTAGACAAGGAACAGAGTTTAGTACATGTGGGAATTTGAAGCTATTTCAGTAGTACTTCAAGTTTCCCTAGAAAAACATATTCAATAATTGGGGAGAGTCAATGATCTACAAAAAACAATCAAGAACAACAAAACCCCCAAAACCCAATCCAAAAATAAAAATTAGAAATATCTGAAATTGGACTGAATGCAATGCATGTAATGTGCTCATGTAAAAACAGTAAGCATGTCAATTATTCTGGACTCAAGAATTTGTAATAACTACAGCAGTCCATTCTTTATATCCTTCCTAGCTTCTCTTAACATTTATGCATACGTTATAATTGCTCAGAGGAGTTATGTTTCTGTCATATATATGTGTGTGTGTGTGTGTGTATATATATATATATATATTTGAGTTTGCTTTCTTTCACTAAAGCAAACTCTGCTAGTATAAGGAAATATATCACAAAGTTACAGTATCATTGGTAAACTAAGTTGTTGGCAGAAACTAAAGTAGGAAAGCAAAGAATAGGGAGCATCAATAGGATGGATAAACTAACTAACTAAATAAATGGGACTAGAGAATAAAGATACAAAGAATGTACAAGTAAAACTATCATTGCTAAGAGATTATAAAAATGGTCATGTCCCTTCTGCTTCTAATTTGCTAATACAGGAGGATATTATTTTAGATTCTTTTTAGTAATCCTAAATAGTGACATTTCTGATAGTTACACTGAATTCTTACTTGATCATTTATAATAACTATCAAATGAAATATATGATTTAGAGCCTTTTAGAAATCATGATGTACCTTTTGGGATGGCTGACATAAACTTGACTAAGGTGGTCATAAGGCTCTGTGATATAGAGCTAATTATTTGATTTAGGAAAGAAATGATGCCAAATATATCATGTAAAAATATGAAATGAAAAATGATTTAAGAAGACAGTCTAAGATTTACACATTGAAAACACCACGAAGGTTTTTTAAAACAGATATCTTAAGAAAGTAATGTACTACTTTTACCACCACACCAAAATGGCTAAAGTTTTTTAAAAAAGACTGACAATAACGAGAATTGGTGAGGATGTGGAGCAGCTGGAACTTTCACACACTGATAGTGGAAATGAAAAATGGTTTAGTAATTTTGGAAAAACATTTTGGCAGTTTCTCACTCACCATATGACCCTGTAATCACATTCCTAGGAATTTACCCAAGATAAATGAAAACATACAACTGCATAAAACCTTACACACCAATATTCAGAGCAGCATTATTCATAACACCCCCAAACTGGAAAGAACCCAAAAGTCCACAAAATGGTGAATAATGAAATTATGATATATCCATGCCATTGAAACTACTCAGCAATAAAAAGGTATATTAATATATTAGCAACAAGAATGAATCAACATTCTAAGTTTAAAAAGTCAAACACAAGATTGCATACTGTATGATTCCATTGATATGAACTTCTAAAAAGGTACAACTATAGTGACAAAAAGTAGATCAATACTTTTCTAGGGCCAGGAAGAGAGGATCAACTGCAAAAAGGCATGAGGAAGTTTTTTAGGGTAATATCCTGTATGTTCATTGTGTTGGAGGTTACATGACTGTATATCATCACTTAAATTCATCGAAGATCAATCACTGAAAATGGGACAACTAGACATGTGCTTCCTGCTGTGATGCAATAATATTCACCACCACCTATGAGGTATTTGTCTCCCAGATTAAAAATTGAACTTTAATCATATTAAGCCTCTAGATTTCACTAAGAGTTTACTTGAAAACTGGTGGATGGAGGAACAACTTAAATGACACCAGAAAAAAAGTGACCTATTAAATCCAGAATGTGGGAGATTCTACAGAAAAACATACAAGCGGCATGAGAAAAGGGAGATAAGGGGCAAACTATTATAAGAGACTTAAGAGTATATCAACCAAAGCAACTGCAAACCAACTATAAAAATACATTTTTGAGACAGGAAAATATGAACACTGAATAGGTATTAGTTATGGAATAATGCATTACTATTTTGATATAAATGATAATATTCTTTTTTTTTTTTTAAGTCATTATCTGCTACAGATAGATAGATGCTAAAGTATCTATGAGTGAGATAATATAAAGTTTGGCATTTGTTTTAAAAGTATTACAGGCTGGGCATGGTGGCTCATGTCTGTAATCTCAGCACTTGGGGAGGCCGAGGTGGGTAGATCACCTGAGGTCAGGAGTTTGAGACCAGCCTGGCCAACACGGCGAAACTTCATCTCTACTAAAAATACAAAAATTAGCTGGGTGTGGTGGCAAGTGCCTGTACCCCAGCTACTTGGGAGGCTGAGGTAGGAGAATCCCTTGAACTTGGGAGGCGGAGGTTGCAGTGAGCCGGCTGAGATGGTGCCACTGCACTCCAGTTTGGGCGACAGAGTGAGATTCCGTCTCCCCCCAAAAAAAAAAAGAAAAAAAGGATTACGGAAAACAAAAGAAGAAAGAAAGAAAAGGAGAAAACCAGATAGGGGAAGGATAGCTATAACAAGACTGGGAAAATGCTGACAATTTTTGAAGCGGGTGATGGATATTTCTGCCTATGTGAAATTTTCTAAAATAAAAAATTTAACAACTCACAGGGAGACAAACATTTCCTTTTATGAAACTTAAAAAAACCCACTAGTTGTGGTTTGACTCTGTACTACTAAAGGAAATTCTATGCATAACATACTAAATCATGTAATTATATTTTTAATGCAATATATTGATACATTTATAAATCTTGCATCTATTAGGTACAGAGATTAAAGAAAAAAATTATCTGGAAAGAAAGTAAGATAGAATTTTAGTTAATGATTCAGAAAACTTACTTCTATGATAGGCAACTGAAGGCCAGGTGCAGTGTGGCTCATGCCTATAATCCCAGCACTTTGGGAGGCCGAGGCAGGCAGATCACCTGAGGTCAGGAGTTTGAGACCAGCGTGGCCAACATGGTGAAACCCCGTCTCTACTAAAAATACAAAAATTAGCCGGGCGTGGTGGCGGACACCTGTAATCCTAGCTACTCTGGAGTCTGAGGCAGGAGAACTGCTTGAACCCAGGAGGTGGAGGTTAAAGTGAACCAAGATTATGCCACTGCACTCCAGCCTGGGTGACAGTGAGAGAGCGAGACTCCATCTCAAAAAACAAACAAACAAACAAACAAACAAAAAAACTAGGCAGCTGAATTAGAGAAATTAACAAAATCATCCAGCCTAACACATTGAAATAAATTTTCCCTATCAAAAGAACTCAAAAGGTTCTTTTAAATCATAGTCAAACAAAACAAAACAAAACAAAACAAAATAACCTATTAAATTTTATGTTACCAGGAGTCAAAAGAACACTCACATTTTGAAGGAGTTGCTCAAACCAGTCATATCCAGTATCTCTGCATGCTGCAACCTAAGGGGTGATGAAAAGTATCAAAGTTAGAAATATATTTAAAAATCTGAATAACATACACTTTTGTTATGCTTTAGCCTGAAACATGTTTCAATTCTCTCAATTCAAAAGTTTATTTTTAAATGAAACTATTTTTTCAGTAACACAACCATTTACCAATGTTATAGAACTTTATTCTAAAAATACCTTGGAAAACATTGAAGAAATTAGTTAAATATATTGAAGTTTAATATGGCACTAAATGTTTAAAGTGGCACAAGTTTAAAATGGCACAATAACTTGAACTACAGTCTGTGAGAAAAAACTGTAATATCTTAAACATTAAGAACAAAAATATTAGTTTCTTATTACCCTTCTAGATGGCACATTTTAAAGACATCAATAGAAATTTAGAAGATGATGTAATTGAATATACAGAATTTCTTTTCTTTTCTTTTTTTTTTTTTTTTTTGAGGTATCTTGCTATTATATTGCCCAGGCTGGAGTGTAGCGCCTATTCACAGGCATGATTACAGTATACTGCAGCTTTGAACTCCTGGTTCAAGGATCTCCTGATCCCCCGTCTCAGACTCCTGGGCAGCTGGGATTATAGGCATATGCCACTGTGACTGGCAAAAATTTCTTATATTAAAAACACAAAATGTATAGCTTATGCATAATAAAAAAATTTAGCTAATCTATATTCATAATTTCTGAAAAAAGTAGGCATTACTATCTTTGCAGATTATTACCCTTGGGCGATTGTATCTGTTCTTCCATTTCTCCTTTCCCTCCCTGTTTTTAATTGCTGGAGGAATAGGAAAATCTCAGTATCAGTGTTTACATCAATTAATGCCAAGAAGTAGGGCTATATGGAAACGTCAACGACATGTTACTTGCATCCCTTGAGCATCTCCAGAAATATAAAGTAAAGGCAGCAGTACGAAATGTCAAGATTAATGAAATATCTCATTATTGTCTCTTCCTTCATAAGACACGTAGGCCTCAATTAGGTCTGGATCAACAGTGACCACACCCTTGTTCCAGTCCTTCTTACCACATCGGTAATGTTTAAAATTTTCCTTGTCATTGCTTCTTTGTCATTGTGTGGAGTTGGAGTAAACCAGAGTTTCTGGAATGTTTCATTTACTAATTTCTAGAAGAAAGAGAAATTTCAAATTAACTAATTATAACAAATATGGCAATTTCACAATTCCAAATTATCATTAGGCCCAACACAAAGCTATAAATAACTAATCAAAACAGAAATTGCCAGGAATTTCTGGTATTAATTTCCTCAGTTTTTTCTAAAACTACCAATTTCTCAAAACTATAAAATTTTTCAATTTGGTAAAGATTTTAAACAATACGAATGGGTGATACTATCCCCAGCCTGGAACTTCTTCATACTATACACTCAAATGTTTATGATCAAACTAAAAAATGTATTTACTGCTTTTGGAGAAGAAGTTGTTACAGTGTTTGCTAAACTTAAAAAAAGGAACAATTATATATATTATTACATATAAATGTAAATTTACTAATGAATTTAGGACTAAAATTTTTATGTATATATAACAGCTGTACACATTTATGAAGTATATTTGACCTTTTGATACAAGCATACAATGTATAATGATCAAATCAGGGTAACTGGGGTATCCATCACCTCAAGCATTTATCATTTCTTTGTGTTAGGAACATTCCATTTCCACTCTTCTAGTTATTTTGAAATGTATAATAAATTATTGTTAACTATAGTCACCCTATTGTGCTACTGAACACCAAATTTTATTCCTTCTAGGTGTATTTTTGATAACCGTGAACCAACCCCTCTTTATTCAACCCCTCACAACCCTTCTCTCCCTCTGCTAACCATCATTCTATTCTTTATCACTATGAGACAAATTTTTTTAAAGTTTCCACATATGAGTGAAAATATGTGCTATTTTCTGTGTCTGGCTTATTTCACTTAACATAATGAAACAAAGTATCTAATAATTTAGAAAAGTAAAAACATAACATTTGAAAATTAAAATAATCCATGAGAAACCTTTGAATATAATGCAATCTCTATAATAACAATCAATAAGTCAATTAACACACACATGCACATTTTTTGAGATGGAGTCTCACTCTGTTGCCCAGGCAGGAGTGCAGCAGCAAGATTATAGCTCACTGCAGCCTTGAATTCCTGGGCTCAAGTAATCTTCCTGTGTCAGTCTCTAGTGTAGCTGGAACTACAAGCATGCTCTACTATGTTTGGCGAAATTTTTAAAATTATTTTCATTATTTTATTTTTTATAGAAATAGGATTCTTACTATGTTGCCCAGGCTGATCTTCAACTCCTGGCCTCAAGCCATTCTCCTGCCTTGGCCTCCCAAAGTGCTGGGATTATAGGCATGAGCTACTATGGCCAGTCTTAAATAGATATTACCATTGTGGAACTGGTTGGTTAAGATCAGATTATAATAATTAAAATAAAAATCTAGAAACAAAAAAGTATTAAAGTATTTTTCTTAAGTTTATAAACTAAAAACGATTCACTGTAAAGTTTTTGGATATATTTAAAATCAACATTTAGGTGCAATAAACATTTAACTTATTTTAAACATTAATGAAAAATAAATTTAAAAGTCAACATTACCTTAATGCCCTCTTCATCATTGACTCTGCGAATCATTTTTACACACATTTCTGTGATTTTTGGAAATGTTGGCTGTTCAATACAAATGTCTCTGAGAATCTTTATTACTCTTTTCCTGACACTGATACCAGTATCCTAAAAACAGAAAGGTATTTTTAAGTGTCAGAAAAATTGAGATGCCTTGTGTGTGAAATTAGAAAATACGTATCCACACGCAGTATGTTCGCTATTTGTTAACATGATAAACACATTTGACATATTTGCTCTTTACATGCTTTCTTACTGCTACTATAAATGTGTTATTATATTGTCTTTACTTTTAAAGTATGATATCTAATATATAGAAACATATTTTATAGTTAAGCCCTGGACACAAGACTAGAAGTATACGCTTGTAAAAATTAAATTACAAAACAAACATAAGCTTTAATATAGTGTCTGGCACTTAAACAGCACACGAAGTATCACTTATAAAGTGACTTCATAAAAATGTTTAACCTGAATCTAATCAAACCTTTGGCATTATCTTATGGTTATTTCTTTTTTTTTTTTGAGACGGAGTTTTGCTCTTGTCGCCCAGGCTGGGGTACAATGGTGCGATCTCAGCTCACTGCAACCTCTGCCTCCCAGGCTCAAGTGATTCTCCTGCCTCAGCCTCCCAGGTAGCTGGGATTACAGGCGCATACCACCATGCCTACCTAATTTTTGTATTTTTAGTAGAAACAGTGTTTTACCATGTTGGCCAGGCTGGTCTCAAACTCCTGATCTTTGATGATACACCTGCCTCAGTCTCCCAAAGAGCTGGGATTACAGGCATGAGGCACTGCGCCTGGCCTATCTTATGGTTTGTAAGAGATACAAAACACAAGTTAAATTAAACAAAGCATGGGAAAGTAACAAAGGATCAGGCCTTTTTAACCAGTCAATGTCATATGGGAAGTATGTAAAAAAGAAAAAAAAAAAAGAATATAGTCTTCAATTTTAAGACATGACCCCCAAATGCAACATATTACCTTTGACTGAATTCTGATTCTTAAAAAAGGAGAATGAAAAAACATTTTTAGGACATCGGAGGATCTAAGAACTAGTATTCAGATAATAGAGAGTGTTAATTTGGGTGAGATAATGGTTTTGTTTATATAGCACAGTATCATTTTTTTGGTGATTCAAACTGAAGTGTTCACAAGAAAAGCAGTAAAAAATATTTGACTTAAAATAATTTAGCAGAAAGTACAGATGAAGTATGGAGGTAGGTACAAGGGTGTTCACTGTACTATTTTTCCTTAACAAACTTTCATATTTAGAGTTTTAAAAATAAAAAGCATCAGACATGTAGTGTGCAAAATTATTAATCTCCATTATGTGATTTTAGCAATTCCCAAAATATTTTAGGATATTTTACTAGGGTTACCAATACCAGAGTTCATTAGATATTTGGGAATCCTGTGATGGAAGCCCTAAGAAGGAAAAAAAATTTTCCAGCCTTTCTCTAAATTATTTGTTTCTTAACCAAGATTTATGCCTAGTTGAAGCTAAAAATTACTCTATACTTCTGTCACACAATGTTCTGATACTAGGCCAAGGGTGACAAAATAAACTCTTGTCATTGAGATAATACTTGATTTTGTGCACTAGTACATCTATGTTGAGTAAGTCAATATGCCTGCAGTGAGTAGTGTAGAGATTCCACAGATATTTCCTAATGCCAACGTTTCCTTTTATTTTTCAGAAAGATGCTTCAGAGCCAGAGAATTCCATGATGTATGCAGAACTTCTTAAGTTTGCTCTTAAACCTCAAAGAACTTTTGGGCTTAACTTGTAGGTATCTGAGCTCATCATTACTCAGCTTTAAGGAAACAAGAAGATGCACATAAGGCATCCAAAAATATTGTCAGATACCAGCGTTCTGTACTTGTCTCTCACTGAAATAATTCTTCTTGTTTATATATATACATACATACATATATACATAAAATCACTCTAGATTCTTGTCCAAAAACATTTAACTATCCCATGTGGTTCCTATCATCTACTCATTGTAAACTGGTGTAATTAAAAAGAAATAGCAACTGAAAAAAGGAATCCAATTATTACCAATGATTTGTTTTATGATACTGCAAGGGCTATTCTTGAAAATATGCACTTGTTTAGAAAGTGGCAATAATTCATAAATTAGACAATATAAATATATAATTGGTACATTTATTTTTCTAGCTTAACACTTTAAAACAAAACATGATACTTGAACGGCAAAATTATATTCATGAATCATTATAAAAATGACAAACATACCAATATTCTTTCAATCAGCATATCATAATACTGTTCAGCAAGCTGAGGTCGACAAAGGACAAATCGACCTAGTAATTCTACTGCTGCTTCTCGGACACTAGTCGAATTATCCATCAATCGTCCATGAACACCTCGTTGCATATCAAGCTAAAGAAAAATGAAGGAAAAAAAGCAATTTATACCTAAATAGAGTGAATATTCCAATTTGAATAGAAAAGAAAGAATCATTTTTGCTCTTTACCCTTGCTAGAATACTGGGGTCTACAGCAACAACCTCAGACAAACACTTCATGGCTTTTGTTCGAACAGCAATTGCATTTTCACCAAGAACTCGTAAGATCTGCCAAGCAAACATTGACATTTTCGTAAATTTTAGAATACATAAAATATAATTTAAAATAGCATGAAAACATGCAAAAGAAAACAAATCTATTATTTACCTCTCTTTAATCTGTATATAAATGAGTAAAGGATCTTTTCTACTGATTGAAAGTGTAACTTAAAGATCAGTACAGGTGTTAAGTATACAGTCCATACTTTGGAGCCTTTCCTTTATCCAATTAAACCTGTTTTTTAATTGTTATGCTTCATTTGCAGAACCTGTAGCCCCACTAAAACCTTACTATGTGTAACTTGAATCAAAGATATTTAGTGTCATTTAAATCATAATTTGGTAGTTGAATATTTTGTATCTTATTTTATTATTTTATTTTATTTTTTTGGGATGGAGTCTCGCTCTGCTGCCCAGGCTGGAGTGCAGTGGCGTGATCTTGGCTCCCTGCAACCTCTGTATCCCGGGTTCAAGCGATTCTCCTGCCTCAGACTCCTGAGTAGCTGGGATTACAGGCACGTGCCACCACGGCAGCTAATTTTTTGTATTTTTAGTAGAGACAGGGTTTCACTGTGTTAGCCAGGAAGGTCTTGATCTCCTGACCTCATGATCTGCCTGCCTTGGCTTCCCAAAGTGCTGGGATTTAGTTAAATGTTTTTATAATGTCACTTACTCTACTGACACCATATGTGTGTGCATTCATACAAATATATATGTATCAGTTTATTTGTAAAACAAGAATATGTAAAAGGGATGTAGAACAAGGACTTTTGTTTTGAGATGGAGTTTCCCTCTTGTTGCCTAGGTTGGAGTGCAATGGCATGATCTCGGCTCACTGCAACTTCCACCTTCCAGGGTCAAGCGATTCTCCAGCCTCAGCCTCCTGAGTAGCTGGGATTACAGATGCGTGCCACCACGCCCAGTTAATTTTTGTATTTTTAGTAGAGACGGGGTTTCATCATGTTTGTCAGGTTGGTCTCGAACTCCTGACCTCAGGTGATCCACCTGCCTTGGCTTCCCAAAGTGTTGGGATTACAGGCCTGAGCCACTGCACCTGGTTGGACATTTTAATACAAAACCTTAAAACAAACACTACATCTATGATCTTTTGAGTACTGTACTCAACAATGAATGACATTATATACTACTCACAAGCATCCGGAATCAGAAAAATCAACATCACTGTATAAGGAATTCTTGTCCAGTTTACCTGTGTCAAATAAATATCAAAGCTCTGGGCAAACGGCCTCATGGAGGCCAAGTATCGAACAATCAAGCAAGCATCATCGTAGTCCACAGTATCAGAGTTCATCCTGCAACAAAAAGTCATTAAAAATTTATTTTTCTTTTTTGTAACTTAGGTATCTAGATATCAAGGAGATAAATGTAAACTGTTTTCTCCTTGGATCTTACTTTAATGTGCTAAACTGAGAAGGTGTGGTTTTGATAATGCTTCTAAGAAACTTTTTTCGGTTTTCAGCTCGATGCATAATTTGGCCAGTTGTCTCAATTTCCTTTGCATGATGTGTTCCTTCAGATGATTCTTCATCTTTTTGTGATTTCATTGCTTTTTCTGTTTCCAGAGTCGTGTCTCGAAACCACTGGGCTATATAAAATTTACGAGAAAACTGGAAAGAAATTAGACAGACTTGAGCTTGATGAAATTAGCAACAAGATTTCCAAGTTAAGTAATAAAGTTGGAGTGCTCACATTACAGGAATACAAATATTAAAGTTTACTTTATAACAACTCCCATGTGATAAAAACAGATTTTAAGAAAGCCAGAAAATTTAGAATATCCTAAATGTTAGAAAACTTATTATTTCACTATGTTCCAATACTTAATGATGTCAAGATAATTTGATAAACACAAGTGTATTAAATATAGAATACTATTATCAACTACTTAATCAAGGACAATATCATGACAAAATTAGATGATGGGTCAACTAGGAAAGTTTATATCAACTGGATAAAATGCTGAAGGTAGAAGAATTCATCTGTTTTCAAATGTTAGTTCTCCAAGAAACACACAAGACAACTTCACTGAAATAGTTTAACACTGAGACACACCTGTAAATCTGTTCATTTGAATACAAACTGAAAACCTGCAGTATCTGGCTGAATAGCTTAGTGGTATCCCATTTCTTTCAATTACATATCCCATCAGTTAAAAAATAAAATCAAATACCTCTATGTATAATGTTCTCAAATAACAGTTTATAAATTTTGTACATGAACCTCTTATACTAACATTTTGGTTATATTACGTAACATACATGAAATAAAAGTAAAATTATATTTTAAAAAAATATATAAAAATCCAATAGTTTATTTTTACAGGCTTATAGATCATCTCATGTACCACTTGGCCCATACTTACTCTGAGAACCAATGACCTAGCCTCGTCTCAAAGATCACTTATGGAGAGACTTCCAAATATTTCTCTTGTCACACAATTTTAGGACAGTACAGTATCCTTAACCAGAATTCCATATAAGACAAATCAACCCAAAGCATTCTTTTCTGTTTAGATTATCAAGTATCCCTTTGTTTTGAAGATAAATATTCCAAACAACTTAAGTTTTCCTCTTCATCCTACCTCCCAATTTTCTTAAACCCAATTTAAATAAACATTTAATATCACCAAAAAAGGGGAAAACAATCCTACCACTAGTGAAGGATCAGTCTCAGTGTTTTCATCCAAGTAATCAAGCAAGGCTTTTTGTAATTGTTGGATTTCATCTTCCCCTCCTGAAACCTATAGAATAAACCAAGTAAGAACAAAAAAAGGTATTACTGGTGTGCTTTTATAAATCATCTAATTGTAAACACAAATCTCAGGGAAAAACTGATATTAAAAATGAAAATACAACCACAGTTAACTAAAAGGAAACAGAAAAATAGTATTTCTGAAAAATATTATATATTGGTAGCTGAAGTTTGCCTTTTTTGTTTTACTTTGAGATGGAGTTTCACTCTGTTGCCCAGGCTGGAGTCCAGTGGCACTATCTTGGCTCACTGCAACCTCTGCCTCCTGGGTTAATACAATTCTCCTGCCTCAGACTCCCTAGTAGCTGTGACTACAGGCATGGTCCACAATGACTGGCTAATTTTTGTATTTTTAGTAGAAACAGGGTTTCACCATGTTGACCAAGCTGGTCTTGAACTCCTGATCTCAAATAATCCACCCTCCTGAGATTATAGGTTTAAGCCACTGCACCCAGTCTTTATTTTTATGAACTACATGTCATTTTTTTAAAAAAAGAGCTCATAGGTAGTTGACATAAAAATGATCAGAAAAATGTGTTAAATCTTCAGAGGTAGGAAGAATTTGCTTTTGGAAATACGCGTTGAGAGTCATGAAAATTTACAAATGATCCTTCCCCTTGAGTTGCACAATGTACAATCAATATAGCCATACATGGCAATAAGAGGTTCCAGGCCCACTTTAAGAAATACAGTAAGTCATCCAGTAACTAGATCTTCGTTTCTACATTACAGTTCACCAATAAAAGGAACCAAGATTCCTAGGAGAAACAGCTGATCCCAGTGCTAGGGTAGGGAAGGTAAAAGATCTGCCTGAAACACCTTTTTGTTCTAGAAAGCAAGCCCTCAAATTATGATGGGAACATATCAAAAGGACATAAAAGCCAGCTTCAAAGGGTTCTCATTGATCAAATCTAGGATGATTTGAGCATTAAAATAATGACAGCAACAAATTATAATTTACCAGAGTAGGTACTGTAGTATTATATTAGATGTTAATATTATATTAATGATAATTTTTTGCTTTTGATAATTGTACTATAGATATTTAAGTGAGAGCTCTTGTTTGCAGAAATATACACTAAGCAGTGGCTCCCAAGCTTCAGCATTCACTCATTAGAATCACCTGGAGGGCTTGTTAAACCAAGAGTTTTTGATTCAGTAGGTCCAGGGAGGGTCCTAAGAATTTGTATTTTTGTTAGAAATGTACTTGTTAGTTCCCAGGTGATTTTAATATTGGTGCTACTTGTCAAGGGGATCACACTTTGAAAATCACTGCATTAGAGAATTCAGGGGTAAAGAGGGAATCACGTCTGCAACTTCCATGTGGTTCAAAACAAAATTTTAAATAAATGCATATACAGACACACATACATCTATATTTTGAAAGATGATAAAGCAAATTTTGTAAATTGTCAATAATTGAGGAATTTGCAAGAAGTTTTTACGGGAGTTCTTTGTAGTATTCCTACAATTTTTCTCTAAGGTTGAAATTATTTCAAAACATGAACTATAGCAAAAAAAAATTAGAGGCATTTCTACCAACATGGATATGATTATGAGCATAAAAAAAGACTAGAAAAAAATGAAAACAGAAGTTGTATACAGTAGGATTAGAAATCATTTCCTCACCAGTTTTCTCACATAACTTTATTACTACCACCTTATCCACATTAAAAAAAAAAAAAAAGCAATAAAACACTTTTTCCCCCCATATGAAAACTCTCTAATAAAGTATAAAAAAGCTCTCCTCACATCTCCTTGGTATGAGAAGATACATAACATTCAAAAGTACAAAACAATCTTATTGGGTATGCTAAATCACCATTCAGTAAATTAAAAACTTAAATAAAATTTATGTTAAATCAAATATAAAACACCATTATACATTATTAAGAGTACTTCACAAAAACAAAGTAAATGATTTATATGAACCATTCAGAAGTCCCTGTTAGACTAAACAATTCGTTCTCGGGTCTTAAAATTTCTCACTGGGGCTTTGAAAAGTCCACTTTTAGAAGTAAAAATCTTACTTTGAATCCACAAAATGAAATGCAAAAGTAATGGAAGGACATCCAAAGAAAATAACTATTATTTATTCCCACAATTTTAATCCTGTATCTTAGTACCTGTTTTAAAATGCGTTCTATAGATCCTTGATCCATTTTGCTTGTAACAGCATCTTTCCTCAGCCGTGCAGCAACGGTTCCAAGGTAATCAAGAGATGCCACTCTTAAAGCCATCTCTGTTGACTTGTTACTGAACTGATGAACCTAAATATCAAAATAGTTTTTGATTTAATAATTTATAACAATATATTTTAAATAGCAATTATCATATAAATTCCCAATCTAAATTGTATAATTTAAAATTTAAACTTTTTTTCCCCCCTGTGATACTGTCCCATAAAGTCATTTTTGCCTTTTGATTTTCTGGAATCTGAACATTTTCATGTGACTAAAAAAATTACAGATTAAACTTCCTTGAGAACAACATAACTCTTTAAATATGTAGGCTCAACTGTATATTTCCACAAAATGTGGTATTACTGAATACAAATTTCTAAGGGTGGAATTCTGATGCCTATAAAAAGTTATTATAGTTTCAGAATAGTATTAACATATTTTCCCATCCACAAAAGGTCCCAGAAGCTTTGTAACAATGTGTATTGTGCAAGTTCAAATGTAGTTTAAAAATAAAGAGAGTCACAGTATTTCTTTGCATTTACCTACTGCATTACATGAGGATTACAAAATGCCATGTATTTGTATAAATACTCTTAAAGATGATAAGGAGTCTACATTAATCATTTTCATGCTTTGAAATGAGTAACTTATGACTCACTGTTGAGATACTTTTAACAATATAACATTCCCCCCCACAAAAAAAAATTGTTAAAGCACTGTTTTCTTATCTTATGTAATGAAATGAAAGCACCAAACTTCACAACATTTGAAAATTTTCTACAAGGTACTGACAATATTGTGTACAGTTATGCACATGCAAAAAGAGATGCAATGTTCATATTTCCTTACACATTTTTAAAGAATTCATCATCTGTGAATCAGAGTACATCCTCATTATGTTGTCTTCTAGTAATCTAATAATCTTTAAATGCTATACTCTTACCAACAGTCTCCCTAACAAACTAAGGAGTAGTTCAGCAGCTGGCCATTCAGGCTTATTGACTGTTGAAAGAAGGTCTTGAACAAAATTTTCAAACAGTGGTCTGTAATCTTCTTCACCTTGCTTACTACCACATCTGTTCAAAAACAATGAAAAGGATGTCAATTTAGGTGACAACATGTCAGTCATCTGTCTACCAACATGACTGAAATTGTTAGCTAAGTTTTCTTTTCTCTATGTTTAGTAACAAGATATATAAAAGTACATTAAATAAAATATGGCTTTAAATGAGTCTATTTCACAAACTCCACTTTCTCCTTAATTAAAGGGAATTCATTAACCAAAACTAATATTACTTTCTTGCAAGTGAAACACATTTAAAAAAAAATGACCACTGTTTTTCTACCTACAAGATTACCACAAATTCTTCTTTTTTTTTTTTTTGAGATGGAGTCTCGCTCTCACCCAAGCTGGAGTGCAGTGGTGTGATCTCGGCTTACAGCCACCCTCCATCTTCCAGGTTCCAGTGATTCTCCTGCCTCAGCCTCCCAAGTAGCTGGGACTACAGGTGTGCACCACCATGTCTCACTAATTTTTAAATTTTTTGTATTTTTAGTAGAGATGGGGTTTCACCATGTTGGTCAGGCTGGTCTCGAACTCCTGACCTTGTAATCCGCCTGCCTCGGCCTCCCAAAGTGCTGGGATTACAGGCGTGAGCCACGGCACCCGGCCAAGATCACCATAAATTCTTATGGAGGCTAGGCTGGGTGCGGTGGCTCACGCCTGTAATCCCAGCACTTTGGGAGGTCAGGGCGGGTGGATCACCAGAGGTCGGAAGTTTGAGACCAGCCTGACCAACGTGGGGAAACCCCGTCTCTACAAAAAATACAAAAATTAGCGGGGCATGGTGGTGCATGCCCGTAATCCCACCTACTTGGGAGGCTGAGGCAGGAGAATCGCTTGAACCTGGAAGGTGGAGGTTGAGACGAGCCGAGATCGCACCATTGCACACCAGCCTGGGCACCAAGAGCGAAACTCCGTCTCATTAAAAGAAAAAAAAAAAAATTCTGATGGAGGCTAAATAACATCTCTTCACAAACTTTCCTATTCAGGTACCACAGGAAAATTCTCCAAAATTTACTGAAGACAAATTACAGAATTTTAATCTAGTACTTTAATTTCTGGAGTCTAACAGATAAGCAAATTCACAAAATTTTAGATTTTTTCCCCCCGTAGTCCCATACCAATTTCAGATTTTTAATACTCCAATTGCCTCATTTTAAAGATGAACAAACCAAGGGTCAGGAAGATGTATTCAAGGTTCAGATTATGGCAGGAAATTGGATTCATCTTTTTTTAAAAAACGAACTATTCTCTACACTGTGGAAAGAAAAACCAGATTTATATTAATGTTACTCACTTTTTAAGGAAGATGGAGAGGAAGTTTTGGGCTGTTCGCATAGCTGTTTCATAGGAGTTGGTAATGACAACATCCTGGTCAACCTAGAATTAAAAAAAATGAGTTTATAAAGATACAATAATCAATAAGTTAGACCTGTTGCTATTGTCATGTTACTACTGAAGAGGGGTAATACATTTAAATACTAAAATGCTTAAAATATTCTATTATATATAAAGACAGAAGCCAAAATTAGCACACTAAGCATATTTTAAAACTTTATAGAAACAAATAAAAATACAGATAGAGTGTTATTAAAATATGTAACAGTAACAAATGCGGTTAACAAATTTAATATCAATAGTTGTTTCTGGTCAGAACAGAAAGAAATGGGTTGAAAATACAAAAAGAATTTAGAAAACATATATCAACCTCAAAGTTTAAGAAACACATAATCCATACAATCAAAAAAAAAAATTCAACGCCTTCATCAGAAATTTAAAGATTAGGATATAAATAGTCAATTCATAGTTATAAAAATCCAACAGACAAATAACTACAGGAAAAGGGGCTCAAGCTCACTAATAGCCAGGAAAATGCAAAATAACATGAGTATTTCTCAACGACCATAATTTTAAGTAAGAAGTAGGGCTATAAACTGAAACACCCCTTTAGTAAGCAAATTGACAACTTCCAGTAAAGTTAATGCATGTATACTATCTTAATTCTACTTCTAAGTATATCTAGAGAAACTTTTGCTCTAAGTTGTGATTCTATGATATGGTGTTTTTAATTCAAGTAAAAAAACAATCTAGTATGAGTTGTATGTATTAAAAGTGATGCTGAGTGAAAAAAATTAGCTGTAAATATGTCATCACTGTCCTTTACGTAAATTTTAAAAATGAAATACTTGTATATCGAATTTACATAAAAATAATTAAAAGAAAGAAACAAACATATTCATCATACTTGTCACCACTGGTTAGGAAAGGAAGACTAGAGACAAACAATGGGATTGGGATGGGAGAAATAAAGAGGATCTGAACTTTTCAGGTAATATTTGACTTTCTTTCTTTCGTTCATTCATTTTTAGACAGGGTCTCATTCTGTCACCTAGGCCGGAGTGCAGTGGCACAATCTTGGCTCACTGAGTCTCGATCTCTCAAGGCTCGATCGACCCTCCCGTTTCAGCCTCCTGAGTAGCTGGGATGACAGGTGCATACCACCACGACCAGCTAATTTGTGTATTTTTTGTAGAGACAGGGTTTTGTCATGTTGCCCAAGCTGGTCTTGAACTCCTGGCCTCAAGCAATCTGCCCGCCCTGACCTCGCAAAGTGCTGGGATTATGGGCATGAGCCAAAGTGCCTGTCCAGTTATTAATAATTATTATATATTTATCATTATTCCCCAAAAGATACACACATATGCTTGGCTCTAACAGTAGATAAACAAAATTATTTGTTTCTCTTAAACTTTTGTTGAGGTAAAAGTATACACTTGGAAAAATTCTAAACATCTCCAAAAGCTATAAAACCAAAAGCAAATCTTCAGCATGAGCTACCTATTAGGGAGGGAATAAACTCATTTTCCACATGAATTTAATGTTATTATAATCCTATGTTATGCATTTATATACGGGTTCAGTATCCCTAATCTGAAAATCTGAAATGCAAAATGCCCTAATGAATATTTCCTTTGAGTATCATTTTGGTACTCAAAAAGTTTCAGATTTTGGAGCATTTCCGATTCCAGATTTTTGGATCAGGGATACTCAACATGCACATATATTACATAGTGTCTTATTCAGTTTCACATTTAATATCTCACTGACCCTTACAACCTGGTATAGTAGTTTTGATAAGTATTATCACCCCCATTTTACAGCTGAAGAATGAACTCAGAAAGATTAAAATGATTTATATGTTTTATGACTGGTAGATAGACCCAGAACTCAACTCTTCCAACACCACGTCTAGTGCTCTAAAAGAACCTTAAAGCCCAGCCATGAACCTCTACTTAAGAACACCAGTTTTGGCCAGGTACAGTGGCTCACGCCTCTAACCCCAGTACTTTGGGAGGCTGAGGAGGGTGGACCACGAGGTCAGGAGTTCGAGACCAGCCTGACCAACATGGTGAAACCTTGTCTCTACTAAAAATACAAAAATTAGCTGGGCGTGGTGGTATGTGCCTGTAATCCCAGCTACTCAGGAGGCTGGGGCAGGAGAATAGCTTGAACCTGGGAGGCAGAAGTTGCAGTGAGCTGAGATCGTGCCACTGCACTCCAGCCTAGGTGACAGAGCAGGACTCCATCTCAAAAAGACAGAAGGAAAAAAAAAAGAATTTCCGTTTTATGAGAATGACAGAGAATACAGATGTTTCCTTCAATAACGTACAGTTGTAAACCTTTAATAGATTCCTTACTTTTTTATTTGAATCTTCTTCTGCATTAGAGTCCTTCTCTGATGATGGTAAGTGTACCACACACTGAATAAGTTGTAAAACCAGTGCTGTAACCATCTGAATATACATAGGTTCTCCATCCATATCACTACTGTTTAACCTTTAATGAAGAAAAAAAACTTGTATGGAGTATCAAGATACTCTCATTTAGATGTCATCTATTGTCTGAAAGTTTCACGATACTTTGTTTGCCAATATTTCTAGGCATGATTTTAGCGTTTATAATAGTGTTCTTATGTGTAATTATTTGTCATAAGTTAGCAAAAACATCAAGTAAATGCCTAGGCATGCTCAGATAATTAAAACAGTCAAAGGAAAAATACAGTATTAACAAAAACTTCTATGCTTTACCTACGCTGCAGATAAAAATTCATAATAAAATACTAAACATTTCTCAAAATGATTTCGAAAATGATAAAAGTCTTCAAAGTTTCCAAATGCCCATATATTTTGCTACTCATCTGTTGAATCTGTTATTCATTTGGTATTAAAATCTGCTACAGCTTTTGATCATCTGTGCTAGTGTTGGTAGTATAGATTATAAAAAATCAATGTCCACATCTTTTGTTCTACAGATATTGTAAAAATCTAAGCATTCTTTTATATGTTGATAGTTTTTCTTCAGGTTTAACAGACAATAAATGTTTATCAGTATATAATTAGTCCAAAAAACGATTAAGATAAAATAATTATTTTAGAGAAGAAGTCTTCAAAGCAATCTTAAAAATAATCCTATATGCCACGTCAACACTTTTAATCACTCAGGAATATTAAGATAATTCCGGTGATTATCTATGATGGCAAAGACAATAATGCTGACCATAGCAGTGGATAACATTCCTTATTAACAGTGTGCTTAGTGATTAAAGAGCATTTAATCTCCATGATTATTCTCCATACTGCCATTAGAGTAATCTTTGTTTTTTTTTGAGACAAAAAAATCTTATAAAATCCTCTTTGAACTGATCTGATTCTTTTGAGCCATATTTGCAATAGCACTGACTAGTGGTTTGTAGTAAGGAATGATTTTGCTCTCCAGTGCCTGGAGATAATTTTGGTTGCCACAAGTGGAAGGAGGAAGGGTGTCTATTGGCATCTAATGGGTAGAGATCAGGGATGCTGCTAAGCATCCTATATTGCACTAGACAGCTAAGAATAACAAAATGTTATATGGCCTAAAATGTTAACAGTGCCAATTATGAAAGACCCTTCCACAGATCTTTTACCTTTGAGAATCAGTGAACTTTTCTAAGCCCCCTAAATATGCCATGTTATTTCACACATCTAAGCTATTCTTCATGTTGTTCTGATGTAACTGCCTAGTTAATAATTATTAAAGTATAAATCAGACAGAATGAAGAATAAATGTACAACAGTTCAATATAATGGGGGTTCTTCATTATACTTGACCTCTGTTGTAATTAATTACCTGAAGTTCCTTAAACTCCTCTTGCTGGTTGGTAATCTTGCAAGTGAAGTAAAAATTTCTTCCAAAATTAACTGCCTATGCTTTTCATATCTTGAGAATACCTGTTTAGTAATTATAAGATTCCAAGTTAAACTTATAATTAATAGAAAACAAACCAAAAAATAATATCATGCGGTTAAAAAAATTACCTGCCATTTAGAATGAAAATGTTTTCAGTATCTAAGGTAAGTTGCTCAATTTTCCTATCATTAATTATAGCATTCTTATAGAAGTCAAAGAGTACACTAGTTTCATTTAAAGGACTATGATATCTTAGCTATAGACAGACAAGATTTAAATGATTTTAAACAATTCTAACTTTATTATAAATATCAAGGAATTATTAGCTGAAATATTTGCAAATATTTAGAAGCGTTCTAAATGTGACAGAAACAGAATAACTCAAAAAATTAACAAAACAGAAAAATAAATCCTCAATTCATAAAGTCTAATAAGACTTAGTAAAACAGTCCTTAGATTGAAATGAATGTACTGAAAACCAGGTATCATCATTACTTTTTGGAAGTTTGGATTAAATGACATCAATATTGTTTTATTTGTGGGGTAACTAAAAATACAAATTGATTATACTTACTGCAGTGACTAACTTAATGGCACACAACTGTAGTTCACTGACATTTTCCACAAAAAATGGTGTTATTCCCATAGATGAAACCTGTTTAAAAGAGTAAGTAGTATACAACATTAGTTGATTTCAGTAACATTCTATCTTACTTAATTCCAATACATTCATAAGCTTACTGGAAAACACTAAGAAGGCATTTTTTCTTTCCGCCACCGAATCAGCATCTATTCTTTTCTCTGTTCCTCTTCATCCTCAAAGCACATTAGCACATACAGGAGGTACATTGTTTCATAGCTATCAGTACTCTAATCTCTACTTTTTGAGTTTATAAATGTCACAGGAATATAAAGAAATAACAAACATTTAATATCTGCATGAAAATATAACCTATCTTTCAAAGAATTTAGAGTCTGGAATTTACACTACATTTATCTGTCTCCTGATAAAATGTCCTTTTATAACTCCTGAAGTTTTATTTCTTCAATTTAGATATAACATACTCTTAATAGGAAAAATTACTGATAATATAGTGCTGGTCTTATTATTGAGTGTGCTAGGTTATACTGGACTCAATCATTTAGTTTAGAAATATACGAAATGCTTACCAAAAAAACTTACCTGAAGAATTGTTGTGTCTGTAAGAAGTTGTATCTCTAGCAATTCTGATAAGCTGCTAACAATGTCACAAACTTTGTTATAAAGCATTACTATTACTCTCTGCTTATGGGTAGAACATTTAGCCCGTTTTGCTTTTGAACTTAATAAGCCTCCTAAAATGAAACAAATTCAAGACAAGGAAAACATCAAGTTTTAATAATTTTTAATAAACAGTACTCAAACTGTTTTTGAATTAAGAGAACACAATTTTTAAACTACATAAAAACAGAATCTGGAAGATAAAGCTTTTTATTTATTAAAATAGAAAATTACTCTCTAGAGATATTCTATTAGAAACATTCTTGCAACAGATAATCTTCAGGGGCTATTAAATCCTTGTATCTAAAATATTATTTTATCTTGATTTCTACTTTTCTCCATTGGAGCAGGATAGTAAGATTATATTTCCCTTTAAATTAATTTTCAATTATACAACAAATCATCAAGTTCATTATTCAGGAACCCAAGTTTGACCTTACTCCCTTCAAATGTATACATTTCATTGTTAATTTATAAAGGTTAAGAACAAAAGGAGTATTTATCTTGAATCAATCCATTTTGTAGACAACTGCTTTTCTGGGTAAATTAGGGGGAAATGATAAATGAAACCAGAAGGCAGCATTTTCTGAGATTTTCCCTGACAAGTAGAAATAACTTCTATTATATATAAGTAGTTCCTAAAGAAATTATGATTGAACAAGTACTATATTCTAGTCAAATCCATAATCAAAATCAGTGTTTATTACAACTTATATGATTCAAAAATTTTAGTGCCATTTTAAGTCCTATTTTGACTCATCTAACATGGCAAAAATTTACAATAATTTTGATATTATATGAACTAACCTCCATGAGGATCTAATCTGTAAACAGGATCATACTGAGGATAAAGTGTATTCTGTAAATGAAATTTAGTGTACTGTATAACTCTTTCAATTACATCCTCAATGTACACAGCTTTTGGCATGTTAGGGGATGTCATAATGTTGATAGTTGTAAGACAAGCATCTGCTGATTTTGTAACTCTCTCCATAATAAGGTCTCTCCATAACCTTTCTTCTTCTTCAGTATCGTTATTCTGTAAAACAGTACATTGTTAATGAAATGGAAATAAACACATTTATAGGTTTAAAATATACATTAAAATTATGATTTATTTGATTTTCACTGGTGGAAAACAGTGTTATGATGTGTGTTAATTCTTTAAAGAATATCCAGAATGAGGTACAAATATCAATACTACTTTGAGCACGATTTGTGTTTCAATGTTTTCAAACTTTATATACTCTACCTCATTTCACCACTAGATGACACCCTACTGACAAAGTTATAATTATCTTTATCCTTTGTGTGCTTTATCTATCTATCACTTTAACTGTATATAAATTAATTTTGTGTTTTGGGTATAAACATTATGATAGTTTAAAAACTTTATAAATTCTGCTTGCTGCTGTGATAACAAAGCAAAAGTTAATGACAAAGGGTAAAGCCTTACTTAGTACTAAAATGTTACTGACAATCATTCCTAACACCTGCTTTTCAACAACACTGCTTCTGAAACTGAGATTAAAAAGTAGTAATATGCAGACTAATGAAGACATTTTTTAAAACAGATAATTTAAGAACTGAGAGAAGACCTTATTTTAATCTACACATCAGTAACTTGACATTGCAATTAGGAGTAATCTCACTGTTAAAGTAAAAATCCTTCCATCACATCTTTAGTTATGAAATATAAACTATATTATAGGACTACTTCCAAATATATCCTATTCAAAGCTTATACACTGGGAAAATGAACAAAAACACAATATATAATATGTAAAGCAGACAGGGCTTTCTGTTCAGTAATGCCTAAAAACTCACAAAGGAAAGATAAAATAGCTTGTCTTTGATGCAGACATTGCTGTTTGTTTGGAAGAATCAGTTAAGGAGGTTCATGATTCATGCCAAACGTTAAGGCTATCTACAAAATATTAAATACTGTTACAGTTTTTTAGGAATGAAAGTAATTTCCTTAAGACTGAGTCAGCCAGCTCTCCAGAACTCTAGATTTCTGATGATGATTACCACAATTTCTTGGTGAAGTATCTAAGTAACTTGTAGACTAACAATGGAGTAGATTGTTACTTTAGGTTTCTCTAAGCCCTTTGTTTCTATGATGCAAAAAGTAGTTTAAAGAGAGGGCACTTAAAAATATAAATATACTTAATAATCCAGAAAACTACCATCTGAGATTATTTTTCTACATATTTTATTCCAGGAGTGTCCAATCTTTTGGCTTCCCTGGGCTACACTGGAAGAACTGTCTTGGGCTACATATAAAATACACTAACAATTACGATAGCTGATGAGCTTAAAAAGAAATTGCAAAAAATCCTCATAATGTTTCAAGAAAGTTTACAAATTTGTGTTGGGCTGCATTCAAATCTGTCCTGGGCCACATGGGCCAGTGGGTTGGACAAGCTTGTTTTACTCCATGGAGATAAGATTTCCTAGCAATCCTGTGGCTTTTGCAAACACCAAGAGCATTTCCCTCATAAGACAAAATGAAATCTAGTGTTTGTATTAAATATATATACTACATATGTATACATGAGAAGCATATATATCAAAAGTGTTCAACATGGTTATTGCTAGATTAGAATATAGCTTTTTTGGTGCTTTTTGTTTTGGAAATTTTCTGCAATAAATATGTTACTTTTATAATCAGGCCTTTAAAAATAAAGAAAATTTGGCCAGGTGTAGTGCCTCACATCTGTGGTCCCAGAGCTTTGGGAGGACAAGGCAGGAGGATCGTTTGAAGCCAGCAGTTTGGGACTAGTCTGAGCAACAGAGTGAGACCTTGCCTCTACAAAATATTTTAAATAATTAGCCAGGCATTCTGGTGCATGCCTGTAGTCCTAGTAGCTTGGGAGGCTGAGGTGGAAGGATCACCTGAGCCCAGTAGTTCGAGACTACAATGAGCTATGACTGCAGCACGGCACTCCAGCCCAGGAGACAAAGCAAGACCCTGGCTCTATTAGGAACAAAAAAAAAAAAAAAAAAAAAAAAAAAAAAAAAAAAAGAAAATTTATCAACTCAGAACTTATTAAATGCCTATAAGCATTAGTGTTTGCATTCATTAATGTCAGAGATATCAAGATCAATTTGAATGCACATAAAATTTACAGTCCACTACAATGCTAGGAAGGCAAATCCCAGGAAATTTACTTCACTCAATAAACCATTGCAACCATGTTGCTACTGCTTTTGATATAAACATATTAAAATATAGTAACAGTGGCAGTTAACATTTACTGAGAAGTTAAAGTATGCCAGACACTGTTATAAGTACTTTACATGAATTAATTCTTTAATCCTTTTAACAACCCTTTGAGGTAGGTATAAAAATGGTATATAAGGAGTAATGCATATTAATTAAAAATTAGTATACATTCAGAAATCATGATAAAGTTTCTAACTATATTATTTCTTCAGGAAAGGTCAACAAAAAGAATTACTACCTATCATCTCATAAATCAAAAACAAAATTTAAACATTCATACAATTACATAAGGAAGAGCATAAACTAAAGAACGGTCCCTGAAACTGACAAAAATTTTCATGTCTTGACTGTTCTTTATGGCAAAGCTGTGAATTGACAATGTGTAACGTTAATTCTGAATTACTAAAAGTTTTATTAGCAATGCTAATGAATGTAACTAGTAATTCATGGTAACATGTTCAAATTAACGAAATGTGAAATTTCCCCTGCACATGAAAGTCATTTGTGAAAAAATTCACATTAGTCCCTCCCTAATGCACAGATGATAGATTCCAAGACCTCGAGTGCATGCCTAAAACTACGGATAGTATCAAACCCGATATACACTATGTTTTTTCCTACACATACATACCTAAGATAAAATTTAATTTATAAATTAGGCATGGGAAGAGATTAATGACATTAATAAAAAATAGAACAATAGACTGTAATAAAAATCATTCACCTACTTTCAGCTCACAGTTGACTGTAGGTAACTGAGACCATGAAAAATGAAACAATAGAGAAGTGGGGGACTACTACAGATCTTAATAACATTAAGGGTAAAATTAACAGTATGGATCTTAAACTTACATGATTTAACAAAGTGGAAAGCTTTGACCCATCCTGAATATTCTTCTCCAAGATATTTAGGACTTTCACAGTTTTGTCAGTTGAAAGCTAAAATAGCAAGATAAATTCTTTTATCAATCACTGGTAAAAGTTATATACTATTCAAGAAACAATCTTTACAATTATTCCCTTTGAGCTATGGAGGAAATAGCATTGTTACCCTCTTAAAGAGTAAGAAAACTTTCCCACTTAGAACTTCTACTCACGACCCTAAATGACTAAAGCAAATGTCAAAGAAAAATGTAATGTATTTCTGCATTTAAATAATCTAAATTTTTGAGAAAACGAAAAAAAAAAAACTCCGAAAAAAATTAAAGTCCATGCCCTCTTTCAATGCAGGACTGTGATTCTCTTTAGAATAATTTGCAGAATACTTCTTTTATTCTTTTGTAAAAAACAAAAAAATTCATTTAGACTCTCAGAGGTCAATGAGTTTTCTTTTTACTATTTACATAAATTTTATAATTTACCCTGAAAACCTTAAATTAATTTCAAATATTTCTATGAGGTAAATTTATACATTTTATTTTGGTGAGATACCTTATCCATTATACCCATTGCTTTTATTTTAGCGGATTCACTGCCAAGTTCATTAAGCTGATGTTTTCCTAATAGCAGTTCCTGAGGAATTTCATCATCATCACCTGCAAAATCAAGCCAAATAAACACAAACTTTAGGTAAACGAAATAGCTCCAAATGTCAAGCTTAACTTTCTAATAAAATTTTTAGACACACAAACTAAACAAATAACAACCTAAGAGGCCTCTATATA
This sequence comes from Macaca mulatta, assembly GCF_049350105.2. Lineage (NCBI taxonomy): Eukaryota > Metazoa > Chordata > Mammalia > Primates > Cercopithecidae > Macaca > Macaca mulatta. The sequence continues at coordinate 38,105,382 of NC_133411.1, read as the reverse complement.
TAAACCTCAAGTAAACCCGAAATGAAAAAGGACAGAAATTGAAGTCAGATTTATGACAAAAATGGGAACATGAGATAGGTATCTTATCTTTACTACTTTAGATACACTCTTGACTCTTTTCAACCACACACTCTGCCTCAGGACGTTGACCTGATCGGACTACATCAAGAGTCTCCCATGCCCTCTGGCTTTTGTTTGGGTTTGGCCAGTAGGGTGCCCTGTTAGAAGATTAAAGAGTGTAAGGTCAAGTATTTGTATCTCTTACTCTTTGCTTACAAGGTCTCCTCAGGCTGGCTCTGTCCCCTGACCAAAAGGTATTGCTTCTTTCAAGGCAGTCTACTCTACAACTTTTTTTCTTGCAGAATGAGTTCTGGTGACTTTTCTGTAGCCTCACTCTTTTGGTTTAAGACTGTTAACCTTGGGTTCTGGTACTATTTTGCCTCCATCTTTTTAACTGGTCTGTTTGTAAATAACTCCTCCTCATATTATCCTAATTTGAGAGTGCCCTTTGTCCTTTTGGGACCCTAAATGATACAGAAGACAATTTCTCAGCATACAATTGCAAAGTTTTAAAAAAGATGAAACTGACATTCTAAATAATCAGCAAACAAAATGATAGGCAAGTAATTCTCACAAAACAACTTATTTTACCAGCTGAAGGTGGCATAAGATTGTTAAGAATAGCTCTATACATTGTAAGCAGTGTTTTTATAAACATATTTTAATATTTATAGATGTAATCTTTATGTCATTGTAAAAGTAATATATGAATATAACATTAATCCTACTGTATTCTAATTGGTTTACTATTTTGGTTTCCATATTAGAATCTGTATTCCCTAAAGCCAGGTGTTCGGGTTTTACTTATTTTTGCATCTCTAGCACTTAACATACTACTGGCATACAGTAAGTATTCAATAAATATTGGTCATTAGAATAAATGAACAGAAGAATAGATGCTTATTTCTGCATATTTGCTCCTATCAGTACCTTCATTATCCAGGGTCTATTCAAGCCTCCTCACCTGCATAAAGACTTTCTTAATTACTCTAATTTATTCAGGATTCTTTAGATACTATTCAGACTTGATTAATTTATACTTGAGATTCGTACTAAAGTTTTTAATTTCTTGGTAACAGACTAGATTTGACTTCACTAGATTTCGTTTCTTGATAGCACAGAGCATGCCTCTGTATCCTCTGGAGTAACTGACAGAAAGTTAGACACTTAGAGTATGGGTAAATGTATTTTAAGTTGATTTTACCAAATGCAGTAAAATCCATATCTTCCAAATTATCCAAAATATTCTCTATCGAGGCTGTGAATCTCTTAAAAGTTGAAGAGTCCATCATTTCTGCAAGAGAGAAAAATACATTCATTATTCTCACATTCCAAGTAGACATGTGAAGCTGAAGAATATGAATAAAGACAAATTAAATAAACTAAAGTGTTACCTTCAGGTGTTAGTTTTGGTTCATATGCTTTCCTTTTCTTCTGTTTTTCTTTTTTCTTCATTTTCCTAGCAACTAAAATGAACAAAAAGAAGTACTGAAATGCAGGAATGACAACTTAAAATAATTCCATTTTTGTTTCTAGTTTTTTTCCTGAATGTTAAAGACTTAAACAATAATCACTGCTCATAGAAACTAAGTATTTTTGTCTTAATTGAAAATTAGTTGTTAATTAACTCATAAAAAGATATAAAATATTCTTCAAAGTTAAAGCCCTAAATTTAAATTGGTTTATGTAAGAAATCCGTTGACACTGATGAATTACCCTCACTAAGGCTGGGAGGAGGAGAATAATCTTCCATGTCAGAATCTGATGGACTTCGGTTTCGATAACGACCACCACCTGAACTCCTTCTTCCTTCATGAGAGTGGCCACTTCTCCTATGATCCCCAGAGCTTCTTCTGTCACGCTCTTCATATTCCCAAGCTTTATCATCATCTTTTTTATGTCGTTTCCTAGAGGCTAGAAGCAAATCCCCATGACAAATAATTTACCTCATTTAAAAAGATGATTAAAACTTGTACTTTACAAATGAACCACATGGGGAAAAAAATCTTCATTCCATAGGGTCTAGGAAATTCAGAGTGATTTTGTCTACCCAGAAGTTTAAGTTTTGATATAGAAAGAGTATCACTAATTTTAGCACAATCTACCCAGATTTTAAGATCTTTACACGAACTCAGTATTTATTCCTAATAAATACAGATAGAAAGGTTCTTAAAATTAAACTATGGTGTTCATTTCAATGACATTTATTCAGCAAGTCAGTAAGGGTTATACCTAAACTTCAAGATTAATTGAGGCTGTAAAACAAACTATGTTTAGGAATTGGATGAAAAACAGAACCACCTTAAAGCACGTAGATTACTGATGGGGAGCAGGGTTTGGAGAAGTCAAATTTGAGAAAGTGTTACAGAATATGGGTAACCATGTACACCATCAATTAATAGCTAAGTTAAACCCACAACTCAGTGATAAATTCCATAAGCCCTGGTGACCTAACATGACAAGCCTACAGAGATAGAATAAACCTGTACAGTTGTAAATACTCACATAATGAATTCAGTTCTCCAACAAAAGGCTTGCTTAAACCCAAGAAAAGTTTCTAAGCTTATGTATGCTTCATAAGCATGATTATATATGTTACCTTCAATCTTTTCCCCATCATTTTAGCATTCTGCTAAAATCACCCGTACTGACAGGAGCCTTTAGGCAGACCTGGCAAACAGATTTCATCTGACACATCAACTCTCATCAACTGGCAATAGCTGCCTAGAATATTATGTTGAAAATAACTCTGAGCTCTGAGAAAGCATCATAGTTCAGCAAGAAAGACTGATTAGAAATGTCTGCAGTAAGAGCTGGGGGGCACTATAAGTGACAAATATTTACCATGTCTGTTCTAGGATGTAGTAGGTACCACCAAGTTAAAACCAGCGTAGAGAAGTGATGTGTCCTACCTTGAGATCATATACTGGTTGTTGTTGTGACCACTTGCTGCTGACAATGATAAACTTTCCAGTCTGTTATTTGACTAGCAACTGCTCTTTTCTGAATCCCTAACTATGATAAATACACAAATACTTAAGACAAATGTTTTGCTTAAGTCCCCTACTTGGCTTAGATGTAAGGATGCCAACCTCTGGCCCAGGCGCTCTATGCTTGTGCCAGTGTCTTCATGTGTGGGTAATAAATGTCTACACTCTGGCTAATCTTATTCTTAAATGCTACCCTATCTATTCCTGTTCAAGAATCTAGTTTGGTTTCTGGTTCTGGACTCTTCTAGCCAATCTAGGGACAACATGGCAGGAAAAGGTCATTATGTTTCCTCTTCTTTATGGTCACAGGCTTGGAGAGCAAAAAGGTTCATATAAACCACAAATGTAAATGGATATAAATATCTGGGATTTTCTTCATAATTAGGTATGAATTTGGTTATGAGGTATGTGAAGAGTGATAGGACTGTTCCTCTTTTATGATTACAGTATGCTCTAGTATATTCCTTTAGTGACAACTTGTTTCATACACTAATATAAGTAGGCTGTGTGTATGTATTTGTGAGAGAGAAACATGTCATTTCTATACAGAATTCCTCAGATTTTTTTTCACAAGTACTGAAATGCCTAAATTTCAGTACTTAGGGATGGCAACTAATAAGCAAACTACTTCAGAAAGCACTATTTTCTCACAGAGGCAGAGAAGGGGTCTTGCTATGTTGCTCAGGCTGGTCTCAAACAATCCTCCCACCTCGGCCTCCCAAAGTGTTGGGATTACAGGCATGAGTTACCGCACCAGAAATTAGTATTTTACAACCTCAAATATGACCTGCTTTAGTCTTTGTACATTTTAATTAATTTCATAAATCCATTTCAAGCATTCAATCCTATGAGTAGAAAATGCTTGAAAAATCTTATAGTGGTTTGTAATTACATAGAATATGCTGTATTGGTGGTAACTATCCACAGATCTTGTAAATCTTTAGTTCACATTCATCAAATTTTAGACAATTTAGATAAAAATGGGGTGACATTAAAAAAAAAAACAACTTCCATAACACATTGTGTTATAATGAGGTTATCAGAATACCAACTCATTGTGGCTAGTTTATTCTTTCTCCATTTCTCTCATTACCTTGGAATAAGCAGGGGAGGGGAAAGGACTCAAAAGAGAGGTATGTAAAATATGATTTGGGTGTTCTCTCTCCTCTCTTTCCAAATTTCACCTATGTACCTCTTGAGTTTCTTACATCGCCCCTCTCTCCATTTCCCCCAGGTACCCAGTGACCTTATATTTGTGCTATGGCCATCCAAATCTGTGTAGCCCAACTTTCAAAGTTATCCTTCGACATTTTCCCCTAACCTTCAACAAAACTATTTCCTTGGTTTTAGATTTTGAGAAACAATTTGATTAAACTGTTAAGTTTCAAAAAGTCTCTCTCTTTCTCGAAGCAGCATAATGCTTGCAACTTAATGGTCTCATGATAGTTTCACATTTTGTATTGTGCTATATTTTCACTACACTGTTTCTGTTGTGGTATAACAATTGGTTGTTTATGTGAACAACCATTTGGACTTCTTTCACCACTCAAATCAGTGGCTCCAGTGTCCACTTTTCTATAGTTACTCGTATAGAAATAAGTGAAGAAAAACAGGAAGCTACTCTTGACATCTCTTTAAAAATCTAGAGAAACTTTCCTTTCTTCTAGCAGTGGGTGAAGCTCAGGTTCTTTAAAATAAATATTACCTTTCAATATAGTTGGGCATAGATATAACAGGATCCATGGCTTTACAACGAAGTACATGCCTCCATAAGACGAGACAAAAGCTTTCATGATAGAAAGCAAGGGGAAATGAATGGTGGCTGCATTGGTGACAAACATGAGGGATGTGTGGCTCTACTCTCCACTATTTTATATTTCATGGAGATTTCTGATTATGTTATCCTTTCCACTTAACTGTGAGACAGCTTCAGAAATCTTTGCAATTGAGTAATGGAGGCAGCCACTATCCGTCAACTGGATTTGAAATGTTATTTGAAATCAAACTGGAATTCAGGGACTCCTCCTTCTTGGCTATTCTAGATATGGGTGATATGTTTATTAGAGGGAAAGAGGCAGAGTGGTAAGGCATGTATATTAAAGGGAGTGAGTTCCTGGGCCCCATGTTTCTTTTATCTTCTCACCTTCCAGAGCTAACCACATCCCCATATGACCAAAATGTCTGATCATAATAAAAAAAATTAACTTTAGCCATTTTAATATACTGTGTGTCAATACATTTCATAATACAAATTATAACAATTATACATGATTAACTGTTGATTAAGTTTGCTGTATATTTTATTTCACTTTTAAAACCTTTTTCAGATTTGTTCAGTATTCATAGTCTACTGCTCATAGCTCAAGAGCTCACAATTAAAAAAAAATCAGTAAATTAACATTAAAAACTTTGGAGGAGGTGAAGGGCTTCCATCAGCAATATACATTTAAAAATGGCGGCATGCATCTGTCCTTCCTGCCCTTGCTTGTCACACCTCAATCTATGGACACTAGGTGGAAAAGGTAGAACACTGGTGGTCTTCCCACTTCTTTTGGTCATTATGACTAAGTCAGTTGGCACACAAGTGAAGATCTCCCATAGTCTGTTTCCACTGAATGCCGTTTAAGTCAAACAAGGTTGCTGACCCCTCTTGGCTAGGCTCAATTCTCTTGCTCCAGAAGAAGGAAGATAGGGATAAAAGAGAAGAACTTTTTCAGTGGACCAGTAGGAAGACAGGCGAGGTATAGCAAGTCTAGTGCAAAGACAGGTGATCACAGTGTTGTAGAGAGGTAGCTGTGTAGTGAAGAAGCCAGCTCTGGAAAACAGTGAAACAAGGGAGGAATTCCAGGACACAGCTGGGCAAAAAGGAGAAGCCAGGTCCAAACCACAGAGATAATCTGCAATGTGGCTAATCCATTCATAATTTAGTGATAGTATGGTTTTAAATATTTCTTCATCTGGCTATCTCCTACGTGTCCTTCAAGACTCAACTCAAGTGTCACCTCTTCCAGTAAGCATTCCCTGAGCCCCCACTCTGATTTTGATGCCAATCCAATGTGTTCCCATAGCACCCTGGATTAACTATTATCACTGTACTTTTATCAGCATACTGCAATTATTTATTTACATATTTCCCCCATTAGACTGAAGGCTCTTTGAAGACAGGGGCCATATCTTATTTGTATTTTTACTCTCAGTGTCTAGCATATAATAGGAGCTCAATATGTTTGCTGAATGCATACAGACACATACCTACCTGTGTTTTAAACTTAATTGTAGCTCATTTAATATTTTTTCTTGGTGCCAACTGATCTCATCTTTCACGCATTTTTAAAGTGTAGAGAAAAAAACTTACTATACTGCGTTATTAAGAATTAAGGTGACTGTGCTCTTGCTAAACCCCCAAATTATAAATGAGAAAAACACATCAACCTGCTTTTAAACTCTAAAATAATAACAAAGAGTTCTGTGATACTTACATTCAAAAGCTTCATCACTATCATTATCTTCATCTGAACTGATTTCAGCATATTTTGGCTTTTCATTAACTGTGCTACGCTTGCGTTTGTTCATTTTCACACGTTCACAAAGTGGCATGGTGGACTCAATTTCTGCCAGGAGTTCAGGGGGTAATTCTTTTAACACTGATTGATCTATACTACCTATTAATGAAAGGTAAACAAACAAAAAAAAAATGTAAATCTGAAGATAAAAGGAAAATTTTAACTAAATTAGCACAATAAAAATATTAGTATTTATGGTTTCTAAGTCACCTGTTTATTTTAATAGAACACAACTATAATACTCTTAACCCTAAAGTGACAATATAGTTAATATATATGTATGTGTACATATATACATATAATTATGTAACAACTTTAAAAACATGACACCACCATAAAAACGAAGGGTAATTATATAATAAATTTTTGATATAATGCCTTCAATTTGTCTGCATTGACTTAAAACTTTCTGAAACTAGAGATTCACTGACATTTGCAAACGGATTTGCGGTAAGAGGTACACTTCACATTCTTGGTAATACATAAATTTTGTTTTCTGTAGGTCTGCAGTAGTTTGAATCTAATGTTACCCCTCAATACAAGTGAGAAGTGCTGGAAGACACTTACCACTCCTCCTCCTTTTCTATGATCTTGGCAGTTGTGTATGGTGGCTGAGACAAGAGCTTTACATATGCTTTTACCTATCACTGTCTATTTGAAGGCATGGTAATGCCTTTAGCATTATGGAGAACTTCTTCAAACAGACAAATCAATATATACAATTTAACTGAAGACAAGAGAAACATGTAACATAGGATAAATAGATGACAAATATTTTAAAATATAAATGTCTGTAACTGAAAAGTACATTTCAAGTACTTTTAGAAAATTCAAGTTCATATCTTCCCACGAAAGAGTCAAGACAATAAAAAATAAGACAATAAGAGCCATTATACTACTTAATCCTACACACATACACACAAACACACACAAATAGTTCTTACGAAGAAATAAACTGTGACTATCTTCCTGACAGTTTAAAAAATAAAGTAGAAGTAGAAAAAGCTACTTATTCAGGATTATTTGTCCTTAATGATTACTAAAGATGGCAATTTTAGTTTCCTTTACTTACTTTGAGTGGAAGTATAAAAAGAAAAATCTTACCTGATAAATTTTATGAATTGGGAGCAAAGAGTACCTTTGTGGTTTACAGCAGGAAATATTAGTAACTTACAATCAACATTAATACTATCCTTTATAACATGCAAATGATAATAGCGCTTATGTAAAGAATAAAAATTAATTATGACAGAAAAGTAAATAGCTATCAAGAAGATTAAGACAATACAATCAAATAACTCAAGATGGAGATATAAAACATTAATCTTAATGGAAGAATAACCTTTTAATTCTTTCAAAACTTTTACTCAGTATCACAAAGGAGTTATTTCAGTAACTTTCAGGCTTCTGTTCTTCTAAGGACATGCACAGCAATAATTTTACCCAACAAACATGCAATACTCATGACTGGTAATATCCCAGACTTCAATTGCTAAGAATTCTAACTAATGTTGAGTTTAACTTCTGTGTCATTTTGAAATCAGGTAATATTTCTCTGTATTGGCTTTCTTAATTTAACTAGTTAAGTTTTATCAGTGAGGGTCATTTTTTTTTTTTTTTTTTAGAATACTGGTAGAAGTAAAAGAAGTCAACTTTAGCTTTGCATTGCGTATCTTCAGCCCCAAACTGAACACATTTTGCAACTCATTTAAAAGTCTTTGAATGAATATCTCTACTTCAGTATGTGTCTTTTTGATGGAACATCATGTTTTAGAGTATACATCTTCTCTTTTCCACATGACCTACATAATATTAAGTACATATATGGATGGTCAATAGATGCTTCTTGATTGCCTAACTCTGTGGTTCACAATTTCTCATGTTCACTTACAGATATACTTGCTGGATAGTTCCTGAGTTGCTATATTTGAGAGACAAATGAGTACATTTCCAAAATTTTTAAGAATGGAATTTTTTTTTTTGCAGTATTTGAAACATTATGATCTTTATGGTTTTATAAATACAGATAACCCAAAGTATTTGACCTTTCATCCATCACGGAATTTTTTTTTTTTAAAGCAAATGTTACCTAAGTGATTGTTCTGCTTAGATTACGTTCACATCACAGACATACTGACTTGATACTAATATACCAGAATATTTTCCTGCAGATAAACACACAATAATCAAAGGTTAAAATATGTACTAGTTCTTGTGCTCTCTCTGCAATGGATTATTATGTTCCCAGAGCAAGGACTCTGCTCTTTTTCTTTTTAAAAAAATTCCTCACAATAGCCAAACACAGACAACCTGTGCCTTATATCTGATAAAGCAAGTATCAACATTTATTAACAGTAGTTTACCCTTTCTTATTCCTTACATTAACGAGAATACTATTAAGACCTCTAGTATTCTCCAGATCATTTTAACTTCTATAAAACTTTGAAAGTTTAAACAACATAATTCAAAGGTCAAAAGTTTTATTTCTGAAGATGACCTAACTTTAAAGAAAAAAAATCCAGGAATCAATGTCTCTACATGTATCATCCTCCAAAAGTGAACCCTGTTTCATTTTGAACAGAATTGTCTATTCCACAGGTTTCACACATTTTCTGAATTAACCACATCCTTCTTCCATTTCATGAAGCACTTTATAAATGGACTCTGCCAGGTCCCTTGATTACAAAGATAACAAATAAAATGCATGACTTTCCCATATTCAGGCCTGGGATCTTTAATATGACATCAAGGATCTGGATAACCCAGCCATTTGGAGGCTGAGATGGGAGGATTGTTTGAACTCAGGAGTCCTAGGCTGCAGTGAGCTATATTAGCACCACTGCACTCCAGCCTGGGCAAGAGAATGAGACTCTGTCTTTAAAAAAACAAAAGGATCCTGATTTGGATAACTCAGTTTAAAAAAAATGAATAAATAGCAAGTACTTAAAATTATCTGTATGACATACTTGGTTATGTTATTTCCCCTGAATTAGTTAATAATCCATTAAATACAAACATAGAGTCTTGCTATCTCTTAACATACGATGATGTATTTTAGGGATTGATGATTTTAGGGATTATTGTTGCTTGCCAAGTTATCTGTTCCTAAAAACTTCAGACTACTAGTGCTTTATGATTGTCTCTCCCCTAATTTCTTTTGTCCTGCTTTATTCTTTAAATCAGATGTCTGAGTTCCCATAAAACTTTGTTATTGGCTTGATGAATAATGTCATTTAGTCACAATTTTGTGAGATACCAAGTTTTCAGCTTCTGTACATATATTCCATTAAATACAATGCACTCTATACTCTGGCTCTAATATGGCTAAAGAATACATTTACTCCTAGATAAGCTTCATTTAAGTAATCTTTGATTTCTATTATAAATCACACAAATCAGCACTTGCCAGATTATTAAAACCAGAAATCATCAAAAGATTTAAAGTCCCAAACATTGATTTGATAACAAAGTGTTTTGTTTTCTTTTTAAAACAGGAAAACAACTCTGAGATAGAAACAAATCACCTAAACTAATAAAATCTTTGGGGCTGAAGCTTTGGTCAATGGAAACAAGTCATGTTCAGAAAAATAACTAAGAGCCTTACATAAACCTCCAAATATTATAAATCCTAAAAAACAAAAAAAAATCTTGGGCAGGCACAATGTAACAGTTCAGTGACAATTCTTCCATTAATCTACTCATATAACACAGAAGCACCAAATGGATCTTCAACTTCAATTAGAGGTAAGCGGGGGCAAAAAAAAAAAAAAAAAAATTTCAATACTGCATATAAATGACAATTTACTACTCATTATGTAAGTAACAACTTACTACTCATTACTGAAAAGTAGGGGGCAGGGATCAAATGATTCTTTCCTTGATATGTATACACGGTGAGAAAAATAAATTGTGGCAGTAATATCTTTAAATCTACACTGAATATAAAGTGCAGATACATAAAAAGATTTGTTTTTAAAAATTGCTTTCTTCATTTAGATAAATTCAATTCAATTAGAAACTGAATGACTGTACATTCCTTTATATAAAAAAACAGACCGATTAGCTTTTACTATAACAACATTCATTTTGGTTTTTATAACTGTATAAAGCAGGAGGGAAATTGGTTTATTTATTTTAAAAGTGAATGAATCAAGCTTTGAAAGGTTAAGACTTATTCAAGGTTTTGATACCAGTTCTCTTTGTACTATAATTTATAATAAGTTTAAAGGAGAATTTTAAAAAATTGACACATCAGAAGCCAGAAAATGCTAATATTTTTATAGGCAAGACAGAGAGATCCATATTAAAAAACTCATTTTATTGGTATTATAATACTAGTAGGTATTCATACTCTTTAATTTTGCATCAGGCCCTTGTAAAGAAGGGTTTCATTAATTTTTTTTTAGGATATAAGAGGGAATTCAGTATGTCAAAGATAATTTCTTCATAAACAGACACAGGTTCTTTCAGAATTAGTATTTGCTAGCTCCTTAGCTGTCAATTATACACCTATTTCTACAGATACAAGAACCTTATAGAAACTACGTTTTTGGGCTGGCTTAAGAGATGGAATGGAAAGGAGAGAGAACAGCTCCAGCAAACTTTAATTTTTATAAAAAGGTTTCTACGTAACGCATTTCTTTTAAGCAATATTTGTATGAACAATCTATTAAGCATAATTTGGAACAAAAATTTCTACAACTGGAAATCATGAGTACAAATTTTCAAAATACTGCTCTAAAGTCACAAGAGCTAGATATGGATTATGCCAACTTCTGTAATAAACTTTCTCTAAACATTTCCTAAAGATATCACTGATATGAATGTCTTTATAAAAACTGAAAATTCGAGTTTTTTAGAAAGGTATTTTATAAAACTGTGCAAATGAAGCAAAATAAATTCCCACTGCAGCATCATTAAATATTATTCAATATTACAATCTACCTTAAAGAAAACACACTGAAAATCCTCAATTTAGGAATGAATAAACTATGCTATAAATTCACTCTCAGAAACAATACTTTAAAACTTGCAGAAGCTGAGGATCCTAAACACAATCTAACTAGACTGGTTCAGTGCTAAGTAAAAGGCAACCAGCTGATGACAGTGATCAGCATTTAGTAGTGTAACTGTAACAGTAGATAACTGAAGTGACATAACTGTCGCTAGTAAGGCCTACAATCATTAGCTCATCAAGTGAGCAATATAGGCTAATCACTATTGACTATTAAAGCCGCCAGATACATTCCCAGTGAAGACTACTTTCAGAAACTGCTTTACTCTTCAGTTTAAAGGATGATGTCAAATAACAAATAATACAGATATTTCTCGAAAGCACTGAGTCCACATAATGGAGAATGATATACTAGTTGGAAAGAAGAAGGGGGAGAGCGAAGGAAAAATGGTTTCCTTAGACATAAAGCTATTTTGAGACACTCTGGAATTAAAAAAGAAAAACAAACCCAAAACAAAATCAAATGTTTGTAATTACTGATACTAAGCTGTTAATAACACTGAAGGCACATGTTAGTTGATGATTATGCCAATCTTCTTTTTTTTTGAGATAAGAGTCTTGCTCTGTCACCCAGGCTGGAGTGCAGTGGCACAATCTCAGCTCACTATAACCTCCTCCTCCTGGTTTGAAGCGATTCTCCTGCTTCAGCCTCCTGAGTAGCTGGAACTACCAAGTGCCTGCCACCGTGCCCAACTAATTTTTGTATTTTTAGTAGAGGTGGGGTTTCACCATGTTGGCCAGGCTGGTCTTAACTCCTGACCTCAAATGATCCACCTACCTTGGCCTCCCAAAATGCTGGGAGATTATGCCAATCTTAAAGGATCTCATAACTTTATTATTTTAATTTAGAGACACTATACATTAGGGTAATATTCTAATAAAATTTTTAACAATAAAATATTTTTTGGCATGTAACATACTGATCGAAGTATATTTTAGTAGAAGATATTTGAAGAACTTAAAAAGAATTCTACAAAGGGTTACGTTGCCTGACTGCCCCCTCCACCCCTCCCACACAAGGAATAAACAAGGTGATGGAAAGATAGGGAAGTTGACAAAGCAGGATAAGAATGGGAATAATATTAATCCCATGTTGTAACTGCTGTAGATCAAAATAAGTGTGATAGAAAAACTAAACACATAATACTATAAGCAGGTTTTCTTTGGATCTTAACAAAAAATCTAGGTAGTTGACAGTGTGAAGAAAGTTACTACAATATTTAGGAAGCAGGATTCGACAAATAAGTAGCTCTTGAGCTAGGGTGTGTTGATGGGAACATAAAAGATGACTATCTAATTTTAATCTGTACACAAAAGCTTTTCCTGAAAATGGTGACAACATCGTCTCCATTCAATAGCCATTAAGTATAATTTTATTATGTATGAAGTATTTTGTTAGGTACCAGGGATATAGACATATTGCCACAGAAATCAAATCAAATGTAACAATGCCACTTTACATTTAACATGCTCATACAAAAGACAAAAATAAGTAATCTAAAATAGGAGTAATAAATCTGTACCTCTATCACACACTCAAAATTTATCAGCTTAAAATATATCCTAAAGAATATTTTCTATATGAACAACTGGTAAAATATTTAAAAGATGGAAATTTATGGCTCTTCAATTTTGGCCCTAGGAACCAACCATAAAAGTATCCCAGCAATATTCAGACTAATTCCTTTACTCAGAAAATCATCAACACATCAAAATGTGATTTTCTGTGACTCTCCAAAGAAAACCCCAATATGTACTACAAAGGGTAAGTAATCTACAACTGTGCTTCATGTACATGCAATTAAAAAAATCCACAATTAACCAACTCTGCTATTTAAACTGAGTAGCAAAAATCTAAAATAAAACCAAAATTAGAACATTACTGAAAAAAAAAAAAAAAAGATACGGATCCTAAGACATAAATAAATTAATCCAAAAGATAGCTACACGGCATCCTGAAATGAATTTAAGCACTGACACAGTATTTTTTGATGAAAAGGACTGTTATTGTAATTGCAGTTACATTAATATATGTGTATATATACATAAACATGCACATGTACACATACATACACATCACTCAGACACCCAGATAGCTTACTTACATACTAACATGACCATATCAGGTATATACATCTGCATTAAAAGTATACTATCAGAAATGCATTTTGGTGCTAAAAACTTATTCATAGGCCATATTACTGCATGTGAAAAAACCAGGTGAAATAATACAGCAATTACTAACTAAAAGCTATATTCACTTCTGGATGTTCTTTAAGGAGTTGTAAAAGACTCTTTGTTAGAACAGAGTTTAGAAAGCAAGGCTAGGGTAAGCTGAGAGGGGAGGGAGAGAAAGATGGTCCAGATCAAAGGAACAAGAGGGTACCACTTTCCATCTTTCACCTGACTCTTCTAAAATTGTATAGCCATACTCTTTAGTTTATAAATATAAGCTACTCCCAAACTTTCGCTAAAAAATTTTAAAGAAAATCTTTACCTAAAAGAAAACAAATCTAGTGTTAACTCCCGCATTCTACAACTTCTTTCATATTAACAAGTAACTCTGAAAAGACACATTCCAGTTAAATAAAAAAGGCTACTTATTGAGGCTGATGTCTTAATTGATTTTTGGTCTAATTGCTATAATCTAAAAATTAAAAGCTTCACTCAAAGAACACAAATATTAGTAACTCAGAAGGCAATATTTTTTCATTTTTGTAAGACAAAATCAAATAAATTAACAGTGAAGAAATGAATGTTGACGAAGACCAAGCAAGAATAACAACAGATTAGCCACAAGTCATTCTTTGAATAAAGAGTTCTTTATAATATGTTTTCAAAGAGTTTTCTTGGTAGACAAGTTACAACAGCATGTTATGAAAACAATAACCACACACTTTTCATATCTGCTAATGCACTGCAGTGCTATGCAATACAACTTTCTGTGATGATGCAAATGTTCTGTTTTGTCCAATACGGTAGCCAACAGCCACGTATGACAACTGATAAAATGAACTTTCAATTTTAGTTAATTTAAATTTAAATAGCCAAAAAAGGTAATGGCTACCATCTCAGCCAATGCAATTCCAGATTTCATATACTTGGTTACATATAAGTTTAAATCTAAATTCTTAATAATTCTCTTTCACAGAAGGAAAACTCAAAATCAAATAAACTCTCAGTTCTATCGCCTTCACTACACCTCAATATATTTAGACTGCATGGACATGGTGGCTCACGCCTGTAATCCCAGCACTTTGGGAGGCTGAGACAAAAGGATCGCTTGAGGCCAGGAGTTCGAAAGCAGCCTGGTCAACAAAGCAAGAAGACCTCATCTCTATTTAAAAATAAAAAAAGTTATTTTAAATACTTGTGTACAAACGGATACAAAAGTATATCTTCTGCACAAATGGTCATTATTTTTTGGCACTTAAGACATTCTTATCCCTTTGGAAATAATCTTACTCAAGTAACCAGAGAATTTAACTCAGAAACCATGCAAAAATAACACCAGTCCCCCTGCCTCCCACAAACTTACAATTTAACCAAATTTAAAAAGTAAGTACCGTTCCCTATTACCTTTGCATAAACAAGGACAAAAAGATATGTTTTAAAAATATAAAACATATTTAACTAACCATCTCCCCAACAAAATGAAAAATAACCTTTTATATAACTTTCTAACTATACAAACTATTCATCGATAATTAGCTCAAACACAGGTCTGTAAGAATATAGTATTGTAAGACTATAGAGAGTTTTTAAAGACAGCTATTTTAATACAACATTCACTTGATTAACATAAGAAATAACGAATATAAGAAATAATTAAACAGCCAAATAACTTATCTCTGTGTAACCAAATAGCAGTAAGATTCATAACTACCTTGAGTAGTGGGTGGGAAGAAAAAAACTGTGGGGAAAAAAAAATTCATTGGAAACCTTTATCTATACTTCTGAAAAAAATTTACTGTTGTTTGACATAGATGTTATATTTTCACGTAGTAGCTTTCTAATTTTTGTAAATTTCCTTTTTAATACTTAGTAACCTTAGCACTTAAAATCGATTATATTATAAATGACATCAGTATTCTTACCTTTATTTGACTTTGATGGTTTACTCTTGATAGGTTTAAGGGAACTTCTTGATTTGTCCTCTCTATCTTTAATAAGTTTCTGAACATCATCCAAAGACAGTTTTTGTAGAACAACTACAGGCTTAGCTCCTTTATTTAGATCTTCAACTAATCCTATTTTTTCTACTTTGTCTTTCTGCTCTCCTTTCATTTCCATTTTCTTTGTTTCCTGAGTAACATTGCCATCTTTATCCCTCTTGATTTTCGGAATGACAAAATTTTTCAATGCACCAGACCTGCCCCCCAACAAATAACTTGGAAATTCTGCCTTATTGTCAGGGTGTGCTTTATTAGTGTCTACTTTACTCTTGTTACCCTCTGTCCTTTTGTCATCTTTACTATTTGGTGATTTAAAACCAGGTTTATCAGATCTTGATTTATTAGAATCTCCTTGTTTAACACGAGGACTGTCAGGTCTTGATTTTTGTTCCCCAGAAGATGGTCTTTCCCTTGAGTCCCCTGATTCATGCCTGTGTTTTCGTTCTAGTTTATCAGTTTTTGAACTATCAGATTTAATGCCATGTTCATTTCTACTAGAGGATCTCAATGTTTCTGGTCTTCGAACCCTAGACTGATCTCCTCGATGTCGCTCTGATTCACCCCTGTCATCTGATTTTTGTTTATTATCATGGTCACGTCTTAGTGACTCAGAAATAGATCGCCCATCAGGTCTCTGCTTTAAGGCTTCAGCTCGCTCTGATTTTAACCGAGGTGAGTCAGATTTAGTATCTTGTTTATGTTTAGACACTTCAGGTTTTTTCTCCGTAGATGGCTTTCCAGAATCCCTCCTATTGTCATGCCTGTGTTTTGGTGTTTCAGGTCGCCCTTCATTTTTTTGCTTTGGAGTTTCAGGGCGGCTTTCACCTTTTTGCTTTGGAGTTTCAGGCCTTCCATCACCCTTCTGTTTTGGGGTTTCAGGACGCCCTTCACTCTTTTGTTTTGGAGTCTCAGGCCGGCTTTCACCCTTTTGCTTTGGGGTTTCAGGCCTTGATTTTGTTGTTTCTGATCTGCCATTATTTTGTTTGTTGTCATTTGGTTTTGTGTCAGACAGTCTATTTTCATTTTGTTTAGGCTCAACTACGGTGCTCTCGTTTTGTTTGCATTCAGTTGTTCTGCTCTCATTCTGTTTAAGTTCTTCTGTTTGGGTCTCAACTTTAGTTTCTAACTTATTTTCAGTTGATTTTGTCTCCACCAATCGGTTTTCATTTGGTTTAGATTCTGACAATCTACTTTCACTTTGTTTCATTTCACTCTTTGAAAGCTCAGGATCAGACTTTTTTTTAGGTGTCTCAGGATGGTTTTCTGGTGTAGATTTAAGACTTCCAATAACATCTTCCTGAAGAACAGAAATAGGTGCATCATTACATTGTTTGATTTCTTCAGGCTTTTTTATGGAGTCTGAATCCTGAGTTACAGAAGCCTGAGAGTCCACTCTTCCTGCCTGATGAAGATCAATGCTAACCATTAATGCTGGCCTTGACCCATTTCCCGTAGAACCCGTCTCCTGAGAAGCTGGTCTATTACCTCCTGTAGCACCCCCAGCCTCCTGTGGGTAAGAATCTTGTTTTCTTTTTTTCAAAGGCTTATCTGAAATTTAAAGATAAATATTTGATATCAGTAATAGACATGTATTCTTATCTTATTAAAAACCCTATGGATGTTTTTTATCTTTTTTAAGGTTATGTTTTAAAAATGGAGTAAATGCAAATGCACATATGCATACATAAAATAGTAAGCATGAATGACACAATACTTTGAAAACCAAGGTTTGAAGAAATATGCTTGAGAGATTTCAATAAATACAGTAAAAAGAATTTAACTGCATACTCTTTAAGGATATAAATAAGTGTAAGAATATAAAATGAATAGAACTTATAATGTACCAAATACAAACATATATTTATGTTCATAGATGTTAAAGATAAATCAGATTCTTTCCCTAAGAATAAAACAACCAGTTATAAATCATAGTCTCACTCAGGTTAATTTTAACTGTTAGCGAAAAACTATAAAGAGCTCCAAATCTGCCAACATACCAAACAGGAAATATAAGCTTTTACTGTATTAAGATAAGTATGGAAAAAAAGAAATAAAATAGATACCATGCCATTGGAAAAAAATGAGTTTAAAAAATGAATTTAGTAATCTGTCATTTAACTTTAATCAATAATTCAAATTCTTTAAAGTGTTAAAAGAGTGAAAGGAGTTTAAAAGCTAACCACAATGTTAGATAGAAGTAAATTTAAAATAAGGAAGCAATAGATATCAAAGGAATAGAAAATTTAAAATCAAGAAGCAACAGGTATAAATTAGAATCCTGTCTTAAGCAACTTCCACTGAAGAAAACTGTTCCTACTCTTCAACATAAAGTTATAATGTTCTAGGGGTCTATTCTGGTCTCGGAAAGAAATAATTTACAGTATTATTAAATGTAAAGACACACACACAAACACAAATTCACCATTGCAATAAAATGTGAAGGTATTTTTAACATCTATATATTTCTGTGTATGATTCCATTTCTGACTTATGAGGGTGCTAGGTCATTTTCTGTAAATTAAATCTCCAGTTAGGTCTTGGGAATGGTTACATTATAGTACCTTGAGGTTTGGCTTCCTTTTGTTTATTTGCTGAGCTTGAGTATGTTTTAAAAATCACTCTTAGTTATTTTAATAAGACAATCTCTAGATTCTCTTGTAATATTCACTAATGTGAATATAAGGAAGATGGTATCACAAGATTAAAAGTCAAACTGACAACTGAAAAATGGCTCCTTATTGTTAAGAGAACCAAGTTGCGATTTTT
The DNA here is from genome assembly GCF_049350105.2 of Macaca mulatta. NCBI lineage: Eukaryota > Metazoa > Chordata > Mammalia > Primates > Cercopithecidae > Macaca > Macaca mulatta. Next base: position 38,086,814 of record NC_133411.1, on the reverse strand, counting down.
TTTCCTAATGGTAATGCTTCTTTTATATAGCAAAGTTCCAGTTTTCTTTTTAAAGTGGGAAGTAGCAGTTCTTGCCAGTTTAAAATCTAATCAAATGTAACTGCAATTTAATTAAGATATTTGTTAGTTATATTTTATAAAACTAAGTCCTTCTGCTCCTTCAGTTATCCAGTCAAATCTAACACCACACATGCTCCATTTGTAAACCACCACCATAACAATTCTAAAGTATATTATCATTAGATTGTTTCCACCAGCTAAAACTAACATGGTAAGAATTTATAGGAAGCTTTCTACGTCAATACCTTAAAAAAGAAATCAGAATACTAAATTTATGTTTATCGAATCCTCTTTTAGAATCTTCTGCCATTCAAAAATCATCTTTATGTTTTGTCATAGGGCAAACCAATTGATATCTCATGAATAAGATGCTTTATCAATTTATACTTATCCCTTAAACTTTTATAAGAATCTAGAAATTCAAACAGTATAACCTAAGATTTCTATATTTTTGATGAAATATGCTTTGTAAAAGTAACTAAAATGGTAGCCTAATCATACTTAAGATGTACAACGACATAGGTCTCTGGTATCTGAAGATTTAAGATATCTATGGCTCACTCTTTTATGCAGTGTCTTCAGAAAAACATTAGCATAACTTAGAGGGCTGACTTTTTTTTTTTTTTTTTTTTTTTTGACACGGAGTCTCGCTCTGTCGCCCAGGCTGGAGTGCAGTGGCGCGATCTCAGCTCACTGCAAGCTCCGCCTCCCGGGTTCCCGCCATTCTCCTGCCTCAGCCTCCTGAGTAGCTGGGACCACAGGCGCCGCCACCTCGCCCGGCTAATTTTTTGTGTTTTTAGTAGAGACGGGGTTTCGCCGTGTTAGCCAGGATGGTCTCGATCTCCTGACCTTGTGATCCGCCCGTCTCGGCCTCCCAAAGTGCTGGGATTACAGGCGTGAGCCACCGCGCCCGGCCTCGGGCTGACTTTTAAAGGATTACAAAATACTCAAGAGTTTGTATACTATTAACCTCAATCCAATTTATCTTAAGACATTAAAATGAAAATTTAGCAAATACAATAACAAATATCTTAATTTCAAAGAAATGATATATTTTTATTTAAACTGAATCCTATGATTATTTATAACAAAAAATGTATGAAAGTATTTGCACACAAGTAATTAAGATTGGGAAACATCTTACCATTTTTTTCCACTATATATAAAATGCTGTTAAATACAAAATTTTAATCATTCAACTACTGAAAAGTACTTTACTCCTGTGAAACCTGGAAAATTTTCATTATTGTGGCAAGGATTCTTAGATATGTTAAGAGGATGTATGTTCTGATTCACTTGGTCTGATTCAATTCCACCATGAGCTTACTCCTTATAAAGCGGCTCTGAATCTGTACAGATCACTTTTGTTCAACCACTTTTGTTACGAGTCTTCATTACATCATAACCACCTAATAATCTTGGAAAGCCATCTCTATGAAGAATCATTCTGGTATTTAGGACAGTGATTACCTGTAAGCCCTCTTCAGCACTAGGAACCATAAGATTAGCTATTAGAATACATATATTCCTAAAGAAAATGCATACAAAAGGATTATCGTAATCTCAAAACCAACACTTGTCATCCAGATGCTGATATCCTCAAAATAAGATCCAGCCCTTACAGAAATTCTAAACTCAATTATGCTTACAAGAAAAACAAACTATACCAGTTACTTAAATCTACAAGTGATATATGAAAACACTTAAAGCAGAAAGCACAATAATTGTGTATACATGGTGGCCAATTAAGTACAATGAAAACACACCACCCCTCAACCACAATACAAGCTGATTGGCTAATTGTCCTATTCCTTGTACCAAATCCCAGTCTCTTACTCCAAATGACAGTAGGTAATAACTGACTTTTAACAAGGGCTATAGTGCAAGAATATTGTAACATTATATAAACATTAGTGAAGCTGAGCCATTCCTTATACTTGCTAACATGGAAAGTGGACCTTAGGAAAAGATGAAATAGGCAAAGATGAACAAAGGAACCCCCTCTTTGACAAAGGAAAGCAGAAATTTTCAGCACATGAAAAAGGTATTAATATCTAATGATAGGTCATCCCAGAGGCAAAGAAAGATGAATAGCCTTTTAAAATTAATTTATGTAATTAGAGACACTAAAAGTATGAGCAAAAAGATTGAGACAACGGTCCTTTTGGAATATTATAAAATATTAGGTTACAAAGTTGCCTTATCAGTGTATATATAGAATTGCTCAAAGAAGAGAGAACAGGACAAAGGGACATAAATACCTAACAGCTAGAAAAACGTCCTTCTTATGCAGAACAAGGGTACAATAGGGTCTGCCACAGCCTAGGTAAAACAATGAATTCCACAAATATTCTACATTTGTTGAATTTTCTAATCTTATTTATAAGGTATAGTGTTTTTGATTCCTGGTTATTGAGTGGAATATTTCTCTCACAGTAAATGAATATATTGGCAAACAAACTTATACCCTAAAGTAAAACTAGTAGGCCAAATATTCCTGCCTGTTCCGTATCACCAGTAACACAACAGTTGTAAAAAAGTCCTCAGTGCCAAATGTTTGAATACATTAAATGTTGATTTTAACATGTAGTCTTTAATAAGCAAAAATAATGGTAACTAGGGACAAATTAATTTCAAGGAAGTATTTCATCTCTTAAGGACTCTAAAACCACCACTTCAGAAGAATTTTGCTTTTATTTATGACCTCACCTATACCCTTGGATCAATATATACACCTTTAATCATCGCAAAATCTCAGGGTAACTTCTTATATCACAAATACTATCCCATCACGCAATGCAGAAACTGAACGCAATATGCCAAGTTCAAATCAAAAGGGTTAGGTGGCATCTAAGTTCCAAAAGTTTCCAAATACAGTCATGTATTGCTTAACAACAGGATACATTCTGCGAAATGCATTGTTAGGCGATTTCTCTGTTATGTGAGTATCATATAGTATATTCACATAAACCTAGATGATATAGCCTACTATGTACCTAGGCTATGTGGTATAGCTTATTGCTACCAGGCTATAAACCTGTACAGCATGTTACTATATTGAATACTGTAGGCAACTGTAACACAATGGTAAGTATTTGTGTATCTAAAACATATCTAAACATAGAAAAGGTAGAGTAAATATACAATATTATATTCTTATGGGACCACCACTGTATTTAAAGTCTAGTGTGAAATGAAACATCATTATGTGATACATGACTATAAATCCACGAAATAAGAGGAAAGTGGCTTTCAGAAAACAAGTTAGAAATGACAACAATAATATGAAATCAGCAAAACCTACTTTAATCCTCAGGATATCACCACATACCTGTATTTTCACCAAAATTGAATGTCAACTCTGCTCATTCAACTTTTCAGTTATCTGTAACTATGTCATCATAGATTACAGAAAAAACTATTTAAATAATTGAAAATAAAATATACAAGTTTCTACAAGAACAGTATGTTGTATCTGTTGACTTTGTTCTTTTTTTCCAAAGGAAAGTTAGTAGTATAAAAGAAGTTTGCTAATATACAATTAGAACTATACATGACCCTTATTTTAATTCCATTTTTATAAGTAGAAACTTTGGATTCAACAAATATGATACATAAAAAAAGGTCACCATTCCTCCTCTGTTTTTGTTACTATCAACAACTATTAAAATTCACTTAAAAAGTACATTCTTTTTCAAGAACACATTTTTCCATAATAAAGATTTAAGGTCACGCAAAAATTCAGTTATCAGGGCAACTAACTTTTCTTGGTCAGGGAACTGTAATATTGTATGTTTCTTGCAAAACTGACTATCCTAAGATTCAGGAATTTTGAACAGGTTAATAAGAAAAGCTGAGTAATATTACTTTTTTCATTTGACATGCATATGCTTTTATAAAAGGTTAGAGGAAGAGATGTAATTTGGAACCTATGTATTTATTTCCTGAACCTCACACGGCAAACTAAAGAGAAAAGGTACAAGCAACATTTCATCCTTAGTATCAAAACTTTACTAGTTTAAAAAAAAATTCCAGAAGTCCTACCCAGAGCAATCAGGCAAGATAAAGGAATATTAGGCATCCAAATAGACAGTCAAATGATCTCTGTTCACTGATGAAATGATCTCATACTTAGAAAACCCAAAAAATTCCTCCAAAAGACTCACAGACCTGATAACTTCAGGGAAGTTTTAGGATACAAAATAAATGTACCAAAATCAGTAGCATGTCTATACACCAATAACATTCAAGCTGAGAACCAAATCAAAAACTCAATCTCATTTACAATAGCCACACACAAAAAATAAAATACCTAGGAATACATTTAAACAAGGAGGTGCAAGAGCTTTACAAGGACAACTACAAAACACTGATAAAAGAAATCATAGACAACACAAACAAATCAAAAAACATTCTATGTTCATGGATAGGAAGAATCAATATTATTAAAAATGACTATACTGCCCAAAGTAATCTACAGATTCAACACTATTCCTATCAAACTACCAAAGTAATTTTTCAAAGAATTAGAAAAACTATCCTAACATTTATATAAAACCAAAAAAGAACCTTAATAGCCAAAGCAATCCTAAGCAAAAAGAACAAAGCTGGTGGCATCATATTAGGAAACTTCAAACTACACTACAAGACTACAGTAAGCAAAACAGCATGGTACTGGTATAAAAACAGGCACACAGATCAATGGAACAGAATAGAGAACCCAGAAATAAAGTCACATACCTAAAAACAACTGATCTCCAAGAAAGCTGACAAAAATAAACAACAGAAAAAGAACACTCTATTTAATAAATGGTGCTGGGAAAACTGGCTAGCCATATGCAGAAGAATGAAATGGGACTCCTGCCTCTCACCTATACAAAAATTAACTCAAGATGAATTAAACACGTAACTCTAAGACCTCAAGTGATAAAAATCCTAGAAGAAAACCTGCAAAAAACTCTTTTGGGACATTGTCCTAATTAAAGAATTTATGACTAAGACCTAAAAAGCAAATACAACACAAAGAAAAATTGACAAATGGGGCTTAATTAAACTAAAGAGCTTCTGTACAGCAAAAGAAACCATAACAGAGTAAACAGGCAACCTAGAGAATGAGAGAAAATATTTACAAACTATGCACCCAACAACAGTCTAATACCGAGAATCTATAAGGAACTCAAACAAATCTACAAGAAAAAAACAACCCACTAAAAAGTGGGCAAAAGACATGAACAGACACTTCTCAAAAGAAGACGTACACACAGCCACCAAATATTTAAAAAAAATGCTCAACATCATTAATCATCAGAGAAATGCCAATTAAACTACAATGAGATGCAATCTTAGACTAGTCAGAATGGCTATTATTAAAAAGTCAAAAAATAACAGAGGTTGCAGAGAAAAGGGAATACTTACACACTGTTGGTGGGAATGTAAATTAGTTTAACCCTTATGAAAAACAGTATGGAGATTTCTCAAAGAACTAAAAATATAACTACCATCTGACCTAGTAATCCCACTACTGGGTTTCTATCCATAATAGTTTCTATCCAACTATTTTATAAAAAAGACACCTGAACTCATATGTTTATCACAGCACTATTTACAATAGCAAAGTTACAGAATCAACCTAAGCGTCCATCAGGAGTGGACTGGATAAAATGTGGTATATATATACCATGGTACACAATCATAAACAAGAGTGAAATCATGTCCTCTGCAGCAACACGGATGCAGTTTGAGGCCATTAGCTACCCTAAGTGAAATAATGCAGACAGAAAATGAAACACTACAGGTTCTCACTAATAAGTGGGAATTCAACAACGGGTACACACGGACATAAAGTTGGAAACAACAGATACAGGGGACTCAAAAATGGAGGAAAGAGGGAGGGAGCCAAGGTTGAAAAACTATCTAATGGGTACTATGATCACTATTTGGGTGATGGGTTCATTAGAAGCCCAAACCCCACCATCACACAATATACCCATGTAACAAACCTGTACATGTATCCCCTGAATCTATATTTAAAAAAAAAAAAAAGACAAAGAAAAAAATCCCAGCTCCCTAGCCAGTAAAATGAAGACTTCTAGCAATCTCTTTATTTGCATCTATTTCTGATTTACATATGTTGCAAACATTGTAGTATAACAATTACTAAATACAGTCCATTTTTTTCAATAACATTAAAATGAGCCATCATGACAGGCAGGAGATATAATATTAATCTTCAGCGTGTTTCTTAGCATAGAAACACAATTATCTAGTCATAATCCTGTCAAACACTGAACACATCATATATAAAAATCAGCTCTACCCAATATCAAGAAGTTTTATCATTACCAAGAAATAAAATATAAGAACTGAAAATCAACCTAGAATATTTTAATCATAAAATTAAATCATAAAGCATGCTTTTGGTCTGATCAAATGTGTATATGCATTTACATAGCAATCAAATTCATCAATTATATTGCTAATTTCAACCACTGATTCATCAGTCTCTTAAAACATGAAAGAAATTTTGTACACAGAGTATACCAAATTACTAAGAACTTACTAGGGATTTATTTTTATTTGATTATGAAGCACAAGGAAAGCTCATAAATTCATAGACCAGGTATATCTTGAAACTCCATCCTAACATACTAGTCAGATAAAAGGGAACACTTCACTGTAATTACCACTAAAAGACCCTTAATTTCTAAGGTTTGCTATTTAATATTAACTTTCCATGATTTGTTTACTAAAAAAATTGACATTATTAAGCCAGTAGGATCATAAACCAAGTGAAGTATCTAACTGCCTAATAAGCATACACATAAGCTTTTCTTAAATATACCTGTTCAAAATAATTCTATAGTACTTAACCTTGTTTCAGCAGAAAAAAATTTGAAGGTGCACAACAATATTAACATAACTTGTGAAGTATACATGTCATATAGAAATGCTAATGTTCATTTTAGCAGAAAAGCACAAATAAGTAAAATCATATAGTATATAATGAGCAACAGACCTGCAGTTAGAGAATTACCAAATCTCATATAGTTGTTTCAGACAATAAATGAAATTGTTACAAATTTAACTTCTGTGTTATGAGTATTAGGAATAAAAATATATACTTGAGTAGACATAAATTATACAAAATATGAGAAAAAAAGTAATATGAAAAGAATTTCTGACACTATAATTACATATTTGCCCAGATGATGAAGTGGTAATAATGAATTATTTTACCTTTATCTTGAACTTCTTTTGAGAAGCGCTCCCTTTCAATAGCTGATTCTCTCTCTATTCGCTCAATTTCAGCCAATGCATCCAATTCCACTTCATCATATATAGGTCCCTGTTGTGATACCTGTTGCTGATTCTGTACCACAGAAGTCTGGGGTTGTTTTGTAGCAACTGAAGTGTTCTGTTGTAAAACAGGCACTTGATTTGCTGGAAGGAATGCTGTTTGTTCTTGCTGCGACAAACATTGAGCAGCATTTAGTGGGCGGTTTACATCCTGTGGAGTAATGGGTGTTTTTGAAGTCTGTCCCGGGTACTGCACATTAAAAGGAATATCATTTTCTGAAACATTGCTATTTTCCACACCAGAAATCATATCCTCTTGCTGGTCCATGTCTGAAGACCTTACACGAGAAAGTCTTAATGTAAGTTTAGTAGAGTCCTTGGATGGAGAACTAATTATATCATACATTGCCGCTTTCTCACTCTGCTCTTTTTCATCCTTGCCTAACTTCATTTTCTTTTGCTTCTTTTGTTTTCTTTCTGGAGAATCTAGCAAGATATCTGGTGGAACATCTCGAGGTGATGAACAAGGTAGAGACTGAGATTGTAGGATTAAAGGCGGTCTTGAGCCTAGAAAAATAATTCGATAGAAATAATAGTTGTGCGGGTTTCACATTTTCTTACAATGTGATAGAAATATTAAGTGACAACATAGTAATGCTAGAAAAAATAAGAAATTATATGATTCAAGCTACTTATTCACAAAAGATGAAAAGAAAGCTTAAAGACTTGTCCCACACAGTTGTTTAGCTTGCTAGTAGATAATCTAAAACCTAGGTTTGAATCTAAGTATGAGTATTCAATTTTTCAGACCAGTATTATTTCTGATTTTTGTGCCTATAATGTATAAATATTTAGTTTTATAAGGGTAAAAAGTTCATTGCTTCTAAAGATGATACAACACAAATATTTTGGGCATGACCATCTCTGTTCTTTCATGGACTATCTAGGAAAACGGATATATCCTGATTAAAGAAAGAATAAGTATGCTTTTGTTAAATTACACAAAAATAACAATTTAATCCTAGAGATCATCTCACATGACTACTACTGGGATGATAACAAAAAGCAAGCAGTCAATTTACAATTACTAAAGCCTTTACTTACTTCAAAAACTGGTGGTAAAGTATTGATTTATACTTTTATGCGGTCTTCTCTTTCTCCCTTAACATCATTCACATACTTGCTTCAGCTTGCTAATCCTCTTTTTATTAGAAAAATAAATAAGTTCAGTAAATTTCAAGGCCCAATAAAATATACTGAGCCCAGAGTCCATTAAATCAACCAATGTTATATGAAACAGGAAAGTGTTAAAAATAATCAGATGGAAAAATTATCCTAGTTAATAAGCCTTCAGACAAAAATTCTCCTTCAGACATGAAGGAAAAAGTACACTGATATGCTTCAGAGATAATAGTATAACTGCATCTTAATAATGTATACATTTCTTATCATTAAACTATAAAATATTTAAAAACTTGTAGGAAATTGTAAAAATTGGTCAAGATAAAAGTTTTTTTTTTACAGACAGAACTTAAACCTAGAATTGCCTTAAATTAAGCTTTCACCGCTTTTATACTTTTTCCATGATACATAAATCTGGACTTTCAATTAGCAAGGTTAATGTATTTTAAATGTTATATATAAACATACAACTTTATTGAATCAAGTGTGATAAAGATGATATGGGAGCAATTAACTATAAATGTTAGTCTGAAGTCGTATCAATCATTCGTTTTTCCCTTTAGACTCAGCTTATATTAGACATTAAAAAGAAATGAACCTAACATTTTGTGTTGTAAAAGGTGCTTTACATATCAGTTCACTTGATTTTTACAACATTCTTGAGTATTATCATTAAAATTTTTCAGAAATGGAACATGAAGCCTACAGAGGTTAACAAATTTGCCCAAGGTTATGTTGTTAACAAACTTGAAGATTTAAAACAAGATTTGTCTTAAGTCTGAATTGTAATATGCCATTATGTCTTTGTATTTAAATCCTATGTGGCAAATTAAATACATTTTAGAACAAACTTCAAATTCTAACAATTAATCTAAAAATCATGATAGACTGACTTACCCTTCAAAACTAGTTGGAAAACAACTTCATGACAGAAGTTCAAGCTTTTGATGAATAATATATTAGTGAGGTTATTTGCTTTAAAGTTTTCCATTTCTATCTAAAGTTTATCTACTATTTATCTATCTAATCTCAAGAGTCAGAAGAAAAAAAGCTAGTTATCTAGATCAATCACCTATCTCCCTGTTCTCTTTCCCTGGCAATCTAAATAACTTCTCACCTTGACAACATTTGTGGGATATGTATCTAACCTACAAATAGTTACTCTGGAAGTTTTTCTCCCTTTCAGAAGCTGGGTTTTTATCCCTGAAAATTCATACAATTTACAGAATTTAAATGGCTCATAACAGCTCAACTTTTACCCTATGAAAAATGTCCTTGACAGAAAACCAACCACCACATGTTCTCACTCATAAGTGGGAGTTGAACAATGAAAACACATGGACCCAGGGAGGGGAACATCACATAACAGGGCCTGTTGGGGGGAAGGGGGAAAGAAGAGGGAGAGCATTAGGACAAATACCTAACGCAGGTGAGGCTTAAAACCTAGATGACAAGCCTGGTGTGGTGGCTCACGCCTGTAATCCCAGCACTTTGGGAGGCCAAGGCAGGTGCATCACGAGGTCAAGAGTTCAAGACCAGCCTGACCAACATGGTGAAACCCCATCTCTACTAAAAATACAAAAAAAATTACCCGGGCATGTTGGCATGCGCCTGTAATCCCAGCTACTTAGGAGGCTGAGGCAGGAGAATCGCTTGAACCCAGGAGGCGGAGGTTGCAGTGAGCTGAGATCACGCCACTGCACCCCAGCCTGGGTGACAGAGCGAGACTCTGTCTCAAGAGAAAGAAAGAAAAAAAACCTAGATGATGGGTTGACAGGTGCAGCAAATCACCACGGCACATGTATACCTATGTAGCAAACCTGCACGTTCTGCACATATATCCCAGAACTTAAAGTAAAATAAAATTTAAAAAAATTTTTGAAAAAAAAAAAAAGAAAAATGTCCTTAATAAACAGTAGGAATGCAATCAGTGAAAAAAAGATCTTTACCACATCAGGCAGATACGAGGTAAAATATCTTTATGCTTTAGATGGCTATAATTAGAAATTCCCATGACTTGAGAGAATATATTACCAGCTATGTTAAAATTAATTATAAGCTAATTTTAAAAAGTAGAATACAGTATTCTCTTCCAACAAACTGATAATTAAAACTATTTGACTACAATTTTAAGTATTTTAAAAACTGGCTCAAACCTGGACTTAAATTCACAATTTTGTGAATCTGTTACAGATAGAAGACCATGCAAAGTTCTTTGAGAATTCAAAGGTAAACTAAAATTCATGTACATAAAGTAGTGTAAGTTCTTAGAAAAAATATAAACTAATAGCTTGAGGAGATTAGGGGAGGGCCCATGGAAGATCACCCATTTAACTTAGACCTGGAATAACAGAATTTTAAAAGGCAGAGATAAAAGTAGATGTGAGAGATTTAAGAATGTAACATAGAACAGGTTAGATTTGATAAATGACTAAATAGTTGAGAAGAGACTTTGTGATAAAACTTAAAATTTTTAAGGTACAATGATTCAGGATTGGAACAGCATTAAGAGAGATGGGATGACAGAAAGAACAGTGAAAAGCATTTCAAACATGAATTTGAAATATCCGCTAGGTATGAAGGAAGTTTTGTCTGGCAATGAAGAATTACAACTTGGGAGACAAGACTGGAGCCAAAGATTGATTTAGGAGTTTTACGCATAAAAGTAATCAATGATGTTAATGAAACTTAATAAAATGGCTGGGGAAAAAAGTATAATGGGTGATAGAAGGTCTAATAATAGAAATCTCGAGAATAAGGAGAAGAGCTAATGAAGAAAAAAAGTATCAATGAAAGAAGTAGGAGAAAAACAGATGGGCTCATATGAAGTAAGTCCTTTTGGAGGAAAGAGGAAGGCTGATCAAAAATTTCAAATGTTAAAGAGAAGAAGGTTGTGGTTTGAAAAGACCACTGGATTTATCAAAGAGAATGGATACTGGATATACCTGAGAATACTATCAATAGATTACTGGGTAAGTGGAAGATGAATGAATCAATGAAGAGGGACAGATTTAAATCCCATGATCTAGACCTGCTTGTACAGGTTTATTTTTTTCCTACAATGAAAAAAAGATACAGAGTAACTTTTTAATATCTGCTTTAGGAAGTTTGAGTTCTTTATTCAACTTGAAATATAAAATATACAGAAGGAAATTTTAGTTACAGTACTACCTTTAGGAGTTCCTTCACTTCCAGCAGGGGAGCATACTGGCTGTGGAGATCTCAAGGGAAAAGATGCAGCATTCCTCATTGTTGAAGAATCTCCATCCTAAAAATAGAGTATACAATTTATCTTTTGAATGACAGGAGAGGCTTTATAGAAATCTTAAAGAGAACCAATAAGAGACATAAATTACTGACAGGTAAAGTGTTGGAATTCAAAAGCATAATTCTTCTGCACTTTCCTGTTTTCTTCTTGGTATATCTTAGAAGAATTGAAATTGTATCCAAAAGAATCAACAGCCTAAGCATGGCAATGAATAAGAAAATTTGTATTACTAGTATGCTCCATTTTTGTTTGCTTTTTTCTACCAAAGGAGCTATGAGTACTCTACCAGCTGGTAAATGTCTTGAGGGCAGAGTTTATTGTCATCTGTATTATCCTTAGACACATGCAGCTTATGTAAAATACAACAAATCAATAACAAGGCAAATTTCCAGAATATGGAATATTTTAATAACATCAAGACAACATTAAATTTCAGACACAAAAGTCTGTACAAGTATTAGAGGGAAAAGGAGTCAAGTACTAATAAATAAAGGCTCATTATCTTAAAAAAAAATTTAGTGTGAGCAGTATTAACCTAAAACTGAAGTATTTCATTAAGAACCTAAACCTCGAGGCCAGGGGTCAGCCAACTATTTTTTTTTTTTTTTTCCAGGGAGTCTCTGTCGCCCAGGCTGGAGTGCAGTGGCCTGATCTCCACTCACTAAAAGCTCCGCCTCCCGGGTTCACGCCATTTTCCTGCCTCAGCCTCCCGAGTAGCTGGGACTACAGGTGCCTGCCACCACGCGCAGCTAATTTTTTTCTGTTTTTAGTAGAGACGGAGCTTCACTGTGTTAGCCAGGATGGTCTCCATCTCCTGACCTTGTGATCCACCTGCCTCGGCCTCCCAAAGTGCTGGGATTACAGGCGTGAGCCACCGTGCCCAGCCAGCCAACTTTTTTACATAAAGGAACAGAGAATAAATATTTCAGACTCTGTGGGCCACACACAGTCTCTGTCACATACTGCTTTTTTTAAATTTTTTAAAATAACTCTTTATAAACGTAAAAACCATTCTCACTTTGTGGTTCAGGCTACTGGTCACACTTGACCAATCCTACTCTAGACTAAGCTCTGTATGTGCAGAAGCCATGTTGTACTCAGTAGCTAGTATAATGATATACGGTAGGTATCATTCAAATTTTGAAATGGAAATAATAGGTTATATGACAAATATTAGAACTATTTTATCACCTTAATGATAATATATTACATACGTCACTACTTAGCCTGTGCACCATGTGTAGGTAGTCCTCACTTGAACCATGTCTAGGATTATCAGCATGATGATTAGCTGAATTGCCAGACAACGGACCAGAAACTTTATTATCGTGTATGTTTCTCAAACCACCTGCAACAATGGGACTTGATACCGACGCTGAAATTAATAAGAATAAAAAAAAGTTTATTAAAAAATTCTTAACATTCTTGGAGAATAGTAATTATTCACAAATATTTTAAGCATATAGAAATTACAGAGAATAATATAACAGATACTCATGTACTGACTACTTAGTTTGATCAAATCTTAACACTCTGCCAGATTCCGATCTGTTTTTGAAAAGAACTAAAACATTACAAATATAGTTGAAGATCTCCATTTATCTGTTATTTCTCTCCTCTATTCCTTTCCTTTTACTCCTTAGAGGTAACCACTATTTTGACTTGGGTTTATTCTGCCTATGTGTTATCTTTATACCTTTGCTATGCATGAATATATTCCTAAGTAATTCATTGTGTTTTTACATTATAATTTTATATAGGTGATATATGTATCTATCCTTATATAACTTGTTTTTCCATTTAATATTATGTTGAGATTATATATATTTTTTATATATACAGTTTTAAATTCTTTTATTTATTTTAGACAGCTCTGTTGCCCAGGCTGGAGTTCACTGGCATGATCATAGCTCACTGTAAGCTCAAACTCCTGGGTTCAAGTGATCCTCTTGCCTTAGCCTTCTGAGTAGCTAGGACTACAGAAACCTGCCACCACACCTGGCTTTTTCTTTTTTTTGGTAGAGATAGGGTCTTGCCATGTTGCCCAGGCTGGTCTTAAACTCCTGGCTTCAAATGATCCTTCTGCCTTATCCTCCCAAAGCACTGGGATTACACGCAGATGTGAGCCACTGTGCCTGGCCTAAATTCATTTCTTTTGTACAGTACTCATTTCATACAGTACTCTGCTGTATGATGTACACTATTTATTTGTTCTTTCTTACGTGGATGTTCAAATTGCTTAAAATGCTTGCTGCCATAAACAATGCTGCAATGTATGTTCTTGTACATGAGGACTCTTTTTATAAATGTGTAAGAGCTCTGGGTGCTAATACCTAGCAGTGAAATTGCTGGGTATGCATATTTTTAAACCTTACCAAATAACAGATTACTTATGACCATTTGTATTCATTGGTAGCATATGAGAGTTCCCACTGTTGTATATCCTTGCCAATAATTTTCATCATTCTAAGGGTAGGAAACATTTCTAATAGTCACTTGTATCTTCTAAAAGCCTTACAGTTTTGGTTTTTCAGTTAGGTATTTAACCCATGTAAAACTCATTTTTAAGTGTGAGACAGGGATCCAATGTTACTTGTTTCCATATGAATAACTAGCTGTCTCTGCATCATTAATTAAAGAAATCATTCTTTCCCCCATTAAGATACGATGTGATAGGGACCAAGTTTCCATTTGTCCATGGGTATGTTCCTAAGCTCTTCATCATGTTCCACTTCACTATGTGTTATTTTTCCATGCCTGCACAAATCTTGACTGCTGTTAGACTGAGCTGCTACACTTCATTCCTTATTATTTTGTCTATTCTTGAACTTCTACTATATGAATTTTTAGAAGCAGGTTGAATTTCACAAAAACCTTTCTTGAGATTTTTTATCAGTGTTATACTGAATTTACAGATATGGGTATAATAATCTTTACCCTACTGAGTCTTCCTATCCATGAAGATGGCACAACTCTTCATTTTCTTAAGTTTTCTTCTATCTCTTTCAAAAGTTTTGTAATTTGCTCCACAAAAGTCTTTTAAATCTTTCATTAAATTTATCCTAGGTATCTTGTGGTGTTCCTTTAAATTGTTAATGATATCAAAAAAGATTATAATTATACCTGCTTATTTCTGGTACACAAAAATGCAATTAATTTCATTATAATGATGTTGTATCCAGTAACTAAGTGGAATGCTTTTATTAATTCTAGTATCTTGTCTGCAGCTTATCTCAGATTTTCTATGAAGACAATTATATCACCTGAAAATGACACTTTTTTCTTCCTTACTAATAATTATACATAGTTTTAACGCTTCTTTTCTTCCTGTATTGGCTGGGACACCCACTAAATAAATGTGATTATAGGTATTCATGACCTGTTCCTGAATTGAAACAAAATGTTTCTAATTTTTTTCTACCACTAGGTAAGATTAAATCAATCTCTTCTCTTTTTTTTTCCCCCCATACAGATGGGGTCTTGCTGTATAGCACAAGTTAGACTCAAACTCCCGGGCTTAAGTGATCCCCCTGTCTCGGCCACTTGAGTAGCTGGGACTACAGGTGTGTACCGTCACACTCAGCTTAATGTATTTTTTCTTTTTTTTTTCGAGACGGAGTCTCACTCGGTTGCCCAGGCTGGAGTGCAGTGGGCGATCTCAGCTCACTGCAAGCTCCGCCTCCCAGGTTCACGCCATTCTCCTGCCTCAGCCTCCCAAGTAGCTGGGACTACAGGCGCCCGCCACTACGCCTGGCTAATTTTTTTTGTATTTTTAGTAGACACGGGGTTTCACCATGTTAGCCAGGATGGTCTTGATCTGCTGAAATCGTGATCCACCAGTCTTGGCCTCCCAAAGTGCTTAATGTATTCTTATTCAGTGAAAAGTTTTATTTTTTTTTTATTTATTTTTTTTTGAGACGGAGTCTCGCTCTGTAGCCCAGGCTGGAGTGCGGTGGCCGGATCTCAGCTCACTGCACGCTTCGCCTCCCGGGTTCACGCCATTCTCCGGCCTCAGCCTCCCGAGTAGCTGGGACTACAGGTGCCCGCCACCTCGCCCGGCTAGTTTTTTGTATTTCTTAGTAGACACGGGGTTTCACCGTGTTAGCCAGGATGGTCTCGATCTCCTGACCTCGTGATCCACCCGTCTCAGCCTCCCAAAGTGCTGGGATTACAGGCCAGTGAAAAGTTTTAAATGACATGTATGGAAATTGAATCTTTCTGAATGCTCTTTTGAGACCTATTAAAAGGCTCACAGGACCCCAGCCCGATAATCTGAATTATACTGTCTTCTACTAACCAATTCATATATATATCCAATTTTGTCACATTGGTTGATAACACTGCTTATTTTATTTTATTTTATTTTTTGAGACAGTGTCTCACTCTGTTGCTCAGGCTAGAGCGCAGTGGCGTGATCTCAGCTCGCTGCAACCTCTGCCTCCCAGGCTCAAGCCATCCTCCCACCTCAGCCTCCAAGTAGCTGGGACTACAGGCACACACCACCATGCCTGGCTAATTTTCTGTAGAGAGAGATGGAGTTTCACCATGTTGCTCAGGCTGGTCCTCAGCTGCAAGCAACCTGCCCGTTCTGGCCTCCGAAAGTGCTAGGATTATAGGAGTAAGCAACCATGCCTGGCCTGGTTTCTTAATATTTGTTTAAAAATGTTGTTTCACCTTAAGGCTTAAGGATCACTTAAGCCCAGGAGTTTGAGTCTAGCCTGTGCAATACAGCAAGACCCCATCTGTATGGAAAAAAAAAAAAGAGAAGAGATTGATTTAATCTTACCTAGTGGTAGAAAAAATTAGAAACATTTTATTTCAATTCAGGAACAGGACATGAATGTTCACGTATGATGACTGATTTATAATTTTGCTTTCTCATACTCCCCTCACTTCACCTGGTTTTGGTATCCAGATTGTAATTTAACTTTATAAAAAGAGTTGAGAAAGTGTTGCTGTTTTTCTTTTTTCTGGAATGGATTAAGATTAGAATATCTCTTCATTCGATGTTTGATAGAACTTGTTAAAACAGTCTGAGTATGTTTTTATCTCTTTCCCTTTCTTTCAAGGGAGGTAGATTTTGGACTACTGAGTGAGGTATATGAATTTTAAATTATATGATAGATATTGTCAAACAAATGGTTCTCTAAAAAAGTTGCACCAATTTATATCACTATGAAGACTGAAATGTTTATCAATTTGATATAAAATTTTATTTCATCTTAATTTTGAATGCATGCCTTTATGAGCTAAGGTGACCACAATTTCATATATTTATTAAATCTTTCTGTATCGACTTGGCTATTCATTTCCAGTAAATTGCCTGTTTACTTCTTTCATTTCTGTCTTCTTACAGATCTGTATGAGATTTCAGTATTAAAAAAATCAATACTTTGTGTTTACAATAAATGCATATTTCCCCATATTTGTTTTATATTTATGTAATTTATAGATTTATGTTCTCTTATACACAAATTTATAATTAATCTTTTTTTTTTTTTTTTTCATTTCTACAATCCAGGTTTTCGGTCTGCTTAGAAATAACGCCTTCTCAACTCTTAGAATACCAAAACTTTGCCCAAATGTTTTTCTTATAATTTTATGACTTAAAAAATATAAACAGCTTATTAATCTAGAACACTTTTGCTTTCGGTGATCCAGGAATCCAGCTAAAATTGCAAAATACCTAGACAATCACCAACATCATTTATTAAACAATCCATTCTTATATGCTGATTTTAAAATGTAATCTTTAGAATGATAGAATTTTTAAACATCATTTTTCCAATGATTGTGTAAAAACCGATAAAATGAGATTCACTGAATGTTACACCCTTTAAGTAAAAGATTAATGGGAAATTGCATATTTACATGATATCAAAGTATCATCCCACAGATTATTTATGAATTGCAAAGGGAAAAATATGTACTTTTACAATAAAGAGAGGTTCACCACCTAAACACCACTGATATACTGAGACCATTTTATGATAATGATAAGATACAATGTAAAGTGCACAACATTGCTTATCAAGTACTCTTGCCAAAAATGTGTAACTAGAAACTAGTAAAACCTTAAAGCTAACTTCTACTTGATAGGAAATACAGAAAACAAATTAAGCAACACCAGCAGAAAAGAGTGGAGTTTAGAATATGAAATATTCTACAACGAAAGTGGCCAAACTCTTCAAAAACCAAAAATTAGTGTCATGGGGGGAAAAAGGTATCAGACTGCTTTAGATTAAAAGAGCCTCCATAAGAGATGCAAAAATCAAATGCAATGTGTGAAAAGCTAGATTTGAACATGCTTTGAAAAGATATTAAAGTCATATTTAGGACAAGTGGATTGGTAAAAGTCAAATATATTCTGGATATTAGATGATACCACAGAACTGACCTTAAGTTTTTTACAATTATTACCTTTGGTTTTTATATAGGAGCATATCCTTCTTAGCAGATATACTTAAGGACAAAGTGGCAGGATACCTGTTGGTGAAGGGGTTCATTGTGCTAATCTTAGAACTTTCTGCAGTTAAATTTTTGTAATATAAAGTTGAAAAAAAAAATGCAACCTTTCTCAATAGTCTAAATTGTCCTATTTCTGCATTCTCTCTGTCCTACTGACCTATCCACTTGTTCCCTGCCAGACTAATTTTTTCCCTTTTCAAAGAAAATTATGTTTTATTATTGACAGATAATAGAGGCATAGATTTCTGGGATACACGTGGTAATTAAATACATTCATATAATTTGTAAAGATTGCATCAGTGTAATTGAGATATCCACCACCTTAAATATTTGTCTTTTCTGTATGGGAAAAACATTCAAATTATCTTCTTCCAGCTATTTTGAAATATAGATTGCTGTCAACTAGTCACCCTACTGAGCCATCCAACACTAAATGTTATTTCTCCTATCAAACAGTATATTTGTCCCCATTAATCAAGCTCTTTTCATCGCCTCCCTCCTCTACCCTTCCCAGCCTCTGGTAACTTCCAATCTATTCTCTATCTTCTTAAGATCCACTTTAATTGTCACATATGAGTGAGAACATATAATATTTGTCTGTGCTTTGCTTATTTCACTTAACATAATGACCTCCAGTTCCCTCTATGTTGCTCAAAATGACAGGACTTTACTCTTTTTTTATGGCTAATATTCCATTGTGTATACATATACCTTTTCTTTATTTATTCATCCACTGATGGACACTTGTTTGATTCCATATTTTGGCTATTTTGTGAATAGTACTGCAATAAACATGGGCTTGCATCCCTTCAGTATACTGATTCCCCTTCTTTTGGATATATACCTACTAATGGAATTGCTGGATCATACAGTAGCTCTATTTTTAGTATTTTGAGAAACTGCCATACAGTGTTCCAAAGGCTGTATTAATTTACATTCCCACCAACAGTATATGAGGCTTCCCTTTTCTCCACATCTTCACCAGTATTCACTATTACCTATATTTTTGAAAAAGGCCATTTTAATTAAGGCAAGATAATATCTCACTGTGCTTTTTATTTGTATTTCTCTGATGATGAGTGATGTTCGGCATTTTTTGCTGTATCTGCTGGCCATTTGTATGTCTTCATTTGAGAATGTTTACTCACACCTTTTGGCTATCTTTTAATTTGTTTTTGTTATTATTGTTTTGGTAATGAGGTCCTTATATATTATTGATATTCTAGTTATTAATCACTTGTCAAACAGTTTGCAAATATTTTCTCCCATTCTGTGGGCTGTCTCTTCACTTCGTTGATTGTTTCTTTTGCTGTACAGAAGCTTTTTAGCTTGATGTAATCCCATTTGTCTATTTCTTCCTTTGGTTGCCTGTGCTTTGAAATCTTAAACAAAAAGTATTTTGCACAGACCAACATCCTGGAGTGTTTCTTCAATGTTTTCTTCTAGTAGTTTCATAGTTTCATGTCTCAGATTTAAGTATTTAATCCATTTTGAGTTTATTTTTCACAGCATTATTTATCGAAGAGACTGTCCTTTCCTCCTTTTATGTACTTGGTGCCTTTGTCAAAAGTAAGTTGTCTGTAAATATCTGTATTCTCTCTGGGATTGGTATGTGTGTTTTTATGCTAGCAACAAGCCGATTTGGTGACTATAATGTATTTGGTTACTTTGTAATGTATTTTTAAGTCAGGTAGTGACTTTGTTCTTTTTCCTCAGGATTGCTTTGGCAATTTGGGGTCTTTTTTGGTTCCATGTAAATTTTTTCTATTTATGTGAAGAATGTCATTGGTATTTTGATAGGGATTACACTGAATATGCAAACTGTTTTGGGTAGTACTGACTAAATTTTTTTATTTAGAATAACTTTAATATCTGGGTGAGGCTAATCCCCGACTAAGGTTTTTATTTCTTTATCTGAGCGTTTCTAAGAAATGACACAATACTGAATAGGTCCTCAAACTATATTAAATAGCTAAGTTGATTTTGTTAAAAAACAACACATTTCTTAGAGTTAAAATTTACACTCTTTTTTATGCACATTCATGTGTATATGGACATTTACACAAGAAACAGATGTGCTCTTCTGACATTTTTCATCTAATTAATTACATGTAAAATGTCCCTCAGATTTTTGTGTACCAGAGTATACCAGTATATTACAAATATTAAGCATCTACATATACACATAGATATGTACGTATGGCACTCACACTCAATTCAGTAATTTTCTAAGTGTCTATTTCTTTTCGAGACAGACCTCAATTTGTCACCCAGGCTGGACTGCAATGGTGTGATCATGGCTCACTGTAGCCTTGACCTTCTGGGTTCAAGCAATCCTTTTACCCCAGCCTCCTGAGTAGCTGGGACTACAAGTAACTGCCACCATGCCTGGTTAATTTTTTTTTTTTTTTGTAGAGACAGGGTTCCACTGTGTTGCCCAGGCTGGTCTTGAGCTCCTGGGCTCAATTGATTCTTCTGCCCCAGCCTCCTACAGTGCTGGGATTACAGGCGAGTACCACCGCACCTGGTTGTGTCTATTTCAAATGTGTCAAATTTGCTTCCCAGTTTCTCCTTGAGTTCGTGCGTAAAAAAAGCTCAACCTAATATTTCATTATCTAGTTTTGGGAAACCAGAGTTAGCTGTTTTGATGGATGACAAAGTTAAAAGTTTATAAATTAATAACTTTATTAATGAATAAAGTTTCAACTTCATGCATAATAAACAAGAACACACATGTAGAAATTAGTGACTGAAAGCAAATTTTTAAAATTTGCTGTTAATTAAGGAGGACAAAAATAAAGATGTTTTGTATTATCCTTTGCACTTTTCTGCTTTAAAAAATTTCTTTAAAACATATAAATTTATACTAATAATAAATCAATTATTTAATAACCATGAAATATATCTCAAGGAAATATAACCTTAAAAAGACATCATAATATTAACGTTATGACATTAAGAACTAATAATCAAGTGAGAATTGGTAATTTAATCTCAAATTTTTGCATCTAAGATTAATTTTCCTCTACTGTACTACAGTAAATTTTTACAGTATAGTAAGTTTTTCATAGTAGTCATCCCTCAGTATCCATGAGGGATTGGTTCCAGTATCTTCTGTGAATACCAAAATCTGCAAATGCTCAAAAGTTCCTCATATAAAATGCACAATACCTGCATATAGCCCTATGCACTATATAGTACTTTAAATCATCTCTAGATTACTTACAATGCCTATACAATGTAAGTGCTATGTAAACAGTTGCTATACTGTATTGTTTATGTAATAATGACAAGAAAACATGCCTGTACATGTTCCGTACAGACTCAATTTTTTTTTTCCAAATATTTTCACTCAGCATTTGGTTGAATCCATGATGCAGAACCCATGTATGTGAAAGGCTGACTGTATCTACTTTACAATTAAAATGTAAATGTCCCTTGGCTTAGTGCTAATGTAAGAAGAAGGAGCAATTTTAAAAAACGCAATTCTTCTTAATTTCATACCTAAATATACTTAGTTATATAATAACTGAATCCAAAAAGCCAAAATGACACTGCTCCTTTCACCTCCTAAAATGACAAATTTTCAAATGGTAAGTGTAACATGTTTTAATGATTTAAACCATATCTTTAAAAAGGTTCACTGACAAGTAAGTATACAGTATAGTATTTTAGTTTGTGTTTAATAATTATATTTTGAAAAACAAATTTGCTTGGAATTAAAGCACTTGGACATTCCCAGTAAAGTTACAAACAATTTTCTTACCTTGCTGCATCTGTGGATGTGTTGTGTAACTTGAAGGATGGGAATATGGCATGTATCCTGCAGGGCTTTGTGGGGCGTATGGACTAGGCACTGGGCTATTTTGCTGTGGCATAAATCTGTTCCCAGAGCTTGTCTGTGGTGGCACAAACCGGCTAAAACCCAAAATCCAAATAAAAAATGTAAGGAAATAAAATAAACATGCTATTCCTTGAAATTTGACTGTCACAAAGTCCTCTGAACTCTAGTTTATATATGTACAATCTATGCAAATAGAAGAATCTTGCAAAATAGTCAAATAATATACAAAAATTGTTTGCAATTCATAATCAAAGAGTTACAATAAAAAAGTTTTTAAAAGCAGGTAATTTGTTTACTTATATAAAAGTACCAATCTGTTTAAGGTACTTAAAGCCATGTTCCCTAAATCTTACCTCAAACACATTAGTTATTTTAACATTCTTTTGTCTGTATGAAATTACATTACTAAGATGGTAGCTACTTCAATTAGCATATTAGACTATTTCCATATACAACATTTTAAGGCAAATGCACAAGTGAATTACTATTTAAGTATTTCAACTATTTAAACTCTAAATAATCCACCATTACCTAAATGTATGAACCATATATTCACCAGCATATTCACCACAGAAGACATTTAATAAATGATATATACACATATTACCTGGAGGGGCTATGTGAGATAGTGGTTTGTTGATAATTGGAAGATGCAGGACTACTGTGCATGGAATTCTGAGAAAGTTTATACTGAGACATCATCATTCCTATGCAAAACACAAAAATATAGAATGTTATTTTCTTCTAGCAGTAAAGTGTCCTTTAAATAACTGAAATCAGTTATTCTTTCACAAACATGCCAGAGATTTTTTTTGATCAATGTTTTCATTTCAAAGAGCAAAATATAGACACTGTAAAACTGTAAATTTCAAGAACAATTTTATTACAGCACCATTTTCCATAAAACTAATTCAGGACTAGAAACAGAGATTATAATATTTTTAAAAATTTTACTTGCTTACTCAATATTCTATTATTTAGTCTTAGAATTCAAAAGATTTTTTAAAAAGTTGTCTTATCTAACCTCGCACCTAACACAATACACTTCCTTCTACAACAGGACTCAGAGTAGTTTTTATTACATGAATATTTTATCATATACACCTTTCATGCTTGGGAACTTAATTTCAAAAAGCTATTTGTATTATGGTTCAGACATAGGTTTTGAAAAGTACTTTATTTATGGGTCAAAAGTTTGAATTCCTGCAATTTCCATCTGAATGTCTTTTGAAGCAAAACCGAATGTACCTATTCCTTCTTTCACAATAACTCTTTGTCACATAGTAGGGATTAACAGAATATTTGATTAAAAAATAAAAACCTGAGAACAGCGTTCTGGTTCTTACATTTATTTTCAAGCCAGACATTATTTCTCAAATATTATGCAAATGGCATTTCATTATACAGGAGACACAGAAAAATTCACTTATTTAGATATTTCAGAATCAGATAAAAATCTATAAATAACACCCTGAATTTTCTTATGATTTCTATAGCCAAACTCTTTTTTGGGAGCTGCAAACATCAAATTATATTTCCAAATTTCATTTCCTGCTGTTGTTGCAAAAAGTGCCTTTCACTAGAAATATTCATACAGAAGTTCATTTGCTAAGAGTACTACAAAAGGGATTGTAGCTGAAAGAAATTAGGTTTCAAAATCACCTCTCAGTCTACCATTGAAGGGTGTTTTCTTAAGTATGTAGTCTAAATTTCAACTTCTGACTTTTCTTTTCCAACTCAAACTCAGCAAAAAATTGTTTTGCTCCATAGCTTAATAGCTTAATTACTATAATTATTGTTGCTGGAGGTTTTTTTTCTTTTTCTTTTTCTTTTGGAGGGAGATGAATACTCAATGAGACAGGAGTTAAAAAGCTTTTCCCCCATGAACTAACAGTCATCACTGGGACAAACTGGAATTACTAGTTTGAAAGCAATGGCTTTCTAAATAAAAGGGATAAATGAAATTCTTACAGTCCTTTTCAATTAGCTCTAAGTTCCAAAGAACTATGATTAAAGTGATTTGCATTTTATTAAATTTTCTCCACATGCATGACTCATATTTAAACTTACCAACCCCCAAATCAACTTTTTAAATTTCTATTTTATTTTTATTTTTTATTTTTTAATGAGACAGGATCTCTCTGTGTTGCCCAGGTTGGTCTCGAACTCCTGGGCTCAAGCAATCCTCCTACCTTGGCCTCCCAAGTGCCGGGATTACAGGCGTGAGCCACCACGCCCAGCCAGCTTTTAAAATTTCAAAGCCATTTATCACCAGGAAAATGCTTTAATTAAAAAAAAAAAAACATGCAACTAATCGATTAATTTTAAATGCTAGTTTATGCTTTTACAATGTAGGGTATATAGAAATCAATGTTTTGGACTAAAAAACAAGTGTATGTAGTATAAAACACAAAATATGTGACTGAGAGGTGAATACTCAAGTTTTTATTAGAGTGATTTACTACCCAAATACTCAAAAATGTAAGCTGCAAAAATGTAGTATTAGTAACCTTAGATCCATTTATCCAATACTAGATTTACTCACATTCTCATGTAACTAATACTCCCACTCTATTAGTCTTTCTTCCAATCAACTCTTTCCATAATTTCTTTCAATTCCAACATTTTTCCAGAAAGTATTCATAACTCTAGCTTCCTCCATTATTTATATCTGTCTCCTACTACTGCAATCTAACTTATTAGTTCTGGTGAAGACAGAGCACTGTCCTGCATACCTACCTTCAACTTGCTAAAAGGCAAGTCAGTCAGAAGCATCCCCATTATGCATTTTGAGGAATCGACAGTAACTATGCAATTGCTTTCAAAATACCATTCAAACAACACAAATACACAGAATCAGCAAAGTAACATTATTTAAAGGAAACGGAATAGGAAGCATCATGGAAGTGCTGCCAACAAAGTAAACCAGAATGAATTTGGCAAAATTATTTTATTTTTTTTCTTTTTTTTGAAGACAGGATCTTGCTCTGTTGCTCAGGCTGGAGTGCAGTGGTGCAATCTCAGCTCACTGCAGCCTTGACCTCCTGAGTTCAAGCGATCCTCCCACTTCAGCCTCCCAAGTAGCTGGGACTACAGGTGCACGCCATAACAGCTAGCTAATTGTTGTATTTTTTTGTAGAGACAGGCTGGTCTTGAACTCCTGGCCTGAGGCAATCCACCTGCCTCAGCTTCCCAAAGTGCTGGGATTACAGGTGTGAGTCACCATGCCCGGCAAATACAGTTATTTAATTAACAAAGTTGAACTTTCTGAAGTTGTCTAAGCTATTCCCTCCCTGACTATTTTATTCTTGAGAGCCAAACAGGCACTTGGGCTTGTCAAATTCGGTAAACTTGAACAGAACAATGCTCTTAACCTAAAGGTACTCCGTGACTACATAAAAATTATGTCTGTGTTGGATGTAATATTTTTATTATTTTATAATACTATGAATCAATTTGTCTTTAAAAATACTTAACCAATTTTTCTGTTGCTAAGGCAACAGGAGTATTAAATCAATTACTAGAAAACCATGAATACAGAATCACAATCAGTATTAAAACTCTATATACCTGCTACAATGTACATGTTCAAAAGCTTTGCAAATATTTGATTAATGAAAGACTTATTTCAAATTAATTCTGATTTTCCAAAACAAAAAAAAATTTTTAAGCTGAGTAAACTGATATATTCCAAAATATGTAACAAAATACACTTAAAACTTTATCTAATTCTCAAGGAATTTAGTTACATATTAAACTACAAGAATCTTATCAATTTAGTTTCCTTCTTGTTCTTGGCTTGACTGAAGGCATAAACATGGCATTCCTGATAGGCCAGCTTGTTAAAGAAGACACCTGGATTTAAATATGTATAAAACAAGTTCTGATATGGGAATTCAGTTATTAAGAAACTCACCACTTTGTACATATCTGTTCTGCATGCTTTTCTCCCTGAAAACATTAGGACTCCTTGCCAGGACGGCCTGCAACAAGACTGGTATGTCACCTTCTGGGTCATCACTGCCAAGGTTATCTTTCAACTCTCTGGCATTGAGAAAATAAATATCAAAAATTAAAATGGTGACTGATTCTTAAGAAGACTTATCGTATAAAAGTAAATCACACTGGTATGGCCAACGATATGAATTTTCTCTTTTTTTTTTTTGAGACGAAGTATTGCTCTTGTCCCCCAGGCTGGAGTGCAATGGTGCAATCTCGGCTCACTGCAACCTCCACCTCCCAGGTTCAAGTGATTCTCTTGCCTCAGCCTCCTGAGTAGCTGGGATTACAGGTGCCTGCCACCACGTCCAACTAATTTTTGTATTTTTGTATTTTTAGTAGAGATGGGATTTCACCATGTTGGCCAGGCTGGTCTTTAACTCCTGACCTCGAGTGATCTGCCCACCTCAGTCTCCCACAGTGCTGGGATTACAGGCATGAGCCACCACAACCGGCCCAACAGTTATGAATTTTCAAATATGCTATCCCTGGGAGAAATATAATTATCAAAAATAACAGAGGGATTCTTCTAAGGACACTCTTTTTTCTTCATTTTACTTTACACAGTCGGGGAAAAAAGCCCAAAACACTATTTTATTGAACTAAGAGTTTAATAATTTCCAAGTAGTTTTAGAATAGAAAAGAAATATATTCTATTCTAAACTACTCAAAATAATGGAAGGGTAGCGAAGTGATAGTTATACAAAAAGTTGATATTTGTTATTGGAATATATTTTCTTACATCTGAATATGAGTGACTCTGACTTTCTGGGAATGTCTTACAAATAAGATATTGTTGCCACACTGATTAAGACAAGAGCCAGAGGTTATGTAATTTTTCCATCTTATATTGTTTTCTCAAATAATGTCATGGTGGGGGGAAAGCAGAAACCAAACAGCAAATTTCAATACCTTCACAGCAGCAATTTTCAATAAACTTTAATGTAAGTAGCAAATTAAATTCACAACCATGGAGATGATGATAAAACTAAGCATAGGCAGTGTTTTAATTTTACATTATACATGTCAATGTTCTACTCATTGGATCTAACCATGAAGACCTATAAAGATGTTGTCCAATGATAAGACTCACTACATTTCTAGGGCAATCTTAAGGGAGCTCTCCATAAAATAAGTCCTTATTTTATGTGTGCTATTTCCTTTACATCTTTAAATATTTGGTGAAAACTACTGAATAAGTATGTACAAGCATAAGAAGTGATTTAGAGGCTGGGCGTGGTGGCTCACGCCTGTAATCCTAGCACTTTGGGAGGCTGAAGTGGGTGGATCACCTGAAGTCAGGAATTTGAGACCAGCCGGGCCAGTATGGTGAAAACCTGTCTCTACTTAAAATACAAAAATTAGCCAAGCATGGTGCTGGGGGCCTGTAATCCCAGCTACTCAGGAGGCTGAGGCAGGAGAATGGCGTGAACCCAGGAGGTGGAGGTTGAGTGAGCCAAGACCGTACCATTGCATTCCAGCCTGGGGGACAGAGCAAGACTCTGTCTCAAAAAAAAAAAAAAAAAAAAAAAAAAAAAAAAAAAAAAAAAAAGGTGATTTAAATATTGCTGAATTTTGGGAGTGACAAAATATTAGTAGTAGTATACTTCTTTCTGATTTTAACCAATCATTTCTCAGCTTCTCTATTAGAAAATCCATTTAGTAAGCATCTCACCTTAGCGTCATCAGCTTTAAAAATGTCCCCAAAGTATGTACTGCATCTAATGCAGACACCTGTCCATTATAATGTGTTTATCCTCATTCCCCTACATGATGAATCTTTAAATTAAAAAAAAAAAAAAAAAGAATGTGAGGTTACATGAGTAACATTGTGTGGTGGGATATGAAGGGATAAGAATGAGAAATTTTACTTTTTACACATTTTTGTGTTGTTGTTATAAATATGATTTGGTTTTGTAGTGAAAAAAATATAATTTTTTTTCCCCAGTGCAGTGGCGTGATCTTGGCTCACTGCAACCTCTTCCTCCCGGGTTCAAGTGATTCTCCTGCCTCAGCCTCCCGAGTAGCTGGAACTAAGGCATGTGCCACAATGCCCAGCTAATTTTTGTATTTTTAGTAGAGACAGGGTTTCACCATATTGGCCAGGATGGTCTCAATCTCTTGATCTTGTGATCTGCCTGCCTGGGCCTCCCAAAGTGCTGGGATTAAAAGTGTGAGCCACCGCCCCTGGCCGAAAAATAAATTTTAAAAGGTATACCTGTGCAAAAAATTGTAAATATGCTATATAATTTAAATCAATTTTATTTAAAAAAGTTTACTGTGTGAATATACATACCTATAATTAGATGGTAGAGTAAATTCTAGGAAAACTTAGTCCCAAACTCTATAACAGCCTTTCATGGAGTTAGCCCTTGAATTCTTATATACTTCTCCTGAAAAGCATGTAAGCCTACTCCAAAAAGAGCTAGTAGCATAGTCTATTAGAGTCTGTGAATTTTAACTACTCTAGCAATATCAGGAAAAAGGGATATAGTTTCTTTTTTTTTTTTTTTTTTTTGAGACAGGGTCTCGCTCTTTCGCTCAGGTTAGAGTGCAGTGGCTCGATCTCGGCTCACTGCAAGCTCCGCCTCTCTGGTTCCCGCCATACTCCTGCCTCAGTCTCCTGAGTAGCTGAGACTACAGACGGCCGTCACCACGCCCAGCTAATTTTTTTTTTTTTTTGGTATTTTAGTAGAGACGGGGTTTCACTGTGTTAGCCAGGATGGTGTTGCTCTCCTGACCTTGTGATCCGCCTGCCTCGGCCTCCCAAAGTGCTGGGATTACAGGCGTGAGCCACCGCGCCCAGCCAGGGATATAGTTTCATGACCAGATCTCTGCAAAGACGATCGATCCCCCAAGATAAGTTCAAAAGAGCTGAAAAAATATCCATAGAGCTACATGGGTCAGAGTTATCTAAAAATTGCCTATTTAAATCTCATTAATCTATTATCGCAATAAGACTATATTCTCCCTTGGATACTGATATATTTTAAAAATAAACTATGCATCTAAAAATTTTTGAAATAAAACCAGGAATATGGATTCTCTTGGGCCAAAACTTTTTACTTATATTAGATATAAAATTGATCATACTTACATGTGATCTGTTGATACCTGGTTGAGGCTATGGACAAGCTGTGAAACCAAATTGTCATCCCTACAAGCCAAAAGGCAGTTCACCTCTTCTGCTATTCGTGCATTAAAGAGAAGGCTCTTTGTAGTTGTAGCAGGTAAAGGAGATGGAAGAGGCAGCTGGTTCAGGACTATTTGGAATAAAATCAGATTATTAGAAATTGAGTGACTGTAAGAAGTCTCTTTAGTGTTTATCTGTATTTTGGGATTAAACGTAAGTTATAAATATCAATGTGACAAATTATTAAAAAGCATTCCTCCTCTTCCTAACACACCTCAATCAACCCTACAAAACTCCCAAAACATCACTTGGACCATAATAGATTATACTAGTCTCTAGGAATAAAATTCAGCTCCCTTATATTCATCCTTGCTTTTCATTTCTTAAACAAATGACTAGCGAAAAGGGCATGGTTACAAACTAACTTCCAATGTAGCAATTCATTAATTTCATTTGTTCTTGTTTATAAGATTTATCAGAATCACTAGTACGCTCATACAAATAAATCAAATAACAGTATCTGACTCTTCATAAAACACAAGTAATATTTTTTAAAAGCTTAAGAATATACAAATAAATACTTCACTTTAGCGAGAAAGCATTCATAGCATAGAATTCTGTAAGAATATTAAAATATTCTTCTAAATTCCAAATTCCTAATTATCTCCTCTTTATTCTCTAATAGCAAACAAAAGAACATAAATGTTTTATAGTAGCTTAAACTCAGCTGTTTAATCTCTGTTCACCTAACAGAAATTTGTTCATTTATCTAAAAGTTAAGAAAGCTAACTAAAATGTCAGGTGTCTGTTTCTGGCTTAATTTCTAATCACCTATACAGTATAATTATTATGGTGCTCAGCCCCAATAGGTACGAACAGGATTTTCATTAATAAAAACACAGAAAATAAATTATTACCTAATAAACAGGGCTTCCTGCAAAGACAAAATATTGAGGTATAGCAAAGATCATGGGGAGAAAAACCAAAAAGAAATTCCTTATAGTATATCTGATTTTGTACTCCTGAAGTATTTATGCCTTACCTACAACAAAGTGATAATACCAGTTTCAAAAAGTTTTCTTACCTAATGCTAACCCAATCACCTACAGCACTTCCCTGTTAATTTAGACCTCATAAACTAGTTATGCTAGTTTCCTAAGCTCAAAGCTATATAGGCTGTTATCTATTTTACCCCACTAAAACCAACTGGAAATTCACAAAAAACAAAAGCCAGAAAAATTGTATTTGGAGGATACTGAACATGGACAAAAACATTTCTTGAAGATACTTTCTCCTAGCTCCCTTATTATGAAGTTCCAAATCTTGCACAATGCTATACAAAGAAAAGTATGCCATTCTCTCACTTTCTACCCTTCCCTCTCATATCTTTTTCCTTTTATTTATTCAGGTAGGACGACACAGTAACTAAAATTGTAGGGAGCTTTTTACTCAAGGACTAAGAATTATAGTTACAAATGCCTAACGAAAGAATAAATCTCTGAAAAATTGAGTTACATTAAATAAATCTCAAAAGACTGGCAATGTTCTTTAAAATTCTTAAGTCCTTAGAGTAAAACAGGCTGCTGATATCCCCAACAAACTCCAACAGATTACTGAACATGACAACCAAATTAAACATCACTAAGAAGTTAGATAAATTAGGCTGTCAATTATTTTTTCTTTAAAGGGCAGTTTCAGTTGCTTTTTCTGTAAATGTGTTTTAAAGAACCTATAATAATTTTTAGAACAGTCACTGTAAAAATTATTAACACACAGTAGAACTTAAGTTAGATAAATTAACCAAACTTACGGTCTGTGAGACTAGCAATCCCCGCAAGAGTAGTAATGGGGACATGGGGCATATCCCCATTCATCCTGAATTTCTGGAATGGTGTTGCCTATAAAAGTACTCAGTTCAGGTGCCAGCTGTCATTACTTCCCATTTCCCAAACACTGCAACACACAAAACAGACAATTATTTGTAGAAATATGTCAGATATATTACTACCAGGAAAATGCTTAGTCACTATAAAAAAAAATTTCTGCTTTTGTTTGTTCAACCTATATAATAATCATTTTTATATACCACTTACTATATGTTAAGCAATTGCAAAGTGCTTTGCACACATTAACTCAGTCCTCACAACAACCCAGTACAACAGCTACTATTGTTTTTTGCATTTTACTAAGAGGAAATTAATTTACAGTGAGTTTAAAGTAACTAGTGGAGCAAGAATTAGAACCAAAGCAATATGGTTCCAGAGTTTGTTTCTTAACTGTTAGGCTGGATGGCTAGATAGGAATACTTGATCAACCTCGACAAGCACTGTAATTCATTTCCACAATATAAGCACATTAAACATTTAACTTCATAATCTAGCTTCAACTTGCCTTTCTAGCTGTGTCTTTTATCACTATCCTACATAAACCACCCTCCCCAACCAACCTGATCTAATCAGATTCTCCCAAATCTCCCTTGTGTATTCCCATCTTTATACACTTCCTTAAGACATTCTTCCTACCTAGGAAGCCCATTCCTACTTTGGTCCAAATCCTATAATTCTTCAAGATCCAAAGCATGTTCCCACTATTTCATGAAACCTCAAATTCACCCAAATGAGTATCTTAACCTACTCTGAACTTATGACATTTATTGCCCAATATTATTTTGGTAAATAATTATATATTCCTTTGTGACATCTTTTGAAACTTGTCTTGTTTCAATCTTGCATGGTTACTTACTGTTCATGTACTTAGCTTGTCTTTCCAACTATCACTACATGTTTCTTATAAGTCACATAACCAATGTGCAACCACAGAAAGGCAAAGACATGTGTTAACATTTTTAATGTTCCCCATACAAATTACTTAACTGACTTTAATGTTTAGTATTTACCATGATGGAATTCTCTCTATATATACACACAGAAAAATATATGAAGACATTCTGTAAAAACTGAACACTTTGTTATTCTGTTCAAAACCCCCACATTTTCACATTTTTCTCTTATTTTCAACATATGGCTTGTAAAACATTTATCTTTCCTTTAACAGTGCTTGGTAAACCCTTTTTTGTAAGCAGATAATATTTTACCAATGTATACATTAATGGAAGGTACACTTTCATTAAGTTACTTTTACTTTATAAATTAATCAGCAAATGGAACACTACATCAAACTAAGCCATAGAGCTAAGATTGAAAACTGAATTGTAGCTTCCAGTTTAAAAAGCTTAAATATTTATCTTTTAAAGGCTGTATTTGCTAGTCAGTTACTTTTAAGAGAACCTCTTAAGTTTTTGAGTTGTAAACGTCAAACATTCAAATGACATAATACTAGTGATTTCCCTTACTTATATGTCTGAATGCAACATTGCAAATAAGAATTTTTTAATGTATAATTATACAGGTAGTTAAAATTAAGAATTTCCTTTGCCCCAAACATGATTATTATAAATATCAGACCTATTGATCAAAGGTACATTAAACAGGTACAATAAATATAAGATCTATTGAACAAAGGCACATTAAACAGGTACACACACACACACACACACAGAGAACTTAACAAGAGTTATAAAGTAAGCATCCATAGAACCACCATCCAAAAGGCTAGCATTCTGGTTCCTTCTAGGGGTATTAACTATCTTGTCCTTGTGGTAATCACTTCCTCTTTTTTCTTTACAGTTTAAAGACCTTTATATGTACATTCTTTACCAATTGCCAGCTAAGGGAAAAAAACGTTACTTTCCTTTGGTGAATGACTGACAAAATTTCTAGTAGAAGCCCACTGAAAGGAAAAGGCACAGGAAATAATATAGGAAAGCTATAATCACTACTAGCTATTCTATATTTGTCCATTTGCTACACTGTGGACTCTACTCTTTGAAATTATTAATTTGATTCTTTAACAATTACTAAAGAAATTTAATGCAACATTGCATAGTTAGCAGTCACATGAAGCACTTTAAAAAGTTGGCTGGAATTTAAAATTTCCTGATAAAAGTCACCAAAACACACTGAATTTTTCATAAATTTATGCTAATAAGGAAGTTCCAACTTATGCTTAGTAATTAATGGAATTAAATCATTGAATGAAAATGACTTACAGATCACAAAAATATCGTTATTCATATACAACTCACTGTTGTACATGTACACTGCCATATTCAAGCAGATTAAGTAACAAATGACTGTATTTAATTATTTAACTCAGAGGCTAGGAACCTAAAAAGAGTAATATGCTAGAGGATTCTACTGTGGGCTACCTGACTGTTTTCTGAAGCCCCAGGTGAGTAACAAATAGAGCAGATCCAACCCCAGGCTAGGATTTTTAGCCTAAAAATGACTATGTATTTAGTTACCCATATATGAACTAGAAGATTAATAAGCCTAACCACAAGATTGTGCTTTTCACAGTGATAAAAAAATGCACTGAATACTGATGTTAACTAAATACTGGGAGTAAAGGGGAAAGGGCGGGAGAGCAACAATACTTACTTGGTTTAAAGTGCTTTAATTACATGCTGATAGATGATTACTGACAAAAACATTTGATCTTCACTGCTGAACTATAGCTAATACCACTGGAATCCAAGATTTTGAAGAACAGCAGAGGAATTTGGTAGAAATGAGGTCACAATTTTAGCTAAAGTCACAGCTTTTAATAAATGTAAGTAATCTGTGTAAATGTTGCTACTTTATCTTGGAAGGTGACCAGGGTCCATCAAGAAATAGTGTTCCTAGGATTCTAAACATGAACAAACACACCCTAACTAACTAGCTATGACATTTTTGGCTCTGGATTGAATAATGTTTTGGACTGCTTAGCTCTGTGAAAGTATACTGTTTTTTGTAAAACTGAAGCTGACATGTGTCCAGAATGAAATGGCAACCAAACTGTAAAGAAGATTTTAATGAGGGCTTTAAAACTGTCACTTAAGGTAGTGCTTTACAATCTGTGACTGGTTACCGATTAGTAGATTATAAAATAAATTTAGTGGGTTGAACACTGAAAGGAATGGAGGGAATAGAAATATAAGGGTATACTGCACAGTGCTTTGTGAGTCCAGGTAAAATGTCTTTTAAATTGTGGGTCACCAGGCAAAGCCATCTGAGAGCTGCTGATTTGAAAAAATGGAAGAGTGAGGAAAGTAGCTCACCTCATAAGTGGTGATGAGAATAAAATAAAATAATGCACATGTATCATCTGACATACCACCTGGCACATAGTAAGTGATCCAGAAAGTTAACAGCATTACTAAATAGATTTGGGAGAACAGAGGAAGAACAGGAGTCTTTTCGAATCAAATAGAGTGAAAGGCATCTTTTCAATACAAATAATTCCTACTTCTGAAAGATCTATTATAAATAATTATTTGGCATTCCAGTATATATTTCACCACAGTATTACAAGTCATAGTCTTGGGCCTGCTCACCTACAATTACTTAAATCATAAGGCAGGAGAAATAAATACTGGAGACAGAAAGCAGAAAAAAATCTAACTGTTGTAATACTAAGAACTAAATCAAACAAAATACATTGAGTGAGAATCATTTATAAACTAAATTTAAGAATGGCTTGAGGTTTAATTAAAAGAATGCTTAATTAGAGTAAGATACTATAGTAAATTATCAATTTAGCCCATTCTAATGAGTCTGAAGGGAACTTTTAAGCATTTGCTAAGATTTTTAAAGACTCCAGTTCATTTAATTTCACTACCAAATTTACAACTTCCTCAAGCAAACAAAAGAAATGCAAATAAAACAGTATCAGTAGGGATTATAATAATATTAAAATTGGGACAGATTTGGAATAGAAGGCATTCTTATTATCTGATGGTAGATAAATTTTCTGGAGGGCCACTTTGCACCCTATAAACAAAGCCTTAAAAACATGCAAATTTTTTCTCAACAATTTCACTTTTAGAAATATATCCTAAAGAAATAATCATATACATGCTGAAAAACATACACATGTAGATACTCCCACAACATTTTTACTACATTTAGTTGGCAGGCACCTGTAGTCCCAGCTACTCGGGAGGCTGAGGCAGGAGAATGGCGTAAACCCGGGAGGTGGAGTTTGCAGTGAGCTGAGATCCGGCCACTACACTCCAGCCCGGGTAACAGAGCGAGACTCCGTCTCAAAAAAAAAAAAAACACTTACTATGTAATAAAAATGGTTATAAACACTTTAATATACTTTCATTTAATCCTCATATGAACCTGAGGTGCTAATATTACAGTTCTATTTGATGAAGAATGTGATGTACAGAGAAGATAAATAATTTGCCTAAGGTCATACAACTGGAGTCAAACCCAGGCTATCTGGTACATGGACACTTAAACTAACAACTAAAATGTATAACAATATTATTAGTATAACAAATGACGGTACATCCATGAGAGATTACTATGCATACACAATCAATATACTCAAAATATATAGCCAAGAAAGAAAGAGATTAATTAGGCTGTGTGTTTGAATCCAAGCTTCCCCACTTACTACATAACCTTGGACAACGTATTTAATTTCTGCACCTCAGTTTCCTCATCTCTGATATAAGAG
This sequence comes from Macaca mulatta, assembly GCF_049350105.2. Lineage (NCBI taxonomy): Eukaryota > Metazoa > Chordata > Mammalia > Primates > Cercopithecidae > Macaca > Macaca mulatta. The sequence goes on along the minus strand of NC_133411.1, from coordinate 38,050,994 downwards.
GTAGGTAATTATTATTAAATTTTGCTGTGAGGATGAAATAATATGTGTAAAGTTCTTAGAATTGTGCTGGGCATGTAGTAAATGTTCGTTAAATGTAAGCTGTTATTTATTATATATTCTTCTGCATCTTGCTTTTGCCATGTATATTATCTTGGAAATCTTTCATTTATGCAGATCTGTCTCATTCTTTTTTAAATATTATTTTACAGGTTGACTGAAATATCCAGTTTAAAAGACTGTTAGTCAGTGTACTGTACCATGTGACACTGAAGTATGGTGACTCTGGCTTTATGGAGTTAGGCTCCTTACTTTATAACCACATTTAGTATGTGATTCACACTTCTATGGCACTGCAATTACTCTTAACTTTCTTCTTGATCTGAACTATTGAGCAGAAAGCAAAATTCACTTTGAGGAAAATCAGTTTTGGATACAAGATTACAATGAGTAAGTAAACACCATGATATTTTTTATGCTAAGTTCATAACCTTTCTTCTCAAAATTTGCACAATGACATTTTAACAAATAAATCTTACCAAGCACAAACCCCTTATTTCCTCCATCTTTGAATACACTAATAATGAGCTAAATACATGATGGATGTTAAGATATGATTTTGGTAACTTTTCCCATAACAACTATTCAATCTGTCTTAGTAATTTAATAATTGAAATTGCTTTAAACTCTACTTTGTGTTGTTTTCCAGAAAAATCTGCTTCATCTTGTCTTTACATAACTAAAGTATTTTCCTTTTACTATGCTTAATAGTTAACAGTTTAAAATGCCATATCAGGTTATATAACAGTTTCATTCAACCCTGTAAGTACCCCCTGAGTTATAAGCGGCACCCCAACACAACATACTATTTCTAAAATATTTAGTCCTTCATGACGCATCCAATTAATGTTTATCTCTTATGTTACTGTGTCAGACACTATGCTAGGTAAGCAAAGTACAATGGTTAACAAGACGGAAACATCCTCTGCCCTTTAAAATTTGAGTTTGGCCACAAGAATGTGGTAAAGGGAATACATATTTCAGAGGCAGAAAAGAGAAAGAATCATTGAATTAAAGCCTGAACCAACTTTACAGTGATGATTCTGTATTTTAATCTCTCCACAAATTGGCACTAAAATAAAAAAGAATGACAAAGATTCTTAAAATTCAAGAAAAGATATTAAAGATATATTGCTAATCAAAAATATCAATGTGCACATCATAAGCTCACCAACCAAGCTAAATACTTTTCCTTAAAACATTTTCATAAAAATGATGGTCTATGCATGAAAAAAAAGAATATTATTAAACCTTTAACAATGATTAGGGGTCGGGTATATTCTGAGATGTTGGGGAATTGTTATTTTGGTGGTATTTTTATCTGTATCCTTGGACTTTTATTATGATTAGAATATTACTTTATGATTCAGGAAAACAGTAATATAAACTATGATAAAATAAAAAAATTAGTAAGTCTCCTGTTGCTGCTACATGTACATAGATTTCTCTGAGTATTTAAATAATTACCTATGTTAAGCATCTTCTATGAAGTACACTGAGCTAGGTGCTAAAGACTAATATAACATGCAAGGTATATTCATAAACACTTTAGAGCATATGGCCAGAAAGGTCAACTGGAGCCTGCAAGGGAGTTTCTTATATAATGTTGATATCTTTTTCCACATCCTTAAGCTTTCAGTTAAGACTAATTTAATAGTGATAAGGAAGATAGGGTGGGGGAGGAAGAGACAGAGACAGAGGATGGAAGCAGAAAGTTCTGTTAGAATACTGCAGTACTTACATGTAACCATGGTGTGATTTTGGACTTGTTCAGATTAAAATGCCAGTGTAATATCTAGTTGGAGATGTCTAAAGCAGGAAGTTGGAAATTCACAATGTGACAAAAGTGGTCTGAACTATAGCTATAGTTATGGAAGTGATTTACTGAGGGTTGATAAGTTACATTATAATAGATCAGATAGGCAAGAAATAAAGTAACGCTGTGGGGGAAATTTTTTTGGCACTTGTTATGTGTCAGATATTTATACATCCCTTTTCTTAATCATTCCAATATCAAAGGACTATAAAGATTATTACTATTTCACAGATGCAAAAATTAAGTTTCAGGGCCTAAAAACTCTGTCTATAGCTAAACAGGCAGCACGCAGCAGAAACAGGATTTGAATTCAGGTGTTGCTAACCAAATCTTATATTCTTATGTTTGTCTAAAGGACATAAAACTGAGAAACATCTACACTGCTATGGAAAAAAGATAAACCTACAGCAAACAGTAAAAGTTCTTCAGAGAAGATAAGTGTCTGTTCAAGGTCTCTGAGCTGGTAATTCACTAGCCAAGACTAGAATATAAGTGTTTGATCTCCAGTTCAGCATTCTTTATACTATACTGTCACCTTGTGTGATTATAACACTATTTTGAATAAACTGAAATTTCATATACGTGGAATATTTAACTAATTAATACCTTCTTTGCTAATGTTAACTTTTTTGGTGGTGGGAGAAAGGCTTAAAACTAAGTACATATATATATACACACACAGATATGTGTGTGTATATATACACACACTGTTTTTGAGCAGGAAAAATTTAATATATAGAATTATTAAGTAGTAAAAAATGGTTAACTGGATGGTATAAAAAGGATTCTACAAAATACAGGAATGGCAAATACAGGAAGCAGCTACCATCCATGGAGTTAAGGGGGGAAAATATCTGAGGAAAATAAGAATTTGGAAAAGCATACTCATCTCACAAGGCTGAGATTCAGACCTTGTTATAGTGTGGCTGCAGCCCAACCTGTTGGGTAACAGAAAAGTTTGCTCGAGTCCTGGTGGGCCAGGACACTAAGGGTAGATCTGTTAACATACTATGCTAAGAACTAAGGTCAGACCTTAGAATTGTCCCGCCACCACTTGGAGGGATGACTGAAAGCTTTAGTAAGAGAGGAGCAAGATTTCTGGTGGCAAGAATGAAAAGGTTCTCCTTGCCCTCTGCTCAGCCTTCTCACATTAAACAATTTTTTAAAAAGTTTAAATTAGTATATTTTTATTGTCCTAGTTTATATTACATTTAACATTATAAACCACCTAAAATCCTTTTAGAAAATAGGTGGGATATAAATGCTAAATAGCTACACAGGTTAAGTAAATAAATAAATCTATGTGGTACTACTTACTATTTTAAATAGGTCAGTGAGTCCCTAGAGAGTGGCACCTCTCCAGCAGAATCCTTTCACTTCAGTCAAGCCACCTTCAGATTCCTTTTCCCTGCCTGCTATTTAAGAACAGATTTTTCACATGCTATTTAAGATACTTCTGAAAGGATCTTCCTCAAATTCTAGTTCAAAAACAAAAAGTTCCCAATAAGTTGCACTGTAAAAATTCTCATTTTCTTTAAAACATTTCTGCTTTTCTAAAGTTCCAAATTACTTCCAATAAATTTTTAAAATGTAAAATAAAGCAAAGTTCTAAAACTCTCTTGAGACACTTGCTTTGCTTCTGGAACACTGAGTTCTCTGCAGCCACCATGCTGGATACCAATAATGTATATGTGTGTCCCAACAGTGTAGCTATATCACATAATATATTTATAACATGTATTAGAAGGATATATTTACACTGCTGAGTACTATTATGCAGAGAAAGAAAAGTTACCACTAAGTAAATAAGGTTGAGATGTAGGGTTTCTCAAAAGCGGTTTATAAAATATGTTCACGTTTGCTGAGAAATAAAACAATGAGTAAAACTATATACTTCTATGAACTGACTTCAATAAAACTTCATATAACTTTAAATAGTCCCAGTTTGTTATACAGTTAAATGGATTTGCAGAGGCCTGTAGTTAGTTACACAAAGTTTAATTGTACCAAACTATACAAAACTACAAACTACCTCAGGAAAAATATAGTCCTGTGTCCTGGAATTTGATTATTATAAATTTATTTTTACATAGAGGCTACAAAGGAAATTTCCAAGCGTATCTATGAATTGTTTGGATTCCTAGTCCACCCCCAACACACCAAAACAAAATTTATTCCTCATCTTCTTTTACACTGCAAAAATAGCCTGTCTCCAAGTCCCTTATATAGGTTGAAACTGTTATAAGACTGTTGCATATACAATCGTATTAGAAATGCAAAATCAAACAATGACTGTTTATTTCCAAATGAGGTTTAGGTTTTAAAGAACTATAAAATTAAGATCTAGATCTCAACTTTTGACCAAAACATATGTGATATACAATTAATTTAGTCTGCAATATAAAAGCCTTTTATGTGAAAATTACTGAATAGTCCACAAGAGGGCACACTTTCAACTAATGTAAATAAGTGGAAAAATTAAAAATTCAGTTTTGTTTTTTTTTTTTACTAGCACATTAAAGATTGGCCAGATTCTTCTGATTATTCAACAATATTAGAAAGCAAAAGATCCCGAAGTGTGTGGGTTTTTTTTGTTTAAATACCGAAATGGAAACTTTTTTGAGATATATGTGAAATATAAGAAAAACTTGTGAACAAGACTTCTATATTAATATTAAAATTAAATTATGAAAGTATGCAATAGTCTTTGCCATTTTGGTTCTGTTAGCCATTTGGAATTTGGCTGCCTTAAGAATCTTTTCAAGAAACTCTGGCTACTTTGATTTTTGATCCTCAATTCTTCAAGACAATCTAGTATGAGAACACGGAATATGTTTCAGATACTTTAGGAAACTCTCCCAATTAAATAGGTAAGATCATTAATAAAGCACATGAAAGAGCAATCAAGAAAGGGTATACATGGAAGAGGTGCAAACAATCGTGGAGCACTTATGCATAATCTGCATACTGATCTCTATCCTGCTCTAACTCATTCAAAAATACCATTTCAGCAATTCTCCTCTCTCCTGTATCATCCATTTTTCCACATATTGAATAATCCCAATCAGCATAAAACATATATATGCAAATAATTCTCCCTACTCGCAATAAAAACAAAACCCAAAAAACCCCACCCTTTATCTTGACCCCTATGATCTCCCTCCAACAATGGCTTAATTTTTCTGTTCCCTTTCACAGCAAAATTACCTCAGTTGTTTATATTCATCCCTAATTCTTCTACTTTCTCTTGGAACCCATAATCATATGTGTTTTTATTCTCCATTCCACCAAATATCTAGCCACAGTTAGCAATGGCACTAAAATTGCTAGATTCGGTGGGCAAGCCTCTCACCCCAAATGATGTGACCTAGTAATCAACAAAGTTGATCACTCTCTCCTCCTTGAATAATTCTTTACTTGTTTTCCAGAACAACATATTCTCCTAGTTCTGCTGACTAACCTGGCCACTCCAGAATCCTCTTCTGGTTCCTTTCATCTTCCTCTCCATACTCTACTGTTGACCTCATTCAGTGGCATGATTTTAAAACAGTGCTTCTGTGCTTATGGCTCCCAAATTTGTATTTCTAAATCTGACTTCTTCCCCATATACTAGACTCATATCCAACTATCTAATCAATATCTCTGCTTTAGTACAAATTTATTCCCCCTCCCCAAACTGTTCTGATTCTAGGGGTTTTTTTTTTCATAGTTACATATGGATTTTAGAATCATCTTGTTAATTTCTATAAAGCTGCTTGGAATATGATAGATATAGCATTTAATCTATGTAACAATTTGGGTAGAACTGATAACCATATTGAGCATTATGATCTACAAATGATGTATATGTCTCCACTAATTTAGATATTCTTTAATTTCGCTCAGCAATGCTTACTAGTTTTCAGTCTATGGTGCTTTCACATACTTTTTCAGATTTATTCCTAAGTAGTTCACATTTTTGATGTTATTATAATTGACAAATTTTTGATTTCCAATTGTTAATTGCTAGGATGCAGAAATACAATAGAATATTGTATATTAATTCTGTATCCTGAAAACTTACTAACCTTACTTATTAATTCTGGGGTCTTTTTTGTACAGTTGGCCTTCCGTATTCACAGGTTCCACATCCATGGATTCAACCAATTGTGGACTGAAAATATGTGAGAAAAAACAATATGACAATAAAAAACACAACAAAAATTTAAAAGTACAGTATAACAACTATATAGTTTTCTGTAATAGAAGGTTTTGCTTTTTTTGTTTTGGTTTTTTTTTTTTTTTTTTTTTTTTACTAAGGATTACTATGGAAACTTTTTTGTTAGGTACAAAATACTACAGTCTCACAGTGAGGTTGGCAATAATTAAAACTTCTTTTTGGCCAGGCACAGTGGCTCACGTCTGTAATCCCAGCACTTTGGGTGGCTGAGGCGGGAGGATCACGAGGTCAGATAGAGACCATCCTGGCTAACACGGTGAAACCCCGTCTCTACTAAAAATACAAAAAATTAGCCGGGCGTGGTGACGGGCACCTGTAGTACCAGCTACTCAGGAGGCTGAGGCAGGAGAATGGCATGAACCCGGGAGGCGGAGTTGGCAGTGAGCTGAGATGGCGCCACTGCACTCCAGCCTGGGTGACAGAGTGAGACTCCACCTCAAAAAAACAAACAAACAAAAACAAAACAAAACAACAAACAAAACAAAACAAAAAAACCTTCTTTTTTTCAGTCCTACTACTGCTAAACCATGTTTCCCTCGGGCTGTATTTCTGCAATTGGTTTCAAAAACTCAGAAAACAGTTCAAAAGAACTACATATAACCACTAAATAATATAACTAATGAATGTGAAAAAAGATACTGGAATAGCTTTTTAGGGAGGATAATTTTTTTTTTTTTTTTTTTAAGACAAAGTCTCACTCTGTCACCCAGGCTGAAGTGCAGTGGTGCGATCTGGGCTCACTACAGCCTCTGCCTCCAGGGTTCAAGTGATTCTTGCGCCTCAGCCCCTCAAGTAGTTGGGCTACAGGTGTGCGCCGCCACCATGCCCAGCTAATTTTTTTATTTTTAGTAAAGACGGGGCTTCATCATCTTGGTCAGACTGGTCTCAAACTCCTGACCTCAAGTGATCCGCCTGCTTTGGCCTCCCAAAGTGCTGGGATTACAGGCGTGAGCCACTGAATCCGGCCATTTTTTTTTTTTTTAAGACAGAGTCTCACTCCATCACCCAGGCTGGCATGCAGTGGCATGATCTCAGCTTACTGAAACCTCTGACTCACGGGTTCAAGTGATTCTTGTGCCTCAGCCTCCCGAGTAGCTGGGATTAAGGCATGCACCACCCCACCCGGCTAATTTTGGTATTTTTAGTAGAGATGGGCTTTCACCATGTTGGCCAGGCTGGCTTCAAACTCATGACCTGAGGTGATCCACCCCCCATCCACCTCCCAAAGAGCTGGGCATGAGCCACTGCGCCTGGCCAGCGAAGATAAATTTTTAAAAAGTCAACTTAAACCAATAAAAAACAGCTTTTTACTAAGGATCTAAGTTTATAAACTATTTTAAGTAGTTCGATTTACAGAAAAAGAAGCTATCAATGGAGAAAAGTGACTTGTAACTCATTACCTACAGTAACCTTTCTAGGCTTTCCATTGGACCTCTGCATTATATGACAAGTATACAAATTAAGTATGATATAAATTAGGGATGTATTTTTTTCTAAATTAATATACTCATGGTCAATGAACCAATCACAACATGCAAGTTTTGATAACATGAAATACTAGATCCTTTCTGCACATAAAATTTTAAAAATTTAGTTCTGTAATACCAACTGTTCGTTAGAAAAATAAATTTTTAAATTTTAAGTAAGATTTTTGATTTAATAACAGAGTTCCACAAAAGTCAACTTACTATGAAACACAGATTATTAAAAAGAAAATGTAATAGTCATATATCCCAGGGTAGAAGGCTAATGGAAACAGAAATCAAATGACCATGTGTTATAGCGTAATTTCTCAGGTAATGATTTCAAACAGCAAAAGAACTGAACAGACTCTTTAATTAAACCTGAAACTCTCCAAACAGCATTTTTGGTGGGTTTTTTTTTTGTTTGTTTTGTTTCTGGGTTTTGAAACTCTTGGGATATTAACTCAATAGGGGTCCAGAATATGTGATAGCTGATTGATTTTTAAAGTACCTAAAGAAGATAATTAGGAAGAAAAGCTTTATCTTATGTTACAGGGGACTTTTATTGTTGTTTAAGAAATTGAAGTAAAATTGGGAGGTATAGAAAAGAGGGATATAGAAAGATCGGTTTCTAAAATTATGTTTTAACACAATTAATTATGACACATAAACACAGAAGCAAAACTAGACTTAAAAAGGAAACACAACACTTTCAATTAGAATACTGAATTGCCTGAACTTGAAGGAGTAGTTTAACCTCTCTTTATCTAAGTTTTCTTATCACTGGGAGATGAAACTTACTAAGTGATTAATTTCTTTCTTTTTGATTATCTGATTTCCAGATTTTCTTTTAAAAAGTAAACCTTTATGCATTCACTATCATGCACTTAATACCTAACACCTACAATAGGGACCGTCAGTGGTTGTTGAGGATACAGTGGTAAACCAAAGAGACATACCCTCACAGACTGTAAGAGTCCAGTAGGGATGATGCACTGAATAATCACTACGAAACATATAATTACATATTTGTGATAAATTCCCTAACAGTAATGACATTTCATGACACTAACATAGTGCTTAATATATGCCTAGCATTGTTATCTAAGGGATTTACATATTTTAATTCATTTAATTCTTATCTTATGAATTAGGTACTACTTTTATATTCATTTTAAGATAATTAATAACAGAGGCACATAAAGATTAAGTAACTTGCCCAAGTCTGATTCCAGAATCCCCACTCTTAACATTCCAGAGTCCTAGCTGTTTTTCATATGAAAAACAAAACAAAACAAAACAAAAACTGTTGCAAGAGAAGAAAAAAAGGTTAATTAAACTTATGTTCGGGGAGGGAGGAAATGCCTGATGAGGGAATTCTCATAAGTAAGAGTTAAATAGGCAAAGGGGGAAGAAGAAATGAGGATCTTAGCACGTTCAAGTCTCTGAAGAAGGACAGAAACTAGCTAAGGAAAGAAGATTATCTAGTACATAGTGATGGACTGACACAAGACTAGGGAGAAAAGGTACATACAAATTAGTTCATTCCTCACCTGAGAGACAAGCTGAAGGCACTCTCAATTTGATTTATTTTGACTCATGCTACTTCAAAAAATAATCTACTGGTTACTCCCACACATATCTTAGTTAATAAGCATGGCACACTTAAAAGTTGCTTAGTTTTGAATCCATTTCTCTCTTAAATACATGTAATAAAATATGTATACTCCTTAAAAATATTAACCTGAAATTACAATAACTATGTTTACAGAATTAGTCAGAGCTTTAAGGCCTTGGAAAGAACAATAGTTTTTCACAAATAAAGTATGAAAACAATTGCCTCAGAATAAACTTTAAAGGAAAAATCTAAATGCTAAGTAAAAGGGCAATTGTATATTCTTGGGTGTTTATGAGATGAAAACTATGTTCATGCAAAAACCTGCAAATGAATGTTCAAAGCTGCTTTATTTGTGCTATGGCTTGACTGCGTCCCCTAAAGTTCATTTGTTGGAAACTTAATCCCCAATACAACAGTGTTGAGAGATGGGACCTTTAAAAGGTGATTAGTTCACAAGGACTCTTTTGCCTTCATAAATGGATTAATGTTGTTGTCTCAGGAGTGAGTTCCTGATAAAAAGAAGAGTTCTGTCCCCTTCTATTTCTCCCCACTAATGTCTTGTGCTCTCTTGCTCCTCCACTTTCCATTATGGGATGAAACAGCAAGAAGGTCCTCCCCAGATGTGGGCCCCTCAACCTTGAACTTGCCAGACTCCAGAATTGTAAGAAATAAATCTCTGTTTTTATAAACTACCCAGTCTCAGATATTCTGTTAGAGCAGCACAAAATGGACTAAGACAATTTCATAATAGCCAAAAGCTGGAAACAAATGTCCTTCAATGCAGACATGGTTAAACCAACCACAGTAGATCCATACTACGGAATGCTAGAACAATAAAAGGAAAAAAATTATTGGTAAAAACATCAACTTGGATGATATAAAGGAAATTACACCAAGTAGAAAAAATACCAATCTCAAAAGCCTACAAACTACATGATTCCATTTTTGTAACATTCTTGAAATAATAACATCATGGAGATGGTGAAAAGATTAGTGGTTGCCAGGGACTGAAAACTCCCAAGTGGGCCAGGCACAGTGGCTCAAGCCTGGAATACCAACTTTGGGAGGCCGAGGTAGATGGATAGCTTGAGCCCAAGAGTTCAAAAACAGTCTGGGCAATATGGCAAAAGCCCATTTCTACAAAAAATACAAAAATTAGTCAAGTGTGGTAGTATGCACCTGTAGTTCCAGCTATTTGGGAGGCTGAGGTGTAAGGATCACTTGAGCCACGGAGGTTGAGGGTGCAGTGAGCTGTGACTGCACCACTGCACTCCAGTCTGGGTGACAGAGCAAGACCCTGTGAAAAAACAAAAACAAAAAAACAAGAGTGCAGGTGTAGTTATGAAGAGATAGCACCCAAAGTAGTGCTTACAGTGATAGAATAGTAAGTTGAGTGTGGTACTGTTATACATAACTACATGTACACACAACTGTACACACACACCCCTGCCGTACACGCACACAACAGTACATATCCACCTGGTTAAATCTGAACAAGTTCCTGGATTGTATCAACGTCAGTTTCCTGGTTTTGAAACTGTAATATACTTATATAAAATTTTATTATTGTGAGAAGCTGGGTGACGACTTCCTTGTACATTTTTCCCCAACTTCCTATGGATCTACATTATTTCAAAATTTAAAAATTTAAAAAACAGTAATACTCTGTGCATTCTGGACAGTACATAGTTCATTAGTATAGATTTTTTATCACTTAACAAAGTTTAATGTTCAAATTAGTTGATTTAGAAACTTTGCAGAACAATTTTCTTTGGGTTTTAAATGTTTTCACATTTTTCGGTGGAAAAGATAACTTTTACTTTCGATATAATTTCAAACTTAAAAAATTACACAGTCAAGAAACTACCATAATCTTTAACCAGATTCACCAATTGTTTATATTTTGCTCCATCTGCTTAAACAATCACAAACTCTTTCCTCCTGTTTCCCTTCCTCACTCGTGGTGTGGTGGTGGTCAGGGGTGTGCGTGCGTGCGTGCATGCGTGCGTGCTTGTGTGTGTGTGTGGTGTGTCTCCCTTGAACCATTTAAGAGGTGACAACATCAAAGTTCATTCCCCTAAATACTTCAATACGTACTGGCCTAAAACTACAGTCTCTCAACCTTTCTCCTGGAACCAGTGGGCCAGGCTGGACATGGTCTTTTGGAGATGATAGAGGCACAAAAATACGAGCCCAATCCTGCCAGTGCTACTCAAGCCTTTGGTCATGTCATGCCCACTAATACCAAAGTGAGTCCTATGACCAAATCCAAAGCAGGGGGCAACGAAATATAATCTGCCCCTTTAGGAGTAGGTGGTAAATGGTATAGTCACATGGCAAAGAACTGATGCTATTAATGCAATCTATTACACCCGCTGAACCCAAGGTTTTCAAGGATGGGAGCTGGTATTTAATAAGTGCTTCAGGTAATTTTGATGCATACATATGACTAAAAATAAACAGGGGAAAGATTCCGGGCAAAGGATACATTTTGATATCGAAAATAAATAAAAATGGCACACAGAAACAGACATTGTTCTCCAAACTCCAAGAGTTGGTCCTAAAATAAGGCTTTAGTCTCCTCGTTAGCAACGAAAAGAAGAAAGTATTATGTATGTAAAATAAAAGTGAATTAGTAGTTGTTCCAAAGTACAGCTTTTCCAAGATGCAGAAATCAGAGAGTAACTTCACTAGTAAGTCCTCAGAAAGACGCTGGATGACATAATGGAGAAGGTCCTTAATAGTGTTCCTAAAAAAATTAAAGATCTGTTTTAGGCGACTTCTCCTTTTCCTCTCTTTTCTTGGGGGGCGGGGGAAATCACATCCTAAAAGTACAATCCAGTAAACGCAAAGTTAACAGGAGGTCAAAATCATGCAATCCATGCACACAGATCTCCAATGGTATGGTTTAACTTAAAAGTAAAATTTGAAATATTCACAGGAATGCAGAGAATGCCAACCTTTAGTCAGTGCTCCATTAATACATTTCTCAAAATTGAGTGTTAGAAAAATTTAGAATGTCAAGAGTATATGGCTGAATATCATTAAGAGCAGAAGTACATGTTTTATCAATTAAGGCAAGGAACAAATGAGAAGGTGATTTTATGAAGTTTAAGAAGCTTACCCAAAATACATTCCACTTCTAGACAGAAGCCTCAGGCAGGTCAGAATTGTTTTTAAAATAAGTCTGACTTTGCTCTAATACATAAATGAATGAGAGGATCACGATTCCAAATTTACAAACCAGTGCTACTAACTATAGATAAATGCTATCTATAGTTTCCGGAGCTGAAAGCCAAAAAATTGATAAAACTTCTGGGCAATATTTTATAATGCCTGTTTAATATACCACAAATTCTCCTTTATAGAAAGAAAAGGCTATATGTGAACAAATTGATTAGCCTCCCTAATTGTAGGCAATACATAGCCTATATTATGAGGTACAGAGGGGAAAAAAGGAAATTAAATCTACTATGTGCCAGGCACTGTGCTAGTTGTTTTAGTTTTTTTTCCCCATTTAATCTTCAATATAATCCAATGAATAAGTCTTGTTACCACCATTTCAAAGATAGGAACTCTGGGCAGTTCGCTTGTTTTTGTCCCATTATTAAGATGAGGTTAATCAGACTTACTTGTTAGGTTAAGATAAACTTGACAGTAATCATAAAATGGTTATCCACAAGGAAGATAAAATGGGATGGTAGTGAGAATTCTGGGCATATCCTCCTAATAGTAACTTTGACCTCGGAGACACACACAGTTATGTGTCACATAATGACAGGGACAAACGTTCTGAGAAATGTACCATTAGGCAATTTCATCACTGTGCAAACATGATAGAATGTACCTACACACACCTAGATGGTATAGCCTACTACACACCTATTGCTACTGGTATAGCCTATTGCTCCTAGGCTACAAACCTAAACAGCATGTTACTGTACTGTATACGTAGCCATTTATAACACAATAGTAAGTATTTGTGTATCTAAACATAGAAAAGGTACAGTAAAAATACGGTATTAAAATCCTATAGGACCTCAGTCATTATGGTCTGTTGTTGACCAAATGTCATCATATGGTACATGACTGTGTATGTTACCTATACTCAAAAATCAATATTATTGATTAGTGGATGAAAAAGCAAATCCTAAAACTCAACACAAACAGCAACAAACAAACTCAACTATAGATCAAATAATACCATAATCACACACAAAAATTTTTCAAGTAACTGCGATGACAGTACTATAACTATACAATTACTGAGTAGTTTATTGAAATATAAAACCCCACAACCCCCCTGCAAATAAGTCCACTGGGAGCCCATAAATGTCACCTTATTTGGAAAAAGGGTCTTTGCCAATGTAATAAAGGATCTCAAGATGAGATCATCTTGGATTTAGGGTGGTCCCTAAATCTAATGACACACACCCTTATATAAGATAGAAGAAAGAGACAGACATACTAAGGGAGCCACAGGAGGATAGAGTCAGAGACCGGAGTTTTATGTAGCCGCAAGATAAAGAATCCCTGGAGCCACTACAATAGCTGGAAGAGGCAAGGAAGGACTCTTTCCTAGAGCCTTTGGAAGGTGAATCGGCACACTGACATTTTGGTTTGGCCTTCTGGCCCCTTGAACTGTGAGACAATAAATCTCTGTTGTTTTAAGCCACCAGCTTTATGGTATTATAAGTTGTTATAGCAGCCCTAGGAAACGAATATACTGGAATATATCCTAAGAACAAAAAGAACTGAAAAGAAACCTTGGATATTGTGTGTTCTGTGTTGGCACTGGGATTGATACAGCAATTCTAATACAATATGGTACCTTAGAAGCAAAATGAAGAGAGCCCCCAATACCAGAGGAGTCATCAACTGGTCACTGAATACTAAAGTCTGAGAACTGACCACTAGACTTGATGCAAGTTACTGGTGACTTAGAGAAGACCCATTTTGAAAATGGTGGGACAGAAGAGCAGAAACGTGTTTAGGGTAGGTTTAACAAAGAATGGGAGGACAAATGTGATGTCAGGTACTTGTGAAAGCTTTTCTGATTGCCTTGATGAGGAAGAGATGTTGGAGGTTTTCAGGAGAGGAAAAAGAATAAAACAATCATCTAGGAGAGTGAACGGCTCAAAGAAGTGTGGTACAGTTGCTGGGTAACATTAAGAGCCCACTGCCTTTAAAGTGAGACCAGTCATTATGTTTTTTGAATTCTTCTCCAGTACCACTTAGCTGCGAGGGTGAGATTTAACCAAAGCTGTGGTTTTGCCAAAACAGAGAGGAGCGAAGGAACTGAAGGTATTTGTATGCAAGGGAATGATTAAATGACCTTTGAATTTAAGCTATAAGGAGGAAAAGAGGGACACTGAAGAGAAGAAAAACAGTATTGCAACATTCAACGCACGTAGTGAGTCCTATCCTGCAACTCATTCTTTGGTTTCTGTGACTCAATCTTCTTTCTTGTACCTTAGATTGACTCTACTGACTCCACTTTCTCTAATGGTTCATTATCTTTGGTAACTTCTTAACTCTAGCTACTCAGGTCTACCTATAGCTCTTCAAAAATTGAATTATTTCCGTGGCCTCTGAAAGTTCTTTATTGCTTCATTATGTGGGAATTCATTCATGATTCTTTTTTGGCACTACAAATTCTTATAGTACCAATGTGTGAATGTGTCAACATGACAATCATTTCCCCTTAAAATGTTACTGCTCAAATATTTCTAAAATGAAAAATCACTATCTGTAATCTTAGATCTTCTACCATTGCTCCCATTCATTAGTAATCCGAACGGTAAAGTTGACCTGCTGTAAATCAAGGACTGTCTATGTTGCTATTTTATCATTACACCTAGACAAAATCTATCTATCCTCTATTCCTCTATCATTTCACTTACCATCCTTCAAGTTCCAATTCTTCCTGGAAACCATCCTCTACCTACCATTTTACTTCACAATCTTTTCCTTTAATGAATTCCTGTATTAGACCACACAAAGTCAGCATCCAGCCATGCATAATTACATTCTTTCTAATCATTTCATTGGCACCTTAAGTACAGAATCTTGTCTAATTAATTTTTTAAAATTAATTTTTGAAATCTCTCCATAATACCTAGCACAATGCTGGTCATATGGTTACCAGGTTGAAATGAAACACAAAACTGCTAGAGAATGTATTAGATGAAAAACACAACGCCTTATACAATCAAACACTAGGTTAAAGAGTATGAAATCAGGATGCTGAGCAAGTTCATGTAGTTAAAATGATGACACCAGGTGGTCATATGCAAACATGTATCAAGTGATCTTAATACCATGATCTTTACATGTTAAGCTTACATTAGCCACGTCACACCTGTTTTTTATTAGAAAGAGAACCTCATTTTAACAGAGACCTATCAGTTAATTCTAGAAACTGCTCCCTGCAATACTCTTATTAAGAAAAATAAGAGTTGAAGTTTTACATGGACTGAAAGTGTAAAATCCTTGGGAAAATTGAGAATAAAATGCAAAACAGTTCCACAAAAAGCTAGCAACATGAGTAAGTTTTTACTTACATAAATGTGGTATAGTTGATAAAGGAGCAAGGAAGATTAAATAATAAAAGCCAACTGATATCTTACTGCTACCAAATTAAATGGAATTGGGTAATTTTCACTATTGGTGTCTGAAATCATACAGAAAAATCTAATTAACTAATTAGATTTAGTTAATTAAATTAAAAAATTAAATTCTTTATCAAAAATTACCATTACATTGACATTAAAAACAAACTTCTTACACATGTTATGGATTCTAACTTAAGATCCTTTTTCTTTCCTGAAATCAGATCAAATTTTCATCCACCCAAGACTAAAGTCCAGAAATAAAAAATGTCTCTAGAACTATATCTCATCAGATGTCAGCAAATAATAGATGAGTAAGTTTTGAATAACTGCTATATAAACATATCAAATTAAGTATTATTTCTATAGACACTTTTGACCAAATAGAATCACAGAATTTTAAAGGTAGAAGAAAATTTAGAATTAAGAGTTCAAATTGGAAAAATACCATTCTACTGTGTAATGGGGAAACTGGGAGTTTATTATAAGTAACCATGAAACTCATAACAGAATTCAATATGACACTGCATTTAGCTAGAATTTCACTAAATGCTGACATATGTCAATACTAATGTTAATAATTAATAATGTTAATTAATATAGAATAAATTCTAGCTAAATGTTAATTGATATAGAAAACACACCAGAACTGATACCATAGTTTAGAAATATCATAAAATAGAATTATTAAGTATAAGATTTACTAAGTATAAAAATTAGGATTTTAAAAACAGTACATTTTAAAAAAACAGTATGTTTTTAAAAACTTATTTACTCTAAACTTTATTAAAGGGAGAGTTTTTCTACTACCATACTGGAATAAAAATTTAACTATACAAGTAGATTGTGATAAATTAAGAAGCATATTATAATCCCTATAGTAACCTCCAAGGAAATAACTCTAAAAAGTTGTTTTTAAAAAAATCAAGAGAGCTGCATGCAGTAGTGTACAACTGTGTGCTCCAATGTACTCCTATATGCCTGTACTCCTAGCTACTCACAAGGCTGAAGGGAAAGGATCACTTGAGCCAAGAGTTTGAGTCTGTAGTATGCTATGATGGCAGTTGTGAACAGCCACTACACTTGAGCCTGGGCAACAGAATGAGACTCTGTTCTTTAAAAAAAAAAAAAAAACCAAAAAACAAATCAACAGAAGAATTTAAATAGTACACTAAAAGAATATTTAACACAAAAGAAGGCAGTAAAGGAAGAATGGCAGAAATAAATTCACTCATATCAAAAATCACATTAAATGGGAATAGACTAAATATGACAATCAAAAGCCAAAAAACTATCATATTGGTTCAAATAACAAGATCCAATTATATACTTCTACAAAAGACACTCTTTGATTCAAAGATACAAGTAGATTGAAAGTAAAATAATAGGAAATATACTCCATACAAACAGAAACAATAAAAAAGCTGGAGTGGCTATTAACAGCAGATGAAACAGACTTGAAGATAAATAGTAACAAAGAAAAACAGGGATATTTCATAATGATAGAGTCAGTACATCAGGAAGATACAGCATTTATACATGTGTTCATACCTAACAACGAAGCTGCCAAATATATGAAGCACAAACCAACAGAACTGAATGATAAATATAACTAGAGAGAAAATTAACAAGGATGTAAAAAACTTCAGCAACACTATCAACCAAAATAACCTAACTTAAGTTTACAGAACACTCAAAGACCACAGAATACTCAATGCCTTCTAAGCACACAAGAACGTTCTTCAAAATTGATCACATGCTGGGCCAAGAAATAAATCTCACTAAATTTACAACAAATCATATAAAGGGTGTTCCCTGACAACAAAAGAATAAAATTAAAATCCATAACCGAAAGAAATCTGAGAAAATCAATGGGTCAGAGAAGAAATCATGAGAGAAATTAAATACTTAAAACTGCAGGAAAATGAAAACACAACATATCAAACTTCATTGGATACAGCTAAAGCAGTTTTGTAGGAATATTTACAGCTTGAAATGCCTATATTAGAAAGGTCTCAAATCAGTATCTATTGCTTTCATACCTTAAGAAACTAGAAAAAGTGCAAACAAAATCAAAAACAGGAAGAAGAAAAAAATAAAGATTAAAGTAAAAATAAACAGAAAACAACAACAACAAAAAACAGAGAAATACCAATGAATTCAAAAATTAGTTCTTAAAAAAAAATCAACAAAATTGACAATCCCTTAAATAGAATGACCAGGAAAGTAAGAGAGAAGAACAGACACAAATTACCAAAATCAGAAATGAAGGAGGGGAAATCATCACCAATCCTTTAGAAATTAAGAGGGAAGGCCAGGTGCGATGGCTCACGCCTATAATCCCAACACTTTCCAGGCCAAGGCGGGTAGATCATTTGAGTCCAGGAGTTTGAGAGAAATCTGGGCAACAAGGAGAAACCCCATCTCTACAGAAAATACAAAAATTAGTCGGGCATGGTGGCACGCACCTGTGGTTTTAGTTACTCAGGAGGGTTAGGTGGGAAGATCACTTGAGCCTAGGAGGCAGAGGCTGCAGTGAGCCAAGATCATACCACTGCACTCCAGCCTGGGTGGTGGAGTGACAGAGTGACAGAGTGAGACTCCTTTTCAAAAAAATAAAAAAAAAGAATTAAAAAGGAATATGAACTTTAAGCCAACAAATTACACAACTTATATTAAAAAAGAAAAAAAGAAATTCTTCAAAAGACAAATTACCAGAACAGACTCAACAAGAAATAGAAACTCTGAATAGATCTCTAACAAATAAGAAAATTGAACTATTTAAAAATCTTCACACTAAGAAAAGCCTAGGCACAGATGATCTTCACCAATGAATGTTATGAAATATGTAAGAAAGAATAGCAAACTTTTATAAACTGTTTTATAAACTAGAGGAGAATATTTCCCAACTGAGTCTGGTATCACCAAAGACAGAGACAATGCAAAAAAAACAAAAAAACAAAAAAACAACTACAGACCAATATCCCTCATGAACACACATACAAAAATTATTTTTTAAAAACTGGCAAACCAAATTCAGCAACATATAAAAATGACTATACATTAGGACCAAATGGGATTTATCCTGTGAATGCAAGGGTGGTTAACTATCTAAAAATAAATTAATGTAAAACATCTTATAAATAGAAATAACAACTAAAGCTACATGATCATTTCGAAAGACACGGAAAAACACTTGACAAAATCCAACAACCATTCATTATTTTTTAAAACTCTCAAAAATTAGAAATAAAAAGGCTCTTTTTCAACCTAATAAAGAGTGTCAATGACAAGTCTACAGCTAACTTCCCTATCAGGAGAAAAACAAAGATGCCTGTTCTTATTCCTTCCGCTGAATATTGTCCTGTAGGTTTTAGTACAGTAAAACACCAAAAAGTAACATATCTTAAAAAGAAAAAAACTTAAAAAGATATTAAATGCATTCAGATTAGACACGAAGAAATGAAACTGCATTATCAGATGACACTGTCCAGTATGTAGAAAATCCTAAGCAGCCACTAACAAACAACTAGAATAATAAAAAAAAAGCTCAGCTAGATCACAAGATAGAAACTCAATATACGAAAATCAGTTGTAGTTCTACATTCTAGCAAAAATGCAAAAATGAAATTAAGAAAACAATTCCATTCAAACTAGGACCATGAAGAGTATTTGGGAATAAATTTTTAAAAAGAAGTACAAGATTTGTATTGCACACTGTTATAAGACATTGCTGAGTCAAAAAGATCTTTAACATTCCATGCTCATAAATTAGAAAATTCAAAATTGTTAATATGGCAATCCTCTTCAAATTGATCTATAGATTCAACATAATCTTTTTCAAAATCCCAGCTGTTTTTTTTTTTCTGTAGAAATAAGCGGATCCTAACTTTATAGGAAAATACAAAGGATCTAGAATAGCCAAAATAATTTGGGGAAGAAAAAAGTTGGAGAACTTATACTACCCAATTTCAAAACTTACTATGAAGCTACAGTAATCAAGATTGTATGGTATTAATGTAAGGACAGGTATACGGATTGATCAACGAAGAGAATTTAGAGTCCAGAAAGAAATCTTTGTATTTATGTTAGATTTCTCACAAAGATGCCCAGAAAATTCAATGGAATAAGAGACAGTCTTGTCAACAAATAATTTTTAGATAACTAGACATCTACATGCAAAATAAAATAAAACAGACTATTATCTTATACCATACACAAAAATTAATTCAAATGGATCAAATGCCTAAACGTATGAGCTTAAACTATAAACCATCTAAAGGAAAATATAGGAGAAAACATTTGCGACCTTGGGTCAGGCAGAGTTCTTAGATGACAAAAACAAGGCAGAGTTCTTAGATAACAAAAACATGAGCCATAACAGATAAAACTGATAAACTGGATTTCATTAAAGTTAACAACTTTCATAGTTCAAATGATATCAATAAGAAAGTGAAAAGACAAGCCATAGACTGGGAGAAATTATTGCCAAATCACAAATCTGATGAAGCTCTTGTATTCAGAATTTAAATGAACTCTCACTAGTGAACAAGAAGATAATGCAACTTTTAAAATGGGCAAAGAACTTACTTAGACACTTCGCCAAAGAACACATACATATGAATGGCTTAAAAACATACAAAAAAAAGTGCTCAATATCATTAGTCATTAGGTATACTCTCATTGAAACCACGATACCATGACACATCCATTAAATTGCCGTAATATTATAAAAAAGACAGACAATATCAAGTGTTGGTGAAGATGTGGAGAAACTTGAACCCTTACACACTGCTGGTAGAAATGTAAAATGATACAGCCACATTGGAATACAGTTTGGCTGTTTCTTAAAAAGTTAATTTATCATATGGTCCAGCAATTCCATTCTTAGTAATGTATCCAAGATAAATAAAAACGTATGTCCACACAAAGATTTCTCCATGAATGCTCAAAAAAGTATTATTCATAAAAGTAAAAAGCTGGAAATTATATAAGTATCTACCAACTAGTGCATAGACAACATATCGCAATATAATGAACTACCATTCAGCAATAAAAAAGAACAAAATACTGATACATGCCATGTCATAAATGAACCTCAAAACACGTAAAGTGAAAAAAGCCAGATGCAAAAGACTACATACAGTATAATTCTTTTTAGATGAAATGTCCAGAAAAATTTATAGAAACAAAAAGCAGATCAGTAGTTGCCAGAACTGGAGAGGGTTGTGGGAGTTGGGAACTCACTACAAATAGGCTTGAGGAAAATTTGGGGACTGATGAAAAGGTTCTAAAACTGGAAACCATCAAATTGTATACTTAAACAGGTGAAGTTTATATTAAATGGATCATACCTCAATAAAGTTGTAAAGTAAAATCGCATCTAGAGATATTAATTTCCTTTATCTAGCTCTAAACATTTTGCCTTAGGTCATTATTTTTTTCCTTAAGAAATTTTTTTAGTTGATAAAAAAATTTATTGTACATACTGATCACATACAGTACTAACAATTTCTGGGAATGCAAAAACACTGTGATTTGGTTGTATTGATCAGCTCTAACTTGCACTTGACTAAAATTTCTTGAGAAGAACAGGCAAAGCAATCATGTTTTTAAGCAAGCTCACAAACTGTCACCTGCATGTCGTTAAAGACTATTTCACTTACCCTAGGATGACAGTGACATTCAATATAATTACTCTGTTTTGAAAAGATTCACTGATATATTAAAGTAGGAAAGCATCTTACAAGTAATCTAGTTCAATCCCTTTGTTTTACAGGTAAGAAAAAGATGAAATTACGTGTTCAAGATCACACATTCAAAGTTAGTAGCAAAGCTTCCCAGTCTCCTGACTTTCCTGCTCTTTTTGTACATCGAGTATGGTTTTATTGAAAGAAGAAAGTGGTAGGAAAAAAAAAAAAAAATCACTGTGGCCAGGTGTGGCGGCTCATGGCTGTAATCCCAGCACTTCAGGAGGCCAAGGCAGGTGGACCACTTGAAGCCAGGATTTCCAGACTAGCCTGGCCAACATGGTGAAACCCATCTCAACTAAAAATACAAAAAAATTAGCTGGACATGGTGGCACACATCTCTAATTTGAGCTACTCGGGAGGCTGAGGCACAAGAATCATTTGAACCGACGAGGTGGAGGTTGCAGTGAACTGAGAGCACGCCACAATACTCCAGCCTGGGTGACAGAGAGACAGACTCTGTCTCCAAAAATATATGTAAATAAAATAAATAATCACAAGGAAAATACCCAGGCAACAGCTAACAGCTGATTAATTTTTCATCCCATCAACATATCTCTTGTAACCTCAACTTGTTGGTTCCTTTTTATTTTACAAAAAGGGAGGGAAACTTTATAAAGCCTTTGACGTATTTATTATTTCATTTAATACTCAAAACATTCCCATGAAGTAAGAATTACCTAATACTAATAACTGGAGAAACTGAGGTTCAAAATAGTTAACTTGCCCTGCTTAGAAAGTTTGTAAACAATTAAGCCAGAATTTAAAAAGTTAAATGTATCTGCCTTCCATGCTCTTTTTATTTCATTGTTCTTTCAGGTAGTTTAAGCAGTGGTCTCCAAAACAATTCCTTTCAGTAAATATTGTTTGTGTTTACACTTTCAATAAATATGTTTACTGTAAAGGTCATAACATAGACATTTTAAAAGGATGAGATAAAAATAAGTACATCTCAAAGTTCTAATTTCTTTTCCACAATGAGCTAAATTATCTTGCACACCGCCCAGTCACATTCTACTACATCTTTCCCATCCTACTACAACTCTGGAAATCATTATTCTAAATACTGCTGTTTTTTCAGAATTGAGTATCATCCCTTCTTTGCAATATTATTTTATTCTTGACACTTTACCCTCACTTAAAAGCTTTAATTCCTACACATTTCTAATTCCATTAATTCTTATGTTAAACTTGAGTTTTGTTATTCTTATTTTCTTCTACTTATAGGCTCTTGAAATTGGAAATACATCTACTTTAAGTCTCAAATAGTTCCATCAATAAGATGGAGCTCATCAAATAAGAATGCTGGACATTCTTATTTAAAATTAGAGATTTTTTAAATGAAAGGAAGAATTATACAAATGACTGAAAACGAAAGTCTTCTGATACACTGAAAGTTTTCTGTCAAAAGGTTTATAGTATTTAGAAAGAAAAACTCAGGGGGAAAAGGAGATATTTCTATTATATTAAAATTGGCTTGTTTAAAAAAAAAATTTTGAGGCAGGGTCTTGCTCTGTCACCCAGGTTGGAGTGCAGTTATGTGATCTCAGCTCACTGCAATCTCAACTCCTGGGCTCAAGCAATCCTCCCACCTCAGCTTCCCAAGTAGCTGGGAATAAAGGCACGCGCCACCACGCCTGGCTAATTTTTTGTATTTTTGTAGCGTGGGGTTTCGCCATGTTGCCCAGGCTGGTCTCGAACTCCTAAACTAAAGTAATCTGCCCTCTTCGGCCTCCCAAAGTGCTGAGATTACAGGTATGAGCCACGACGGCCAGCCTAAAATTGGCTTTTTAATATAAACGGCAAGTAATCTCTGAGCCTCACTAAGAAGTGAAATTTGTTCTTTGAGTTAAATAAAAATTCTTGAGACAGTTGTTGATCAGTTTTTATGAAATCAGTTTAGGTTGCAGCATATGTTTCATTAGATTTCAACAAACTTACATCATGCTTCATTAGAAATATGCTGTAAAATATTTCTATCTATCTTAACATGCTTAAATAGATCTGGCTTTGGACTCCCTTTTACCAATATGAGGTATAATTCAATATAAAGTAAAATCTTGCTTCTCAAATTTGGCTTTTGGTGTCCAATTCCTTTCAGATGTTACAATCTTTCCCCTACCTAATCAAACTTGTTCTCAAATCAACACATAGCCACGTTATCCCCAAACAGTGTTTCTTCAGACTATAAAACCTACAAAACACCTACTGCACTAAGGAGGCTCCCTAATAATTGTTTCTTAATTGTTTATCTATGATTTTATTCCCCCACAACTAATTCTCACCTCCTGGGAGTAATATTGCCCTCACTGAAATTAGATATGCTAAATTATTTTTCACAAAACTTTACATTAGAAAGTTACAGGAGCCTATTTAAAAAAATAACTTGATAAACTGATGATAAAGAAAACAAAGCTTATTTCTATTGCTTAAGAAATTTCAAAAAGTTCCTCTTCCTGAAATGAATTCCTATAGGATTTTTAAAGCATAGAACAAAACGAAAGCAAAGTCGGAAATGGCAGAACGGGAGTTTGTCAAGACAGACACGCAAAGGAGGATTGGAAACTGCAACAAAATTAGTGATTATTGTAATAATTGGTGCTAACTTCACTCAAGACCATAAATTGTAGATAGGGAAAACCCAAGACAACCACATCTAATGAAAGAGAGAAAGGGGGAATGGAAGAAATCACTGAGGAAATTCTTAAAGTCCAAACCAATGATTTTCAGACTGCCTCTCTGTTAGTGGCCTAACCATCTGACTCCAACAATGTTATTCTACTTGTAGAATAAATAGGAAACAACATTGTTTACAATATAGTACTCATCTATTTCAGATAATTTTTATTTGGGTTATTACTGTACATGCAATTACTTATCAGACATCTCCACACAGATTTTCATGGGCAACATCAATCATAAAAGAGGTCTCCAAACCGATCATCCTGTTCTATCTACTCTACCTTTAAAACCACTGCTGGGGTCAGGCGCGGTGTCTCACACCTGTAATCCCAGCACTTTGGGAGCCTGCAGTGAGCGGATGACCTGAGGTCAGGAGTTCGAGACCAGTCTGGCCAACATGGTGAAATCCCGTCTCTACTAAAAAAAATACAAAAAATTATCTGGGCATGGTGGCACTCAGCTGTAATCCCAGCTACTGGCAGGAATCCCAGAGGCTGAGGCAGGAGAATCACTTGAACCCAGGAGAAGGTGGCCGCAGTGAGCCAAGATCACGCCACTGCACTTCAGCCTGGATGACAGAGGGAGACTCCATCTCAAAAAACAAAACAAAACAAACAAAAAAACACTGCTGGAGTTATTCTTCTAAAGCTTGATTTGTTTAGGCAATCTCATGTTACCTCTACATCTAATGTGCATTTCTATTTCTGCATTTGGACTACACTGTAGTTATTTATAAAATGATGGGTTTCACATTTAGCTTATGAACTGCTTGATGACAAAGACATTATCGCTTATTTTTATATTCTCAGTGCTTACCACGATGCCAGGAAGTTTTACACGATGAATGTGTGGTTTGGCTCTGTGTGTCCACCCAAACCTCATCTTGAATTGTAATCCCCACGTGTTGACGAAGGGACCTGGTGAGAGGTGCCTGGATCATGGGGGTGGTTTCCCCATGCTGCTCTCGTGATAGTGAATGAGTTCTCATGAGATCTGATGATTTAAAAGTGTTTGGTCATTCCCCCCTTGCTCTCTCCTGCTACCATGTAAGATGTGCCTTGCTTCCCCTTCACCTTCTGCCACGATTGTAAGTTTCCTGAGGCCTCCCCAGCCATGTAGAACTGTGAGTCAATTAAACCTCTTTTCTTCATAAATTACCCAGTCTCAGGTAGTTCTTCAGAGCAGTGTGAAAATAAATACAATGAATAAATGCCATGCTGAACTCAACTGCTGGCCTGCTAAACACTTGACCACACACAAACATAATGCAGTTAAGTTGACTTTTGAGAAGCTTTTTCTAATTTTCTATCAAAATAGAATTACCTGATCAAGAAAAGCTCTTTTCCTTAAGTTATCTGTGTTTAGAATTCATAATGCCTGAGATACATATATGTACTAATATTAAAGTAGAGGTTGCTACTGAAATACCCAATGACCACAAAGTCACCCCAAAGGAGTGAAAGAAAGAATGGATATTGATACGGTTTGGCTGTGTCCCCACCCAAATCTCATGCTGAGTTGTGATCATCAGTGTTGAAGGACAGGCCTAGTGGGAGGTGACTGGATCACGAGGTTGGACTTCTCCATTGCTGTTCTCGTCAGAGTTCTCACAAGATCTGGTAGTTTAAAAGTATGTAGCACCTCCTACTTTGCTCTTTCTCCTGCCACCCATTTGAAGATGTGCCTGCTTCCCCTTTGCATTCCGCCATGATTGTAAATTTCCTGAGGCCTTCCTAGCCATGCCAACTGTACAGCCTGCAAAATTTTGAGTCAATTAAACCTCTTCTCTTCATAATTTACCCAGTCTCAGGTAGTTCTTCATAGCAATGTGAGAACAAACTAATACAGATATAAAACAAGGAAAAGAAGTGGCAATCTGGAGACTGCCCAAAGCAGCAACTTCACTTGATTACAGGTACTTGGGAATACAGGTCATGTGACCAGATCTTTAAGTGTTAGCAGCAACTTCACTTGAGATTACAGGTACTATAGAATGCAGGTCATGTGACCAGATCTTTAAGTGTTCAAGAGAAGCTAGAAATCAGCTCTTCCCTCTTCTTCTCCTTTTTTTTTTTTTTTTTGAGGCGGAGTCTCACTCTGTCGCCTAGACTGGAGTGCAGTGGTGCGATCTCAGCTCACCTGTGACCTCCATCTCCTAGAATCAAGTGACTCTCCTGCCTCAGCCTCTGGAGTAGCTGGGATTAATTACAGGTGTGTGCCACCATGCCCAGCTCATTTTTGTATTTTTAGTAAAGACGGAGTTTTGCCATGTTGACCAGGCTGATCTCAAACTCCCGACCTCAGGTGATCCACCCACCTCGGCCTCCCAAAGTGCTGGGATTACAGGTATGAGCAACCGCACCTGGCCCCCTCTTCTTCTTTTTTTAAATTTAATATGGTTTCTTGATTTTAAATCACTCACTTTTTTTTTTTTTAAAAAAACACTGCATAGGTCAGGGAAAACAAGTCTGCAGGATGGATTTGGCCTGTAGGGCAACAGTGTGTGACCTCTGAAAAGAATGCAACATTTTTAGCTGCTAAGGACAGACTATTTAGCTTCGTTCAAAAAATTGAAATAATGCTTTGACTTTTTTTTTTTTTGAGACAGTCTCACTCTTTTGCCTAGGCTGGAGTGCAGTGGTGCAATCTCGGCTCACTGCAAGCTCCACCTCCTGGGTTCATGCCATTCTCCTGCCTCAGTTGGGACTACAGGTGCCAGCCACTACACCCAGCTAATTTTTTTGTATTTTTAGTAGAGGCAGGGCTTCACTGTGTTAGCCAGGATGGTCTTGATCTCCTGACCTCATGATCGGCCTGCCTCGGCCTCCCAAAGTGCTGGGATTACAGGTGTGAGCCACTGTGCCCAGCCTGACTTTTAAAATTTACTCCTTGCTTCCTACTGTGGGTTCATTTCTACACAACTCCTTCTCTCTCTCAATATGATGCAACTATACTGGCTTTCTTTTAGTCCCAGAGATTCTTCTTTCTGCTTCACTGTCTTTATATGCCTTTAACCTGAAAAGCCACTCACTTCTTCATGTGTAAACCACTCCTCCCAAAAACCCTCGAACTAGCTAATTCCTACCCTGGTCGCTGTCTCAAGAAAGTATCTGATGATCTTTCCTAAACTAGATTAAGTACTCTGTTAAACACACTCTCAAGTGCTCTACCCAACAGTACTTGTCGTAACTATAATGAAATAAATATTTCTGTAACCAGTTGTTTAATAAAATCCCTCCCTGGATTTAAAGTACTAAAAGGGCAGAAAATGAGTATATCTTGTTCACTACTATAGTCCAATCAAGCATGGCATATGATGCGCATTAATAAGTATTTAAAGGAAGGAATAAAAGCTTATTCTTACTATCACAGAAAAAGGAATGATTTAAAAGAAAAATTCTGAACTCTTTCTCTGAGACCAAAGGGGAGATTTTTACCCTAAAGAAAAAAGAAGCATATTTTTATTTGAACTTATGTTTATCTCTCTTTATTCAGTTTAACTACTCTATTAAATACCTCTATCTTCCTACTGTGTCTACTAGATATTTTAGTATTGAAAATGCTATATTAAATCTCCCACTATGTAACTATATTTTGTCAAGTTAAACTTACATTTCAAATATTTCTTGCCTTTTATATTTAGTTATTTATTTGGTTTATAAAAAATTTTAGCTGTAACCCAGTTTTTTCCTTTGTCTTTCATTACTTTAGTATTTTTAACTTAAACTACTTTGTCTCGCATTAATATTGCCATTCTTGTTTTCTTTCTTTTTTTTTTTTAAATAAGCCATTTCTTGGTCGGGCGCAGTGGCTCATGCTTTTGATCCCAACACTCTGGGAGGCTGAGGCAGGAGGAATGCTTAAGCATAGGAGTCTGAGACTAGCCTGGGCAACATGGCTAGACCTCATTTCTACTAAAAATCTAAAAAATTAGCCAGGTATAGTGGCACATGCCTGAGATCCCAGCAACTAGTGAGGCTCAGGTGAGAAGAACACTTCAACCCAGGAAACTGAGGCTGCAGTGAGCTATAATCTTGCCACTGCACTCCAGCCCAGGCAACAGAGCGAGACCCTGTCTCAAAAACAAACAAACCCCAAACACAACTTTTCTTTTCTCAAATCTTTTTGCTTTTTTAACTTTCTTTCAAAACCCTTGGAGTAAGTCTTTAAATTTCATCTCCTTTACCACTTTATTCTCCCTTGGTGATTTCCACGTCTCAAGGATTTTAAACACTGTATATGCTAATGACTCCAGCCTGGACCTCTTTCCTGAACTCCAGACTGGTATATCCAACTGCCTATTTCGTATCTCCATTTGGATGTCTAACAACCATCTCAAACTTACTTCCAAAATAAATTCTTTATCCTATTCTTCATGCTTCTTCTATAATACTCCTAATTTTGATTAAAGACAACTCATTCATCCAGTTCCTTTGGCCAAAAATCTTGTTATTATCCTTGACTCCTACCTTTTTTACACAATTTTTGGATTGTGAGCCTCTACCTTCAAAATATACCCAAAATTCGACCATTTCCAAGCCACCATGCTCCCTTCCTAGCCTCTTAATTGGTCTTTTTCACTCTTGCACTCCTTGGCAGTTAAACATAGCAACCAGAGATTCTATTAAAATACAGGTTGGATCATGTCACTCTTTTTGAAATCTTTCAATGACTTTTTCAGACAAAGGCAAAATCCTTATAATGATCTACAAGTTTTGAATATGAATAATAACATTTTAAACCAAAAATCCACCTTGATATTCTTTTCTCCTCTCAGTAAAATATATGCCTGTATCTTATTTGAGAAAACAATACATATAATATGTAAGTGTTATACAAATTGGTGAGAATATAACATTAGGTGAAATGGAGCAGAGGATTCTTTTCTCAGATCTCATACACTTACAACTCTTGAACTCAAGTCGTGATACAAAAGCAGATGATAGCATACTGTTAATCAAAAAGCAAATATTAGAGGGAGAATATACATATTTATAGGAAAAAGTGTTTATAGTTCTAATGTCAACAAAACCAACTTCTCCTTTCAAATCAAACCAATAAACATTTTGTTTCAGCTTCAGGAAAAATCGACTCCAATTATAGGTGCTCTGATTCTAATAATTGTTTAAATTTGTTCCCGGTAAAAAAAAATACATAAAACCATTTGCCCTATTACCAATTGTTTTCACTTGAATTTACACAATCTAAAATAATCGGTTTAATACAATGTGGCAGATTAAAAACAACCACATCATTAGTACTCATTGCACGCCTATACCAAAATATCTCACATACCCCATAAATACATATACTATGTACCCACAAAAATAAAAAATATAAACCACTAATTATTTGCTAGTCCTCATACTGAGGTAATGGCTAATTCCTTTCCTTTTGAATCTGGGCTGACCTTTGTGACATGCATGGTGAATCAAATGCAGCAGAAATGACCTTCTGAGATTCCCAAGGCTAGGTGGTAAGAAACCTTACAGCTTTAAAACAAACATGTTGACAATACTTTTTGGGAACCCTGATCCACTATGTTAAATGTCACATGACCATGAAAAAGCCATGCTGATGACGCTGTATGTAGATGCTATACATGATGTCTCAGTTGAACCCAGGCTTCTGGCTGTCTCTACTAAGGCAGCACTTATATGGGTATAGCCATCTGGAACTATTATAGCTAGCCCATCTACCAGCTGAATACCTCCAAGTAACCTCCATCCCTACCACATGAACAAAGCCAAGCTCTGCCTAAATTCCTGACCCACAAAATTGTGAGACATAGGAAAATGGCTGTTATTTTAAAACCACACTAAGTACTGGGAGTAGTTTGTTACACAGCAACAGATAACTGGAACAGTCAGTAACATTTTTTTTTTGTTTGTTTTTAAATCAAAATGGCAACAAAGAAGTTTTCAAAGGTACATTTACAGTGTGCAAAAGTGGTAAAGAATTCACAGAATGAGCCAAAGGAATTAAGTCAGGAAATATGTTTATTCTCATATTCAGGAAGGTATTGCCGTGGTAATGGAGAAACTACTGACGTGACTGAGTCATCAATGAATTAGACGTGAGAATGGGTATGAAAACGAGAAGAAAATATTCATAAATGATACCTAGCTAAATGAGCATAGCAGGAGGTTAAAACAAATCTATGACTTAGAAGTTTGGGAGATAGGGTATGGAATGTTATGTTCTTGGTCTAGTTGGACAGAAATAAATAAGAATGGAAACCAGGAAATGTGAGTAGAATATAGGCAAATGAACAGACAATGGACCATAAGTTATACAGGATGGATATATGTTCTCTTAGCTCAGCCTCAAGAAGAAACAGCCTTCTAACAATATGCAATAGCGGCAAAAACAGGTTTTTAATTATAATTCTGCCACGCACTAGTTGAATGACTTTAAGTTATTTACTTAGTCTCTCTGAAGATTTCTCATATAAAATGAGGATAATAGTGCCTCCCTCACAGAGTTATTTTAAAAATTAATGAATTGGCCGGGTGCGGTGGCTCACACCTTTAATCCCAGAATTTTGGGAGGCTGAGGTAGGTGGATCACCTGAGGTCAGGAGTTCGAAACCAACTTGACCAACATCGTGAAACCCTGTCTCTGCTAAAAATACAAAATTAGCCAGTGTGGTGGTGCATGCCTGTAATCCCAGCTACTCGGGAGGCTGAGGCAGGAGAATCGCTTGAACCCGGGAGGCAGAGGTTGCAGTGAGCCAAGATCGCGCCACTGCACTCCAGCCTGGGCAACAAGAATGAAACTCCATCTCAAAAAAAAAACAAAAAACAAAAAACAAAAAAATTAATGAATTAATGTATGTAAATTAAGTGTAAAAGACAATAGATATTAAGTTTGGAGATATGATATACTAGAAAAAAGTGTGTTTTAAAGTATTACTATCAATACTATTAACAGGTAGCATCACTCATTTGAGTACCTTCTATATGCCAGGCATTCTGCTAGATTAAGTAAACATTAATCTTCAGCAGATTCTTGTCACAGACATTGACCTCCCCACTTCATACTTATGAAATAACTGCATAAGTGGACAAAGTAACTGCTTAGTAGCATCATAAAATATTTTCCTTTAAAAATACAATTATTGTTTCTTAACCCGATGACAGTAGGATAAAAGATATATAAAATTTTACTGACAAAGATACTGGTATAATGGACGTAAGTAGTCAAAGAAAAAGGACTTTAATAGAGGCCCCCAGGAATTATTAGAGAAAATAAAAGCAAAATGGAAACATCTAAGGTGGGGATAGAACAAGGAAATCTTAAAAGGGAATGTGAGATGAGAGTCTGAGGAAAAATCTATTTCTTGTATTAGCTAGACTGGAGATTTTCTGTCACTGTTGATAGTAAGAGCAGTTAGTGTCAGCTATGTACATTACTAGCTGCTTTACATTCATATCATCATTTAATTTTCAAGGCAATCATGCAAAGCAGTTATCATTCATTTCATTAAAAATTTAGTGAGCACCTACTAGGTGCCAGACATTGTGGATACACCTATACACAAGATAATAAAGTGTTCCTGACCAAACTAGCTGGCAAACTATTATAGAAATGGAAACCTTTTCAAAGAAGTTACAGTAATTTGCCTAAGTTCACACAGCTAATAAAGACCAGAATCAGAATACGAATTCAGATCTTACTCTAAAAGCCTATGTTCTCAACCACTACACTTACTGACACAATAAAAAAAAAAAATTCCGTAATGCTGACAAGCTACAAAACTATTTGAACTGATAATTTTCTCAAGAAACATTCAATAACACACTAAACATTTTCTTAATCATCCATAATTAATAATTTATTAGTTATATTTAAATTTATTTCAATAATATTCCATGCTTACTGTAGTTGTAATATTTAAAGATTAAAAATCTGGGTATTAGTTCAAGAGGAAAACAGCTATTATCCAAAGTTAAGAGCTATATTCATTGAGTTCTATGTTATCTGATCTAGTCTGATTAATCATTTAAGCAATCATGTTAACAAATAAGAAAATTCTAGAGATAATAATAACAGATCTTAGGGGAAAGCAAAAATGTGAGTGAACAAATTATAACAATGTCATCTATAGGACAATTAGTAGAATACAGATAACTTGGAACTTGCAAATATAATCCTTAACCACTTTAAAGAAGGAATTCATTCACTCAAAACTGTATCTTGCTCTATCCATTTATAAGACTAGAAATTGCCAGGACTCAATTTGCAATTTTTATATCATATTATACATGAACTTCCTACAAATAGCAGTGAACATTTTCACAGCCTCAGGGTGTTAATTGGGCCTTAACACTTACTATTATCCCCTTAAGAGTCTCATTTATATCAATCAGTTGGTATCTAATACAGACATTACACAGAAAGCCAAAACAGGTTAATCAAGACTACTTCTTTGCCTGCAGAAAAAGCTTATTCTGGATGTAAAATTTTTAAAGTAAGAGTATTTATAGGAATAACTAAATTCTAAAGTAAATAACCAAAGACCACATAACGTTTCAGGCCACAGAAAAAAGAATGAATATAAAAGCAAGAAATTGGTCAATTTCCATAAAGGACCTTAATAAGTATTTTTAATAATAGCTAACTAACATTCAAAGATTACTCCAGTTATCAGATCAAGAGCTATCAAGATAATGTACTCAACTTATTCATGAAAAGAAAAAATAAATATATATCTCAGAGAATAACATTATTGAACTTGAGAAGCCAGCCATATATATTATTTTTGTTGTTGTTGTTTGTTTGTGTTTTTTGTTTTGAGATAGAGTCTCGCTCTGTCATCCAGGCTGGAGTGCAGTGGTGCGATCTCGGCTCACTGTAACCTTTGCCTCCTGGGTTCAAGTGATTCTCCTGCCTGAGTCTTCTGAGTAGCTGCGACTACAGGCGTGTGCCACCACGTCCAGCTAATTTTTGCATTTTTAGTAGAGACAGGGTTTCACCATGTTGGCCAGGATGGTCTCGATCTCTTGACCTTGTGATCTGCCCGTCTCCGCCTCTCAAAGTTCTGGGATTACAGGTGTGAGGCACCAGCCCTGGCCAAGAAGCCAGATTTAATTGGTTTAGTTACAACAACTCTTTTCTTTAAAATGTATTTTTCTTTAACTTTGTTTACAGAGATATTACTGGAAAGGACCTAAAAGTACTTAAAGGTGGTAGAAAAGAAGTATGTAGTTCAAATCAGTCACCCTTTAACATTCCCTTTATCAAAGGTAAGGAAAGGTAAACTAATTTCCCAAGGGTTTGCTTTTCAGCATTTATCTTCTCAACAAAATTGCAACGGTACATAAAATCGCCAAGTCTAGGCATAACAACCCTAACAATTTAAATGTTTTATAAGTCATAATAAGTACATGAACGTCAGAGTTCATCACTGCACAGCTTCATAAAATGAGTAAGAAAGTCAAATCCAGGACTTTCTAGAACAAAACCTGTGCTTTGTGCAGTAATATCAAATATCACCAATAGACAGCCAGAGTGAATTTCAGAGAAGTAAGTATCCAGTACACTTGACACTTCCTACATTTCATATTAAGTTAAAAGTATAATACTTGACAATGGCCGAAAGAAAACTGACCCCCCCCGTTTTGTTTTTTTACATGGCTCTTAAGGACTCAAAATACTTTTTCTATGAATATACTACTCAAGTGGGTAACCTCAGATGAGATTTCACCTATATGAATAGCACGATTTTTCTTATTGAAAAATCGAACCAACAGGTTTAGGGAAAGAGTATAAAAATTATGATAAAAATCCAATTTTTAAGAAACGGGTCAAAATTCAAGGTCATTATACAAAAAATAAGGGGGTGGAAAATGGGCAGTGATAGAAACTGGTAACGTATTTTTAAGAAAAACATTGAGGGGGCCAGGTGCTGTGGCTCATGCCTGTAATCCCAGCACTTTCAGAGGCTGAGGCGGACAGATCGCCCGAGGTCAGGAGTTCAAGACCAGCCTGGCCAACATGGTTTAACCCTGCCCCTACTAAAATAACAAAAATTAACCAGGCGTGGTGGTGGGAGCCTATAATCCCAGCTACTCAGGAGGCTGGGACAGGAGAACCACCTGAATCCGGGAGGCAGAGGTTGCAGTGAGCTGAGATCACGCCACTGCACTCCAGCCTGGGTGACAGAGCAAGACTTCGTTTCAAAAAAAAACAAAAAAAACAAAAAAAACCCCCCAAAAACAAAAAAAAACACATTGAGGAAAATGTATTTTAACAATAAAAAGTTAATAATTTCTTGCCCCCCCATTTTATTTTTGAATTATCATTTATCGAAACTCAATATAGTTAATGTTTTTAAGCATCAATTAATTCTGTGCTGGTCCCATTCATTTTGGAAAGCTGGCATTTTCATTAAAATAGCTTTATAAAATATAGGATTTTACTCCCGTGGCAAATGAATTCTCCTTTCTCTAACTGAAGGCAAACTAAAATCCTGCCTACTTTTTTTGTAAGCTTCAAAACTGGGAAAGTGGTGACAATATGAACTTATCTCAACAAATTTCCAAGTCCTAAATCATCACTTGTGATTTTGTCCTGGCAAGAACATAAATTAAAGAAAAAGTATGCCAAGAACAATAATTAATATTTTTATGGTGAAGGCAGGCATAGAATTATAAGACAAGAGTTCCAAGTGAAGACAGTACTTTTTATTTTGCCTTAGTGTGAGTAGTATAACAGACTATGTCACCAGACTAATAGTTCTATATATACTAGTTCTAATGATAATTTTACTAGTTTTAAGATTTCATCCTAGATTTTTATATCCACTCTATTTCAAAATAGTCATCAAACCACAATCAATATCTACTCACGGAAATATCAGTAATGGTTTTTATTTTTTCAGGAGATGAAATTTTCCTTTTCAAGAACATATAATGCACTTTAGGTCCGGGGTAAAAATGTGGTGTAGGATGAATTTTTCTTGGTGAATGTGGAGGAATGGGGAAGACACTTAAAAATTAGCTAAGAAAACTGGGGTATATTATTTGATATTGAGGAGAGAATAAGGTAATCTGAAAATTTTTTTAAAGATAGGTAAACCTAACCCATGGTAAAATGTAATTTATAGTATGGTCCTGAATGACAAGATCAAAATAGCAAAAGCAAAAGATAATTACAGCAGCCAAAGCAGAGAATAAGAATGTAGAAGAAAGTGACAACTATAGTAGCAACAGAGAGGAGAGAATGAGAGAGTAAGTCCAGGCAGTCTTTGGAAAAAAAAAAAAATTAAGGAACAAAGAAGATATGTAAGGTGCCAGACACCGGTTAAAGATGCCACGTAAAGTATACAAGGTGGTCCAGCTATTGAGAGGAGGAACACAGTAGTTAGTGGTGGGTAATCACAGCAGCAGACAACATTTTTCTTTGCTGAAAGATATTTATAAAACGATTCCATTTTAATAGTAACTAGTAGCAAAGAACATAATACGCCACGTACATTCTTTGAAATAGGTATGAACAAAAAGTGGAAGTCTGATAATATTCATTTCAGAACATTGTTTCTTGTTCTATATTAGTGCTTTCTTATCAAAAATAGTAACAGTCATTAGATTCCCAAGTTCGACTTATTAAAAAATTAAAGCATCAACTTTAAACTTACAGTCAAATATCAAAAGTTGAGAGTCACATTTGTCCTAAAGCAATATGCTCATTACTCATTCAAGGTCTACCTGTATGATTTCACCATATCTGAGTATCATCAGTGTACTATTACTTACGTTTTTCTTTAAAATGGCTATTTGATGAAATACAAATTGATAGGATGCTTGTAACAAGTGCTTCTCAAGTGACACAAATCTAAATGCACTGCAAGTTCTGTCATCATCAATTTATGCTTTCTTAGTCTCTGAAAACACATACATTTGTGTCACTTGAGAAGACTTTTCTTTTTTTAATCCCATGAAATCAGAAGTATAACATGTAGTTATATTTTTTTGATATTCATATCGCCTTACAAAAAAGCTGCCTACAGTAATAGCTTAAAAAATGAGTATTTCTATCCTGAAAATGGTAAAATAGTATTATCGCTAAACATACAAAAGAAACTTCCGTGAGTCTCAAATGTTACAACCCATTTTAGAAATCACAGGATAAAAAAGAATACCTGACAACAAGTTTAAAAGATATTTTAAAAGGCATCCAAGATAGTTCTATTAAAGTCTGTATTTAGCTTACTGAGTCATCTGGTATTGATAGCTGCAGATACCTATTTGTGTACTTAAATTCTAATCCTGTGAACACCGCAATTAATAAGAATCTCTATGTTCAATATCAGAGGTTTTCCATCATGCATATGGATCAATTTGCTACGTCAGAAAAAAAGTTGAGGATTATTTGCTTATTTTTAAATGAAAATATCTTGTTTCTCAGTCAGGCATCTGGCACACAAAAACTTTGCCTACAAAATTGAAAGCTCCTTTTCTATTGCAATATTGCAATAAGCACTGTAACCATCACAGGATGTGTTCAAAATCATGCTTTTTAAGTAAGGATTAAAATAAAGTTCACAGAAGCACATGGTAAAGAGAAAAAAAGTAATACTGGGTGCAGTGGTACATGCCTGCAGTCCCAGTCACTAGGGAGGATTAGGTGGAAGGATCACTCAAGTCCAGGAGTTCAAGGCCAGCCTGGGCAGTTTCATGAGACCTTATCTCTTAAAACAAAGAGAGGTAGGAGAGAAATAAAGATAATGGGAGACATACTATATCAGCATAATAATGTCAACTGAAATACATGGAAGGGCAGTCTTTCATTCTGAAGATACACCTTTCCTACTTTACCTTTTGGTATTAAAATGTCCTCTCTTTTATTAAAATAATTTTTTGGGGGAATAATTTTTACAAAATTGTCCTTAGCAGCATAAAAACCTGGTTATCCTGTATTAAAATGTAAATGATTGGTAAAATTCACTTAAAAAACAAAATGGTGTAAAAATTGAGGGCACTTCTGTGGTTTTAGTGAAACAACTGATATTAACCTGGCATGTCCAATTCAAAAACCCAAAGGGATACTTTATTTTAGTCAGGTGCTTAATTAATTGTATTGTTAAAAAGTTTCGCTGGGCGCGGTGGCTCAAGCCTGTAATCCCAGCACTTTGGGAGGCCGAGACGGGCGGATCACAAGGTCAGGAGATCGAGACCATCCTGGCTAACACGGTGAAACCCCGTCTCTACTAAAAAAATACAAAAAACTAGCCGGGCGAGGTGGCGAACGCCTGTAGTCCCAGCTACTCGGGAGGCTGAGGCAGGAGAATGGCGTGAACCCGGGAGGCGGAGCTTGCAGTGAGCTGAGATCGCGCCACTGCACTCCAGCCTGGGCAACAGAGCCAGACTCCGTCTCAAAAAAAAAAAAAGTTTCAGAAAAAAAATTGTCGGTTTCTTTCAAACTAAAGCAATGAGTTAGTAAATAACTGTGAAAATTGGGGTTATCTTCTGCCTAACTTATGAATAAGAAAAACAAACTCGAACACCTACATGAACTTGTAATAAAGAAGGAACTTGCCAAAAGGCAATTACCTACTTTTATTAGGAAACCTCAAATTTGGGTAAAATATAATGAGAAAACAAATTTCACTAACTTTCCCTTTCTTCAAGAAATAGCTTTTTGGAGAAAGAAAGGACAACTACCACAAATGAAATGACAAACATGGTTCATTTCCAACTGAGTGATGCTGTTCCTCATGTATTTTTCCACTGGAGATAATGATGAATTAAAGAAATGGACTTCAGATGTATTTCCTTTTAGTTTGTGTTCTATCAATGATAATAAATGATAAAATATAATTTCACTGACTTATAAGCTAACAGCTGGGTTATTAGGCAGTTTGATACAAATGCCTAAGACTTCCTGGTATGTTTAGGATCACTTCCACAAAAGATGAAGTCACTTGTAGCATCACTTCCACAAAACATGAACTCAGTTTTGGAGATACTTGGGCATGTGTTACAATGTATCACTATGATAAAATTTATAACATCTTTATATGTCAAAACAAAGGTCAGAGATTACTTAAACATGAAAGCTATCTTTTGACTATAATTGAACAAAAGTTAAAACTACTAAGCTAATAA
Source organism: Macaca mulatta (assembly GCF_049350105.2). Taxonomy (NCBI): domain Eukaryota; kingdom Metazoa; phylum Chordata; class Mammalia; order Primates; family Cercopithecidae; genus Macaca; species Macaca mulatta. Next base: position 38,012,667 of record NC_133411.1, on the reverse strand, counting down.
ACCTGCTTCAAACATGTAAAGCTTTAAACATTTTAAATATTAAAATGTAACTCTCTCCCCTTCATTCTATAGTTATGATATAGCTTTGGTGTTTGTTCATAAGAGTACGATTTTGAGAACAAAACTCCAATCAGGAATTACAGGGTCATAACAGACTGTTGAACCTGTACTGACCTGAGAACTTCATCTAGTAAGAGATTTTGGTTTACAATTTACCTAATTCAATAAAAAGAAGTGTGCAGGAAGGGTTGGTACAGGGATCAAGTCAACTGAAGAATCTGGTTAACTGACTTTGTTTATAACTAGATTTAAAATAAACATCCTAAAATTAAATACAATTTAAAATGTTTTCTGTTGTTTGTGATTCTATTAAAATTTTTAATATTAGAAATTAATTGTAGTGCCATATCTTAGAGACATAAACGTTACTAAAGTTTATATAGATTTCATCATTCTATTATATGTAGACATTTCAAATGTGTTTAAGATAAACTATAATATAAGACATTTTGGACATTTGTTTAGAAATACGTTAGAATTTATACCTTTGAGTAATGTCTAACTAATTAAGTGCCCAAGAATAAAAGAATGATTATATACAGGGCTAATAGACTTCATTCTGAAAAACAGTATGTAATGCTATTTTTTAATGTAAATAATATAAATTTTAAGAAAAAAATTAAAATCTGAGAAAAAAATTTTTAAAAATCTAAACAAAAGTTTTAGGTTAAAATAGTATTTAAATGTAGTTATCATTAAATTTAAATGGCAAAGCAAAATCTCAAAACTCTACAAGCTCTCCAAGTGATAGCCTCTGTAACTCTGGGCAAATCACTAAACTTCTCTCAAAATCAGTTTGCATTTATTATATAGTTTTGAAAATAATAAATAAAATGGATTATGTGAGAAATAGTCAATATATAAGAGGAAAGCCACTGTTTGTCACTAAAAGTGATTCAGGTTGAGTGTCAATGCTTGGAACCAGAAGTGTTTCAAATTTCGGATTTTCAAATTTTGGGACATCTACATATACATAATGAGGTATCTTGTAGATGGGAACCAAGTCTAAACACAAAATTCATGTATGTTTCATATACGCCCCATACACAAATCCCAGAGTTAATTTTATACAATACTTATAATACTTTTGTGCGTTAAACAAAGTTTTGACTGCAACCTGTCATGAGGTCGGGTGTGGAATTTTCTACTTGTGGCACCGTGTAGGCACTCAAAAAGTTTTGTATTTTGGATCATTTTGGATTTCAGATTTTTGGATTAGGGATACTTGGCCTGTAACACTTTTTAAGTACAACTTAATAAGCAGAATTATGGCAACAATGGCCATTATCCATACGTTTAAAGACTACACATATTTCTTTACTTTTTGTGTACTTAAATTCTAATCCTGTGAACACCACAATTAATAAGAATCTCTGTGTTCAATATCAGAGGTTTTTCATCATGCATATGGATCAATTTGGTATGTTAGAAAAAAAGTTGAGGATTATTTGTTTATTTTTAAACGAAAATATCTTGTTTCTCAGTCAGGCATCTGGCACACAAAAACTTTGCCATAAGTAAAGACTACACATATTTCTTGAGATGAATTACAATATGTGACAGAGACATTTACTGTTCACCAACCAACCATGTGCTTCCCACATGTCCCAGACACTTTCCAGCAGGGTAAGGTAACTAGTTCTGGTTACTAGGCTGTGAGTGACTGAATGACCTGGGTGTCATTTCATGGCTGAAATATTTAACAGCCAACAGAAGACCCTCTAGCGCTTTATTTCCATGTGGTGGTCACCGTGGAGGCCTAATGTTCCAGGTGTACAGATATACGCTGTCAGAAATTCCATCAGTGTGATTTCTTGAGCTACTGTATGGAGTAGATCTATTCCCTGACAAACTATTGGATAGGTAATGTGAGCAAGAATAAACCCTAGTTGTATTAAATAACTGAGATTATATCATATTCTAATACAGAGTTTATTAATAATAGATTATACAAATAATTTATTCTGGTCCATTTACTTAGTAAGTTTGCCTGCAAGAGAAGAACCCCAGGATAAACCAGCTGCTATACAGTGAATGCTATTTTGTCTTAACAATTTCCCATAATAGAGAAAAGCACAAACATGTAATAAATACAATTGTATTCAACCTCTAATATACTACCATATGCAAAAATAGATTAAGAAAACCAGGCTGGGCACAGTGGCTCACACCTGAAATTCCAGCACTTTGGGAGGCTGAGGCAGAAGGACTGCTTGAGCCCAGGAGTTCAAGACCAGAAAAATTGGGAGTTTCTCTACAGAAAAATTAGTCAGCTGTGCTGGCATACATCTGTAGTCCCAACTATTCAGGCGGCTGAGATGGGTGGATGGCTTGAGCCCAGGGAGTAGAAGATGCAGTAAGCTGTAATCATGCCACTGCATGTCAGCCTGGGAGACAGAGCAAGACAGTGTCTCAAAAAAAAAAAAAAAAAAAAAAAAAGAAAGAGAAAAAGAAGGAAATAAGAAAACTAGGCACTTTTATAAAAATACATATTTACATAATAAGATGTACTTACAATGCAAACCACATTTGCTTTATCACTTTACACGTACTTTTTTTGTGTGTGCTGAACCTCTGGAGTTGTTGCATTATGGCACTTTACCCTACGTAAAAGGACATTCTCCTATACAACAATAAATTATCAGACTTTAATATTGTTACTATTATCTAGAATACAATCCATATTCAAATTTCTCCAATTATTCCAATAATTTCCTCTAAAAAGATTATCTGGAATCAATCAATCAAATCAGGTTGCATTTGGTTATCATGTCTCTTTTAGTCTCCTTTAACGTTGAACAATTCCACAACCTATATTTTTAATATTTCAAGATAGACATTGTTGAAGACATTTTAATGCCAATTGTTTTTCACAGTGTTCCTCAATTTGGATTGCTTTATTTCCCCCCATGACTAAATTCAGGTTGAAAGACACTGTTTCTATAATAAAAACAATAACAGAAAGTAAACCATAACAAATACTTGGCTAAAGGAAACACCAGAGAAAACAGTGAAGAAAAGGTTTTAAAAATCAACAATACGATGGGCGCGGTGGCTCACATCTGTAATCCCAGTACTTTGGAAGGCCGAGGCAGGTGGATCACCTGAGGTCAGGAGTTTGAGACCAGCCTGACTAACATGGAGAAACCCCGTCTCTACTAAAAACACAAAATTAGCTGGGGGTAGTGGCACATGCCCGTAATCCCAGCTACTTGGGAGGCAGAGGCAGGAGAATTGCTTGAATCTGGGAGGCGGAGGTTGCAGAGAGCCGAGATCGCGCCAGTGTACTCCAGCCTGGGCAACAAGAACGAAACTCCGTCTCAAAAAAAAAAAAAAAAAAAAAAAAAAAAAGGCCAGCGTGGTAGCTAACACCTGTAATCTCAACACTTTGGGAGGCTGAAGTGGGCGGATCACAAGGTCAAGAGATCGAGACCATCCTGGCTAACACAGTGAAACCCCGTCTCTACTAAAAATACAAAAAATTTAGCCGGGCGTGGTGGTGGGCGCCTGCAGTCCCAGCTACTGGGGAGGCTGAGGCAGAAGAATGGCGTAAACCTGGGAGGTGGAGCTTGCAGTGAGCGGAGACCACACCACTGCACTCCAGCCTGGGCGACAGAGTGAGAATCTGTCTCAAAAAATAAAAAAATAAAAATCAGTCATACATGTTCTCTAGGACAAGCTCTAGCCATTCTTACTTTGAATCTATATGCTGATGATTCTAAGACTTGATCTCTCCGTAAACCTGAGTCTTATGTAACCAACTGACTGCTGGACATCTTCAACCGGCTCTCCTACAGACAATTCAATATCACCACGTTCAAAACTCATCTCAGCCACTAAAGTTGCTGCTATTCTCCCTCTTCCCTATATTCCTTCTCCAACTTATGTGTCAGCACTTCATCCAATCTCTAAAGCCTCGTCAAGACGCTTCCATATGCCTTACTCCACATCAAATAAGGCACCAAGCCTATCAATTTTATCTATTTCTTAAATCCATTCTCTTTTATCCTACTATACTCCATCTGTTGTAAGATCTTAGGATTTATTCTTTCCTAGATTCTTGCAATAACCTAATTGGGTTCCCATCTTCTAGTGCTACTGTCTGTACAGTTAGCTTCCTCATTGTATCAGACTATTTAAAACACGAATTTGATCAAATGACTCCCCTCTTAAAAGTCTTCAAATGGCTCTCTTCAAGTACAGAAAAAGGTCAGACTCTTTGCATTACCTACAAGGTTTTGTAACATTCACTGCTTATCTACAGCTCTACTCACTTCCAGATTTATACTAGCTCCTTCTTCAATACATTGCTTTCCTAATTTCAGTTACTGGATATCAGCTTTATAATTTTTTGCTAATTTTTCTCTGTGGTAAAAGACATTTTAAAGGGGTAGAAGAGCAATGACATTTGAGGTTCACTAAATTTGCCTAGCAAACTTCACAATTAATAATATGATCAGGAAATATTTGCTGAGCCTCTATATTATGTGCAAGATGTTATATTGAGTATTGTGAGAATACAAGAGGCGTTAGACATGTACTCTGCCCTAGGAAGAGTTTCTAGTATAGAATATATATTTTTTATAAGCACACACATAATCTATAGTACAATGTAGAAAATAACAAGGGTCATAAACATGATTCAAGTAAGATCAGAAGAGGGACAAATTATTTCTAAATAGGAAAGGCCAGAAGGAAATCAGGGAATGTTTCCTAGAGGAAGTGGCAGTTTTCAGCCTTAAAGAGTATGAAAGATTTGGGCATGGGAGTGAAGGAAATAATCACTGCTACTGCCAACTCACTTTCTCTAAGGTAACTATTCCAAATTAGTTTTCTGCCCCTGCACATGAGAAATAAAAACACATTCCCTTAGTAATAATGACTCATTAAAACTGATTCTCAAGGGGAGAAAGGTAATAAGTGGGATGCCATCTCAGAATGTGATGACTGTCACTTAGGAAAAACCTCTCCAGATGCTATGACCTCCCTACTACATCCTCCATATGGGAAATTGCTATCAAGGGGATACCTTACTAACTGACCAATTTCTAGCAGGTTTCTACAGATTTCTGCAGTCTTCATTCATACAATGCTAGTCTAGATATATTTTTTGAAATGATCTTTTCTTAATTCAACTAAGGATTTCTAAAAGATAAGATAAAAGACATGGAATAAAATAACCCCAAACTTAACAGATATTAGAAAAAGGGCAGACATGCTTACTCATTACAGAATTCCTACCCTAAAACACAATTCACTATGCAGGCTTCTCCCATAAATATACCCATTTTAACTCTCGGCTACAATCTCTCTCGCTAGTTTTGTTAACACTCTCCCTTCTAGAAGGGTTGGGTCAGTGTGCAAGCTTACATGATCATTTAGCAATAGATCACCAGTACTGAAACACAATAGTATCAGCTCCTATATCTCTCTTTACCTTCTTACTCCACCACTAAAAAAAAGGTAAGATAAAATATAATTTATAGAGTAAAGAGGTACAAATTGCTAAAGCAATATTTTCATTGAGGTATACTCTCTACAGCTGGAAATACTTAAGCTGAAAAGAGACCAGCTTCACAGGCTACTGTAATAATCTAGGTATGAAGTGAACTAGGATAAATACAGGAAGAACAATAAAGGTATATGGAAAAGATGTGCAAGTTGGACCCAACAACTGAAGATGACATGAGAGCAAAGACAGAGAAACAGTTAAAACATGACAAATTCTGAGCCTAATGTGCCCATGATGATAGTGCTGCTTATTGCCCCATTATTTACTAGATCCTTTTCAAAATATCTTTGGGTAGGGATTCAAGAGGTAGGGTTTACTACAAGTGCAATTGTGCAGTCTAAAGGAAGAAATGAAGGAAAATGATGGGAGGACCAATCATGTTCTAGAAAAACAAAGGAAGTATTATTCCCTTTTTCAACCTTTGAAAGCCTTGGTTATGCTTTTTCATTTATTTTTTTAAACAATATAAGAAGTCACCTTCCAGACCTTACTTATCTATACACACACATGTTATTTCAAAACTGAAGATGATACTAATCATACTGTTCTTTTTTTTTTTTTTTTCAGACAGAGACTCACTCTGGAATGCAGTGGCGCGATCTCTGCTCACTGCAACCTCCGCCTCCCAGGTTCAAGTGATTCTCCTGTCTCAGCCTCCTGAGTAGCTGGGACTACAGGCGTATACCACTACGCCCAGTTAATTTTTGTATTTTTAGTACAGACGGGGTTTCACCACGTTGGCCAGGATGGTCTCGATCTATTGACCTTGTGATCTGCCCACCTCGGCCTCCCAAAATGCTGGGATCACAGGCGTGAGCCACCGTGCATGGCCCATACTGTTCTTTTTTTTCCTTTAATAATACATTGTTTGTTAAAAATTTATTCAGGACATAGAGTCCCAGTTCCTTTTAAATAATAGACGTATAACATGTACTATATGCCCATTTGACCTTTTCTCTATTTATAATATTCTTTTAGGTAGGTGGGGTTTTATTGTTGTTGGTTATTTCGTTCTTTTTTTTTCCTAGCTTTTATTATTTTTGCGATTACCAATAATACTGCAAATGAACATCCTGGCAAATAAATTTTCATGCCCTCCAAGATTTCTATAGGCTTGATTCCTAGAAGTGGGGTTAATGAGAAATGTGCAATTTAAAATTTTGATTCAAACAGTAGTGCAAAATTACCCTCCAAAAACACCGTAGCAAGTCCTCTCCTGAATTTCATCAATCTTGGAACAAAATAAGATTCAAAGATCTTATATTAGTTTCCCGAATATACTAAACTCTAATCCTTTTTATTCATGTCCAATGTGAAGCTTTTACCTAACCACTATGACATGAAATTAACCTATTTTAGAAAGAGCTAACTAGCATTCTTCAAACGACTAGACCAATTCTCAACAGAAGGTACTTGCTCACCAATCCCATGTGAGGGCGTTTCTAGTACTCATTCTTGAGGGTTGCAACTGGCAGTAATGAGTGGCACACAAAATCACAGGGCAGTCCAGCACAATAAGTGTCTTGTCCAAAATGCCAACAGCTCTCACCCAACATGTGGCTGGGAAATACTAAACTAGATAATAAGGGTATGCTGTTTGGTTTCAGTTTTAAGAAGTCTGGAAAGACAGTCAACAAGGTTCAAGTGGAGACACATCATTTCAGACGAAGATATACATAAAATAATAGCTCTGTGAAGTATTTACAATATTAAATGTTACGTTCATGTAACATGGTATATGTTATATGTTCCTTTACCTTGTTCCTTAGGTAAGACTTCAAGTTTCTATAGAACCTGCACCTGACCAATTACTTCTGAAAGTCTCTGCTGAAACTTTTTACTACCGTGGCTTACTGGTACAGACCATTTCTCTTTTTGCTTTCCAAGATCTAATGCACATGACTGGCAGTGGCTGTGCTATTTTGGATACAATTTTGGACACTGAAGAGAAGAAACTGAAACCACAACTTACAGATTTCTTTTAATGCCTAAAGTTCTCCAGTCATTTCTGAAATAATATCTTTAAGTCCTTCTATTTCTTAAAATCATAATTTCCTTGTGGTCCCAATTCTATATTCCCTGTATGATAACAAGATATTGTATCACATACAGGTGAATTCAATAAATTTTGAATAAGTGGTTGACTTTAGTACTAGGAAAGTTAAAACCAAATCTCAAGACTTGTTTCTAATTTAGGAAAATTCTATAGAATTAGTCCAAAGAGGGCTAAAAACAAACAAAAAAGCATGAACATCCATAATATGCAAAATGTGGTTCACTTACTTGAAGTCAGAGGGCTATCATATGTAAAGTCAACTTTGATTATTTGTTTTTTTTAAGTTAAAAAAGACTTAAAGAATGTTTAAGCAAACACTAAAGCACTCTGTAATCTCATCTCTTTATCCTCAAAAAAGTTTTTTTCCCAAAAGATTGTCTTTCAGCATGTAAGCATGTTACATAGTGACAGATGGAGTGTGTATATTTTTGTATTCGATTGCCACTAAATATTTATGAATCTTTGTGTTAACCGCATTACCTTTCAAAAGGATGCATACTACTACCAGAAATGAACAAATATATTGGTTTTGCTGTGCCTTGTCAGCATTGGTTGTTAGCTCTAAAATACTTCTTTTTGGGAAAGACAGATACCTACTTGGCTACATTTTTTTTTTAACTACTGTGTAAAGCCATTTACTATTTTACTAAAGCTGTATTTGATTTATTCTTTCCAGTTGTTCATTTACCATTTTTCACTTGTATGAATTATTCTTTGCCCATCTTGATGATTTTCATTTAAATTGTAAAGTATTTATCTAGTTATTATTACCTTTCAGACCTTTTCCTCAGTGGCATTTCTGAGAAGACTAAGGTTTTTAAATTTGTAGTGTAAAGGTAACATATGCACATTATAAATATTTGGGACTGCAGATAAAAGGAGAAAGTGCCTGTTATAATCCTGTATCCCTAACGCAACTACTGTATGCTCTGATATTTTCTTCTGGTTCTTCTAAGTAAATACATTTTAGTTTCAGTCATATTACTCCCACAATGTTTTGCTTTCTTTACTTAAGGTGGGAAAATGCATATAATACTCCTGAAGCTATAACTTTAGTTCCTTTTAGAGCTTTAATCTTCACTTGGAGTCTTAAACTTATAATTAAATATTATCTTATTTCTAGTGTCTACATAAGTTTTATTTTTCTTCTTTCTGCTTATCTGAATTTTCCATAATGAACATGTATTACAGTCTTGCAGGGGTGTTGTGAAGATTAAGTAAGAAAAAATATATGGGACTCACCTAACAAAATATCTTATACAATTACAAGACCAAGAACAAAGCAGTTCTTTTTGAATAAAGACATCACAACAACTAAGTCTATACAGGAAATTTAGCAGTCTAGAACCTTGCTGAGCATAACATCACCTTTGGGTTTGTTAGAAATGCAGACTCTCAGACCCTACTCCAGATCTACTGGTTCACAATCGCCATTTAACAAGATGTGGAATAAGAATCTCAAAGCATTGCCTTTAAAACTTGGCTATATATTCACCTGGAAAAACCAAACAAGTATGATGGGCTCAGAAGTGGAATCCACATTCTACTAGTCACCACCTGCGCAAAGAAATACACCTGTGCAAAGACAGCACTACACTGAAAAATTCAGTCAAGTCTGAGGTTACACTGTAGTGTATCTTCAGGGGCTGGGAGGAAGAAACTCGTATTTCTTGTGGATCTGTTTTCCCACATCAAGACAGTGCTTAACAACAACAATTCCCCTTGAGGAACATATAGATTAAAGTTCTAGAAAATATTAAAAATCTAGCATTCTTCAATTTGGTGCCCTTTTCTCCAATATTCAGATTTAGAAATCACTAAGTATTAATTATATCTTCTGCTGAAGATTTAATAAGATAACTAGACTTTGACAAAATGAAAGCTTAGATTGCAACAAAGTCAAGTAAATTGTTTTACTTGATCAAGGTAGTTAGAACAGTCTACACATTTGATTAAATTGTCACTTCACTTCGTTTTGCAAAGATTGTTTCATTAACGACCTTAAGCAATAAGTAAAACAAAATCTGTCCTGTTAGCAGAAATAACTTCTAAAAGGCATTAGTAGTTTGATAGAAAAAAGGACATATCATTCTTAATGAAAAGACTAATAAAGGCAACAAAATGATTTTAACAAGATGATAAATTATGTAATCCCAGCAACCAAGATTATACTTACCACAAAATATATTCTTGTTAAAATTAATGTTAAAACAGAGTCCCAAAATAATTGTAATATTATTCGTGTCACTGTCACTATTTAAAATTGTTGTGGGAGGTCTAAAAATGAAGAATTCCTTTATGCATCTTATGTATATTCATTACACGTTATATACTACATATTACATATTAGCTATATTAGACAATGATTATATATTTCATTCCCAGAAATGGTAGGGTTTTATTTTCGGGTTGCTCTCATCCACTGATTTATCATGATGTATTGATGTTTTGGATACTACTGCTTGAAATGACATTTTAATACGTAGTAAGCCATGTCTGTTTTTCCTTCCCCATTAACTTAGTTTTCAGAATTTTCTTTGACTTTATTTTTTGGATAAATTTCAGAAATATTGCACCTACCTAACATCTCACTGAAATTTTCATTGAAAATAAATTAAACCAATAAATAATTTATGAATAGGCATCTTCAGAATATTTTCTCTATCTTAAAGTTTTAAAGTTTTTGGTACATGTCACACACATTCCTCATTAAGACTGGTTCAAGAAGGAGAAGTGCAAGGAAAAACTGCACAGGGGAAACTGCCTCACTTACACATGTAAAACTAAATTTAAGAAGGTAGTATATTCCATATTCAAAAGACCAATTCTGATCTTACAAGCAAACAGTAGTGTTTTCTGCTCAATCCCAAGTCCTAAATCATCAAATAACAATCCTCCATTAGTGGATCTCACTCAAACAGGAAAAAACTCCTGCATCAGAACCAACACAGAAACGAGAAATATATAGGAAGAGGTGAACTGATTCCATGAACACACACATTACAGTAATATTATCTCTTAGTAAATTATTCAAATTCATTGCTTATTACCCCTTTCCAACTAACTGCTGACAAGCTACATATTTCTGTTCTTGACTAATATTTTTTTGGCCAATTTACCCTCCATGCATTAAAAGTTGTAAAACAGACAAACAAACCTCAACTTGCTTCCTGTACTTGTTTTTGTTGAATTTTTTCACTTTTGCATCACTGGAATTCTCATACTAATTCCATACTAAATGCACTGTGGTAGGCAGCCTTTAAGACAGTCTTCAATTACGCCATCCACCTTGTGTAATTCCCTCCTATTGTGTGTTTCCTTCTAACAAATATAGAATATGGCAAAAGTGTTGGCATGTCACTTCTGAGATTGGGTTACAAAAAGACTGGCTTCTCTTGTGGTACCCTCTCTTAGTCACTTTAAGGGAAGTCAGCTGCCATGTTGTGAGCTGCTTTAAGGTGAGACCCAGGTGGCAAGAAACTGAAGTATCCAGTCAACAGCTATAGGCAACCTATGGCTCACCAAGAGTCAAGTGATTAAGCTTGGAATAGATTCTCTGGCAGTCAAACCTTGTGATGACTGCAGCCTCCACTGACCCTAACTGTAAGAAGACTATAGCCTCCTGAGATACCATGAGTAAAAGGGCATTCAACTAAGCTGTACCCATATTACTGGCCCATAGGAATAGTAAGATAATAAATATTCATTGCTCCAAACTGCTAAATTTTGGTGTAATTTGTTCCATGGCAATATATAACTAACAGTTTTTTTGTTTGTTTTTGAGAGGGAGTCTTGCTCTTATCACCCAGGCTGCAGTGCAATAGCACAAACCGCCTCCTGGTTTCAAGCAATTCTCCTGCCTCAGTCTCCCGAGTAGCTGGGATTACAGGCACACGCCACCACACCTGGTTAATTTTTTGAATTTTTAGTAGAGATGGGGTTTCACCATGCTGGCCAGGCTGGGCTCAAACTCCTGAGCTTGTGCTCAGCCCACCTTGGCCTCCCAAAGTGCTGGGATTAGAGGTGTGAGCCAACGTGCCCAGCCCAGTTTTTAAGAATTCTTAAGAATCACTTTAGGCCGGGCGCGGTGGCTCAAGCCTGTAACCCCAGTACTTTGGGAGGCCGAGACGGGCGGATCACGAGGTCAGGAGATCGAGACCATCCTGGTTAACACGGTGAAACCCTGTCTCTACTAAAAAATACAAAAAACTAGCCGGGCGAGGTGGCGGGCGCCTGTAGTCCCAGCTACTCGGGAGGCTGAGGCAGGAGAATGGCGCGAACCCGGGAGGCGGAGCTTGCAGTGAGCTGAGATCCGGCCACTGCACTCCAGCCTGGGTGACAGAGCGAGACTCCGTCTCAAAAAAAAAAAAAAAAAAAGAATCACTTTATTTACAGTACGCTACATATTTAACAAAATTCATCTTGTAGAAACATCCTATTTACGAGCACTTCTATTTATATTACCTCAACTGAACCTCATAAACAATCCTATACAGCATGTGGTTTGTGTAACAGCACATATAATTCTGGCCTACACTCTACTTTAGGACTCTAGAATTTAATATATTCCTTTCTATATTCAAATTCTTAAAAACCTGTTTATTCCTATAAATCTGTCTGCTTATTTATGATCACATCTTTCACTGAATAGGTTCTTTCCTCCATTCTTACATTTTTTTCCCTAAAGGATAAGGATGTCAGAAAACATCTTAGAAAATACTAGCGGCAGTCTTTGGATGGTGCAGTATCTCCTCAAATATTAATATTTCTTAAAGAATGCAGCCTTGAGAAATAATGTTCATAAACTAAGAAGTAGCCTAAAATTACAAAGCAAATGACAGTAATTCAGAGAAGACAACGTTTAACGTTCTCCACCATTTATCTACAAGTCTATTTTTAGCTTGTTTATATGAATTCATTCAGCCCAAACATTTAGTGAGCACCTACCAAGTGCCAGAAATCATACTTGATACTGACAATAACTGAGATGAGTTAGATAAAGCCTACCACTGACCCCTCCCTGATCTATAAAGAGTTCCCAGGCTAGAGGAAGTAGATAATTACAATATGATAATAATAATAGGTATTACTAATACATTAAAGGTGAAAAAGAGGGACAAAATAGTAAGAGCCACCTACAACAAACCCACAGCCAACATTACACTGAATGAGCAAAAGCTGGGAGCATTCCCCTTGAGAACTGGAACAAGACAAGGACGCCCTCTCTCACTATTCCTATTCAACATAGTACTGGAAGCCCTAGCCAGAGCAATCAGGCAAGATAAAGAAATAAAAGGCATCTGAATAGGAAGAGAGGAAGTCAAACTATCTTTCCTCATAGATGATAATGATTCTATTCCTAGAAAACCCCACAGTCTCTACTCAAGAACTCCTAGATCTGAAAAACAATGTCAGCACAGTTTCAGGACACAAAACGAATGTGCAAAAATAAACAGTATTTCTATAAACCAATAACATCCAAGCTGAGAGTCAAATCAAGAATGTAATCCCATTAGCAATAGCCACAAAGGAATAAGATACTTAGGAATACAGTTAACCAGGGATGTGAAAGATCTCTACAACAAGAATTAGAAAACACTGCTGAAAGAAATCGGTTTCCAAAAACAGATGGAAAAACATTCTGTGATCATGGATAGAATCAATATTGTTAAAATGGCTATACTGCCCAAAGCAATTTACAGATTCATTGCTATTCTTATCAAACTACCAGTGACAGTTTTCACAGAACTAGGAAAAAAAAAAAAAACTTCTAAAATTCACATGGAACCAAAAAAGAGTCCGAATAGCCAAAGAAATCCTAAGTAAAAAGAACAAAGCCAGAGGCATCACACCATCCAACTTCAAACTATACTAAAAGGCTACACTAACCAAAACAGCACAGTACTGGTACAAAAACTGATACACAGACAAATGGAACAGGTTAGAGAGCCCGGAAATAAAGCCACACACCTAAAACATCTAATCTCTGACAAAGCTGAAAATAACAAGCAATGGGGAAAGGACTCTCTATTCAATAATAACTGGCTAACCATATGCACAAGATTGAAACTGGACCTCTTCCTTTCACCACATGCAAAAATCAACCCAAGATGGATTAAAGACTAAAATTTAAAATTTAAACTATAAAAACCCTAGAAGAAAACCTAGGAAAAACTCTTCTGGACATCAGCCCTGGCAAAGATTTCATGATGAAGACTTCAAAAGCAATTGCAACAAAAACAAAAACTGGCAAGTTGGATCTAATTAAACTAAGGTTCGGTACAGCAAAAGAAACTATCAACATAGTGAACAGACAACCTACAGAACGGAAGAAAATATGTGCAAACACTGCATCCAACAAAGGTCTAATATCCAGAATCTGTAAGGAACCTAAACAAAGTAACAAGCAGAAAACAACTCTATTAAAAAATAAAAAAAAAAAACTAGCAAAGGACTTGAACAGACACTTCTCAAAAGAAAACATACATACCACCAATAAGCATATCAAAAAATGTTCAACATCACTAATCATTAGCGAAATGCAAATCAAAACCACAATGAGATACCACTGCACACCAGTCAGAATGGTTAGTCTAAAAAGTCAAAAAAATAACAGATGCTAGTGAGGCAATAGAGAAAAGGGAATGCTTATACACTGCTGGTGGGAATGTAAACTAGTTCAGCCACTGTGGAAAACAGTTCAGCAATTTCTCAAAGAACTTAGAATGGGCCAGGTGTGGTGACTCACCCCTGTAATCCCAGCCCTTTGGGAGGCAGAGGCAGGTTGATCACTTGAGGTCAGGAGTTCGAGACCAGCCTGACCAACATGGTGAAACCCCATCTCTACTAAAAATACAAAATTAGTTGGGTGTGGTGGCACACGCCTGTAATCCCTGCTATTTGGGTGGCACACGCCTGTAATCCCTCCTATTTCAAGTGAAGCAGGACAATCACTTGAACCCAGGAGTTAGAGGTTGCAGTGAGCCAAGATCGCACCATTGCACTCCAGCTTGGGCAACAAGAGCAAATCTCCAACTCAAAAAAAAAAAAAAAAAAAAAAAAGGACTCAGAACAACCATGCAACCCAGCAATCCCACTGCTGAATATACACCCAAAGGAATATAAATCATTCTACCATAAAGACACATGGATGTGTATGTTCACTACAGCACTATTCACAATAGCAAAGACATGGAATCAACCTAGATGCCCACCAACAGTAGACTGGATAAAGAAAATATGGTACATATACACCATGGAATACTATGTAGCCATAAAAAAAGGATGAAACCACATCCTTTGCAGCAACATGGAGGCAGCTGGAGGCCATTATCTTAAGCAAATACAGGAACAAAAAAAATCAAATACTGCATGTTATCTCTTGTAAGTGGGAGCTAAACATAGAGTACAGATGGACACAAAGAAGGAAACAAGAGACACCAAAGCCTATTTGAGTGTGGGAGAAGGGTGCAGATCAAAAACCACCTGTCAGGTACTATGCTTATTACCTGGGTCACAAAATAATCTTTACAACAAACCCCCTGTGACTCGCAATTTACCCATATAACAAACCTGCACATGTACCCCCTGGAATCTAAAATAAAGGCTGGGGAAAAAAGGAGTGGAGGTAGAAAAGGGAACAATAAATTCTGCCTAAAAGAGACAAGGAAGGCATCAAAGAAAAGATGGAATTATGCTGGAACTTGAAGAATGAACAGAAACTTACTAGGCTCCCTGCCAAGTGGTATTCCAAGGCAAAGGAAAAAAAAAATCATGCAATGTAAATGAAATTGGTATGGATTCCCTCCAGAAGACTCAGCTAAAGCTAATGAATCAGCCTCTCACAACTTCATTTCTTTATTAAAAAAAAAAAACAAAAAAACAAAAAACCCGAGCATATGCTGGCTGGGTGCTGTGCTTGGTACTAGAATTAGAATTAAAGAAATAAACATATTAAGTCCCTGACCTCAAGGAGGTCAGGAGTCTAACTAAACTTAAGGAGAGCACACATTCATTCTAATTATGCTGACTTTGAATTGCTCGTGGGACTTCCTTCTCTCATCCCTTGAGCAAGTCACATTCTTTGTAAGCATCAGTTTCCTAATTTGTAAAGTGGAGATAATATTATAGCTAGACAGTCCCCCTTGGTAACCTGGGGGGATTGGCTCCAGGATCGCTGCAGATACGAAATTCATGGATGCTAAAGTCTCTAATTTAAAATGGTGTAGCATTTGCGTATAAAATGCACATCTTCCTGTATACTTTACATCATCAATAGAATACTTATAATACCAAATACAATGTAAATGCTAGTTTTTATACTGCACTTTAAAATTTTTTGTATTGTTTTTATATTGGTTTCTTTTCCTGAATATTTCCAATCTGTGCTTGGTTGAATCTGCAAATGTGTGACTCCCAAATATGAAGGTCTGATTATACCTTAAGAACTGTAAGTGAAGATTAAATAATGCCAATCAAATATTCAAAATAGTGAGCTCATGATAAATATTGGCCATCATTGCCATCAATATAATAATAATCATCATTATCACCAAGAATAAGGCAATTAAAGGCTTTAGTGAAGATTTTTTCTATTTTCTAAATCATAAGGAAGGAACAGAAAAGACTGTTTAACTCCTTCTAGATTCTATAAACAAACTGTAAGAAGTGATAATTTGATTATCGACTCAGGCATTAAGTACCCCTAGTCTATCATAAAGTCCAAGAACAGTATACTGAAAACAACACCTGATCCATCAGCAGGCAAATCTCTATACAACACAGGACTGATTTTTGAGTACTAGCAGGTTTTTAACTCTGTGTATATACACGTACTTAAGAAGTAATAGTCACCAACTCAAGCAGAAAAGCTTCAATAATTCACTTTGGGGCTAAAATACAAAAGAGGCAAGCATGTCTCTAACACCAAATTTAGAAAGCAATCCTTTGGAGGCAGTCAGTTATTTTAAACCTATTTAAAACTTCACTTTTGAAAGGGCATAACAGCCAAAGTTCTGAATGCTTTAAGCTGAATTTCCTTTTACAAAATCCTACTGCTCACCAGGTCAACAAACCAAACTCAATACAACAGTCTGCACCAAATATGAGATTCTCAAAGAAAGGTATAAAATAAAGTCAGCAAATGATATAAAAATTCCACAGAGATGCAATTAAAGATACAATACATATTAATTTTTAAGTACATAAGACAATCACATTACACTTTTTTTTTAATGCAGGCAAGACTTAATGCAAAACACGAGTCTTCAACATAGAGAAAACTTAAGAGTTATTAAGTTTTCTTCAACATTGACCCATCCGTCTCTTTAAACTGTAACTTTTTGTCCTAAAACTATTTAAGGGGTTCTCCCATGACTGTCTCTTTCACTGAATCTATTTGCTTCTGAACCCAAAATCAGATTTCGTGAGTTTCAAGACCCCATTTCCCAAAGTGAGAATCAAAGACATTCTGGAAATCACAATTGGGAAATACAGCAGCATTACAACAAAGGGCAAATGTTTTGTTTGATTTCCCAAAGAAAAGACTTGAGAGTTTTCTGAAATAAAATCAAAATCCAGTTTTAAAATTCTGCTTTAAATCTTATTTAATACAATTTAAAAATCCAAGGAATATTATTTATTATATAATCCACCTAGAATAAGTTCAAATGTAGTGGATAAGCAATATAGTACATCAATTAAAAGTTCACGACTAAATTAAAAAGAAAAGTTTAAGACTAAGTTTTAGAATCAGAAAAACAGGCCAGGTGGGGTGGCTCACGCCTGTACCCAGCACTTTGGGAGGCTGAGGTGGGCGGATCACCTGAGGTCGAGAGTTTGAGACCAGCCTGACCAACATGGAGAAACTCCATCTCTGCTAAAAATACAAAACTGGCTGGGCGTGATGGTGCATGTCTGTAATCCCAGCTATTCAGGAGACTGAGGCAGGAGAATCACTTGAACCTGGGAGGCAGAGATTGCAGTGAGCAGAGATCGTGCCATTGCACTCCAGCCTGGGCAACAAGAGTGAAACTTCATCTCAAAAAAAAAAAAAAAAAAAAAAAAAAGGAATCAGAAAAACATAGGTTTGATTTCTTCTTCCTCTTGTTTCAAGCTGTGTAAGCTCAGGCAAATTATTTAACTTCCTAAGCCTCAATTGTCTCAAAAATATCTATCTCATGGGTTTCTTCAAGAGTATTAAATATGACGATGAATAAGACACAAGGCATTTGATGAATTTTTTTTTTAAGGCAGGATTACACTACCCTTCTCGATATCTATTTTAATACCTAAAGGTCAGTGATAGGAACAATATTAATGATAATAGAGGATACAACTTATTAAACAAGCATACTTTCAACACTTCATTTATTTATCCTTATTGATCAACAAAATACATAAGCTAGTTAGATTTTTACTCTTTATTTCTCTAACTGCTAGTAAGTTTGGACATCTTTTTATATGCATATTTGACATTTTAGGTTTGATTCTGACATTAAAAAACTCAGAAGCTGGAACTTGAGGAATAATACTGTAATCTGTTACCATTTTTTCCTCTCTTGTTCCTAATCAATAAGTTTAT
Source organism: Macaca mulatta (assembly GCF_049350105.2). NCBI lineage: Eukaryota > Metazoa > Chordata > Mammalia > Primates > Cercopithecidae > Macaca > Macaca mulatta. Next base: position 37,994,457 of record NC_133411.1, on the reverse strand, counting down.
TTAAATCATTATATTATCTCTATAACAAAATTCAAATTATTAATCTTACTTTATTTTGTTTCTTCCCTCCCTGCTTTATTTTTTCCCCCCCTGTATGACTCAAGCTTTCCAGATGCACTACTGAAAATCACTTACTGACTAGTGGAGAAAAGGCTTCAGAAATTACTGACCAATAGAATTTATTTTACATCCCTATATACACATTGTTAGCAGGCATTTATTTATTTCTGCAACAAATATTGAAGATGCCTCACTATAGGTAAAGTTTATTGCTTTAACTACTGAACCACAGTCCTCAAATTTTTAATCCTATGCTACAGACAGAGGAGTAAATGAAAATGTTGACATAGTTTTTAGTGGACATAGTTTTTCTTCTGAGTTGTCTAATCTTACTTTTTATATGTGCACAACTTTGTTTAAGTCACAAAGAAAGCAGGGAGGAGCAAATAAGAAATTTCTTTCTTATAACACTGTTGACATGTATTTGGAAAACTGGAGGAGGGCACGATGAACCAAACTGAAGAACATAAACTGTCAAAGAAGAGCATGAGTTAGAATTAATAAGTTCAGCAAGGTTGCAGGATACAAGATTAATGTGTAAAAATCAACTGCACTTCCATACCCTAGCAGTGAACAACCTGGAAAGTAAAATTAAGAAAGCAATTCCAGGCCAGGCGCAGTGGCTCACGCTTGTGATCCCAGCACTTTGGGAGGCCGAGGCAGGTGGATCACGAAGTCAGGAGTTCAAGACCAGTCTGGCCAACATAGTGAAACCCCATCTCTACTTAAAAAACACAAAAAATTAGCCAGGTGTGCTGGTGTATGCCTGTAATTCCAGCTACTCGGGAGGCTAAGGCAGGAGAATCACTGGAACCTGGGAGGCGGAGGTTGCAGTGAGCCAAGATCGTGCCACTGCACTCCAGTCCAGGCGACAGTGCAAGACTCTGTCTCAAAAAAAAAAGGAAAAGAGAAAAAAAAAAAAGGCAATTCAATTTACAAAAGTATTAAAAAGAATACAATGCATACGAACAAATTTAACAAAAGAAATGCAATATTTTTACATTTAAATCTATAAAACACTGGCCAGGCGTGGTGGGTCAAGCCTGTAATCCCAGCACTTTGGGAGGCTAAGGCAAGCGGATCACTTGAGGCCAGGAGTTTGAGACCAGCCTGGCCAAAATGGTGAAACCCTGCCTCTACTAAAAATACCAAAACTAGCCAGGCATGGTGGCAAAGGACTGTAATCCCAGCTACTCAAAGGCTGAAGAACAATAATCGCTTGAACCAGGGAGGCGGAGGTTACAGTGAGCCAAGATCATGCCACTGCTCTCCAGCTTGGGCAACAGAGTGAGTTGTCTCAAAACAAACAAACAAACAAAACACTAAAGGACATTAGGGCATTAAAAACATGGAATGTTTTCCCATGCCCTTGGATTGTTAAGACTTAATATTACTGTAAAGGCAATACTCCCCAAACTCATCTATAGATTTAATACAACCCCTATCAAAATTGCAGCTGCTTATTTTGCAGAAAATGACAAACATCCTAAACTTCATATGAAAATGAGAGATCCAGAATAGTCAAAACAATCTTGAAAAAGAACAAAGTTGGAGAACTCACACATCCCACTTTCAAACCTTACTACAAAGCCACAGTAATCAAGACAGTGTAGTACTGGCATAAGGATAGACATATGGACTGATGGAATAAAATTGAGAGCCAAAAATAAACTCTTAAATTTACATTCAACTGATTTTTGAAAGGGATGCCAAGACCATTCAATGGGAAAGGATAGTCTTTTCAACAAACAGTAATGGACAAATGGATAGACACATGCATAATAATGAAGCTGGATCCCTACCTCATACCTTACGCAAAAAATTGACACAAAATGGATCAGAGTATTAAATGTAAGTGCTAAAAGTAAACATAGGTGTAACTTTTCCTGTCCTTGGATTAGGCGATGGTTTCTTATGACACCCAAAGCATAAAAAACCAAAGGAAAACAACAGAGATCTTTAAAATTAAAAATGTATGTGCTTTAAAGGACACTATCAAGAAAGTGAAAAGACAATCCACAGAATGGGAGCAAATATTTGCAAATCACATATCTGATAAGGAACTTGTATCTAGAATATGTCTAACAACTTACAATTCAACAATAAAAAGGCAGATAACCCAGTTTAAAAATGGGCAAAAGATTTGGATGAATGTTGCTCCAAAGAAGATACATAAATGACCAATAAGTACATAAAAGGGTATTTAATATCATCAGTCATTAGGAAAATGCAAAGCAAAGCCACACAGAGATACCACTTCACACCCTCTAGGACCAATACAATCAGACAGACAATAACAAGTGTTGGTGAGGATGTAAAGACAGTCTAACCTTCATACATTGCTACTACAAATGTAAAATCATGCGCCTCTTTGGAAAACAGTCTGACAGCTCCTCAGAGTTAAACATAGTTACCATATGACCTAAAAATTTTACTCCTGGCCGGGCGCGGTGGCTCAAGCCTGTAATCCCAGCACTTTGGGAGGCCGAGACGGGCGGATCACGAGGTCAGGAGATCGAGACCATCCTGGCTAACACAATGAAACCCCGTCTCCACTAAAAATACAAAAAAATTAGCCGGGCGTGGTGGCGGCGCCTGTAGTCCCAGCTACTCGGGAGGCTGAGGCACGAGAATGGCGGGAACCCGGGAGGCGGAGCTTGCAGTGAGCCGAGATCGCGCCACTGCACTCCAGCCTGGGCGACAGAGCGAGACTCTGCCTCAAAAAAAAAAAAAAAAAAAAAAAAAAAAAAAAAAAAATTTTACTCCTATGCACCTACTTGGAAGAAGTAAAAACATATTCTTACAGAAACTTCCAAATGAATGTTTATAACAGCATTATTCATAATAGCCAAAAGTTGAAAACAATCCATGCGTCCATCAAGTGTCAAAGCAAAAGTAAAATGTGGTATATCCATACAATGGAGTATATTCAGTCCTAAAAAGAAATGAAGTACTGATACATGCTGCAACATAGATGAGCAAGTAAAAGAAGCCAGACACAAAAGGGCACATTATTTGATTCCACTTATACGAATACAGAAATCCATAGCAACAGAAGGTAAATTAATGTTTGCCAAGGACTGACTGGAGGCAACAGGGTGTGACCACTAATGGAAATGTTTTTTGGGGGGGTGATGAAAATGCTCTGAAACTAGAAAGTAATGATGAATGTATAACTTTGTGAATATACTAAAAATCTCTCAGTTTTACACTTTAAAAGGGTGAATTTTAGTTTGTAAGAGTGTGAGGTATTTTTCAAACCTCTTCAAACCAGTCCAGAAGAGCTACACCAGTTATCAGCAAACATTTGCTACAAGCCTGTTGCAGATAAGACACCAAGCACCACAGGCAGATTGTGTCCTCTAAGAGTTTATAATCTGATTGAGAAGACAAATAAGGTGAAAATAAAACAAACTTTAGCTTGATATACAGTAAGAAAATGTGACAAGTTAACATATAATTCCTATAACTCCTACACACAGTGTACCGCTAGAAGAGGAAAAGATCACGTGAACTGGAGCAGGAGAAAAGGTGGAAAGAATTTTAAGCTTGAAAATAATCCACAGGATAGAGACATGCCACCTCCCCCCAGTGGGGGGAAAAACATAAGATCATGATAGAAAGAAAGTATGATTTGGATAGAAGGACAAAAAAGGAGGTAAATGTTTTCATTAAAAGGTGCGAGGTAGGAAAATACAAAACAAGTCATCAAAACAGAGTTATCAAAGTGCATAGGATATATTTATATATATGAATGTATTGTATGTATACATGTATTTTTATATACATGTATTTTTGAAAGTACATACAGACAGTATAGTACAACACCGTTGAAGACATAATTAACTTTAGATATTAGGCAAAAGTTAAATCAAACTTCTCATATAAGTACAGTTATTTTTTGGGATACTTCACTTTATCTGGGGTATATAGCTAAGTTGTATTAGTAAGGAATACTTATCATACTTCAATATCAGATGAACTTGAGCTAATTTGATTACTTTTTCTTTGCTTCTTATCAAATACCTTTCTTCCTAATAATCCATTAGAAATGTCACAAATTAGCAGATTTTCATTTGGAAATATATTTGAGAAGGATACATTTTCCATCAAATCAGTAGAAAGGCAGCTATGAACTAATAAAGAAGAAATATTTGCTGAGGACTTAGTATAAACATACAGTCATGGTTTATATTTTTAAGTAGTGTATTTCTAACATATACAAGATTCAATATGACTTTTGAGCAAACTTTTAAAATATAAGGCACCTTTTGGAACAGATAGGTCAGTCGGTTCACAATTTCTAATTTTACTTGAAGTACTGCTGCTAGGTTGTACTGAATTTTTTCTACCAAATTCATTTATACTATCTCCTACCCTAACTTCTTTCCTCAATTCTATGTCCTCTCTAGTATCCAGCAACCCCTCCTCCATTCTTCAGAACTAAACACATCTCACCATTCTATCATCTTTTAAAAAAAAATCTAATTCACTAACTCTGTTCACATGATTCCTTGCTCCTTTATGCCTCACAGATGATGTTTTTATAGAATACAAAAAAGAGAGGGATCTTTTAGGTAGCCATGTAAAATTCGGGAGGGAGACTCAAAAGAAAGTCCACATCGAATATCTAATATTCATTGCTGAGTACATTGCAGTTATTCAATTAATTCTTACTGAATGATTGAGAAGTCTAAGGGAACACAGCTAAAAGAGAAACTTAAAAACATCTTTCATCTCCAAAAAAGGATTACAGTTTGAAAAAAATACCTAGGTGATTTTGATATGCTACCTCTTAAGCCAAAAAACAAAATGAAGTACATTTGTTTAAGTATACTTAGAACCTTGGAAAGTACTAATTTTCATTTTGGCAGTATGTCACCTGGTCAGTTATTTTGGATACATCAGTTTTACTGCTTTATAACTGTTCCTGCATATAACAATTCTGAGAAGCTACTGCCATTTTAAGATTTATTTTAAAAGCAGCCCTTTAATTATATTTGTAAAGATAATCCCCTCATGAACAAAGTAACATAGTTCTCACTACAAGATTTCATTACAGTATATGTATGGATTTAGTATAAAACTAACTGAAGGGGCAGTCTTCAGATGAGGCTGGATAAACAAATACACCAGAAAGGCCCTAAGAGAGCTTTGCACAATAGAAAATAGTTATTAAAGAACATTCATTATGTTATTCTAAGCTCACAATGATATAGTCAATATACTGGAAAACAAAGCCTTAAAAAGAAATAGTATTATCTTCTAGTACTTTAATCAAGTAAGATTATAATCTACCATGCTACTTTTAACCCTGATTTAACACTGGAGAGATCTTCTAGGCCAGCTGTAAAAGTAATTTCCAAATAATCATTAGTACAATTTGACCAAGCCACTAAATTTTTCAATATCCATTCCTTCTAAAGTGTGAAAGGTGATACAGGCTTTGGTAGACTATATTTTTACTCACAGGCAGCCAAAATTGAATTAACTTATATTCTACTCTCATATGCCCATAATTATGAAACTTGGGAATCAAGGATATATCTTTGACTGTTTTCATTCTCTCTTACCCAATCTACCTACACAGAATCACTAAACTATAACCAGACTAACTCCTTAGTATTTGTTATGGGTTTCCTTTGCTACACTCTCCCTACCTTAATTGAGGACCTCAACTCCTACTGGCCTCCTGAGCCTCCCTTTTCCTGCCTACTATCCAAAAATTTTTTTACATATGCATAAAATGTACTCCATTACTGAATAACTTCCTGGTTTCTTGTCTTTAAAATAAAACACAGAATTCTTAGTAAGGCATATCCATTCCTTCATAATCTGTAGCCTGCCCCTCTCTGTAGTTTCAAACCTTTTTGGCATGCCCCTTTTCCAGCCTATGTTCTAATAATCTAAGCCATCATCAGTTCCCAAAAATCAAATTGTTGGCCCAGATTCTCCAGTATGACTAACAGCCTTCTACTAACCATCACACCTAGGAGGGCTCCTGACTTACTGCCTCACTAGTCTAAATTAGGTGACCACCCCTACCACCAGTGCTCCAACTGCACCTTGTTTATCTTGATCATAGCACTTAGATATTGTAACATAATCTCTGTTTACCTGTCTATAAACCATATAAAATGGGTGGGCTGAAGTCTTTTATTTCACCATCTGCAATGCCTAATAGTTTCAGAGAAAAGACAAAGGAATCACTCAGTGTTTGACGAACAAGCGAATGAGTATGAGATCATGACCATGTTCACATCACACTGGGTATTTCATATTTCAAATATTAAGACTAAGTAATGGGTCTTACCTAGACACTGACTTTTCTTTTCACTACGTGCCAATCTACAATATCCTTACCACTTTATTTCTGCAGAAAGCACTTTCTTGCTTTGTTCTGACTAGTCCATGAAATCTCAAAAGCTGAGAACCTCTTCGTTCACAGTTGAAGACATGGACTTGGGTTAAGAATTGGCCTAAACATCACTTGGCTAATAGCAGTTTAGATCCCATGCTAATTTTACTACATAATACCTCGAAATGATATACACAGTTTGAAAAGTCACAATTGTTTATCACCAAGAGGTTAAAAAATATAGTAAAGGGACCATAAGCACAATAGTGGGAAAAGGGAGCACTTAAATGACTTAATTATATTCATAGGAAGTGTGTATTCTATATGAAAAATACAATGAATCTACTGAATTAAGATGTGAATGAAAATAAAGATTATAGCAGAATAAAAGCAGTTTTGGAAATATATATTAAGGGCCATAAAAATGTTCAAATCTTTTGGCCCAACTTCCATTTACAGCATTACTTCCACTTAAGAGATTCTACTCTAAGCGAATAAAGCCCCTACAGGGGGAAAATCCTGTACATATAAGGATGTTCACTGACTCATTATTTATATAGAAAAAAAGTAAAAGCAAAAAGTATGCAAGAATAGAATGACTAAATTATGGTTCATCCACTGACAAAATACTGGGCAACATTTTAAAGATTTACAAACACGGCCGGGCGCAGTTGCTCAAGCCTGTAATCCCAGCATTTTGGGAGGCCAAGACGGGTGGATCACGAGGTCAGGAGATCGAGACCATTCTGGCTAACACGGTGAAACCCCGACTCTACTAAAATAATACAATAACTAGCCGGGCGAGGTGGTGGGTGCCTGTAGTCCCAGCTACTCGGGAGGCTGAGGCAGGAGAATGGCGTAAACCCGGGAGGCGGAGCTTGCAGTGAGCTGAGATCCGGCCACTGCACTCCAGCCTGGGAGACAGAGCGAGACTCCGTCTCAAAAAAAAAAAAAAAAAAGAATTACAAAACACTATATAGAAAACCAGGAAAATCTTCATGATCCAATGTTAAAAGAGGAATAAATTTATAGCATGAATGTATGTATTTAACCATAATTACATTCATTATATAATATTTTTATGTAAAAACTTAATAGGAAACTTAGTAGGAAAAACATAAAATTTGATACTTTTCCCATTTCCCAAATAGCATGTAGTTTGTTTTCTCACATTGGTTCTACAATTGAAAAAAAATTAAGAAGTCTTCAACTTTGAAGCTCTTGAAAATTTTTAAGTTCTAAATTCCACAGTTTAAACTTAACATATCAGAAAACTATATGCAGTTTTGGTTTCCAAGAAAACTAAAGGAATGGATTGTTACTGGATTATAAAATTTTTATGAGACACACTAAAACTGTGGTGTTTATCTTCCAGTTTAAAATATCAGAATCATAAGAACCATATGATAATCAGAGTAGATGGCAATGTGGCTCAACAGCTAGGTAACTAATTATTAGAGATTCAGATATTGAACTTCATCCTGGGACAGTTATAAGCTTATTGCAAATTATATGCGATTTTAAGGTCTAGTTTTTAGACACCTGCATATGAACACTGAGGACAGTGCAGTGGCACCCTGACACATACTAAGAAACATGAGTAACTGGAAAGATTGAAGAACTGTAAGAAAAACTTCTTTCCCAACAACACCTCCCAGTTCTTAATATGAGTATCTGGATTACGCAGATCACTTTAGCCCCAAGCCTACAACTGCTTCTTTAGCAGTGAACATGGGGGTCCAGAAATAGAGCCAGAGTGGAAATAAAAGTAGAAGGAACTCAAAACACTTCTGTATATAGATCTTTCTCTTATTCAATTAAATAAACCTTATTGTCCAGATAAAAATAGTTAACTAAATGACACCAATTCTTTGCTGTCAATGTTGTCCACCATTTCTGGGTTTCATGTTTTCTTTCCTCTGTAAAACTTGCTCAGTATTTAGCAAGTCCCACCCATCTTCTGTCACTCTAATTAGTCCTATATCCCCACATTGAAATATATTCAAATTCATTTATTCAACAATTGTTTGTTGAGTGCTTACTATGTGCAAGCCACCAAAGGGATCCAATGACTACCAAACTGGGTCTCCCTTCAGTCTTTGTAAACTGCCTTTAGATTGATTCTATTCTTTCCAAAATATGGTACTTAGCACTAAAGCAAAATATAGCACATAGTTTCTTTAGTTATAAACTCTAGATATAACGAAGAAATGCTTGCTTTGTTTTTCAAAGCAGCATTACATTTTTAAATGTCCTTTACAAAAGATGCGCTCAGGATTATTTAAACTAATAATTTCAAGCAGACCCTTTGGCTCAAACTGTGGGCTAGAGGGGTAATTTCTTATTTTAAGGAAGAAATATCATAAGGTTATACAAAACCATGAACATTAATTTCCAAACTCAGAAACAAGTAATACTGTTACAACATATCTAATTCCTGTCATTAAAAATATGTGCATGCCTAGCACCTGAATGCTATCATATCCCACAGCATTTCTTTAGTTTTCTGTTGTTTGCAATAAAAGTGAAAATGTTATTTAAGTAAACTTGTTTCCACAGTATAGGATAGTCAATTCAAAAGCCTTTCCTTTAACTTTCCTTATACATTCCCATTTTCTCCTCTACCATGCTCCAAAACACATAAACACAAAGTCTTGAAATGAATATACACCTCCATGAAATGCAGTATTCTAAAAGCAAGAATGGAAAGATAAAAAACGAGTTCAAGTCTTCCAGCTGATAAACTGGGCTGTAAGTCAAAAGCCCTAAATTTTAAACATAACAGAACACAGTAACATTTAGGTTATATAGTGTCACTGTTACTAAAGATTACACCTTAATTTTAAATACCAGAGCCCAAGCATAGAAGCAAAGAGTATCCAATAGTAAATACATATTACTTTCACAATTACCTCTAAATCTTTCTTAAAATACTACAAGTTATTAAATCTGACAAAACTGTATGTTCAGGCCCACTCACAGAATCAAAACATTGGGGGAAGGGTAGATTCAAGTGATATTCAGGAAGTGTTACAAATGTCAGAACTGGGTGAACAACTGAACTGGAAGTATGGTAAAGAAGTGTCAAGGATTATCCCGAATTTCTACTTTACGCAAATGAGTTGATAGTGAAAACATTAACCTACTTCATGTATTTTTTAAGAATAGTTTTCTTTCTCTGGGTGACAGGTCAGAGTAAGGAAGAATTAAGGAATGAGTTCAGACTTACATACTTTGGAATTTCTGTTATTTGTGGGACATCAGGAGGTACCTGGTAGACAGCTGAATCTGGCTCAGAAGAGAAATACATTCTGAGATAGATTTGTGAGTCGTCATTATACAGGTGGCATGTAACAAATCATGTGAATAAATAAGATCAACAGGAAGGGAGAACAGAAATAAGTTTGAAGCACCTCCTGGAGAATACAAATATTTAAAGAGGTAGATAGAGGACCAAGACCTAGCAAAAGACTTAACAAATGGGAGGTCAAAGACATAAGGAAACAAGAAGAAGAGAATATCCCAGAGATGAAGCTGTTTCAAAAAGGAAGGGGTTGGGGGAAAGGTGGTCAAATAAAATGTCCAGAAAATGATTCTTTTCTCATTATCTGTCCCCAAGTTTCATAAAAGAGCACTGCTTTTCTAACTTTAATCATTGGAAGAGAGGCTGTGACTGTTATTCACTATAATCTATGCTCTATCTTTAGTACAAACTTACAAACACTAAACCTAAAGCAAATGTAAACTCAAGTTTTTGGTGTTATTGCACTATCTCTCATTTTTTATTCTAGTTTCTACGTGCTATATGTTCAAAATGCAAGATGCTACCTATTTTAATTATGATGAAAAAGAGAGTAGGTCTGTTTCACCTGCCGGGTAGAGCATTAAACAGCATTTACTAATATAAATAAATGCCATATAATGATGTCAATTAGACTAGATTTGGGGGTGAGCGGTAAAAACAGGCAAGTAAAATTTGGGAGGCGAGGGGTAAAAACGAGCAACTAAAATGTTCAATAAGGCAGCTGCCAAAATCTGAGAGAAATATCTACAACTGTTCAAAGTACTACTTTTTTATAATACTCTTTCATAAGAGCATCACCGAAGTTAACAATTTTAAACTTCAGTCATTGACAAACTACTGATACACAGAACATGAATGAATCTCAGAAGATTTCTGCTAAATTAAAAAAAAGACATAAAGGGCTATATATAATTCCATTTTTATGTTCTAGAAAAGGAAAAACTATAGAGACAGAAACCAGATCTAGTTGCCTTGGGCTGCAGTAGGGGCAGGAAACTGATTACAAAGGGACACATGGGAACTTCTGGGGTAACGGAAATACTTTGATTGTGGTGGTGGTATTAAGATGGTGTATGTTTGTCAAAAGTCATCAAACTGTACACCTAAAAGACTGAGTTTTACTGTATAAACTATACCTCAACACACCTGACATATTAAAAAAAAATTCAGTCATCAGATCAGTATTTTAACTGAATAGCATTTTTCTCCCCAATGACCTCTGAACGTTTTATTGGCCTCCTGCTCCCCAAAGGGTACCCTGCTTCTGCTGGCTTAATGTCTCAGAACTCTGGTGTCACTGGTCTCAGACACCACTCTGCCGTCCACTATCCAGCGGGTGGTGGTCTTTTGGATAGTTTGCATCAAGTTGCTGCTGTCCAGGGCATCACCAAGATTGAAGTCCTTGCCTTCTTCAAGCAGGCAGTGGTAGGTGGCACTCTCAGCCTCCAGCTTGACCTCAGTGTTCAGCAGGGCCTCATACTCCTGCGTCTGGTGCTGCCCCTCTGCCTGGGTCTGTGCCACCCCTGACTCCAGGTGCAGCAGGATTCTGTTGAGCTGCTCTGTCTGCAGGACATAGCAGGTCTCCACCTCCCTCGGGCTGTTCTCCAGAAGCTGGCCTTCAGATTTCTCATCGAATCCAGGTGGATCTCCAATAACTGGACCATATGTCTCAGCTCCGTGAGTGTCATCTCAGCAGCTCCAACCTCCGCGGGCTGAGTGGTGACCACGGTGGTGCTCTTCTCAATCTGCTGAAACCAGTACTTATCTAGCTCCTCTTGGTTCTTCTGAGCTAGCTCGTCGTTTTGGGCCTGGATGTCTGCCATGATCTTGGCGAGGTCCTGAGATTTGGGGGCATCTACCTTCATGGTCAACCTACAGCTGGCAAGCTAGGCTTGTAGGCCTTTTACTTCCTCTTCGTGGTTCTCCTTCATGAAGAGCAGCTCCTCCCTGAGAGCCTCGATGTCTGTCTCCAGCTATGGCCAAGTGACACTGGTGTCACCAATGACCTTGCAGAGCCCATGGATGTCGTTCTCTATAGACTGGCACATGGCCAGCTCTGTCTCGTACTTGACTCGAAAGCAAGATGGGCATTGTCAATCTGCAGAACAATGCAGGCATTGTCCACAGTATTTGTAAAGATCCGAGCCCTCAGATCCTCGATGGTCTTGAAATAACGGGCCCCAGTCTCTGACCTGGGGTCCCTTCTTATCCAGGTGCTCCCAGATGTTGCTCTCCAGTCTCTGGTTCTTGGTCTCCAGGCTCCTCACTCTGTCCAGGTAGGAGGCCAGATTCAGGCTTTGGAGGGTCTCTTTGTTCTGGATGCCTCCCATTCCTGCCAGACTCCGGGCCATCCACTTGGCCAGGCCCCTGGACCCCAAGCTGCTGCGGAAGCTGGTGGAGCAGGACACGGAGATCTGGGAACCAGAGCCCCTGGCACCTGCATAGACGCTGGCTGCACTGCTGACCGGTCAGGCGCCATAGTTGGGTGGCTGGACGGAGCCCAGGAACCAGTAGTTGATGGAGAAGGTGGAGCGAGTGGTGAAGCTCATGCTGTCCGGGGAGGAGAGCGAGAGGACAGGACTCAGGCTTTGCTGACCCTGAATAGCATTTTTTACGTGCTGTAACGTATTTCTCATTAGTTAACTTATCTGATTATATATAATACTTAAATTGGCAAAGAAAATAAAAACTAAAATAAATCCAAAGATTAAAACAAGAAAGTATTTAGATACTTCACCTCTTGCAATACTCCAGTATCTTACTGGATACTGAACTGAACAAATCAGTTCAGAAAATCAGAACAGAACAGAACAAAAAACTCTTCCTGTACTTCACGATCCTCCCTAACAGCTTAAAAAGGAATGCTGCTTTAAATTTTTCTTCATGTTTATAAAGTTATGTACATATTGTTAGGGATATATGTAAATAAAATATTCCTACCCCCAAAGCAAGAAGCCCTCAAGGACACAGCTCTACCTAAGAAAATTATATTTTGAAATTAAGAGAAATATACTTGCCATTCACTAATCTTAGATTTAAAAACATACCTTTAAGAAACACCATATGACTCAATTCTAACTAAACAACAAATATATATTGAATACCTAAAACAGGAGCACCACTGTGATGATGTTATAGACATACAGATGAAGATAATACAAAATCTCTTTGCTTTCACAGAGCTGACGGTTTAGTATGGCTGACAAATATAGGAACAAATTATTTTATCAAGAGATACAAGTAAAAAACTGTACAAATGCTATGAAATGGAATGATCAGGGAAACTTTTGCAAAAGCAGTGCTTTTTCTCCTTAGAAAAAATTTCTGGTCCTTGAGCTGAAATTCTGAAAAGTAATGTATGTCTATAGAAGAAAAGTGGGGAAAATACACAAATAGATATTTTCATGGCTAATGTCAATGCTTTTCCACCAGTAATCTATTTTGAACTTATGCAGATCTCAGAATTTGAGGCCTCTGAAACTGCTCTGGGTTTCATCAGAGAAAGTAACACATTACAAGACCATCCACACTAACAACAAATACCTATATTAGCCACAGTATGCAAAAATTTGCTTTGGGGGAGATGAAATGGACACTGATAGTTAAAGGAAGAGATACATAGGAAAAGGGAAAGAGAAAATAGTAAAAAGATTAGTAGAGTTAAATAAAAGCGTATGTCACGTGTGTCTTTCAGGATAACTTGAAGGTAAGCTTATGGAATAAATATTAGTTTCCGAATTCTTTTTTTAAAGGGGAAAGAATCAGTAGTTTTCAGGTCATGACATTTCAACTTTCAATCTTAGAGCTTTCTGAGGTATAAGCAGAATCCTAGGAAGACATTTTTTTCATGTACATCAATTTCAAAGAATAGTATTAATAAAAAATAAATAAATAATAAATGATGTTATGCCCAACTTAACACCATGTAAAATTTCAACTTGGTCATTACCATAAAAAACACCAAATTACATAGAGCATACACTCAGATGATCAATGTCTTTAGCTGGAAACTGGCAACCCACAATCTGATTCAAATAGACAACTAAAGGCAGGTTTTAAAATACTGAAAGGGTTGACAAGTAGCAGTGTTGAGAAAACTCTGTAATGTATTTCCTTGCCAGGATTAAAGGACATTTGTGCTTTACAAATACCAAATTAAGTATCATAAATATCAATCATAAAGACTAATATTTTAAAAGTAAATTATATCCAGAATTTAATAATTTATTCGTGTTTTAGCCATTGTTAGTTTTAATGTATCTAGAATAGTATTTTTCAATAGTGCTCATATAAAAATAACCATGCATTTCATCTGCATAAGTGACCCAAATATGTTAATTCTAACAAAAGGAAATCCAGCATTTTAAAATTATGTCACAGCTTCTGAATTTCTCAGGATAAAAGTACATATATAATTATTTTAATAAATTAATATTGCTAATTTCTGAAGAAGTTTTTCTTTTCTGCCAAACGGCAAATATGTACAAAAGACAACTCTAAAGGAATCTGGTATATCCACGTTAAGAGATATGTTACACATGTAAGATGGCAAAGCAATTTACCTACATGAATTATTTCGAAAATTTAATGCATTCTTGGGAATCTTTTTAATGCTTAACATTATTATTAAAAGTAACAAGAGTCACAATAAAATCATAAAAATACAGTTAATGTATATAAATTAGCATGACTGATCATTTTTTAAAATTTCAGTATTTTTATAGTCTGAGAATAGCTTTTGCCAAATTTCCTAAAGCTACCTATTCCACAGATGCCTACATTCAATATATTCCACAGTACATGTATTTAAAAATCAATATCCTATTTATATGCATATTTGAATAGACAAACATTTTGTGTACTATACATAAAGTAACAAGGTGGTTAAAAAAAAAAAGACTATAATCAAATAATGAATCAGCTATAACTGACCAAAACATTTTAGAATTACTCTTGTAAGCCCCACAAGAAAAACAGTGTCACTAACTTCATAACCAAGACTACCCTTTCACCAAAAATTGTGTTATAAATTTTGAAGAGCCAGGGTGGTAGAATGTAAAGAATAGAGGTTTTAGAATTAGATATATTTTAGCTGGAATCCTACTTCTAACACTTGCTAGATTTGCTACCCTGAACAAGTTTCTTAAACATGATGAACCTCAATTTCCTCTGTAAAAAGAGAACAGTATCACTCACTTCACTGAGTAGTTGGGTGGTTCAAATCATGACACACAGTATCGTGGTTAAGGCTTACGGGTAAAGTATAAACTCTGAAATCCTTTCTCCACTTTCTTTAACTTACTAGTTGTGTGACCTTGGGCTAGTCACGTAATCATTCCATATCTCAGTTTTCTCATACAACTAACTTCAACTTCATATTCAACTTTTCAATACCTTGAGGAACTAAAAACTTTTTCCCTGGCACAGTTTCTGGCACATGGAAACATTCAATAATATTACATATTACAAACATAAAGCGCTCAACATAGAGCCAGACACAAAAAAAAAACCCTTACTAAATCTTAGTTTCCTAAACTAAGTTTCAAGTGATGCTGTACAGTATCTAAAACTCAAATTCACTCCAGAAAATAAAGATTTGTCATAAAGATGAGAAAAAGACTATTTCAAATGCGTTAAAGGAATTCCTATAAGGTTGTATGTAATGGCAACAGTTCTGGAATAAGTGCACAACCTCCCAAGTTGAAGACTGTAACGATCAACATTCTCTGGCTATAAAAATACTGAAACTGTACAAAATGATCAGTCAAACTAATTTACAGATTCAGCTACTATCCTACAATTGGTCATATATATTTCTATGAATGAAATGACTCTAAAGCTGAATTTTGTCTTTCTAACAACAGATGCTTTGACAAACAACTTCAACTCAATATAAAATACTTAAACGAACTAAAAGCTTTAGACTGCTTACCAAAAATTGTTTTAAATATAAGATGGTAAAGAGTTACTGATTTTTAAAAGTATTATATATACAGAATATATAGCCTGAATTCGATTTCAGCTTCTTTGCCTGAAATACACAATTATAAAATGACTGGCAAGTATCAAATCAACCAACGCCCAAAGGATAATATTAAAATTTCACTGAAACTAGATATATAGAATCCTGAATCCATAAGAACAAATGTAAATCAGACTGATCATTTACTAATTATAGGACCATGGGCAGTTTTCTAAACCTTTCCAGCCTCAGTTTCCTCATCTGTAAATTGTAGATAATTATTGTTTCTACTTTTGGGCTTGTTAAAAGATTAAATGAGATATTATGGGGACAGACTTAACTTCTGGCAAATAGTAAGTCCTCAAAATCTTATGTGACAAAATCTTAGCTGGCAATGCTACATCAAGAAACGATCTCTCCTAATGATACAACTTTGGGAATAGAAAAAAAATATGTCTTAAAACATAATGCAATTTGACAAAACTCAATTCAATAAAATTGACTCCAGATTTACACCAAAAAAAAAAAAATTACACACATCTATCTAAAATTACTTTTAGTAATTTATTTGGGTGAAATATTCTACGCACATAAAATACTCTTTAAAATTACAATGATGGCCTTAAGAGACATGGAGTTTAAAATTCTTTTTAAATCAACCAGAAACACTAAAATCCCACTCTATTTTCATACCAGGAATATACAACCAAGAAACAGGTATCATCTCTCTAAAAGAAGAGGAAAATGCACTTTGAACTTAGATAATTGAAAAAGTCACAAATGGTATCAATGTCAGCGCTGAGCAATACCTAGCTTCAAGACCAGAGCTCACACATTTCTTAAAGCAACGTAATCTAAGAAAACACTAGTGTCAGGGAATCCCTTATTCTCCTGCTGACTTACTACATGAATCTATACAAATCATATGGTCTATTAAGTGTCAAGTATTTCATCATTAAACGGAAATCATGCTGGTCACTTCTCTCACAGGGATATCAGAATATTTTTAAATGAACTCAGATCATCTTGAAAAAGGACTAGTTTTAAAATACAAAGAATTATTATAAATGACAACTGCTGAAAAAAGAAAAAACTGTGCCTAAAAAGTCCATCTTAAAATAATTTTTAAAGGCTATATAAGACCATAAATTACCACCAAACCTAACCTAGTATGCTCAGGATATTAAAATAAGCATGTTCAACTGAACAGTTAATTGTCAGGCTTCTATAAAGGTTCCTAGTTAGTTATTTCCCATTCATTTTTATGGCAAGCAAATGTGATAAACAGAATTAAAGTTACATTTCTCTAAAAGGAATTATTGTTTACCTCAGACTCCCTAATCACTTCACATAAAACTGAAATCTTAATTTAAAATTTTAGAATTTCTTCCAAATTATGCTTTTCCTAATAAGCACCAGAAAGGAGGATTAAATGAAATTAAATAAAACTCAAACTCCTGGTTTTTATTTACTCTTACATTATCAATTACTACATCTTATTTTGAGAAAGTAAAAATATCACAATGGGGTATATCAAATATGTAACACAGATATGTTCAAATATTTCTATGACAGTTTGATGATGGATTGGTACCAAAAAATTAAACCTGCAATTAGTTGAAGAAGCCTTAGAAAATACATTTTTCAGTGGGGTAGTCTGGCTGCAAGTAAAGAAAATTTTGTATTGGTATAGCTTTGCTCATATTTTTGAAATTTAATAATGATTACTATGAAGAACCAAGTTTACTGCCACAGTAAAAACTTTCCCTTTTCATCCCTAAAAAGAATCCCAAGTAGACAGTTTTTCTTTTTTCAAGTAATGTGTAACTTTTGCTTAAAAGCAGAAAATATTATAATGATCTCTACAACAGGTTCAAAAATGTTCTCAAATAACTTCAGTAAACAAGTTGTTGAATGACTTTAAAAAGGAAGCATCCTATATACATTTCTCAAACATTGAAAATTATCTATTTAATGTTCAACTGTAATTTACTTTCATTATTTACTTGAAATCTCTTTTCAAGTAAAAAATGTTATTGACAACTCTTCCGAGTCAAGAGAAACAATAAGCGACACTATTGAAATTTTCTTTAGGTGTATTAGAAAATATTTCTCCAAATAATATAATTAGGATTATAAGATTACTGGAACACTTCTGATTTTTCCTTTCACCGAATTTTAATTTTTTTTTTTTTTATGGAAATAGATGATTAGCCACTGGTGAATATTCCAACCAACAGAGGGGAAGCAGAACAGACTACACTCTTTAAGGAAACAAACTATTCTCTCCAACTAGGTTATCAGAGATTTAAAGTTCAAGTTTAAATTTTACAATTTGATTTTTACACAATGTTTTCTCCTTTAAAAATGACGTATTTAATTGGTTTGGACCAAACAAAACATTTTTTTAAATTTAAAGAAACGTTTACGCTATCATAATGAAAGCTATCACACAACCTATGTTACTCACAAATTACTAAATATGTAGAATTGGGAAAATAAGTTGGGAAGAACTAATTCACTATAACTTAATTGCAAAGTCTCAAGAAAAAAAGAATCAATCACATAAACCCATCTCTAACACACTTATTCAAACATCTGCATAAGACAACCTCCAAAAATAAGTTGCTTCAGTTCATGAAAACTAAGCAAGCAGAACTCCTCTTTCCATTATCTTTAGTAAACATATGTTTATCCCTTGATATACATCTTAGTATTTTAATTAAATAAAAGTTGTAGAGACAATCACAGGAATATATGAGGGCCTTTGAAACATTTATAATGAAGCCCTTAACACCCCCATCCCCAAAAAAGCAAACCCTCTGCTTTCTTAAGATGTGAAGTGTTCCTTCCGTCTGCTTTCCCTCCCTGGCATGCCCCCCACTCGTACACCCCCCACCCGCAGTAGGCCTGAGGCCCCGTAGCAAACAGTGTCTAACAGGAGCAGGCAGCACAAAGACAGGAATGGGAGATTAGTGGGAGGGAGGGAGGCCGGGATTGGGGCTCAGCAGGAGCTTCAGGCTTTTTAAAATTCAAACTGCTCCCTGACCAATACAAATCACGGACACGCTACTGACTACTACACGGATTTATAGCATTAAAAACATGCCTAGTACGTGACAGCTATATTAACTTCATTCTTTTAAACGTTTATCCGTACGTTTGCAGGAAATGTGAAACAATTTATTGTAAGTAGGACACTAAACTCAAAAATAACCTCCACAAAATAACTTATTCTACAGTGACAATAATTTAATGACAAAAAATTTGAACCAATGTAACATACACTAGTAAAACAAGGGATTTCGCCAAGCAGGGCTGCTTCATTTTAACCAACGAAAGTTTTCCTTCAGCGAACAAGAAACAAAGTATCAAAACGTGTAACCCAGGTACATTTTTCTAGCAATTTGCCTGACTGAGGAATTTTAAATTGGTGTTTCCCCCTTATACCAACCTACGTTACGAATGCCTCCATAAACAAGCTCGAAACACTTAACTTACTCATGAACTAGAACTTGTCAAGTTAGAACTGATATTTTTCTCCAGCATTTACAGATACATTTGACCTATTAAAATGACACCTCTCTCATTACACAGTCAAACATCATGGCACAAACAGCCAATGACAATCCTGGGACCTCAAGAAGAACTGCCCTGACATGAAAGGATGGCACCTTCTACAATTTTTTAACCTCCCAAGGATTTTAAGTATAACTTAATTTCTTCTTTTTTTGAAAAAGAAAATAAAATAAAATTGGTTTTACCCGTATCTCAGTACAATTCTCAGAACACTTAGAATTCTTTGTATGCTCCTACACTTTTTGGTCAGGAAGTACCTGAGGTTTTTATGTATAGTCGTTTAAAACTGCCCTTACATAACGCATACAAATAGAAAGTGGCAGAGTAAACCTGTCAAGTACTTTATACTTGTCTTTGAATAAAAAGTCCATGTGCGACAGCACACTGTCAAACAACAAGATAAAAGCTCTTGGGGAGGGGGAGATGTGCAGTGTCTGCCACAGTGTGGTTTTCTGTATTAAATATTCATGTGGACGATTTAATTCTTTAAAAAAGAAAATGAGTCTTTATGAACTTTCCAACGTCCAAACAAGTTTTAGAAAGAGAAAGAATTACCACTGGATCCGCGTCTGAGTATTTACGTTTGTCTCACTAACTGAAACTACTTCCTCCCTTCATGGGGTCACAGGGGGAAGAAGGGGGGTTGTTTGTTTCACTGGGACGTTCCCCACTCCCGGACCGGGAAAGTTGTAAATATGGGGACGATCAGGGCACATTTGCTGTTAGTTGTATTGTTTCCGCCTGCTCACTAGCTACGGCTCCTCTCCCGGGCGAGGCCTGTCACCGACCAGCAGTCGCTCCGCTCAGCCCGGAGCTCTCCTAATCCCCGAGCTCAAGTAGATTCCGCTGGCCCGCGGCCTGCACTCTCCGCCGGGCCTACGCCTCCCCGGCCGCCCAGCAGGAGCCCAGTCCCCGCCACCGGAGCCGGCCGGGAGAGGGTACAAAACCACCGCTACCCAAGGCGGCTGCCACCAGAGAGGAGCGAACTCTAGACTCGCCTGTGGAAGAGACCTGGGGCCGCTAAGGAAACGGCGGGGAGGGGAGCGAGGAGGAGAGACGCTGAGGACCTGGCGCCGCCGCCGCCGCCGCCGAAATAAAGAGCAGGAATTTACCTGGGCGAATCGGCGTCTGAATCCAAGGGGAGGCCGAGGCCGCTGTGGCGAGAGACTATAATCCGGGCCGGGAGGGGGGGTGGCTACGGCTCCTCTTCCGTCTCCTCAGTGCGGGGAACATGTAGAGCCGGGGGGAGACCAGCCGAGAAGACAAATCGTTGCTTCTTCTTCCTCCTCCTCCTCCTTCTCCCACATAGAAACACTCACAAACACCCGACCAGGGGCCCGAGCTACCGGGGGGGCATCGCCGCGGGCCCGGGAACCAATCCTCCTGTCGGCGGGGGCGTCCCTCCCTGCGGCTTGGTGGTGTCGGGTGAGTCGGTACCGACGGAGGGAGGGGGGGGAGGGCGGGGGGAAGGAGCCCTGTGTGTGTCTCTCTCTCGTTCCGTCTCTCCCTCTCAGAACAAAATGCCGACCGGAAGTGCAGCTGCAGGAATGACTCCCTCCGCCGGCGCCAAACACTAACAACCACCCCCTCTTCCCCACTCCA
Organism: Macaca mulatta; assembly: GCF_049350105.2. Lineage (NCBI taxonomy): Eukaryota > Metazoa > Chordata > Mammalia > Primates > Cercopithecidae > Macaca > Macaca mulatta. The sequence goes on along the minus strand of NC_133411.1, from coordinate 37,973,592 downwards.
CTTCCGCCACCGCCGCCGCCGCCGCCGCCACTTGGGCTCGCGTCTTCGGCCGCGCCGCGCCGCGCCGCGCCTCGCCTCGCCGCACCCGGGCCCAGCCGGGGCCAGCAGCCGGGCGGCGGCAGCTCTCCTCTACGCCCTTCCCCTCAGGGCGGCTGTGGATGTTGCCAGTATTGTCGATGCTTCAGAGCGACGTTTTCCCTGCGACACAGGCGGGCCGGCTCTCCTCTGTCTTTATTTTCCTGGAGGCCGACGGGAGCGGGGCCGGAGTTCGGTGGTGGTCGTGAGCGTGGGGAGCACTGAAGCCCGGACGGGCTTGCAGGTCGCCGACGGCGGCCGCTGGAGGCCGCGCTGGCTGTCCCAGGTCGTCGTTAGCTTTAGGGAGCCGATCTCCGGGCGGCCCCACAGAGGACGCCCGCGATTCGACGGCGATGATGCCCGTTTTAAATGGTGTCCCTGCAGCTGGGTGGATGGATGGATCGTACACCTTTCCTTTTGAGAGCCGGGACCTTACGCCCGACTGCGTATTGTTTCTGCGGAGTAAGAACGCAACCCTTGGAGGTGAAGACGATTCTCGGCTGGATTGAATTGGAATCGTGTTTGTGATGCGTTTATTTCTGGAAACAGGCGATCTCCGCTGCTCTTGCTTTTTGTCAGCAGAGGATTGGGTTCTTCTCCAACCGTCGGGATGAAGGCCTGTAGGCGACGCTGCGCGAGCGAGAAGGTGGCCCGCGGCAGCCCCGGCGCCCCCCTCTAGGTGTGGGTGGAGCCGACCGCGCGGGGAGAACTGCCGGCCCCGACTCAGCCACCGGCGACTGCGGGCGACCCGCGGGCCTGCGGCCAGCTAATTTCAAACATCGTTTTCCTCTTTAGGTTTGGAACACTGAGGCGCTGGACAAGGCTGGAATACAAAATGTGATTATACATACAGTACTATGCTTGTTGTAGTTTTTAAATTGTAAAACAAGAAGTGACTCCATCGTTCCACAGTTCTCTATTAAGTTTTTGTAAATTAAAAGGGGGCTATTTTCGGTAAAAAGTGCAGTAGGTAAGCGGATTTTTATTCAACCGGGACGAAATTCTTGTTATATGAATTGTATTGTGTATTTGTGTGTGTACCAGTGCGCTAAAGTAAGTAGGAAAACTTGCTTAGATTATTCCTTTTGTCTGGGGCGGGGGGGCCAAGATCCTGTCACTCCTTTTCTTTAGGCCCTGCGAATGGCTTCGCTTCTTGAGGGGAGTGAGCCAAATCCTTGACCGCGGCTGAAGTCCCCGCGCGCCTTTGGGGGTGGGGGCGGGCCTGCCCTCGTCGTTCCCTCTGCCAGGCTCTTCCCTGAGCGTCCATAGGGCTTGCTCCTTCACCTTCAGGATTTTGCCCAAGTGTCACTCAGTGCTTCCGCGGCTACTTTTAAATTGAGCCCTAGCCCCCTTCTCATTTTATCCTTTGGACAGTCTACATATCCATACTTGTTTATCTTCTCTCTCCTTCCCCAGGGGAATGTAAGCTCTAAGAGGACAAGAGGTTGTGTTTTTCTGCACTGGTGTTACGGCCAGCGCCTAGAATGCCACACTGTAGATGCGTAGTGTGTGGTTAATGAATGAATGACGATTATAAGGGCCTTGACACTCCCCCATTTCTGTCTTTAATATGTACTTATATGCTACAGAGAGCTTTATAAAATATTTTTTAAAAGTTTATTACAGAATTCTATAAAAAGACATTGCTTCTAAACATTGGAAAGCCCTCCACAACACCAGAAACCCACAAACGCGGGATAAAATTTGTTTTTAGGCTTCTGTAAATGGGCATGTCCGAGGATAGTGCATCAAATGATCATATCCATACTGGGCCGATTATCTTTGCTCTCCTGAGTCTCAAACTGCATTCTTCATCTTGTCGTCCTCTGTCTTGCAAAATACATTAAAAGTGAGAATTTCGTTGGCTCAGACCAAATCCAGCACTATTGGAAAAGTTCATTCAGCAAGTATTTATCGGGCACAAATGGGTACCAGGCACGGTAATTCAAAAGGTGTGTGTTTCTGAGGCTAGGAGGCCTTACATAAAGGATCACATATGGCTACTTTGGTTGCTACTCAATGATGCTGTCAAGCAAAGCAAATGCTAGTGAGATTTGTTTTTAGTTTTCTTCTGAAGAAAAGATTCAGTGAAAGCTGAGGTCAGGCTTAGTGTGGATATTTTAATTCACCATTTAGTTTGCTGTTTGCTTACACTTAGGGTAGCATTAGATATACTTAATCATGATTTTTGAGTATATAAAACGTGGGAAATTTTATTTCCTAGTGGCTGGAAAAATAGGCTTTTTAAATTAAAATAGGTAAATATATCAGTAAGCTAGAAGCTATGCAGTAAGGCTTTGGCTATGGTATTACAAATTTTCCTATTTCATGTATTGAATTTTTGGACAAGAAAAGATAGCCTTGATAGATATTTTATAACCATTAATACAATTAATTAAACATTGTTTAGTAAATCCAATAGTCTGTTCATTACTGTTTTTCCCATTAATCTTCAGAATAGCTTTAAGTTAATACAGATGGCTCAGAATGTGTTTTTCACTCAGTTTCAAAATACTATTATTTCAGTTCACTAATAGAAGCACATTTATCTTCCTGTCTGCTTTCTTAAATGTTACTGGTAAACTAGTAATTTTGCATGTCCAGGTAACTGCAGCTGCTACGGTCAATTTACTTTGGAAAGTCTTGGCATTACTGTGCCACTTAATGTAAAATTTTAAAGTTTTTTTAGTTTTTTCCCCTTCTTATTGAGGACTTATTAGGTGCTAATTAGCTTTATGCTAGGCATCTCATACATGGTAGTGAATGAAAGCACAACACTGCCTCTGAGGGCTTTAACTTGTATATAGTTTGTACCATTTTTTTTTCCAGATTACAGAATCAAAGAAATTGTTTCAATGTATATCATAGTATTTCACTATTAAATCAAATGGTATTTTGCTTGCATAAATTTAAGTATCCAAGTAGAGATCTTACATAGAATCTGTTAATCTAATATTAGTGTTTTCTTCATTTCATTGTCTTGGGTTTTTTTTTTTTTCCTTAATAATTATTTCTCCCAATATCATCCATTTGTTTCGCTGTTACATTTTTAAGTCTTTTATGTTCCAAATCAGGTGACTTACATCCTTGACTTGTCCATTGAGGACAGTCCAATAACCCTTTATTCTGACTTTAAATTGCCTCCTTGCTTCAAGAACTGAGTTACATGACTCAGTTTTCTTTGCTAGGAATATTCCTGGATAGTCTCATATGTATTCTTGATCAATGAATTGCAGAAGATTTGATTAAAAATTTTAAATGGATTTCAAGTATAAACTATCTGTACCAAATGTCATCTCCAGGAATTTCTACAACTGAAAAATTACAAATTGTTATTTTTATTGAAGAATATTTATCTTTAAGATAAATGCAATTTGCTATAAAATGATAGAAATGAAAAATTTTAGAAAATCATTTTCTTTTCACTATTTTATGCCTGCCAGTTATCCTTTGTTAGTGATAAAATTGTCTCTTATGGGAACAAATTTGTTAAAGGTAGAAAAAAAAAACTGGTAGTGTATGTATGTTTTATAGATTACTTTAGACGCTACCAAAATTATTTCACATTTAGAATAATTAAATTGCTTTTAGGGTGATGGATGACTTAAACTGGTGAAGAGTTAATTAAGGATATTGATTTTTAGGGCAGAGCTACAAAATTATCAAATCACTTAATACTGTAAATATGTTCCTGTTTCAGGTTTTCAAAGTAAATATCGTAATCAAATTTGGAAATAGTATTTATGGAGTTTATTCAACATAGTTTATCTATTTTGTTAAAATTATAGAAATGAATAGTTCTTTTCCCATGGATACCTTTTTTCATCTTGGCCTATTCTAGTCCTTTAAGAACAAGCTTTGTCCTTTCATTAATACTTCTCACCTATAATTACCATTTTTCTCTAAACTTATAGATTTTATTATCCATGCCATCTATTTATAATCCTATGACACCCCTGTATTGTTTATTATTTATTTGTTTATTTATTTTTTGAGATGGTGTCTCACTCCGTCTCCCAGACTGGAGTGCAGTGGCGCGATCCCGGCTCACTGCAAGCTCTGCCTCCCAGGTTCACGCCATGCTCCTGCCTCAGCCTCCCTAGTAGCTGGGACTATAGGCACCCACCACCACGCCCGGCTAATTTTTTGTACTTTTAGTAAAGACGGGGTTTCACCGTGTTAGCCAGGATGGTCTAGGTCTCCTGACCTCGTGATCTGCCCGCTTTGGCCGCCCAAAATGCTGGGATTACAGGCGTGAGCCACCGTGCCTGGCCTTATTGTTTATGTTTTTATGTATCTATGCCTTATGTTCCTAAATCAAAGTGACCAGTTCCATGTTATACTACAAGTTTCACTGTGTAATGCATAGAGAATTACACAGAGGGAAGGGCCTCAAAAAATGCACTTCTGAAATATTTAATGTAAAATTATTTAAGACTATAAAGTTTCATGAAAGCCTAATCTTCCTGGAACCTACACATACTCTGCATGTGAACCAGAGCTAAACTAGTCAAGTATTTTAATGCTGAACTAATCTGGAAAAACATCATTTAAAAAATGACTGTTTATGAAGAAAGAATACAAAATCTATTAAACTTAAAGCATCTAAAATAAGTATGAAGAGAGACTTGTGGTGCTTATTTTAACAGCATTCTTGCGTAGGTTAGCTTGTAGTCAAATTTGTCTGTGGATTATAGTACCACTATGGATCATGAAATTAATTTATTGCATTATGACTAGCATTTTTAATTTAAGATATAGAAAAGAATAGAAAATAGAAGAGTACATCACAGATGGTAAAGATATGTGTTTTTAAGTAAACATTTATTCATGTGTATGTGTGCTAGGTTACCTTGTAAAATATATTCCCTATTGTGGGTTACAGGCCAAAAATTGTGTTCATTTTTGTTTTTAAAAGTCTACTCTTCAGATTTTCCTTAGAAAATGGGGAAAAAAGGAATGTTAGAAAGATCTGACTGCCTATGAACTAGTGAAGGATTATTAGAAGAAGTACTAGGATATTTTAGAGATCTGATACTAGTTTCAGAAAGGTAATCTTAAGGCAAAGGGTAGGAAATAAAGTATGCTGTTAGTAGAAATGTCAAATATGGTTAAAGTTGTGAGGAGGAATTATTTTCCTAGTGGACCTACATTTGTTGTGTGTAGATCTGTGACAATTATTGATCTGTTTTAGCACATTTTCCAATCTAAAATGTCCAGTACAGCACAATAATAAACATGGGGCAAAATATATGTTTGTTTCTATTTCTTCCCACCTTCCCTTCAATCTTAAAACAAGTGTTTATTAATAAGTCAAAGCAAAGCAGATTTCTATCTTTCACAGAGTAATTATCATAGGAACAAATGTACTCTCTGAAAATGGTGGAAACTCCTTTCTCCCTCCAAAAAACCAAACCTTTAATAAGTGTTTACTCTCTAGCCAAAGTAAATAATTTCTTAAATAGGTAACTCTCATTTGCTATCCAACTCATTCTATATACTTAAGATTCTATGTACTTAAATAAATGTACTTACACTTGTGTACAGGATTTAAAAGGGGGAAACTTAGGAAGAAAGGAATTGTGTATAGAATTTAAAAAGGAGGCATTATATTGCATAAGTAGAATGAAAAGTATCTAACCAGAAAGCAAATAAGATAAGGATTATATTATACGGAAATATTTTAATATAATTTAAATATTTCATTACTCTTTCACCTTATTTGCTATTTGGAGATTTCAGTATTGTGATGTTGGCAAGTCTATTTAAAAGGGCATTAATAAAAATTTTGTTTTTCAGGCATGTGATGCAAAGTCCCTTTCCATTATACATAAGTAAGGCCTAGGTTGATTAAAACCTTAGCTAAACACAAAATTTGCTAGAGAATCAACATATAAGAAGCTCTAACTCCAAGCTTATGCACCCCAAATATTTCATCAATGTAATACATACCCTATTGAACTAAGAAAGGAATTATATTACTAACCAGCAGAGGGAGCCAAGTCAATCATGAAAGGTAGGAGTATAAAGGAACATCATATGACCTCCTGTTTTGAATTTAACTATATGGCCCCTGCTCACTTTTTGGGTTTACCAAAAAAACAGTCATAAGGAGAGAAAGGTGACCAATGTATCAAATAAGGATAGAGTGACAATTATGACTCAGAATTACCTTGCAGGAAATAAATTGGAAGAAAAATCAAATGTGGAAATATACAAGTGAAATGTCTCAGTATTATAACCCAAGATGGAAAAACCATGGAAAACAGTACCTTAGTGCCATGATGAATTGCTAGCCAAATGTAACAGTGAATATTTCCTAATAATTCCATTTTCACTTAAAGTTGAAATTAGGCCATAAATAGACACATTTTAAAACTATAAAGTTGGTACAAATATCTAGATTGTACATCAAATTTATGTGCATTTAATCTAAGAAACAAGGGATAAAATTTAATAAAAATTATTATAGCGAAGTAATAAGGACAATATTTTTCAGTTTAAAATTAGAGAACAGAATTGTTTCCACTACTGTTTATTAACACAACAAATAAAGTAATATCTGTTTTGTGAGAGATGTTTGGAGGAATCTAGTAGCTAAGTGATTATGTCAGTTTATTTAATTTTGTCTAAGAACTTTAAAATGCCTGATAGAATGGGTGCATATTGAATGAATAGATGTGATCTCTTTATTATTTGAAGTAAAACTATAAGAGCTGAGCGTTAGCTAACTGCATCAAAATAAAAAATGTAAAGACCCAAACATGTTTAGTTAAATAACCAAATGAATTAGCTAGTCTAGCCCCTTACTCGTTTCAAGGTTTGTGGAAACATACCATATATACTTTTATTCATGTGTTTATTCCTTCCAAAAATATACTTCTTAAGCACTATCTCCATAGGACATGGAACATATCTTCATTATTAAGTAGACAAACTTCTTAAATTTTGTTGAAAAATTTAATTTCATTGATATATGAACAGTCATACAAATTCAATATGCAACCAGTAATTTCAAGAAAGTGATTCATAGAAGCGAATCATTTATGGGACTAGACTGCCTTTGTAGGACTAACAAATCAGGCACAAGAATAGAAATTATAGTTTAATTTCTAGTCATGCAGCTGGAGGCCACGACCCTCCTGAAACTGCTTCTAAGATCAGTGCTTAAGATATTCTGCAGACCCTGCACTTGATGGATCAGCTGGCACCACCCAGATCAATAAACTGGCTCATCTGATCTTGTGGCCCTCCACCCAGGAACTGAGAGCAAGAGGACAGCTTCAATTCCCTATGATTTCATCTCTAACCCAACCAATCAGCACTCTTGATTCACTTGCCTTCCCCCACCCACCAAATTATCCTCAAAAACTGATCCCCAAATGGTCGAGGAGACTGATTTGAGTTATAATAAAACTCCAATCTCCAGCCAAAAAAAAAAGCAAATTATTTGATTTTGAGTACTAGAAAGTAGACTGTAAACTTCTTGAAGGGTATATTCTTTTATAATGCTATATTATCCTGGCATTTTATATATTGGCATCTGGCGTCAAGTCAGTTAATCACAGTGATGATATCCAAGATGTACAGCTAGAGACTTTTTTTTGTTTAAGATAGAGTCTTACTATGTCACCCAGGCTGGAGTGCAGTTGCACGATCTCCCCTGCCTTGGCCTGGGAAAATGCTGGGATTACAGGCCTGAGCAAAGGCGTCCGGCCTAGAGACATTGTAATACCAAAGAAACCTCAATGCAACCAGTGTTAGTTACTACTTCTAATTATTTGTTTCCTTTACACACGAGTTGTGATGAATGTGGGCTATTAGAATTGGATAAACAGCCTAAGCTTTTAAATGTTTTCACCCATGAAAAACAGCTATTATGAACTTTAAAAAATTAAATTAATGAAGTGGCAGTAGCTTTACCATGAACTATTCCTTTTTGATAAGCATAATAATGGGTTAACTCATGTCAAAGTCCAATAAAAACTAGTAACTTTGTCACCAAAGTCAACATTTCAGAATCTATGATATATAGTATAGGTATTCCTGTTTTATCTAGTTTTCATTTAACAATCTAAAAGATTCTGGCCGGCACAGTGGCTCACGCCTGTAATCCCAGCACTTTGGGAGGCCGAGGCAGGCACATCATGAGGTCAGGAGATCGAGACCATCCTGGCTAACACAGTGAAACCCCGTCTCTAATAAAAATATAAAAAATTTAGCCGGGTGTGGTGGTGGATGCCTGTAGTACCAGCTACTAGGGAGGCTGAGGCAGGAGAATGGCGTGAACCCAGAAGGTGGAGCTCGCAGTGAGCCGAGATCACTCCACTGCACTCCAGCCTGGGCAACAGAGAGAGACTCCATCTCAAAAAAAAAAAAAAAAAAAGGAAGATTCTGACTAACAATAAACTCAATAAACTCAAAAACCAAACAAAGGCTGGTGAGAAAATAGCTCATGTCTTATTCCAGAGTAAGGAATGGTGACAGATTAGGAAAAGCATCAAAAAAGTGACCTCCAGTGAACAAAATCAGGAGGTTTGAGTAAATAATTTCTCTTTTGCTAAAAAACTAAATATAAAAGTTTAGTCAGGAATTGGTACCTATACATGAATACTGCTTTTAACATTTTTCGTTAGACATTTGAAATATTTTATTTTCTCTTTTAAAAAGCACCAAAACCAAAATTTAATAGTAATATTTCTGATTTATCAGCTTCTTTCCATCTTACACTGTTGAATTCTGTACTGCTTTTAAAGCACCTATAATTAACTCTACAAAAACTGTACAATTAACACTCAGCATTGCCTTCTTCCTAATTCTAACATCAACATTCATCAGCTTTCTCCAATACAGTCAGATGATTCCTTATAATCATATCTAGCCAAATGATGTAACTTTTGCTTGATGTATGGGAAAATAGCTTACATTATGAATTTAGAAGAGCTATAGTAGTATTTGACAATATAGATGGAAAAGTATTTTTAATTTAAAGAACATATTGCACATCTTTCAGAATTTCTGTAAAAACTTTTGAATGTCCATTTTGTCTAGGAGCTTAGAAATGATCATGCTTAAGTTTAATTTTGTGTTTACATTAAATCTTTTGGATTATCATTCTGTACACAATATTGCTATAAAACATCATAGTTGTGAAATCTGGCTCTTTAAGCGATGCTCACCAGAAAACTGGTTTGAAAACTATTCTGACTACAATGTAGCTATTATATTCACTGATGGGAGTTTAGTATGCCTCTGAATATAAGTAAGTCTCTAATTCCCTATTTTTTTTGAATATTGCTATATTCTAAGAGTATCAGAGTATGAGCTTCTTAAAGGAATTTTGAATTAGCATATACACATTGACAGATAACATTCTTAGGTGGGGCGTGGTGGCTCATACCTATAATTTCAGCACTTTGGGAGGCCGAGGTGGGTAGATCACTTGAGGTCACGAGTTTGAGACCAGCCTGGGCAACAAGGTGAAACCCCATCTCTACTAACAATACAATAATTAGCCAAGTGTGGTGGAGCATGCCTATAATCCCAGCTACTTGGGAGGCTGAGGAATGAGAATTGCTTGAACCTGGGAGGCAGATATTATCCCACACTCAACAAATAAATATGAAAGAACTTTATATACAGGATAATATCATGATAAAATTTGCATTTTAGAATAGCTCTACAATTAACAATAAAAAAAAGTACCTATAACATTACCCCACAAAAGGGATAAGGTGTGGTGAACTTGGAAATTTCATACAATTTAGAAACATGTATTGAGCTGTAAAAATGTTCATATTCATTGACATAATACTTTCTCATCCGGACTCTTGAGGTGGCTATATATTGCTTTTGTAATTTCAATTAAAACAGAAGCTTGGGCAACTGACTGAAGGATGGGATGTAAGAGAGGGTGGAGAAAGGTGAATCAAAGAGAAAGTTAATGTAATCAGTCAAGTGATTTAATAATTTATTTTTAGTAGCAAATTCTCCTTGACAATAATACTTTCAACTTAATAATACTTTCAACCCACATCTAGAAAGCTTACAGCAAACTTTCCAAGTAGTTTGTCTGTTCTCGCCCTGAGGTGCAACTCCAATGCAACCCATGCTTGCTAACCATTCTTGCTGCTTCACTTTCATCACTCCTTCTTAACATATTTGTCTTACTACCAATCTTCTCATAATATCTATCCACTCACCATTGGTTCCTACCATCACCACACATTTTGGTTCCTTTAAATCAAGATTAATATAGTCTTGATTGTTCATGTCACCTAGTGGCAAGATAGAAACTAGCATGACAGGGTGGAAGTGAAGATTATGCCATATTTCAGAGGTTTGCATGTTTTCCAGTAGTGAATCACAACTATCAGAAATCCATATGTATGTGGGCCACATACATTTTAAATTACAATAGTAGAATTATAACCTATTAGCTATTCAAAAGTATTTAGTTTTTGGCTGAGGACAGTGGCTCATGCCTGTAATACCAGCAATTTGGAAGGCTGAGGTGGGAGGATTGCTTGAGTCCAGCAGTTCAAGACCAGACTGGGCAACATAGTGAGACCCCCATCTCTAAAATCAATTTTTTTTTTAATTGGCCAGGTGTGGTGGTGTGAACCTTTTGTCCTAGCTACTTGAGAGGCTGAAGTGGGAGGATCGCTTGAGCCTGGGAGGTAGAGGCTGCAGTGAGTCATGATGGTACCACTGCAGTCCAGCCTGGGTGACAGAGTGAGAGCATATCTCAACAACCAGAAAAAGTATTTAGTTTTACAGTATTACAAAGTAGTGTCACATTAGTTTAATGAGTTTTATTTATAAAAAGATGTAAAATTATGGGCCAAGTACTAGCCTTCAAGTAATTTTGAAGTCAGCGAGAATATTGGTATATAACAGATCAAACTTTGTTCAAGAACCAAAGGCTATTGTTCAACCAATGGTGCTGAGACAACTGGGTAGCCACATGCAAAAGACTAGGATCCTTACCTCACACCATTTTGCAAAAATTAGCTCAAAATGGATCAATGACCTAAATGTAAGAGAAAAACTATAAAACTCTCAGAAAAAAACATAAGGATAAATTTGTATAACCTTGGATTTGACAGGATTCTTAGCTATGACACCAAAAACACAAGCCCCCAGAAGCAAACAAACAAAAACACCATAAATTGGACTTCATCAAGATTGAAAACCTTAGTGGTTCAAGAGACACCATCAAGAAAGTAAAAAAAATCCACAGAATAGGAAAGATATTTGCAAATCATGTATCTGATAAGGGATCTATGTCTATAATATATAACAAACTCTTAAACGCAATAAAAACCCCACTTAAAATGGGCAATGAATCTAAATAGACATTTCTCCAAAGAAGAAATGCGAATTGCCAATAAGTACAAGAAAAGATGCTTAACACACCAGAGAAAAGCAAATAAAGAAACTACAAGGCTTTCATTCTTCACTTACAAGGTTTGGTTCTATGATAGCCAGAATTAAAAAGTCAGACAACAACAATTATTGGCAAAGATATAGAGGAAAACTGCAATCCTTATGCATTCTGATAGGAGTGTAAAATGGTGCGCCACTTTGGAAAACAGTCTGGCAGGTCCTCAAGTGATTAAACATCTAGTTACTATATGACCCAGCAATTCTATTTCTAGGTGTATACTCAAGAGAAATGAAAACGTATGTCCACACATAAACTTGTACACATTTGTTTATAGAAGCATTATTCAGAATCACCAAAAGGTGGGAACAACCCAAATGTCCATCAACTGACAAATGCATAAACAAAATATGGCATCCATATAATGGTATATTATGTGGCCATATAAAAGAATGAAGTACTGATACATGCTGCAACGTGAGTGGATCCTGAAATCATTATGTTAAGTGAAGGAAGCTAGTCACAAAAGACCATATGCTATATAATTGCATTCAAATGAATGGAATATGGAAATCTATGCAGACAGAAAGTAGATTACTGGCTGTTTAAAGCTGAGGGTGGGAGCATGGGTGGGCAGGGGAATAGCTAAAGGGCATAGAGTTTCTTTCTGAGGTAATGAAAATGCTCTAAAATTGACTGTAGTGATGATTGCACATATCTGTGAATACACTTAAAAACCACTGAATTGTACACTTTAAATGGGTGAATTGTATGGTATGTGAATTCTATTTCAATGAAACTTAAAAAAAAAAAAAAAAGGCAGGGGGAACTGAATATAGACAGGGCCCATCTCAATTCCCAGTCCAGGTTTACATTATTGAAAGTGGTCCTTAGATTTTATTTCCATAGTTTCAGGAAAGAAAATATACATTAAAAGAGTTGGAAGACTCTAATGTTGCAAGAATTTGACTACAGAGCCAGAAATTTCAGAATAGCAATATATGATGTATATATTCATTAAAAAAAATCCTAGAGGTTCTGTGGGTTTGCTTTCAGCTCAATCAATTCCTCTTGAAGTAGAGCCATGTTGACAAGGCAGATGCTTACAAAATTCAAACACATCTCTCTAAAGTCAGCTGCAGAAACTTAAAGCATAATTCATGCTAATGAAAACTAGTGAATGTTTTTTGAAATTCCGATTTTATTTCTACCAAATAGCTCAGCTGTTCTTCAAATTCTGTGATTCCATTTAGCACAGGACAGTTCTGATACGGGACATGAATGCACACTCCAAGTAACATCTACCCACTCCCCAGGTACTGGTATTGATATTAATAACTATAGTTCCTTCACAGACTCATCCATTCTCTTATTTTTTTCTCTACAGTCTCAAGTTCAGTGCATTCAGATATCTTGCTTGCAACATCAAACAGAAAATATAATCATGTTAGCTATTTGGGCTCAGACAAAGAAGGATCCCTTTAATTACCAAAAGTTTTATATCTGAGATAGCATCATTGTAGCTTTCTTCAACAAGCTTCCACAATCTTGTCACCTTATTGCATTAAAATAAACTAAATTCATTGCATTTACAATAACAGTAACAACAAAATACGTAGAATAATTCTTACAAGAGGCCTGGCATCGTGGTTCTCACTTGTAATCCCAGCACTTTGGGAGGCCGAGGCAGGTGGATCACTTGAGGTCAGCGTTCTAGACCAGCCTGGCCAACATGGTGAAACCCTGTCTCTACTAAAAATACAAAAATTAGCTGGGCGTAGTGGCACACGTCTGTAATCCCAGCTACTCAGGAGGCTGAGGTATGATAATTGCTTGAATCCAGGAGGCAGTGAGCTGAGATTGCTCCATCTTAAAAAAAAAAAAAAAAAAAATTGATTTTAACAAGAAATATGTGATATCTATATAAAGAAATGAATAAAACTTTATACTGAGAGCTATAAAAATTAAAAGAGAACTTCTCAATTTCTAGGGTTTTTTCTTAGCAATTGAAAAAAGATTCTAAACTTCATATGGAATAATAGGTGGAAACAGACAAATATTTTGTTTGTTTGTTTTAGAGACAAGGTCTTGCTCTGTTGCCCATGCTGAAGTGCAGTGGCATGATCATAGCTCACTGCAACCTTGAAATCTTGAGCTCAAGCAATCTTCCTGCCTCTGCCTCCTGAATAGCTTGGACTACAGGTACATAACGCCACTCCTGGATAGTTGTTTTTTTTTTTTGGTGGATACAGGTCTTACTGTGTTGCCCAAGCTTGTCTTGAACTCCTGGCCTCAAGCAGTCCTCCTGCCTCAGCCTCCTAAAGTGCTAGGATTACAGGCATGAGCCACAATGCCCAGCCAACAAAGATATTTTTAAAAAGAAGAGTTTTGGTGGAGTGTATTCGCCTCTCTAAATATTGAAATACATTGTAAAACTAAAATGGTTGCAATGTATTTGCCATAGAAATGTAGAGATAGTTGGAAGAAACTTCAGTATGTCATAAGCCAAGGATGAATGACAGCCTATTTAACAAATGATATTGGGAAATGGCTTTTTGTGAATCCAGTTTTGTTCAAGCCAGGAATCTAGAGGTCTTCCTTAATACCTCTCTCCCTTGTCCCCTGACCAGTACCCCAACCATTCAATCAATCACCAAATCTTACTCATTTTGTTTTGTAAATATCCATAAAATCTGCCTACTTCTGTCTCCAGCAACACCAACTTAGTCATCAATTATTATTCATAGCCAGAAATGGCTACCATCATTTCTTGCCTGTGTTACTATAATAGCTTACAGGCTTCTGCCATCCACAAAGACACTCATCCCCCCAACTCTTTCTTCTGCTTCCATAGTGATCTTTTCCAAACATAAATTTGATCATGTAAGCCTGCTGTTAAAATCTTTAAATAGTTCTCATTACTCTTAAGATAAAGATTAAAATTCTTAATAAGTCACAAGGCTCTGCATGGTGTATCCTTGCCTGCTTCCCCAGTCTCGTCTCTCAGTTATCTCCACCTTGCAGTCCAACGCCAGCCACTCTGCCCCTCTTTCTAATACTTTAAATGGTATCATGCTCCCTGCTGCCAAGGAACCCACATTTCCTTTCATTTTGGGCACTTATCTCAGTTTATAGTTGTACATTATTGGTGTTATTATTTGATTTATATCTGTCTTCACTCCCTAAACTGTAAATTCCACTAGAGCAAGGACTATGTTTGGTTTATCAGCACATAATAGAATATGTACTTAATAAATATCCACTGAATGAATCATTGAACAAATAAATGAATGCAAAACTGCAATCTCACATTACATCCACTAAAGTGAAGTGCAGATGAAATTCTAAATTTTAAATGTAAAAGCAAAATTAATCCATCATTAAAAATTATAGGTTATTCAGGTAAGTTGATAAAACTCGGATGTGAACAGACTTAAAATATTTTGGAGGGACTCATAGGAAAATGATGTACTACTTCTAATTGCACAGAAATAAAAACTTAAATGTCTACCAATTGAATGCTTGTTTTTAAATATATATATGTTTTAAATGATATTAGATTATAGGAGAAAAAGTACATATGGTATAGAAAATCAGGAAAAAAATACATCATAGTGCCAATTTTGTTATTTAAAAAATCGATTAGAAAGAAATACACCAAAATGTTCTCTCTGAAAGATGGGTTTGAAAGTAATTAATTTCTCTTCCTCATACTTTCTTTTATCCGAACTTTTTATAGTTGATCAAGAACAACCAACTAAAAGATACACACTTTCAATATTATTAAAGAATTACTCTGAAATATTGCTAAGTCCAGACAGATCATTTCATCAAACTTTTATGGAATGGCATTTTCCCATGCTTTATAAGCTATTCAGAAGTTAAACATCGTTAAAAATTATCCAATTCATTTTATTAGCCTAATAGAATTCTGAGACTAAAATGTAACCAAAAAATTATTAAAATGAAAACTAAAGAAAATCTTCAATTAAATACTAAAAATTTCAATTCAACAGTAACTTAAGGAATATACCATAATAATTAAGTTCATAACATAATTGCGAACATGTGAACCCATTACGATAATATAAATACATCATATCAGTCAGTGAAATCAGGAAACACATACGATCATTTCAACAGATGCCCAAAAGGTGTTCAACATTCATCTCATATAAAATCTCCCGGCCGGGCTCGGTAGCTCACGCCTGTAATCCCAGCACTTTGGGAGGCCAAGGCGGGCGGATCACGAGGTCAGGAGATCGAGACCATCCTGGCTAACATGGTGAAACCCCGTCTCTACTTAAAAAAAAAAAAAAAAAAAAAAAAAAAGAAAAAGAAAACACGGCGGGAGTGGTGGCGGGCACCTGTAGAGGCCGAAGCAGGAGAAAGGCGTGAGCCCGGGAGGCGGAGCTTGCAGTGAGCCAAGATCGCGCGTTGCACTCCAGCCTGGGCGACAGAACTAGACTCCGTCTCAAAAAAAAAAAAAAAAAAAAAAAAAAATTCTCATAAAGATGGTGGGATGGAAAATTATTCAATAAATGGTGCTGTGAAAACTGACTGAACATTTGGGAAAACCTATTTAGTGTCTCATCATCTACCAAATCCTAAGCACTTTAAAGAGTTAAGAGTTAAAAATCAGCAGTACACATCTAGAAGAAAATATAAGAGATTTATATCAAATTGTTTAATGACTAAGGATTTCAAAGCTTTAAAAAATATGAAAAAAATTTTATAAAGAGAAAATATAAATTAAGTTATAATCACAATTATAGACCAAATAATCCAGCATTTCTTGAATTAATTATCAAATATAATCTAAATTCTAACTGGAAAATTGATCCTAGTGGGATAAAATATGCAGATTTTTATAAGAAGTAATAACTGGAGACTTTCTTCACTTGTTCCTTAGTTTGTGTAGGACTTAATATATTAAATATATGAATATATTTTACACTTAAAAAAAAATCCATTCCCTTAACTATTCTTGTAGTTTCAGCAGCAACATAGTGCTTGGCTAGGCACTCTATAAATGTGTTTTGAATGAATGACACTCCCCTCCCCACAAAATGTTCATATTTCATTAAAAATGTAAGGTTTCTGGTTTTTATTTTCCTCTCATATACTATCAGGGCAAGAAATAACCTACAGATTGGAATAAAACATAGGGATAAAACCCGTGGACTGTAAAATGAGATAGGACTTACTGACATTACACTTTTTGGAAAATCACTGACTTTTTTACAAACAAATTGACAACACAATATTGTGTGTACCAAATCTACTTTAAGATGATTTAACTAGACCAAGTCACTATACCACTATTTCCCAAATTATCTCACAGAACATTAGTGTTGAAAAATGATCCAGAAATAAAGAATTCTTTGGCCATATTCTTCCATTTGAAGATTTATCATGCATATCAACATATTAACGTTCCTCAATGAAACGTTCCTCAATGAAAAAATCTGTTAAATTTTGTTTAGCCTATTTTTTATCATGAAATCCTGTTATCACATAACCTCTATTAATATCCTATGGAAATGCCTTTCTGTGGAAACTCACATTACCTAATTTCAAACTGAACTGATAATTAATTGTTCAAATGTTTTGGTTATAGAATTAATAGACATTGTTCAAAATTTGTTTTCTAACTAAACCCAAATAGGTCCACATTCTCTACATAGTCTCTGAGTTTACATTCTTTGAGTTTTTGTTATGCACAGAAGTTTCTATTTATTTATTTATTTATTTATTTATTTTGAGATGGACTCTTGCTGTTTCGCCCAGGCTGGAGTCAAGTGGTGTGATCTCGGCTCACTGGAACCTCAGTCTTCCAGGTTCAAGCAATTCTCTTGCCTCAACCTCCTGATTAGCTGGGATTACAGGTGCCCGCCACCACACCTGGCTAATGTTTGAATTTTTAGTAGAGATGGGGTTCCACCGTGTTGGCCAGGCTGGTCTCGGACTCCTGACATCAGGTGGTCCACCGCCTTGGCCTCCCAAAGTGTTAGGATTGCAGGCCTCAGCCACCGCGCCCGGCCAGAAGTTCCTATTTTATAAGTCAACATATTTAACAATTACCTTTATCTTTTCAATACTTTTAACAATTTAAAACTTTAAGTTTTAAAGGTAACGTGCAAAATAAGTAATTTATATGGGTAAAATCAACAAGATTTTTAAAAAACATGAAGTGGCAGGATTTATATGGAAGAAGAAATACAATATTGCAGGAATAGGTCAAATAGAAGCAAATTTTACACCTAAAATATTATATTATTTTTATGTGTAAGCTTTACTATTGTTAATTTGAAATTTCATTTCTATGTAAAATAGAGAATTTCATGGAAAACAAATATTGAAAATGTAGATTTTTTTTTTTTTTTTGAGACGGAGTCTCGCTCTGCCGCCCAGGCTGGAGTGCAGTGGCCGGATCTCAGCTCACTGCAAGCTCCGCCTCCCGGGTTCGCGCCATTCTCCTGCCTCAGCCTCCGGAGTAGCTGGGACTACAGGCGCCCGCCACCGCGCCCGGCTAGTTTTTTGTATTTTTTAGTAGAGACGGGGTTTCACCGTGTTCGCCAGGATGGTCTCGATCTCCTGACCTCGTGATCCGCCCATCTCGGCCTCCCACAGTACTGGGATTACAGGCTTGAGCCACCGCGCCCGGCTGAAAATGTAGATTTAAATAAGTAATTGATATGACTTGAGATGGTAATCACGAGTATTAGCACTTAATCAGAAACCTACTTGTGCTAGAAGGGTAGACATCCTACTGTAAAATGAGTTGTCTCTGAGTAATTTTAAGTTATTATGTTAACTTAATTTTAATGTTATTAAATCATAATGAGTGTTTTAGTTTATTTTTATTTTTCTCTTTTTTTACTATTTGCATTTTCTAACTTCTCTGTAATAAGTATAAATCACATTGATAATAAGGAAAAAATTACAAGTTTTCATTTAAAAAATCATTTATGTAGAAAGCTAAAACAGAAAGGTTGCAAACATTTCAGGCAAAAAGAGCAGGGCTGGTTATAGACCAAATTGTGAAAAAGGCAGTTTACCTCCAGCACTCTCCCTTTCTCCACTCGGTTACTTCCTTCTTCCTCCAGTTACTGTGTGCCTTCATGACTAACCTAACTACTTACCAGCCCCACTCCCTCTTCCCACCACCATCTCAGTTTGGCCCCTCAGGCATAAAACATTCAATGCTCTCTTCCCCAATCTGACACTTCCTCTTCTGCTAATTGCCAATTGATAAATGAACTTAGAACAATTATAAGCAGAATTAAAGTTCCTTCCTATTAGTTTGCTACTCTTGACATAAGAAACCAATATAAACTAGCATCAAATATAGATTGACATGAATCACACACACACCCACACATACACATGCACACACACTATCAATAGACCTTACAGAATAATCTGGATGAAAAGGAAGAAAGATCTGGACAGTATTAGAACAGTATTATTGCTCTTAATCACCTTTGATGAAGCCTTCACCAGTTCCCCAGTGAGAAGTAATTGAGGTTAACATGGAAACCACACTCTGTATTACTTGTACTTTGCATATTTATATATACACAATATTAACTATTTTTTTAATCATAGAGTTTACTATGGAGTTCAGTAATTCCCAATTAAATCATTGTATTTTATTACAAAAGTTGAAGTTAAAAGAACCCCTTCAG
This sequence comes from Macaca mulatta, assembly GCF_049350105.2. Classification (NCBI taxonomy): domain Eukaryota; kingdom Metazoa; phylum Chordata; class Mammalia; order Primates; family Cercopithecidae; genus Macaca; species Macaca mulatta. The sequence goes on along the minus strand of NC_133411.1, from coordinate 37,954,440 downwards.
GCACTATTAAAGATAAGGTAAATCCAAGGATTGTGATACCCTGGGATGGCACCTCACATGGATATTTGCCTTTTTATATATGTTGCCTACTCCAAAACCAGTACTTCTGGATTAGACACGTCACTTTTACTGGGTGTTAGGCTACCTGAAAGTATCAGATAAGAGTACCGAGAGGAGGACCTGAAAATTTTACCTTTTCACTTACTCAGAGATACTTGGGAGATAATGCACATAATGGTTAAGAATGTGGATGTCACTTAACTTTCTAAATCCCAGTTCCCTCACCTATAAATTAGAAATTATAGTTGTGGATCAGGAGTGGTGGCCTCATGCCTATAATCCCAGCACTTTGTGGGGACCAAGGTGGGAAGATTGCTTGAGGCCAGGAGTTCAATATGAGCCTGGGCAATATAGTCAGATCCTGTCTCTAAAAAAACAAAACAAAACAAAAAAACTAGCTGGGCTTGGTGGCACATACCTGTAGTCTTAGCTACTTGGGAGGCTGAGGTGGGAGGATTGCTTGAGTCCAGGAGTTCAAGAATATGATCTTGCCACTGCATTCCACCCTGGGCAACAGAAAGACCCCATCTCTAAAAAGATAAATGAATAAAATAAACATTTTTAAAAGGAAATTATAGTTGTGGCTAACTCATATGACTAAGGGTAAGAATTAAAGGAGATAATTCTTGTAAAGTTTTACCACAGCACCTGGCACATAATTAATTCTAAATAAATATTTGTTATTATTGGGAAATTTCAATTCTGACTCTGATAGTAGGCACATTACCCAAAATAATCCAGTGTGCACAGTTTTAAAATGCTACCTCATAGGACTGATGTAAATATTTTGCAATGATAAACAATAGTTTTATTTTATTTTATTTTTTTAAGAGACAGGGTCTTGCTCTGTTGCCCAGGCTGGAGTGCAGTGGTGCGATCATGGCTCACTGCAGCCTCAGTCTCCTGTGTTCAAGGAATCCCCCTGCCTCAGCCTCCCAAGTAGCTGGGACCACAGGCATGTTCCACCAGGCCCGGCTTATTTTTAAAAAATTGTTTTTCTAGAGATAGGATCTCACTGTATTACCAATAGTATTTTTAAAAATCCTTAAATACCAATTGAACATTTAAAAAAATGTTTTCCCTCTTTAATTTGTGCCTTCCTCCAAAACATAAAGATTACTAGTCAACTTTTCACAAAATTTTCTGAAACTTTCCATGTTACCCATATTAGAATCTAAGAAACATCATTGGCTTTACTAAGAAATGAATATGCTGTGACTAAGGCGTTATAACATTGTACCTATTTCACTGATGAATAAACTATTTGAAAATAATTGGCCTAAGTCACAGAGAATTTATGAGAAAGCAAAAATAGGCTGTGCGAGACCTAATTCACCATCATGTGAAACAAAAAGCCCAGGCTCTGTACGGTGATTTACACCCAAGTTATCACAGAAGTAGTACATATGCTATAGCATTATAGGTAATTGCTTATTATATGTGCTATCAAAAATGAGGACTAATATTCTTAAGCCCTCAGCTGCTTTAAGAAAAAGAATTTTAAAAATATTTTTCTCATCTTTAATTCCACATTGGTTAAAAGCCAAAGACAAAATGGCATAATCACTACAGTGAGAAAGCAGCCTGAATCCCAAAGTCAACCTTTTCATTTTGGTTCTACCACAAACTAGTAAGGTGACCATTTTAAGTGTTATCTTTCTGGTTAAATGGTTTCAACTGAAAGTGAGGGAGGTGACCTAAGTAACTAGCAAAGTCCTTTACTTTAGAAGCAGCATAGGACTGCAGAAAAAGCATGGATTTAGGAGTCCCATCTGGGCTCACATGCTCTAACTTCGACTAGTTCTGTTATCTTTGAGCAAATTGATTTCCCGAAATAAAATGTCCTTCGGTTTTCCAGTGAAAAGTAAATGAGTAAAAAAGTAAATCACACGTGTAATCCCAGCCCTTTGGGATGCTAAGGCAGGCAGATCACCTGAGTTCAGGAGTTCGAGACCAGCCTGACCAACATGGTAAAACCCCATCTCTACTAAAAATACAAAAATTAGGCGGGCATGGTGGTGCGCGCCCATAATCCCAGCTACTCGGAAGGCCGAAGCAGGAGAATCCCTTGATCCTCGGGGGTCGAGGTTGCAGTCGGCCGAGATCACGCCACTGCACTCCAGCCTGGGTGACAAGAGTGCGACTCTGTCTCAAAAAACAAACAAAAAGTAAATGAGATAAGGCATGTAAAGTCCCAGCTCAACTACTGCCTCTGCAGGTGGCTCCCCGGCGGCACCAGGGCTTCCTGTGCCTGTGCCGTGCATTAGGGAAGAAGGGCGAGGGGCTGTAGATTACAGTCAAGCGAAGACAATCTCGTTATTTAAAGACCTGGCTCGCCCTAATACAGACTTTTTCTTTTAATGTAAGTAATGAAAAAGGAGGGAAAATATTTAAAAAGAAATCGTATGCGTATTGAGATACTCAAACTACAACGAATCTGTTTTTTTACATAATTGGTACAAATTAAGTGGAGTTCAACCATTACTTTTCTAAATATGAATACTGTGAGAAATAAAACGTGTTCATTTCTCCCTCGCAAACCTACATTTCTCCTGTGTTCTTTGTAAAAACTTCAGCTTTCCATCTGAGCTGGCTTCAACTATAATGACCCGAAATCTGGGCACCTCGATTCTTTTTTTCTGTTTATGTTAAACATTGAACATTATAAAAAATTAAATTACATTTAGCTGAACTTAATTACACACTTAATGAGTGACCCTCATTGAAAACAATACATTGGCCGGCCGCGGTGGCTCACGCCTGTAATCCAACACTTTGGGAGGCCGACGCGGGCAGATCGTCTGAGGTCCGGAGCTCGAGACCAGCATGGCCAACATGGTGAAATCCCGTCTCTACTAAAAATACAAACATGAGCCGGGCGTGGTGGCGTGTGCCTGTATCCCACCTACTTGGGAAGCTGAGACAGGAGAATCGCTTGAACCTGGGAGGCAGAGGTTGGAGTCTTGGTGCTGTTACAGAATTACCTAATTATTAAGTAGTGTGAAAGAAACAGTGAGCCTCCTACCTGCGAGGGATACTTCGGATTAAGCGAAGCTTGTCCAACTGACGGCCCGCGGGCCCATGCAGCCCAGGACGACTTTGGATGTGGCCCAACACAAGTTCGTAAATTATGAGTTTTTTTTTTTTTTTTTTGCGATTTTTTTTTAAACCTCATCCGCTATCCTTAGTGTATTTCAAGTGTTGCCCAAGACAATTCTTCTAACGTGGCCCAGGGAAGCCAAAAGATTGGACACTCCTGGATTAAACCATTCTCCGAAGTGAGTGCCTATTGGAGAGAGAAAGAGAAGCTCAAGTTCAAAATTCTACCTCAGATTCACTTATATTATTACACATATTTGTTTATTGTAATTTGTTGTGTTGATTGGATTGGGAACATTGAAGTTCTTTTATTGAATTTGGGACTAAATAAGTTACATTTCTAAGAAAATCCCCCCTACTCCTGGAAAGTGGAACAGTCCACTGGCGTTCCTTGGGGTCTCAGATCAGTTCAACTGGTGGTTAGGCAGGTGGCTCCGCACTTAGCTCTGGCTGCACCAGGAGCTGCATGTGCCTATCCCTTACAGTACAGCGAAGGCAATCTTATTAAAGAAATGGCTCACCCTAACAGATTTTTTTTTAATCGAAATAATGAAAAAAGGAGAGAAAATATTTAAAAAGAAATTGTATTAGTATTGAGGTAAACTACAACGAATCCATTTTATTTTTACTTTTTACATAATTGATGATGTAAATTGAATGGAGTGCGGTGATTACTTTTCTAAATATAAAGATCGTGAAAAATAAAATGTGAAGTTTATTTTTCCAATGAAGATAGCTTTGTATTTTTCTAATTTTAATTATAGTACATGATAATTGTTTAAAAAAGCAAAACAGTATACAAAGGCAGAAAAGGAGAAAATAAAATCACCTGAAATCTCACCACTTTGAGATAATCACTGCTAAAATTTTGCTGAGCAATTTTCTAATCATCTTATAATGCATAGACACACACATATACATATAATTTTACATAGCTGGATAATTCTGTATACATAGTGTTTTATATGCTGCTTTCTAATGAAGTAGCATGTTGTACATATTTTCTTATGTCATTAAATATAGGTCGACATTATTTTTTCTATGACTGGGTAGTATGATCGAACATAAAGTTATTTAATCCCTGTTAAAGGATAATTTGATTATTTCCCATTTATTTAGTAGCAAGTAAGTGGGACTATAGAGAACATTCTTGTATATACAAATCTGAGTAGTTGCAGAGTTATCTTCTAAGGATAAATTTCTAGAAGTGGAATTGCTGGATGAAAAAATGTATCTACTGTATTGAAACTTTTGGTATATATTTTTGAATTGTCCTCCAGAAACATGATATCAATGTACAATCCCAAGTACAAGAGAATGTCCATTTCTTTCTTTCTCATCTATATTATTTTATTGTGAAAAACTCAGAATATAATAATTTTATGAGAATATTTTAAAACTGTAAGGCACCCTATAAACATCTGATGAAATAGGGATTGACAGCTGTATTTCTGAAGCATTATATTTCTCATGGGGTATATTAGCCAGGCCTATTTTTTTATTATTATACTTTAAGTTCTAAGGTACATGTGCAAATGTGCAGGTTTGATACATAGGAATACATGTGCCATGTTGGCTTCTTGCACCCATCAACTCATCATTTACATTAGGTATTTCTCCTAATGCTATCCCTCCCCTAGCCCTCCACCCCACAACAGGCCCCGGTGTGATGTTCCCTTCCCTGTGTCCAGGTGATCTCATTGTTCAGTTCCCACCTATGAGTGAGAACATGCAGTGTTTGGTTCTCTGTCCTTGTGATAGTTTGCTCAGAATGATGGTTTCCAGCTTAATCCATGTCCCTGCAAAGGACATGAAATCATCCCTTTTACAGCTGCATAGTATTCCATGGTGTATGTGTGCCACATTTTCTTAATCCAGTCTATCATTGATGGACATTTGGGTTGGTTCCAAGTCTTTGCTATTGTGAATAGTGCCGCAATAAACATACATGTGCATGATTTATAATCCTTTGGGTATATATCCAGTAATGGGTTTGCTGGGTCAAATGGTAATTCTAGTTCCAGATCCTTGAGGAATTGCCACACAGTCTTCCACAATGGTTGAACTAATTTACACCCCCACCAACAGTGTAAAAGTGTTCGTATTTCTCCCCATCCTCTCCAGCATCTGTTGTTTCCTGACTTTTTAATGATTGCCATTCTAACTGGTGTGAGATGGTATCTCATTGTGGTTTTGATTTGCATTTCTCTGACCAGTGATGATGAGCATTTTTTCATGTCTTTGGCTGCATGGATGTCTTCTTTTGAAAAGTGTCTGTTCATATCCTTTGCCCACTTTTTGATGGGATTGTTTTTTCTTGTAAATTTGTTTGAGTTCTTTGTAGATTCTGGATATTAGCCCTTTGTCAGATGGGTAGATTGCAAAAATTTTCTCCCATTCTGTAGGTTGCCTATTCACTCTGATGGTAGTTTCTTTTGCCGTGCAGAAGCTCTTTAGTTTAATTAGGTCCCATTTGTCTATTTTGGCTTTTGTTGCCATTGCTTTTGGTGTTTTAGTCATGAAGTTCTTGCCCATGCCTATGTCCTGAATGGTACTGCCTAGGTTTTCTTCTAGGGTAATTTATGGTTTTAGGTCTAACATTTAAGTCTTCAATCCATCTTGAATTAATTTTTGTATAAGGTGTAAGGAAGGGATCCAGTTTCAGCTTTCTACATATGGCTAGCCAGTTTTCCCAGCACCATTTATTAAATAGGGAATCCTTTCACCATTTCTTGTTTTTGTCAGGTTTGTCAAAGATCAGATGGTTATAGATGTGTGGTGTTATTTCTGAGGCCTCTGTTCTGTTCCATTAGTCTATATATCTGTTTTGGTACCAATACCATGCTGTTTTGGTTATTGTAGCCTTGGAGTATAGTTTGAACTCAGGTAGCGTGGTGCCTTCAGCTCTGTTCTTTTTGCTTAGGATTGTCTTGGTAATGTGGGCTCTTTTTTGGTTCCATATAAACTTTAAAGTAGTTTTTTCCAACTCAGTGAAGAAAGTCATTGGTAGCTTGATGGGAATGGCATTGAATCTATAAATTACCTTGGGCAGTGTGGCCATTTTCACAATATTGATTCTTCCTATCCATGAGCATGGAATATTTTTCCATTCGTTCGTGTCCTCTTATTTCATGGAGCAGCGGTTTGTAGTTCTCCTTGAAGAGGTCCTTCACATCCCTTGTAAAGTTGGATTCCTAGGTATTTTATTCTCTTTGAAGCAATTGTGAATGGGATTTCACTCATGATTTGGCTCTCTGTTTGTCTGTTATTGGTGTATAGGAATGCTGGTGATTTTTGCACATTGATTTTGTATCCTGACACTTTGCTGAATTTGTTTATCAGCTTAAGGAGATTTTGGGCTGAGATGATGGGGTTTTCTAAAGATACAATCATGTCATCTGCAAACAGGGACAATTTGACTTGCTCATTACCTAATTAAATACCTTTTATTTCTTTCTCTTGCCTGATTGCCCTGGCCAGAACTTCCAACACTATGTGGAATAGGAGTGGTGGGAGAGGCCATCCCTGTCTTGTGCCAGTTTTCAAAGGGAATTTTTCCAATTTTTGCCCATTCAGTATGATATTGGCTGTGGGTTTGTCATAAATAGCTCTTATTATTTTGAGATATGTTTCATCAATACCTAGTTTATTGAGAGATTTTAGCATGAAGGGGTGTTGAATTTTGTCAAAAGTCTTTTCTGCATCTATTGAGATAATCATGTGATTTTTGTTTTTCGTTCTGTTTATATGCTGGATTACGTTTATTGATTTGCATATATTGAACCAGCCTTGCATCCTAGGGATGAAGCCAACTTGATCATGGTGGATAAGCTTTTTGATGTGCTGCTGGATTCGTTTTGCCAGTATTTTATTGAGGATTTTTGCATCGATGTTCGTCAGGGATATTGGTCTAAAATTCTGTTTTTTTGTTGTGTCTCTGCCAGGCTTTGGCATTAGGATGATATTGGCCTCAGAAAATGAGTTAGGGAGGATTCCCACTTTTTCTATTGATTGGAATAGTTTCAGAAGGAATGGTACCAGCTCCTCTTTGTACCTCTGGTAGAATTTGGCTGTGAATGCATCTGGTCCTGGACTTTTTTTGGTTGGTAGGCTATTAATTATTGCCTCAATTTCAGAGCCTGTTATTGGTCTACTCAGAGATTCAACTTCCTGGTTTAGTCTTGGGAGGGTGTTTGTGTCCAGGAATTTATCCGTTTCTTCTAGATTTTGTAGTTTATTTGTGTAGATGTGTTTATATTATTCTCTGATGGTAGTTTGTGTTTCTGTGGGATCAGCGGTGATATCCCCTTTATCATTTTTTATTGTGTCTATTTCATTCTTCTCTCTTTTCTTCTTTATTAGTCTTTCTAGTGGTCTATCAATTTTGTTGATCTTTTCAAAAAACCAGCTTCTAGATTCGTTGATTTTTTGAAGGGTTTTGTGTCTCTATCTCTTTCGGTTCTGCCCTCATCTTTGTTATTTCTTGCCTTCTGCTAGCTTTTGAATTTGTTTGCTCTTGCTTCTCTAGTTCTTTTAATTGTGATGTTAGGGTGTTGATTTTAGATCTTTCCTGCTTTCTCTTGTGGACATGTAGTGCTATAAATTTCCCTCTACACACTGCTTTAAATGTGTCCCAGAGACTCTGGTATGTTGTGTTTTTGTTCTCATTGGTTTCAGAGAACATCTTCATTTCTGCCTTCATTTTGTTAGGTACCCAATAGTCATTCAGGAGCAAGTTGTTCAGTTTCCTTGTAGTCGTGTGGTTTTGAGTCAGTTTCTTAATCCTGAGTTCTAATGTGATTGCACTGTGGTCTGAAAGACAGTTTGTTGTGATTTCTGTTCTTTTACGTTTGCTGAGGAGTGCTTTACTTCCAATTACGTGGTCAATATTAGAATAAGTGAGATGTGGTGCTGAGAAGAATGTACATTTTGTTGATTTGGGGTGGAGAGTTCTATAGATGTCTGTTAGGTCTGCTTGTTGCAGAGCTGAGTTCAGGTCCTGGATAATCTTGTTAACCTTCTGTCTGGTTGATCTGTCTAATATTGACAGAGGGGTGTTAAAGTCTCCCATTATTATTGTATGGAAGTCTAAGTCTCTTTGTAGGTATCTAAAGACTTGTTTTATGAATCTGGGTGCTCCTGTATTGGGTGCATGTATATTTAGGACAGTTAACTCTTGTTGTTGAATTGATCCCTTTACTATTATGTAATGGCCTACTTTGTCTCTTTTGATCTTTGTTGGTTTAAAGTCTGTTTTATCAGAGACTAGGATTGCAACCCCTGCTTTTGTTTGCTTTCCATTTGCTTGGTAGTTCTTCCTCCATCCCTTTATTTTGAGGCTATGTGCATCTTTGCACATGAGATGGGTCTCCTGAATATAGCAAACTGATGGGTCTTGACTTTTTATCCAATTTGCCAGTCTGTGTCTTTTAATTGGGGCATTTAGCCCATTTACATGTAAGGTTAATATTGTTATGTGTGAATTGGATCCTGTCATTATGATGTTGGCTGGTTATTTTGCCCGTTAATTGATGCAGTTCTTCATAGCATCAATGGTCTTTACAATTTGGCCTGTTTTTGCAGTGGCTGGTGCCAGTTGTTTCTTTCCATGTTTAGTGCTTCCTTCAGGAACTCTTGTAAGGCAGGCCTGGTGGTGACAAATTCTCTCAGTATTTGCTTGTCTGTGAAGGATTTTATTTCTCCTTCACTTATGAAGCTTAGTTTGGCTGGATATGAAATTCTGGGTTTAAAATTCTTTTCTTTAAGAATGTTGAATATTGGCCCCCACTCTCTTCTGGCTTGTAGGGTTTCTGCTGAGAGATCCGCTGTTAGTCTGATGGGCTTTCCTTTGTGGATAACTCAACCTTTCTGTCTGGCTGCCCTTAACACTTTTTCCTTCATTTCAACCTTGGTGAATCTGACAATTATGTGTCTTGGGGTTGCTCTTCTTGAGGAGTATCTTTGTGGTGTTCTCTGTATTTGCTGAATTTGAATGTTGGCCTAAGAAACCTTGCTAGGTTGGGGAAATTCTCCTGGATAATATCCTGAAGAGTGTTTTCCAACCTGGTTCCATTCTCCCCATCACTTTCAGGTACACCAATCAAAGTTAGATTTGGTCTTTCACATAGTCCCATATTTCTTGGAGGCTTTATTTGTTTCTTTTTACCCTTTTTCCTCTTACCTTGTTTTCTTGCTTTATTTCATTAATTTGATCTTCAATCACTGATACCCTTTCTTCCACTTGATCGAATTGGCTATTGAAGCTTGTGCATGCATCACAAAGTTCTTGTGCCATGGTTTTCAGCTCCATTGGGTCATTTAAGGTCTTCTCTACTCTGTTTTTTTCTAGTTAGCCATTAGTCTAATCTTTTTGTAAGATTTTTAGCTTCCTGCAATGGGTTCGAACATCCTCCTTTAATTTGGAGAAGTTTGTTATTACCGACCTTCTGAAACCTACTTCTGTCAACTTGTCAAAGTCATTCTCTGTCCAGCTTTGTTCCATTGCTGGTGAAGAGCTGCGATCCTTTGGAGGAGAAGAGGCACTCTGATTTTTAGAATTTTCAGCTTTTTGGCTCTGGTTTCTCCCCATCTTTGTGGTTTTATCTACCTTTGGTCTTTGATATTGGTGACCTACAGATGGGGTTTTGGTGTAGATGTCCTTTTTGTTAATGTTGACGCTATTCCTTTCTATTTGTTAGTTTTCCTCCTAACAGTCAGGTCCCTCAGCTGCAGGTCTGTTAGCGTTTGCTGGGGGTCCTCTCCAGACCTCTTTGCTTGGGTATCACCAGGGGAGGCTGCAGAACAGCAAATATTGCTGCCTGTTCCTTCCTCTGGAAGCTTCATCCCAGAGGGGCAGCTGCCTATATGAGGTGTCTGTTGGCCCCTACTGGGAGGTGTCTCCCAGTTAGGCTAAACGGGGATCAGGGACCCACTTGAGGAGGTGTCTGTCCATTCTCCAAGCTCAAACACGGTGCTGGGAGAACCACTGTTCTCTTCAGAGCTGTCAGACAGGGACGTTTAAGTCTGCAGAAGTTGTCTGCTGCCTTTTGTTCAGCTATGCCCTGCCCACAGAGGTGGAGTCTAGAGGCACTAGGCCTCGTTGAGCTGCTGTGGGCTCTGCCCAGTTCAAGCTTCCCTGCCACTTTGTTTACCTACTCAAGCCTCAGCAATGGTGGATGCCCCTCCCCCACCCAGGCTGCCATCTTGCAGATCGATTTCAGACTGCTGTGCTAGCAGTGAGCAAGGCTCCATGGGCATGGGAGCTGCCAAGCCAGGCACGGGAGAGAATCACCTTGTCTGGCAGTTGCTAAGACCTTGGGAACAACACAGTATTTGGGCGGAAGTGTCCCATTTTTCCAGGTAGACTGCCACGGCTTCCCTTGGCTAGGAAAGGGAAATCAGCCAACCCCTTGTGCTTCCTGGGTGAGGCAACGCCCCACCCTGCTTTGGCTCACCCTCTGTGGGCTGCACCCACTGTCCAACCAGTCCTAATGAGATGAACCAGGTACCTCAGTTGGAAATGTAGAAATCACTTGTCTTCTGTGTTGATCACACTGGGAGCTGCAGACCAGAGCTTTTCCTAGTCAGCCATCTTGGAATGCCCCCCAAGAATGTCCATTTGTAACACACAACGTCATTGTTACCAATCCTTTCCAGCTTTGATGAGCCAAAACATTTTTCTTTGTTTTCTTTATTATTAAGTTGAATATCTTTTTTCTTTCTTTCTTTTTTATTTTTTATTTATTTCTTTTTTATTATACTTTAAGTTCTAGGGTACATGTGCATAACGTGCAGGTTTGTTACATATGTATACTTGTGCCATGTTGGTGTGCTGCACCCATCAACTCGTCAGCACCCATCAACTCGTCATTTACATCAGGTATAACTCCCAATGCCATCCCTCCCCCCTCCCCCCTCCCCCCTCCCCATGATAGGCCCCGGTGTGTGATGTTCCCCTTCCCGAGTCCAAGTGATCTCATTGTTCAGTTTCCACCTATGAGTGAGAACATGTGGTGTTTGGTTTTCTGTTCTTGCGATAGTTTGCTGAGAATGATGGTTTCCAGCTGCATCCATGTCCCTACAAAGGACACAAACTCATCCTTTTTTATGGCTGCATAGTATTCCATGGTGTATATGTGCCACATTTTCTTAATCCAGTCTGTCACTGATGGACATTTGGGTTGATTCCAAGTCTTTGCTATTGTGAATAGTGCTGCAATAAACATACGTGTGCATGTGTCTTTATAGCAGCATGACTTAATAATCCTTTGGGTATACACCCAGTAATGGGATGGCTGGGTCATATGGTACTTCTAGTTCTAGATCCTTGAGGAATCGCCATACTGTTTTCCATAATGGTTGAACTAGTTTACAATCCCACCAACAGTGTAAAAGTGTTCCTATTTCTCCACATCCTCTCCAGCACCTGTTGTTTCCTGACTTTTTAATGATCGCCATTCTAACTGGTGTGAGATGGTATCTCATTGTGGTTTTGATTTGCATTTCTCTGATGGCCAGTGATGATGAGCATTTTTTCATGTGTCTGTTTGCTGTATGAATGTCCTCTTTTGAGAAATGTCTGTTCATATCCTTTGCACACTTTTTGATGGGGTTGTTTGTTTTTTGCTTGTAAATTTGTTTGAGTTCTTTGTAGGTTCTGGATATTAGCCCTTTGTCAGATGAGTAGATTGCAAAAATTTTCTCCCATTCTGTAGGTTGCCTGTTCACTCTGATGGTAGTTTCTTTTGCTGTGCAGAAGCTCTTTAGTTTAATGAGATCCCATTTGTCAATTTTGGCTTTTGTTGCCGTTGCTTTTGGTGTTTTAGACATGAAATCCTTGCCCATGCCTATGTCCTGAATGGTATTACCTAGGTTTTCTTCTAGGGTTTTTATGGTATTAGGTCTAACATTTAAGTCTCTAATCCATCTTGAATTAATTTTTGTATAAGGTGTAAGGAAGGGATCCAGTTTCAGCTTTCTACTTACAGCTAGCCAATTTTCCCAGCACCATTTATTAAATAGGGAATCCTTTCCCCATTTCTTGTTTTTCTCAGGTTTATCAAAGATCAGATGGCTGTAGATGTGTGGTATTATTATTTCTGAGGCCTCTGTTCTGTTCCATTGGTCTATATCTCTGTTTTGGTACCAGTACCATGCTGTTTTGGTTACTGTAGCCTTGTAGTACAGTTTGAAGTCAGGTAGCGTGATGCCTCCAGCTTTGTTCTTTTGACTTAGGATTGTCTTGGCGATGCGGGCTCTTTTTTGGTTCCATATGAACTTTAAAGCAGTTTTTTCCAATTCTGTGAAGAAACTCATTGGTAGCTTGATGGGGATGGCATTGAATCTATAAATTACCTTGGGCAGTATGGCCATTTTCACGATATTGATTCTTCCTATCCATGAGCATGGTATGTTCTTCCATTTGTTTATGTCCTGTTTTATTTCACTGAGCAGTGGTTTGTAGTTCTCCTTGAAGAGGTCCTTTACATCCCTTGTAAGCTGGATTCCTAGGTATTTTATTCTCTTTGAAGCAATTGTGAATGGAAGTTCATTCATGATTTGGCTCTCTGTTTGTCTGTTACTGGTGTATAAGAATGCTTGTGATTTTTGCACATTAATTTTGTATCCTGAGACTTTGCTGAAGTTTCTTATCAGCTTAAGGAGATTTTGGGCTGAGACAATGGGGTTTTCTAAATATACAATCATGTCATCTGCAAACAGGGACAATTTGACTTCTTCTTTTCTTAACTGAATACCCTTTATTTCTTTCTCTTGCCTGATTGCCCTAGCCAGAACTTCCAACACTCTGTGGAAATAGGAGTGGTGAGAGAGGGCATCCCTGTCTTGTGCCAGTTTTCAAAGGGAATTTTTCCAGTTTTTGCCCAGTATGATATTGGCTGTGGGTTTGTCATAAATAGCTCTTATGATTTTGAGATACGTTCCATCAATACCGAATTTATTGAGAGTTTTTAGCATGAAGGGCTGTTGAATTTTGTCAAAGGTCTTTTCTGCATCTATTGAGATAATCATGTGGTTTTTGTCTTTCATTCTGTTTATATGCTGGATTACGTTTATTGATTTGCGTATGTTGAACCAGCCTTGCATCCCAGGGATGAAGCCAACTTGATCATGGTGGATAAGCTTTTTGATGGGCTGCTGAATCCGGTTTGCCAGTATTTTATTGAGGATTTTTGCATCAATGTTCATCAGGGATATTGGTCTAAAATTCTCTTTTTTTGTTGTGTCTCTGCCAGGCTTTGGTATCAGGATGATGTTGGCCTCATAAAATGAGTTAGGGAGGATTCCCACTTTTTCTATTGATTGGAATAGTTTCAGAAGGAATGGTACCAGCTCCTCCTTGTACCTCTGGTAGAATTTGGCTGTGAATCCATCTGGTCCTGGACTTTTTTTGGTTGGTAGGCTATTAATTATTGCCTCAATTTCAGAGCCTGCTATTGGTCTATTCAGAGATTCAGCTTCTTCCTGGTTTAGTCTTGGGAGAGTGTAAGTGTCCAGGAAATTATCCATTTATTCTAGATTTTCTAGTTTATTTGCATAGAGGTGTTTATAGTATTCTCTGATGGTAGTTTGTATTTCTGTGGGGTCGGTGGTGATATCCCCTTTATCATTTTTTATTGCGTCTATTTGATTCTTCTCTCTTTTCTTCTTTGTTAGTCTTTCTAGTGGTCTATCAATTTTGTTGATCTTTTCAAAAAAACAACTCCTGGATTCATTGATTTTTTGGAGCGTTTTTTGTGTCTCTATATCCTTCAGTTCTGCTCTGATCTTAGTTATTTCTTGCCTTCTGCTAGCTTTTGAATGTGTTTGCTCTTGCTTCTCTAGTTCTTTTAATTGTGATGTTAGAGTGTCAATTTTAGATCTTTTCAGCTTTTTCTTGTGGACATGTAGTGCTATAAATTTCCCTCTACACACTGCTTTAAATGTGTCCCAGAGACTCTGGTATGTTGTGTTTTTGTTCTCATTGGTTTCAGAGAACATCTTTACTTCTGCCTTCATTTCGTTGTGTACCCAGTAGTCATTCAGGAGCAGGTTATTCAGCTTCCATGTAGTTGAGTGGTTTTGATTGAGTTTCTTAGTCCTGAGTTCTAGTTTGATTGCACTGTCGTCTGAGAGACAGTTTGTTATAATTTCTGTTCTTTTGCATTTGCTGAGGAGTGCTTTACTTCCAACTATGTGGTCAATTTTGGAATAAGTGTGATGTGGTGCTGAGAAGAATGTATTTTCTGTTGATTTGGGGTAGAGAGTTCTGTAGATGTCTATTAGGTCTGCTTGCTGCAGAGATGAGTTCAATTCCTGGATATCCTTGTTAACTTTCTGTCTCGTTGATCTGTCTAATGTTGACAGTGGAGCGTTGTAGTCTCCCATTATTATTGTATGGGAGTCTAAGTCTCTTTGTAAGTCTCTAAGGACTTGCTTTATGAATCTGGGTGCTCCTGTATTGGGTGCATATATATTTAGGACAGTTAGCTCTTCCTGTTGAATTGATCCCTTTACCATTATGTAATGGCCTTCTTTGTCTCTTTTGATCTTTGATGGTTTAAAGTCTGTTTTATCAGAGACTAGTATTGCAACCCCTGCTTTTCTTTGTTCTCCATTTGCTTCGTAGACCTTCCTCCATCCCTTTATTTTGAGCCTGTGTATGTCTCTGCGTGTGAGATGGGTCTCCTGAATATAGCAAACTGATGGGTCTTGACTCTTTATCCAGTTTGCCAGTCTGTGTCTTTTAATTGGAGCATTTAGTCCATTTACATTTAAGGTTAATATTGTTATGTGTGAACTTGATCCTGCCATTATGATATTAACTGGTTATTTTGCTCGTTAGTTGATGCAGTTTCTTCCTAGCCTCGATGGTCTTTACCTTTTGGCATGTTTTTGCAATGGCTGGTGCCAGTTGTTCCTTTCCATGTTTAGTGCCTCCTTTAGGGTCTCTTGTAAGGCAGGCCTGGTGGTAACAAAATCTCTAAGCATTTTCTTATCTGTAAAGAATTTTATTTCTCCTTCACTTATGAAACTTAGTTTGGCTGGATATGAAATTCTGGGTTGAAAATTCTTTTCTTTAAGAATGTTGAATATTAGCCCCCACTCTCTTCTGTCTTGTAGAGTTTCTGCTGAGAGATCTGCTGTTAGTCTGATGGGCTTCCCTTTGTGGGTAACCCGACCTTTCTCTCTGGCTGCCCTTAAGATTTTTTCCTTCATTTCAACTTTGGTGAATCTGGCAATTATGTGTCTTGGAGTTGCTCTTCTCGAGGAGTATCTTTGTGGCGTTCTCTGTATTTCCTGAATTTGAATATTGGCCTGCCCTACTAGGTTGGGGAAGTTCTCCTGGATGATGTACTGAAGAGTGTTTTCCAACTTGGTTCCATTTTCCCCCTCACTTTCAGGCACCCCAATCAGACGTAGATTTGGTCTTTTTACATAATCCCATACTTCTTGCAGGCTTTGTTCATTTCTTTTTCTTCTTTTTTCTTTAGATTTCTCTTCTCACTTCATTTCATTCATTTGATCTCAATCGCTGATACTCTTTCTTCCAGTTGATCGAGTCGGTAACTGAAGCTTGTGCATTTGTCACGTATTTCTTGTGTCATGGTTTTCATCTCTGTCCGTTCGTTTATGGCTTTCTCTGCATTAATTATCCTGGTTATCAATTCTTCCACTCTTTTTTCAAGATTTTTAGTTTCTTTGTGCTGGGTACGTAATTCCTCCTTTATCTCTGAGAAGTTTGATGGACTGAAGCCTTCTTCTCTCATCTCGTCAAAGTCATTCTCCGTCCAGCTTTGATCCGTTGCTGGCGATGAGCTGCGTTCCTTTGGAGGGGGAGATGTACTCTTATTTTTTGAATTTCCAGCTTTTCTGCCCTGCTTTTTCCCCATCTTTGTGGTTTTATCTGCCTCTGGTCTTTGATGCTGGTGACGTACTGATGGGGTTTTGGTGTGGGTGTCCTTCCTGTTTGATAGTTTTCCTTCTAACAGTCAGGACCCTCAGCTGTAGGTCTGTTGGAGATTGCTTGAGGTCCACTCCAGACCCTGTTTGTCTGGGTGTCAGCACAGAGGCTGCAGAAGATAGAATACTGCTGAACAGCGAGTGTACCTGTCTGATTCTTACTTTGGAAGCTTCCTCTCAGGGGTGTACTCCACCGTGTGAGGTGTGGGGTGTCGGTCTGCCCCTAGTGGAGGATGTCTCCCAGTTAGGCTACTCAGGGGTCAGGGACCCCCTTGAGCAGGCAGTCTGTCCGTTCTCAGATCTCAGCCTCCGTGTTGGGAGATCCACTGCTCTCTTCAAAGCTGTCAGACAGAGTCGCTTACGTCTGCAGAGGTTTCTGCTGCTTTTTGTTGTTGTTGTTGTTTAGCTGTGCCCTATCTCCAGAGGTGGAGTCTACAGAGACTGGCAGGCTTCCTTGAGCTGCTGTGAGCTCCACCCAGTTCAATCTTCCTAGGGCTTTGTTTACCTACTTAAGCCTCAGCAATGGCAGGCACCCCTCCTCCAGCCTGGCTGCTGCCTTGTGGTTAGATCGCAGACTGCTGTGCTAGCAATGAGGAAGGCTCTGTGGGCGTGGGACCCTCCTGGCCAGGTGTGGGATATAATCTCCTGGTGTGCCTGTTTGCTTAAAGTGCAGTATTGGGGTGGGAGTTACCCGATTTTCCAGGTGTTGTGTGTCTCAGTTCCGCTGGCTAGGAAAAGGGATTCCCTTCCCCCTTGTGCTTCCCAGGTGAGGTGATGCCTCGCCATGCTTCAGCTCTCGCTGGTCGTGCTGCAACAGCTGACCAGCACTGATTGTCCGGCACTCCCCAGTGAGATGAACCCAGTACCTCAGCTGATAATGCAGAAATCACCTGTCTTCTGTGTCGCTCACGCTGGGAGCTGGAGACTGGAGCTGTTCCTATTCGGCCATCTTACTCCGCCCCTGAATATCTTTTCTTACACTTACTGTCCATTTGCATTTCATCTTCTGATTTTGTTCACGTCATTTACATTTTTTTCTATTGTGGCAGCCATCTATCTCTTAATTATTTATAAGAACAATTTGCATGTTAAGAATATTAACCTTTTGTTTATAATAACAAACAATAAATAACATTATTATTAATAAACATATTTTCCCAATTTATTATCTGCCTTTTAATTTTTCTTATTGTGTATTTTGTACATATATTCATTTAAAGTGAACAAATCTATCTTTTTTATAAACCTTACTACTTAAGTATGGAATTGTATTTTAAAGTATAAGAGTACAAAGAATTATAAAGTAGGTTGTCAGCTCCACTATTTTCTGAGGTTTGTCAGTAATACATTTGATTTACTTATCACTTCCCCTTCCAAAAGCAGTTTTACAAAAGTAAAATGTAAAGTACAGTTTTACGAAAGTAAAATGTAAAGTACAGCCTAGCAATACTGTAACCAGAAAGTAACCCTAATTCAAACCTAATCTAAGAGTTTGCACACATACAATAAGAGACAATTCATTTTCCCATTATTCTATTTTTCCAGATACCAAGAACTTTCACACAGATTCTAGACTGCCCAAGGAAGGCATTCTACCTTGAAGCCTAGAATACCAGAAAAGAACATCAGGCTCTAGAACCTTTCCTGACAAATGTTATATTCTAATAAGTATTACCAAGTATGTGACTTATTGCCTTAGGATGATAATAGTCACTATCAACTATCACTGTTTTAGATAAAACCTCCATGAACATTGTTTTATGAAAAGATTTTTATTCTTTTAAATTGTCTTTTTTTTGCAAAAGTAGGATTATTGAATCAAAGGATATAAACATTTATATAACTCTTGTTACCTAGCACCATATTGTTCTCCAAATGAGCAATACCACTAACACTGTTTCTATATTTATTCCATCTCAGCTTTATTAATTTTGAATGTTATTAATAATGATTTTTGGTCAGGTATGGTGGCTCACACCTGTAATCCCAACACTTTGGGAGGCCAAGGTGGGCAGATTGCTTGAGCCCAGGAGTTTGAGACCAACCTGGACAACATGGCAAAACCCCATCTCTACAAAAAAATGCAATCATTAGCCAGGTGTGGTGATGTGCATCTGTAGTCCCAGGTACTGGGAGGCTGAGGTGGGAGGATTGCTTGAGCCCAGGAGGTGGAGACTGCAGTGAGCCATGATCTCGACACTGCACTCCTGCCCAGGTGACAGAGTGAGCTCCTGTCTCAATTAAAATAATAATAATAAAAAGTATTATTATTGTTGTTATGAGCTTGCTAAGCATAGAAGGGACAATTGTTGTACTTTTAATACTTTCAAAAAAAATTTTCACATGCGTTAGGTTGCCTGGGTTTTGGGGTATATTTTGTATTAATTAAAAAAATTAATCATAATAAAATTTGCTCCATATTTCTAGATATTTTTTAAAGGTAGGAACAACTAGAACAATCCCATGTTTTAAAATAAAGAAAATATACATTTTTTTATAGCAGAAAAATAAGTAAAAATATAAAATAATACATTGTGTCCTAGATCCTTAGATTCACTTTCCGTTAATCTCTGAAGGCATTTCACATGTAATCAAATTTAAAATTGGGCCAAAAGTATACTTTCTTCCCACACTGCAGTTAGAATGATCTTTTTAAAATACAATCTTAAAATGGTTTTCATAAAAGTCCCAAATTCTTAACATTACTGTTCAGCCCTTCCATGATCTGACATCTGTCTCCTCCTCCAGTGAGGGTCCTGCATACAGCCCTCACTCTTAATGCTGGTCTTCTCTTAGTTCAGATAATCTCTTGTCTTTAGTACCCAGTATGGTGTTTCCTCTGCCTTAAGGGTTTTTCTGCACCCACCTCACCCAACAGGTCTTCATTTATCAGGGATCTCTTGGAACATCACTTATTTTTAACTAAGTGGCCGGGAAAGAATTTCTAAAATATGGCAATTACACAGAGATCACGTTAGGAAGAATAATACAGCAACACATGACTAGGTCTCTCCCAGGAGTCTCAGGTAAATCAGGGGTCTTGAAACTTAGCTCCACAATGTCTACTTCTTGCTATAATAATGTCTGTCTTACCTGCATCACAGGTCATGAGGATCAAAAGAGGTAATATATCTGGAAACAAGCTGAAATTGAAAGCAGTACCCAGTTACCATTTTTCTTGATGTTTTGCTTGTTGTGAGAACAATAATAAATGTTTGACTTCAATTAATTGACAAATATTACCTAAGTTGACGAACAAATCTAATCAGTTGTTCATTTAATTTATGGACTATTCTACTCTTTAGAGGCTGTTAGCTTATCTGTACTATACATTAAATTGGCCAGAAAAATACATTTTCTTGAATTAGTACAATTTTCCTCAAGGTTAGCAATTGTATTTAAAAATATCTTTTAATGGGACCATGGCATCCTTCAATAAAAGTAGTTAAATGAATATATATGAGAAGAAGGATCTATTAAGACTAATTTTCTGGTTATTAATAGATATTGATTAGTTGTTAGATACTCACTACAACATATACTTGTAAAAAAGAGATTCAATTGATCAATTGATTCAATTGATAGAGAAGGGACGTAAGGGAAGTGGGGTGAGCCAAAGGCAGGAGGATAGGTTTTTGCAGAGGAGATGGAAGAAAGACGACAAATTTCATTTACTTTTCAGTTTGTCTTTGGGCTATTCTGGGACCAAAGGTCATATTGATGAGCATCATTTTTCTATACTCTTATGGAATATTTTTCTTATTTTACTTTGCAATTGCTTTAATTGTATGCAAGTGGAGAGTTATTGTAACTATTTTGTAGTTCAAAATAAAACAAGGTTCTAATGGGCGTTCATCTTGAGAATCTATAAAAACTTATGATAGCTATGCATTATACCTATGACTCCAAAAATTTCAAAGTATTTCTCGTATTTATTTATTTATTTGACAAATGTTTATTGAACACCTGACAAATATTTATTGGGGAACCATTTTAAATGCTAAGGATGCCGTGGTGAACAACAGTTTATATTCTAGTAGGTAGAAACAGCCAATACATAAAAGAATAAATAAATATCAAATATAGAAGTGCAGTAAGTGCTGTGAAGAAAAATAAAGAGGATGGTTAATGATGGCGGTTGGTGTCAGGGCAAGGCCTGTTTGTGGGGATAGCATTTGAGGAGAGACATGAATGAAATAAAGAGTGAGCCATGTGAATGTCTGGGCAAAAGTTTCCAAACAGAGGAAAAACAAGGGTTAGGTCAAGGTGGGTTGGAGCTTTGCATGTTGTAGAATAGCAAGAAGGCTGTTTTGCTTCTGGAAGAATGAAGTTTCTTGAAAAGCAAATCAAACAGAAAATCCCTTTCTTTGGAACTTACATTATACCAGGGGGAGGGAGACAAATAAAACGAATCAACCATCACATAAATACATGTCTGGTGGTGATAAGGTCTACGAAAGAAAGAGCAGATCAGGAGAAGGAGTAGGGGAGAAAAAGGAGAGCTATTTTAGGTAGACTGGTGAGAGAAGGCTCCTTAGAGGAGATAACATTCATCAGAATTCTCAATGAAAAATGAGGGTCAGTGAACCATGCAGATATGTAGGGAAGAGTGTCACAGGCAGTGAGTGCGAAGGCTCTGAGATGCTTAAGAGATGCAAGGTGTCTGTGAAATTAGCTAGGAGAAAAGCGGTAAGAGATGAGGTCAGATTTGTAGCCAAGGGAAGAACTACTTGGGGCTTGTATGTCTTTAGATTTATTCTCAGTGAAATGGGATGCCAGTAGATAGTTTTGAGCTTTGATATGACTAACATTTTAGAAAAATCATTCTTTCTGCTGTGTTTAGGGGACAAGGGTGGAAACCAGGAGCTGTGAAGAAAAATAAAGAGGATGGTTAGGAAGTTAACTGTGGTAGCCCAGGTGAGAGGCAAAGGCCTTTGGAGTAGCAGAGGTGTAGTGGAAAGGGGTAAGCATTTGGATATGTTTTGAATGTAGAACTGACGGAATTTTAAAAATGGATTAGCTGTGGGATATAAGAAAATAAGTACCAATTGGAAAGCATTTGCAAAAATTCAGACAGGATTGTGCAGTATTTATAAATGCAATTATTTGAAATGCTTACATCTTAATTATTCAAAGATGTTATTAACATGAATATAGATTTGATGAATTCATTTAAGTAAGTTCTTTTAAATGTGAAGATCTGATTGAAAGGAAAAGGCAAAAAATAATTGTCTTGTTTTGGCTTTTATTTGGCATCTGGCCATATGAGTAACACTTATAATTAAACCATTTGGCAACAAATTCACCAACTACTTGTTAGGCTGGGCACTATACTAAGAACTGAGGACACAGATCAATAAAGTTCAATCTGGAGTCATGTTTAATTATTTTTTTGGTAGATACTCTTACAATAATATCCATGCTAGTGTCAGAAACATAGAATCATATAACATTACAGTATTTTTCCTTTTTTAGATACAGGGGAAGGGGTGAGGAGGGTGGGTCTCACCAAGTTCCCTAGGCTGGAGAATAGTGACTGTTACACAGGCAGGCTCATAGTGCACTATGGCCTTGGATTTCCTGGGCTCAAATGATCCTCCAGCCTCAGCCTCCCAAGCAGCTGGGACTACAGGATGCACCACTGTGCCCGACTACACAGTATATTTTTTTAGAAATAAAAGTGTTCCCTATTGTAATGCTGTTGTGGGGTAACAGCACTTATTGCTGTTGTTGTGGGGCTGCGTTATAGGGTGTCTTAGTTGTTACAACCTTTATTTATAAACTATTTTAATTTTCATGAGATAGAGTTTGACTCCTTGTATTACTATAAAATCTATGTTAGGTAATAATGAACTATGATAAAGGAGTTTTGGTGTACATTTAATTCAAGTTAATGATGCTTGATTTAGGTGTTTTCTTCAGTGACCAGATATGTATACTATTCTAAAGAATCCATTACTAGGCAGGGGCGGGGGCTCACACCTGTAATCCCAGCACTTTGGGAGGCCAAGGCAGGTGGATCACCTGAGATCAGGAATTTGAGACCAGCCTGGCCAACATGGTGAAACCCCGTCTCTACTAAAAATACAAAAAATTAACTGGGCGTGGTGGCGCACGCCTGTAATCTCAGCCTCTCAGGAGGCTGAGGCAGGATAATTGATTGAACCTGGGAGGTGGAGGTTGCAGTGAGCCGAGATCACACCTTTGCACTCCATCCTGGGCAACAAAAGCAAAACTCTGTCTCAAAAAACAAAAACAAAAAAACACCAAACAAACAAACAAAAAGAATTGTATGTATGATACCTCAGTGAATACCTACCTGTTAGTGCCACTTAGCTAATTGTTATGATAAATTCAAGTCTAATTTTAGTTTATTTTACCAAATTACAGATGAGAGTTAACATATTTTTAATGAATTGATTTTTAAAAAATTAAACTGTCCTTTATTCTTGTTGGCCTGTACTAATCAATGAACAATTTTTTTTAATGCTGATTCAGGGATGAAAAGATGGAGTTACGCTTATAATGTATGCCTGTTATGCTTCTGAATCATATTTTGTGCATTATTTTTACATATATTTTTAAACAAATTAATACTAGGGGAGTGACCATTGACTTTTTCATAAGACTTGTGCAATTCTTTTCTTTTTTTAAAGCAGATCTGGAATTATTTTGTTATTCTGATAGAATTACTGTAAATTCTTGCCTACCCAGCATCCATTTTTAACAACTCTGAATCTTCAAGAACAAGTCTGGACTCATAATTAAATGAAATAAATATTGCAGAGAAAGGCTTCAGACACTTCAGTTTGAGGTTAAGAAAGGCAGAGGCCCTCTGTATTATGATGGTTGTGTTAACCAAAACAAAACAATGCCTTAATTAGTTAATACTATTCATAAAAATCATCTTGCTAACTTTTGTTTGTTAAATCCACGAAGCAGGGAATAAGTGAAAGGAACTGGAAAACAGAAGAAGAAAGAGGAGTGGTTAGTAAAGGAAGTGGTATAATTGCAGAAGTAGCAGAGGTTAGAAATGGTAGAAATGATGAGAAGCTGCAGGCATGAGTGGCAGCAGAGACCCTTGAGGAGTAGATGGGAAAGTGGTCAGCTCTGCAGCCAACCTGCTCTGGAGCTTGTAAAAGCATAGGACAGCCCCCTGGTGAGTCTATTAGCAAAAGAGAATTGCCACCCAGGTAGACAGTGTAGTAAGTTTCTTTTAAGCTAACATGAAAGAGACCTTCTTCTGTTGTTGTTCTGTTGCTGAGAAATGCTACATAATAAACAGTTTTAATATTTCATGAAAAATTATTTATGCCACACTTTTTGGTGAAAGAAAACATCTGTAAATGCCTCTCTTATCTGTTGAAATGCTATTTCAAGAAGTAAAAGGCATCCAAATTGGAAAAGAGGAAGTCAAATTGTCCCTCTTTGCAGATGATATGATCTTATATTTAAAAAAATCTAAAAACTCCACCAAGTAACTCTTAGATCTGATAAACAAATTCACTAAAGTTGCAGGATACAAAATCAACATACAAAAATCAGTGACATTTCTATACACCTATATTAAAGTAGGTGAAAAATAAATCAAGAAGGCAATTCCATTTGCAATAGCTATAAGAAAATTCTAGAAATAAGTTTAACCAAGGAGGTGAATGACCTCTGTAAGGAAAGCTACAAAATACTGATGAAAGAAATTGAAGAGGACACAAATAAATGGAAAAACATCCCATGCTCATGGATTGGAAGAATTAACATTGTTAAAATGACCGTACTACCCAGAGCAATCTACAGATTCAATACAATCCCTGTGGAGATACCAACAACATTCTTCACAGAAATAGAAAAAACAATCCTAAAGTTTGTACTGAACCAAAAAAGACCCCAAATAGCCAAAGCAATCCTGAGCAAAAAACAAAGCTGGAGGCATCACACTACCTGACTTCAAAATATATTACAAGGTTATAATAACCAAAACAGCATGGTATTGTCATAAAAACAGACACATAGACCAATGTAAGAGAATAGAAAACCCAGAAATAAATCCATATATTTACTGCCAGCTGATTTTAAAAAGTTTTTGATTTTTTTTTTTGTTTGTTTGTTTTTAGAGATGGAGTCTTTCTCTGTCACCCAGGTTGAACTGCAGTGGCACAGTCATAG
Source organism: Macaca mulatta (assembly GCF_049350105.2). NCBI lineage: Eukaryota > Metazoa > Chordata > Mammalia > Primates > Cercopithecidae > Macaca > Macaca mulatta. Next base: position 37,930,158 of record NC_133411.1, on the reverse strand, counting down.
CTCACTGCAGCCTTGAACTCCTGGGCTCAAGCGATCCTCCCACTTCAGCCTTCCAAGTAACTGGGATTACAGGTCTGAGCCACCAAGCCTGGTTTACAGCCAACTAATTTTTGACAAAGGCACCCAGAACATCATTTAATGAAAGAGAAGTCTTTTTAATAAATGGTATTGGGAAAACTCTATATCCATATGCATAAAAATGAAACTAGACCCCTTTCACTATATATAAAAATCAACTCAAAATAGATCAAAGACTTTAATATAGGACCTGAAACTATAAAATGACTGGAAGAAAACATAGGAGAAACACTCCAAGACATTGATCTAGGCAAAGATTTTATGGCAAAGACCTCAAAGGCAGAGGCAACAAAAGCAAAGACAGACAAATGGACTGATATGGTTTGGGTCTGTGTCCCCACCCAAATCTCAGGTCAAATTGTAATCCTCAACGTTGGAGGTGGAGCCTGGTGGGAGGTGACTGGATTATGGGGGCGATTTCCCTTTTGGTGCTGTTCTCATGATAGTGAGTGAGTTGTCACAGATCTGGTGGTTTAAAAGTGTATAGTTCTTACCACCTCTCCCTCTTCCTCCTGCTTCGGCCATGTAAGACACTACTCCTGCTTTGCCTTCTGCTGTGAGTAAAAGTTTCCTGAGACCTCTCCAGAAGCCACTATGAATCGTGTATATCCTGCAGAACCATGAGCCAATTAAACCTCCTTTCTTTATAAATTGCCCAGCCTCAGGTATTTCTTTATTGCAGTGTGAGGATGAACTAATATGGTGACTGTATTAAACCAAAAAGCATTTGCACAGCAAATAAAACAATCAACACAGTGAAGAGACAATCTGTTGAATAGGAGAAAATATTTGCAAGCTGCTCATTTGACAAGGGAATAATATCCAGTATATACAAGAAACTTAACTGCAAAAAAAAAAAAAAAAAAAAAACCCAAAAAACAACAAAAAAACTCCCAAATAACCCCATTAAAAATTGGGCAAAGGATATGAATACATATTTCTCAAGACATACAAATGACCAACAGCTATATGAAAAAATGTTCAACATTACTAATCATCAGGGAAATATAAATCAACAAAACCACAGAGATATTGTATCCCAGTTAGAATGCTTCTAACAAAAAGACAGATGCTGGTGAGGATATGGAGAAAAAGGAATTCATACAGTGTTGGTAATGTAAATTAGTATAGCCATTATGGAAAACAGCACGAAGCTTTCTCAAAAAACTAAAAATAGAACTACCATATGATCCAGCAATCCCACTACTGGGTATTTATCCAAAGAAAAGTAGATCAGTATATCAAAGGGGTACCTACACCCCCATGTTCATTTCAGCATTAAGGAAATGAAGTCTCAGAGAAGTTAAGTGCTTGGCCTCAGTGTCACCCAGGCAGGAAAAAACAGAACTGAGAATTTATGTGTGATTGCTTTATTCCAAAGACTAAACTTTTGACCAGTTTATTACACAATGTTAGGTCAGCAGAGATTGAAAGTTGCAAATCAGTGTGCTCCTCATTCTCTCATTTCCCATCCCAGGATTTGGGCAAATATTAATAAATGTGATTGAGCAAGGTCTGTGAAGTCTGAATCCCAGGAATCCCTAAAATATATCTCCCACTTTCTTGCTAGTGTCTGACCAGATTTTGGGATCCTAATTAATGCCTGGTTTGATAAGCTTCTTTAAAACATCTGAACCTAGCCAGGCAAGTTCAAGTGCAACAGGATTTTTTCAAGAAGCATCAGTCTAGAAACTGAGCAGTTGTGGTCTCAATTCTGAACCACCAATCTTCTCTTACTTGAGTCTTGCAGGGAATTATTGTGAAGTTTGAATCTTGTCTCTGCCACCTACTAACTGTGAGAACTAACGTAATTATTTACATTTCTGAGACCGCTATTTGCCCCATCTGAAAACTAGTGTATAAATACCTTCCACAAAGTGATAAAAGGATTAAAGTGAGATCATGAATTTGAAAGTGGCTGGTATGATAAATGCTAAGTAAAAAAATTCAAATGAAATAAAGTGGATTAAGTGAAATAAAATGGTCTCCTTGTTTCCAACTTCCAACTGTCTCTTTAACCTCTCTCTGCCAACGTCTGCTCTGACTTACCATGATTGCTCCTGGTTCTAGACTTCTGGCACCACCTGTCAATTCTTTTTCCCTCTGGCAAGCTCTGGCAGGCACTACCTTCCTAGGCAACAAGAGGGAGGGCCTGGACTCGAGAAGAGAGTCCCCTGAGTCCTGACCAGAACTTATGTCTTCAAAACGTATTTATGGCATATTTAATTGTTGTATTGCCTTCAAAAGCACAATGTACTTCCATTATTTTTCCAATTAAAATTTTAATAAACACTCAGTAAGAAAAATCAGAAAATTTCAGAAACTTTAGAAGGAAAAAACCCACCATAATCTAATAACATCTCAATAAACAATGTTAACAGCTGGATATATACTTTTAAGTGTTTTTCATTGATATATCTTGAGAAAGGGAGCCTGGTTCCTTTTAAAGATTTCATTCTGAATCAGAAATTCAGCTACTTAAAAAAGTGAATCATCTCAAATTAGCATTTGACATTGAGGACCTATTATAGACTGGACACTTGACAGTTGTCTAGAGAATTAAAAGTAGAAATATCAGTGTGTCTCCTCAACAACATATAGTAGAAGTGCAGGCAGGGGCACACTATAAAAAGTTAGACGTAAATATAAGTGCTAGATAGGAATAAATACAAAAGTAGAAGAAATTTCATATGTCACCTAATAAAAAATTCCCAAATGAATGATATCTATAATGAGTACTATGAGTTCAAATCTGCCAAGATCTTGTGGCTCTTAGCAAGGAGAACAACTATAAAGAGATGAAATTTTTGGTAAGAAAATGAGAAGCATATGTGTCTTGAGTTAGGTTGGGAGTAATATCTGAAGGGTGGGCTTTTCCAAATGAGAATAAACAGGGTCAAATGTAACATAGATGCCAGAGAATTTGTTGATTTGAAAAAGACTTGTAAAGAATTTTACCTATACTAGAACATGTTTTTTTCTATATCAATATTTCAATCTTATCCTCTTGGGTCACAAATGAACAAAAGGAGCTAGCTGAAGGAAGACTGGGGAAACTTGACAAAGGCAGCTTTTCATTCACTTACTGGATTTTTATTGAGCACCTATATGTGCCAGGCACCTAGAGAGCAGGCCACCATGTATATATACACATAGACTATGATACAATTGTGCAATGCACAATCAATACAACTGTCTGTGATGACCCTGCAATAAAGATACAACAGTGAACAGGTTCCTCACATTTGGGGAAAGCAGGGGGTGGGGGAGACTAGTAATAAATAAGGACAAAATAAGGCAATTTCAGGGAGCAGTAATTGCTATGAAGAAAATAAAATAGCACAATGAGATAGAAAGTGACATTGGGGGCAGGATCATAAAGAATGACTAGGTAAAGTCTCTTTAAATAAGGAGGAAACCACACGAGGATTTGACAAATGTGTAGTTCAGGTAGAGGAAAAAGGAAGGGCAAAGTTCCTGCATTGGAATGATTATGCATTCATTCCAGTATGTCAGTGTTCTAATGTGCAAGTGGTGAACATCGAGGTGGTAGAGCTAGACAGGGGCTAGATTATATAAACTATGGTGAAAACGTCTGGATTTTATTCTAAAGGAAATATTGACTCTTTAATAGCATACAGTAGAAAAGAGTCAGGTGCTTCATGTTGGCATGAAGATCTGGGTGAACAAAAATCCTAGCTGAGGTCTGGCTACAACAGTTTTTTAACTTTGAAGAAGCGTGGTTAGAAATCTTGAAGCCAGCAATAAGCTGGGAACAAATAAAGTATGGAAGCCTTGGCATTGGTTAGTTCTAATAATGATTTGGTAGTGTACAAGACTGGTGAAACAGGTATCTGGTTATACTTATGTGTTTACATTTCTTTTCATCTCACTTTAGATAAAACAATTTTTAAAGAACATCTTTATTATCTTAGCTCTCTTACCATTTTGGCAAACATCAGCAGGTCTGTTTATTACCAGAGTTCTCTATTTCTCTAACTTCCTTTTTCATGTGTGCAGACCTAAAGCTGCCCTACCACATCCCATTCCTCATTCCCTGACTTCATCAGGAAGTGCAGAAGAATGTGAACTGCATGCTTGGCCATCAGATGTTCCTGGGGTCCTGATTTCCCTCTTAGCTTAATAGCTTATGTCCTGGACCAGTGGAAATATAATATGAGATACATATGCTCTTTTTAAATTTTCTAGTAGCCACATTAAAAATGTAAAAAGAATTAGGTGCAATAAATTTTAGGAATATATTTTATTTAACCCAATGTATCTAAAATGCTATCATTTCAACATGTAATCAAAATTTAAAATTTTAATGAGACATTTTATATTCTTTTAAAATAATGTCCTCTAAATCCATTGTATGTTTTACACTTACAATACATCTCAATTCAAACAAGACGCATTTCAAGTTCTCACTAGCCACATGTGACTGGAGACTACCATATTGAACAGGGAAGTTCAAAATCTTAGCCCCATTGACTTTTGAGACCTGGCAATCCCAATCTACCTTGTTCTGTAGTGACTGTGCTGCAAGTACCTTGTCTAGACTCTGACATGACTTCCCATTTCTAGACAACTGTTCACTTTGAACTTTAACTCCTGAATTGCTGATTCCAGAAATGGACATTTTGCTTGGCTCTCTCCATACCTACTCCCTGTCTGACTAATGTTGTCCTGCTGCTACATATTTGGCATGACATCAAGTAATTATTCAGGCTTTTCTGCATTAGAAGAGAGTTCTATTTTATAGAAAAAATATCATCGAGTGGAAGAACATGCTGAATTCTTTGTGGATCCTTTAAATTTACCTATGGGAATCTCAACTATTTGGAAAATAGTACTATTATCTGGTTCCCAGATCCACTTATGGCTACTTCCTGCTTGCTGACATAGTACACAGAAGAAAATAACTTTCAAACATCAGATCCTAAATATTATCTTAGTCTTTCTCTTTAGTGAAAAATTCCTAATTTGTTTCCCCAAGCCAATGGATGTTTCAATGTTTCAAGTAGAATGGGGCCAATGTCATGCACTCAGAAAGGCAGAGAAAAATTTAATAATTTTCAAAATATACCTAACCCTGTCCTCCCCAGTTAACCTGGGAACCTTAATAGTCTTTTAACTTTTCTATTTTACCTTTGAGGGCAAACCTCTGTGGTTGCAAGTGTGTGCTTGCAGGCCAAATTCAACCTTGAAGATGTGTTTTGTTGGCTCACACAGTGTCTAAAATTTTTCTGAAACAACATTTAGAAATTGGGAGCTTTCATGTAAACATTCAGTTTTCTAGCTTCTTTTAAAAAATTGGGGCCGGGCGCGGTGGCTCAAGCTTGTAATCTCAGGACTTTGGGAGGCCGAGACGGGCGGATCACGAGGTCAGGAGATCGAGATCATCCTGGCTAACACGGTGAAACCCTGTCTCTGCTGAAAAACACACACAAAAAAACTAGCTGGGCGAAGTGGCAGGCGCCTATGGTCCCAGTTACTCGGGAGGCTGAGGCAGGAGAATGGCGTGAACCCGGGAGGCGGAGCTTGCAGTGAGCAGAGATCGCGCCACTGCACTCCAGCCTGGGCGACAGAGCGAGACTCCGTCTCACAAAAAAAAAAAAAAAAAATTGGAAGACTTGTCCACACTGGGCAACTTCCTGCCTAGTACTTTTTGGCTGAGCTGGACTTGAGAAGGACCATGCTCTTGCTATTTTGACGAGGTCAATTACCCCCGCCCGTTTCTTTCATGTGATGGATAAGTCTGTTCTCATCTGGGCACTTGCATCTGTAATATCTGTAACCCATCATACATGTCTGCCCTTTGTCTTCCACCAATCTCTGGGGGACAGGGGTCTCTTATTTTTGAGAGGCCTTCTTTTTAGCTCCTGAATCTTCTAAAGATTCAGGTGGGGCAGAATAATGGAGGTAAGCTGATTAAGTATTCAAGTACCTGTTAAGTCTCAGGTGAAACACAACCAAATTCATTGATGGTCATCAGTTTTAGGGGAATTCTTGGCTAGTGATCTGGGAAACTCCCTTTCCTTACGAGATCCTGGAAATAATAGATCATTTTATAAACCATTGAATGGAAAGTTCAGATGTCAGTAAGAAATACTTTTCAGCAAAGTCTCTTTATTCTCTACTCAAAATAATATTGATAAATAATGAAATGTCACTTACACTAATTACTCAAACCACTGGTAGTGTAGTGTCTTTCCTAAATATTTGAATGATTTCAAAGGTCCAAACAGGAAGTAGAGATCCCCTGCCCTCTATTCCACTCCAGCTATCTTTCTTAAGGAAGGGAAAATAAAAAGGGGTTTATCTGGGTGGAATGCAATATCCAGAAATTGGTCATTGTTTCCATTCCTTAATAGGTCTGATCTCCTTTAATACTCAAGGTGATGGACAGTGATGATCGCTGATTAATACTTTTACTTTCTCATGGGGGTATTAAAAGCCAGTTTTTAGCAGAGATTTTCTATCAGAGATAACTCAGTGTAAGCCAAAAACATTAGTAGTCTATGGACTTTGTTACTGCTATCAATTACATAAGTGATTTCATTAGAAGGGGAAGCCTCACTGTGCCTGATCAAAGTTTAGAAGTTTGTATGTTCACTGACAAGGAAGCGTTGTAACATGGCAAATGGCCAAGAGAGTCCCCAGCTGTCCCACTTCTTCAGGATGATTTAAGGATCTGACTTATCCTACCTCAAAGTCTCCTTTACCTCCAACCAACTCTATACAAAATAAGTCACCTTAAGCCTGTGGCTCTCAATCCTTAATGAGGGAGCTTATTACGATGCAGATTCCTGGGTCCTACCTTTAGAGACCCCAGTTTCACCAGTTCTGGGATGGGACTGAGGATTCTGCATTTTTAAGAAGCCCTTGCAGGTAACTCTGATGCAGGTGATATGTATATATATATTGAAAAATCACTGCCTAAGGACATTCTAGCATCTTGATTTTAAAATCATACTAAGGATATAACTCTAACATCCTCTCCTGAAAACACATTCTAATGTTGATGGTGGGATTTGGGAGGAAATCGTATGTGTTGAAAGCTGACACATCATAAAGATGGGAACAAGGTACATAAAATGGGGACTTTTTGCAAACCTAATTCTTTATAATTTCATAAAGCTTCTTGTATAGTAATAAAATTTTAGAATAGCTATACAGCATAAGACCGAATAAATGATGAAAGAGAAAAACATTTATCTTCTAAAGGGGTCTTTTTTTTTTTTTGAGACAGGTCTCACTCTGTCACTCTGTCACCTAGACTGGAGTGCAGTGGCACAATATTGGCTCACTGCAACCTCTGCCTCCCAGGCTCAAGTGATTCTCCTGCTTCAGCCTCCTGAGTAGCTGGGATTACAGGCATGCGCCACTACCACCTGGCTAATTTTTTTTTTTTTTTTTTGTATTTTTAGTAGAGATGGGGTTTCACCATGTTGGCCAGGCTGGTCTCAAACTCCTGGCCTCAAATGATCTACTTACCTCAGCCTCCCAAAGTGCTGGGATTACAGACATGAGCCACTGCACCTGGCCTTTTTTTTTTTTTTTTCTGTAGAGACAGATCTTGCCATGTTGCCCAGGCTGGTCTCGAACTCCTGAGCTCAAGCGATCAGCGCCCCCCTCGGCCTCCCAAAATGCTGGGATTACAGGTGTCAGCCACTATGCTCATCCCAAAAGGGATATCACTAAAAGGCGTTAGATAGTGCTTGAAGTTGAATGGAATGGGGAAACTATCAACTTTTACTTTTCTGAAAATTAGTTAACAAGATTTTCTACAGGTAACAGATTATCCAATCATTAATTACATAATCCACAAAGACATCCAAATATCTCAGAAAACAAGTAATCTGCAAGTAGATGGTTCCAGATGACCCAGGTACCCTCTTCTCTGCCTTCGTCAGACTGTTGGCTTATTGTTCTAGACTTATCACCTCACAGTGACAAGATTGTTGCATCCTTATATATTCAAAGCAGAAAGAAGGGATTATTTTACTTTGAGTAAGACCCTCCTAGAAATCTACTCAGCAGACTTCCCCTTATATCTCATTGGTCAAAATTAGGCAAAACTAAGTCACATTAGCCATTAACAAAGCAGGATGAAATTACACTCTTCATTTAGACCAATTATGGTTCATTTCCTCATCTGGAGGGAAAACCCACCTTCTCTGAAATGCTACTGCTAGAAATAATTCAAGGTTCCTTAAATTGTTATATAAACAATGAAAAATTAGGGAAATGTTAGGCAACCAACCATATCTACCTCAGTTTTGAAATTATCCTTTGGATTTTAGTGGTTGCAGAATCCTGGGAATGCATTGAGAATGGGGTGGTAGGTTGAGTAAGTGAAAGCTTCTAGGAATGGTGGTAGGGTAGGGTAGAGTGGGACTGGGTACATGGGAGAGATAACTTGGAGGAAGAGCTGGCCTCTTTTGGTATTTTGTTCAGTCACACCTGAGTTGAGGATGCCTTAGTAAGAACTTAAAGCGTTTGTAAAGCTCATATTATCACAAGGAATAATAAAATACAAGTGACAGAAAGCTTGTTACATCTTCTAATGATCTTTTGGTTATTTCTGGAACCTATCTGTAAGATTGCTTATGGCAATAACTCAGTATCTTACTGCTTCTATTGAATACAAAACAAAGTATAATTTCACCTTCTTACAACTCACTTACATGAAAGATACAGTAAATAATACTGTATAGTGTTTGATTTTTATCATCAGTCCTGGAGATCACACAGATATTCAGATATGCTAGAAAAAGAAATGTCAACAAACATAATGCATTTGTTTATTTTGTGTTTTGCTTTGTTCCAAAAATATTTGAAGTAGCTCAAAAGAATGCATCTAATATAAACAGAGTCAGAAGTGGAAATGTCAACCTAACACCTAAGGCATACAAATTTGCTTTTGTTTAATTATACATAATGCAAAATGATGAAAAATAAATTTAACCCTTTCTGTGACTAATGTTAGACTTTTAAAGATTATTATTTCGAAATTAAAATCTAAGTTATTGCAATTGAGAAGTTTTTGTTTTCAACTATGTCCTCACTAAAATTGTTTAAAACGAAGGAATTTGTTCTTTTGTAACAGTTTCAAAACACGAAACTTGAACATTGATTTACATGTCAACACACTTAATGATTGCTTAAATTTTTACTTCATGAAAATTGAATTTCTATTTCAGAAGTAGAGTTTATATTTAATAGGTATTGACGTTTTAAACATTTAAAAACAATTGATATGAGCAATATTGAAGAAATGGGTATCCACTGACATTTTATGAGGAAGTTAAATTTTATTGAAGTGAATTGGAGATTGCTGTTGTTTCAAAATAATTAATGCAATGCAATGCTCTTCAACTTTAATAAAGATTCATCCTTTCTTGAAATATGAAGGGAATTGACAACAACATGTAATATTGTCTTTTTAAATGAAAGCCTTAAACTTTGGAAAATAAATCCTGCAAAGTGGCATAATAATAGATATTCTCTTGATTTTTTTTCAGTTAAGCAATTAGAAAATAGCAAAGATTTTAATCTCCTTTTCTCTCAAAAATGAAAAACATTCCACCTGTGTTAATGGCATAAAAAATTTAACCTTAAACATTTGTAATAGAATATAAAATTCTTCATACCAGACTTTATAATAGAAAATAAGCTTAATCTAAATTATTTTTTTTGTTTTGCCAATTAGGAATATACATGTATACATATATGTCTATGTGTGTGTATATCTGTGAATGATCTGAGAAACTTTTCACAGTCACTTAAAATATAATTTTTTTTGAGACGGAGTCTCCTTCTGTTGCCCAGGCTGGAGTGCAGTGACGAGATCTTGGCTCACTGCAACCTCTGTCTCCCGGGTTCAAGTGATTCTCCTGCCTTGGCCTCCCAAGTAGCTGGGATTATAGGCACATGCCACCACACCCGGCTAATTTTTGTATTTTTAGTAGAGACGAGATTTCACCATGTTGATCAGGCTGGTCTCAAACTCCGGATCTTGTGATCTGCCCGCCTCGGCCTCCCCAAGTGTTGGGATTACAGGCGTGAGCCACCGCGCCTGGCCAAAATATAATTTTTAAGAACTGAAAGGTGAGTTAATTGAAATAGTTATCTGACTTAGTCCTCATTTATTCAAGAGTTTTTGAATTATTTAGGTTAATGATAGTAAAACCAAAAGCACATAAATCAAATAGTATAAAAAGTTAACCTAAGGGGATTGAGTTAAAAAGGAGCATTCTAATCCAGTCTGGGCAAATGAAGGTTAGATTCAGCAGTGATTGTTGAGAGTTAAATGTTAGTGAGAAATGCACTAAAGTGTACCATCTTCTTTTTTTTCTTCAAAATTGGCTTTTATGTGTATCACATTTATCATTACACAGTAGTGTTATCAAAATACAACAGTTTTATAAGAAGTTATATATGTATATTTTTTATGTGTGTGTGTGTGTGTATGTATATATATATATATATATATATATATATTTTTTTTTTTTTTTTTTTTTTTTTTTTTTTTTGAGGCAGAGTCTCACTCTGTTGCCCAGGCTGGAGTGCAGTGGTACGATATCGGCTCACTGTAACCTCACCTCCTGGGTTCAAGCGATTCCCCTGCCTCAGCTTCCTAAGCAGCTGGAACTACAGGCACCTGCCACCACACCCAGCTAATTTTTGTATTTTTGGTATAGACAGGGTTTTACTGTGTTGGCCAGGCTGGTCTCGAACTCCTGACCTCAAGTGATCCACCTGCCTTGGCCTCCCAAAGTGCTGGAATTACAAGTGTGAGCCACCATGCCCAGCCCAGAAATTATATTTTTGAAAAGAGAAAAAAACCTGAAAACTTCATGATCTAACGTGACTCTCAGGTAAATATACCTTCGGTAAAAATACCATTGTGATTGACACAACATAGTAGACAGTGAATAAAAACTTATTGAAAATGAGGCCAGGTGCAATGGCTTATACCTGTAATCCCAGCACTTTGGGAGGCCAAGGCAGGCAGATTGCCTGAGTCCAGGAGTTTGAGACTAGCCTGGGCAGCATGGCAAAACCCTGTCTCCACTAAAAATACAAAAATTAGCAGGGTGTGGTGGCATAGGCCTGTAGTCCCAGGTACTTGGGAGGCTGAGGCATGAGAGTTGCTTAAACTTGGGAGGCAGAGGATGCAGTGGGCTGAGCTCTTGCCACTGCACTCCAGCCTGGGTGACAGACTGAGACTCTGTCTCAAAATAAATACATACATACATACATACATACTTATTGGAAATGAGTGAATAAGGTGATTTAATTGGGGCAGCAGAGCAGAGCCATATGCAGATTCAGTTCTTCTGGGTTATGGATATACACGTTGAACATTGTTGATGATAGCAGTATTTCTATTACCAACGAACAGCTATTTTTTATTAGTTATTTGACAGTGCTACACTTTAAGGAAATGAGGAAAAACACTTGGGAAACAGAGTGTATTAGTCCGTTTTCACACTGCTGTTAAAAACTACCTGAAACTGGGTAATTTATGAAGAAAAGAGGTTTAATTGATTCACAGTTCCATATGGCTGGGAAGGCCTCAGGAAACTTACAGTCATGGTGGAAGGCAAAGGGGAAGCAAGGCACGTCTTCCTATGGTGAAGCAAGAGAGAGAGAGAGAAGAGGAAAGCACCACATACTTACCAAACAACCAGTTTTTGTGAGAACTCACTATCATGACAACAGCAAGGGGAAAGTCCGTCCCCATGATTCAATCACCTCCCACCCGGCCCCTCCTCTGACATGTGGGGATTACAATTCTAGATGAGATTTGGGTGGAGAGACCAAACCAAACTATATCACGAGCTTGTTGAAGAGGGGTTTGCCCAGCATGCCAGAAGTAACAGTTTTATTATTATTCTATCTAATGTTTGACATGATAAAATCAGACATATAGCAAAGGCTAGTTATACATGAAGTTTAATATTATAATCACACTAATTTTATGACAAAGCCTATCTGATATACATGTAATAGTAGCCATAATTGTACTGTGCCACTTGGTCTTTAGGCAACAGGAATAACATGATCAGAAAAATAGATGTATGAATTAGTATTCATTTTATACAAGTGGGCAAGGGTTAATGGAGATAAATGGGGAAGGCTATAGGAGATAAATGGACAAGAAAGCAGTTGGGGTCAGTGAGGAAAGATTGAACAGTTCAGGAAGTTACTCTCAGTGTACCAGGAAGGCTTCTCAGCATCTGGAGTGCTACATGTCACTGCCTTCTGCTACAGGCATTGCCTGTGGCCTGGTGTTCTACAAAATTCTGGCTAATGGGCTTGTTCACAAACCCAGGAACTCAGACAGCAAAGACATGGGATGCAGGATAAGTTATGTATCTTCCCTAGTGAGCAAAAACTTGATGGACAGCTTGGTTCTCAAGTTCCTGACTGAGGATAGTGATGAACAAATAAAGCAGGAAGGGCAGTGACTACTATCTCACTTTCTCATGAAAAAGGACTGGGAAATCTCAAAAATCTCCTTTCCTCTCCTCTCAGAGTTACGTTACACTTAAAGGAGAGATATGTTTGGTTAAATGAAAGGCTGTCCACCTGCTCACAAATCTCTGAATCCTCCAGGGAGAGAGAAAGAGACCCCAAGGATGGTAAGGACAGAGGTGTAGCTTTTGGGAAAGCACTGAAATATCTGAGGGTGTAAATATGCTAACACTCCTGGGAGGTAGAAATGAAGGCTATCATTCATGTTTCACTTATTCATTCAGACAGCATTTATTGAGCATCTAGTATTTTCTTCAAGCCATTCTATAAATAGAATGCAATTCTAATCAAAACGTCATTGGGGTTTTTTCATGGAACTTGACTCCAGGGTTAATTTTGGACATACGCCCTAACGCAGAGACCTACTTCCAGCCTCTTTAGGCCTTTTCAACTCCATCAACAGAGGCTAGAAGGAAGCTGTTACATAGTTGGAGGAAGATCTGGCCTCCCCTGATCAGCTTGCCTTCATCAGCTGAGGGTCAAGTGAGAGCCCCATAGACTTGTAGAAAGACTTCTCTCCTGGCAGGAGTCAAGAATCATCCAAGTACTTTGGATCTAATTGCTGTTATCGGGACCAAGAGGGGACTCCTTGAGCCTGAGGAAGACTCTGCCTTCCTAGATGTCTTTGCCTCCTTCTGTAGGATCAACAGGAATTCCTGGAACACCACTATTCCTTGTTCCTCAACGCTTACAGCCTTACCACTAGTCTCTGCCTTCAGCCCACTAGAATTAGTCTGAGATTAAATCTGCAAATAGCACAATACTCTCTTTCCCATTCATTTCCCATTCTAATTTCTACACGGTGCATATCTCCTATTTTATTCGTTTTTCCCACCACTCCCTAATTTCCAAGACCTTTAACACTGTGTCCTTTGCAACTCATGATCCAGCATCAATAAACTGTTCTATATCTTCAACCCTCTCTAAAGGTTCCCCTCACTTGCTCTAATTGAAACCTAGCTCTCTCCTGAGCCTACTCCTACACTATCAAGTGGTTAGATATTTCTTCTTCCATACAATTGGGGCCAGGTGGGAGTATGTGTCCTCCTTGCTCCTTGTCACCACTTTCAGAGCCTTCTCACTTCCTTCTCCCTAAAAAAAATACTCAGATGTAAGGCTCAGGTCATCAGACTACATCATACACTGTCTCCATTATTGCTTCTGTCTACTGGCCCCCTGGGTTACTGTCCTTCATTTCTTTTCTTTTCTTTTTTTTTTTTATTCAGCCTTATTAGGAATAATTGGCAAATAAAAATGTATATTCAAAGTGTGCAATATGATGTTTTGAGACACATATACATTATAAAATTATTACCACAATCAAGCGAATTAACATATCCATCACTTCACATATTTGTAGTTTTGTATGTTGAGAATACTCAATATCTACTCTCTTAGCAAATTTCAAGTATACAATACATTACTACTAACTATAGTTACAGTGTTGTACATTAGATCTCCAGAAATTGCCGATCTTATAACTTCAAGTTTGTACCCTTTTGACCAACATCTCCTCATTTTCCCCTCCCTTGTCCTTCATTTCTTGGTTTTATTTCCTGACCCACTGTTTACTACTCCTGTCTTAATTCTTGGTAATGTTAATAAACACACGGGAGATCCTTCCAAAAACCTGGTCATTTAGTTCCTTGGATATCTCTTCTCCAATAATCTTGTCTTCCACCATACCTTAGCTCATCATTCTCATAATTATATCCTAGATCTTCTCATTGCCAATAATTGCAACAGTTTCATAATCTCAATTTGCTGCATACTATTCTCTGATCACCACTTTTCTTTCTCTTCCTTCCTTCCTTCCTTCCTTCCTTCCTTCCTTCCTTCCTTCCTTCCTCCCCTCCTTCTTTCCCTCCTTTCCTTCCCTCTCTCCCTTCCTCTTTCTTTCTTTCTTTCTTTCTTTCTTTCTTTCTTTCTTTCTTTCTTTCTTTCTTTCTTTCTTTCTTTCTTTCTTCCTTTCTTTCTTTCTTCTCTTTCTTTCTTTCTTTCTTTCTTTCTTTCTTTCTTTCTTTCTTTCTTTCTTTCTTCTCTTTCCTTTTCCTTCCTTCCTTCCTTCCTTCTTTCCTTCCTTCCTTCTTTCCTCCCTCCCTCCCTTCCCCCCTTCCTCCCTCCCTTCTTTCTTCCCTCCCTCCCTCCCTTCCTTCCTTCCTCTCGTTCTTTCTCTCTCCTTCTTTCTTTCTTTTCTTTCTTTCTTCTTTCTTTCTTTTCTTTTTTACTCTCTTTTTTTTCTTTCTCTCTCCTTTCTCCTCTCTTTCCCTCTTTCTTTTTTTCCTTCTGACAAGCTCTTTCTCTCTTGCTCAGGCTTGAGTGTAGTGTCCTGATCACGGCTCACTGCAGACTCAACTTCCTGGGCTCATTGGATCCTCTCGCCTCAGCCTCCCAAGTAGCTGGAATTACCACAATGCCCAGCTAATTTTTGTATTTTTTGTGGACACAGAGCTTTGCCATGTTGCTTAGGCTGATCTCAAACTACTGGGCTCAAGCAGTCCACCTGTCTCAGCCTCCCAAAGTGCTGGGACTACAGGCATAAGCCATGGGCAACAATTACTTTTCTAACTCGTCTGTCTATATTGTGACTCTAACAAGCCTTGGATCTGGCTAGAACCTACAGTCTACTGATCCTACCTATTTTTTTTTTTTTTTTTTTTTTAGCTATCTCATCTCTTCCTGTTGACTACTTTTCCCTCCTTCCTCAGTTTAAATTCAATAGTCAAACACTATAATCACTCACTTTATTTCATCCTCAAATCCTTTGCCTTTCTCTCTTACCTCATCATATTGCCTTGGCAACACCACAACCCTGATTAATTCAGCTATTGCCTGGTGAATGTCTGCATCTGCATAACTAAACATAGCTGGGAAAGAACACATAGTTGTGCTTATTGGTATCAATGTAAATTAATGTTCATTATCCTCATGTGGGCCCTCAATGATTTTTGAGAATTGTCCTGTATTCTTCTAGTCCATTTACTTTCCCACTCTCTTAAATGACAGTTTCGCACCTTCTCTTATCTCCTCAAACCTCCAACATCTCCTCTGAAGTGATCTCACTGAAAGGAGTGTTATTTTTAGATGAACAATCTGGGTGCCTGTTACAGGCCAATCTCAATCTTTCTTGTTTACTAAAGTACAGCTCTAGCAAGTATTCCCTCTCTTTCCTACTGCTATGGTTTGAATGTTTGTCTCCTCAAAAACTCATATTGAAATCTAACGCCATTGTAACAGTACATAGAGGTGGAACATTTAAAAGGTGACAGGGCCACAAGGGCCCCACTCTCACAGGTGGACGTAGTGCTGTAACAAAAGGGCAAGTTTGACAATAACAGTGGGAGACTTCAATACTCTACTGACAGCACTAGACAGTTCATCAAGACAGAAAGTCAACAAAGAAACAGTGGACTCAAACTATATGCTAGAACAAATGGACTTAACAGACATTTATAGAACATTCTGACCAATAACTGCAGAATATACATTCTTCTCATCAGTACATGGAACATTCTCCAAGATAGACTATACGATAGGCTACAAAACAAGTCTCAATAAATTTAAGAAAGTGAAAATCATATCAAGTATTTTCTCAGACCACAATGAACTAAAACTGGAAATTAACTCCAAAATGAACCTTCAAAATTACACAAGTACATGGAAATTAAATAATCTGCTCTTGAATGGTCTTTGGGTTGATAATGAAATCAAGGTGGAAATTTAAAAATTCTGTGAAATGAATGATAATAGTGATACACTTACCAAAACCTCTGGAATACATCAAAAGCCGTGCTAAGAGGGGAGTTATAGCATTAAATACCTACATCGAAAAGTCTGAAAGAGCAGAAATAGACAACCTAATGTCAACCTAAATTACCTAGCTCTCAAGGAACTAGAGAAACATGAACTAATCCCAAATCCAGCAGAAAAAATAAATAACAAAGATCAGAACAGAACCAAATGAAATTAAAACAAAAAATTCAAAAGATAAATGAAACAAAAGCTGATTATTTGAAAAGATAAACAAAATTGATAGATAATTAGTGAGATTAATCAAGAAAAGAAGAGAAAGAAGAGAGAAGATCCAAATAAGCTCAATTAGAAATGAAATGGGAGCTCTTACAACTGATACCACAGAAATACAAGATCATTCAAGGATACTATAAACACCTTTATGCATATAAACTAGAAAATATACAGGAGATGAATAAATTCCTGGAAATATACAATCCTTCTAGATTATATCAGGAAGAAATAGAAACTCTGAACACACCAATAACAAGCAGTGAGATTGAATCAGTAATAAAAAAAAATTGCCTACAAAAAAGTCTAGGACCGATGGGGTTGCAGCTGAATACTATCAGACATTCAAAGAAGAATTGGTACCAATCCTAATGAAACTATTTCAAAAGATAGGGAAAGAGGGACTACTTCTTAAATCATTCTATGAAGCCAGTATTACCCTAATACTAAAACCAGGAAAGGACATAACAAAAAAGAAGAATGACAGACCAATATCCTTGATGAACATAGATGCGAAAATTCTCAACAAAATACTAGCTAACTGAACCCAACAGCATATCAAAAAGATAATACATCATGATCAAGTGTGTTACATACCAGGGATGCAGGGATGGTTTAGCATATGCAAATCAGTAAATGTGATACATTACGTGAACAGAATTAAAAACGAAATCATATAATCATCTCAATAGATGCAGAAAAAGCATTTGACAAAATCCAGCATCGCTTTGTGATAAAAACCCTCAACAAAATTGGCATAAAAGGTTCATATCTCAAAGTAATGAAAGCCTTCTATGACAAACCCACAGCCAGCATCATACTGAAGGGGGGGAAAAGTTGAAAGCATTCCCCTGAGAACTGGAACAAGACAAAGATAACCACTTTCACCACTTCTATTCAACACAGTATTGGGAATCCTAGCCAAAGCAATTAGACAAGAGAAAGAAATCAAGGGCATCCAAATTGGAAAACAAGTCAAACTGTTGCTGTTCCCCAATTATATGATCATAAACTTAGAAAACCCTAAAGACTCATCCAAAAAGCTCCCAGATCTGGTAAATGAATTCAGTAAAGTTTCAGGATAGAAAATCAATGTACATAAATCAGTAGCTCTGCTATACACCAAGAATGACCAAACTGAGAATCAAATCAAGAACTCAATCCCTTTTATAAAAGCTGCAAACAACAACAACAACAACAACAACAACAACAACAACTTAGGAATATACTTAACTGGTGAGGTGAAAGATCTCTACAAGGAAAACTACAAAACTGCTGAAAGAAATCATAGATGACCCAAACAAATAGAAACACATCCCGTGTTCATGGATGGGTAGAATCAATATTGTAAATATGACCATACTGCCAAAAGCAATCTACAAATTCAATACAATTCCCATCAAAATACTACCACCATTCTTCACAGAAAAAGAAGAAACACTCCTACAATTCATGTGGAACGAAAAAAGTGCCCACATAGCCAAAGCAAGACTAAGCAAAAAGAACAAATCTGGAAGCATGTCATTACCAAAACAACATGGTACTAGTATAGAAATAGTCACATAGACCAATGAAACAGAATAGAGAACCCAGAAATAAAACCAAATACTTACATCCAATTGATCTTTCACAAAGCATACAAAAACATAAAGTCGGGGAAGGATACCCTGTTTTAACCAATGGTCCTGGGATAACTGGAAAGCCACATGCAGAAGAATGAAACTGGATCCTCATCTCCCACCTTATACAAAAATTAACTCAAGATGTATCAAATACTTAAATCTAAGATCTGAAACCACAAAAATTCTGGAAGATAACATCAGAAAAATTCTTCCAGACATTGGCTTAGGCAAAGAATTCATGACTAAGAACCCCAAAGCAAATGCAACAATAACAAAAATAAATAAATGAGATGCAATGAAATTAAAAACTTCTGCACAGCAAAATAAATTGTCAGCAGAATAAACAGGCAACCCACAGAATGGGAGAAAATATTCTCAAACTATGCATCTGACAAAGAATTAATATCGAAAATCTACAAGAAACTCAAAGAAATCAGCAAGAAAAAACAAATAGTCTCATCAAAAAGTGCACAAAGGACATGAACAGACAATTCTCAAAAGAAAATATACAGCCAACAAACATGAAAAAATGCTCAACATCACTAGTCATCAGGGAAATACAAATCAAAACTACAATGAGATACCACCTTACTCCTGCAAGAATGGCCGTCATTTAAAAGATCAAAAAATAAAAGATGTGGACATGGATATGGTGAACAGGAACACTTTTACACTGCTGGTGGGAATGTAAACTAGTACAACCACTATGGAAAACAGTATGGAGATTCCTTGTAGAACTACCATTTGATCCAGGAATCCCACTGCTGAGCATCTACCCAGAGGAAAAGAAGTCATTATATGAAATAGACACATGCACACCCATGTTGATAGCAGCACAATTTGCAATTGCAAAAATATGGAACCAACCTAAATGTGGTATGTATACACCATGGAATACTAATCAGCCACAAAATGGAATAAAATGATGGCATTTGCAGCAACTTGGATGGAATTGGAGGCCATTATTCTAGGTGAAGTAACTCAGGAATGGAAAACCAATTATCATTTGTTCTCACTTATAAGCTTAACTTATAACCTAAGCTATGAGGATACAGAGGTATAAGAATGATCGAAT
This sequence comes from Macaca mulatta, assembly GCF_049350105.2. NCBI lineage: Eukaryota > Metazoa > Chordata > Mammalia > Primates > Cercopithecidae > Macaca > Macaca mulatta. Next base: position 37,910,811 of record NC_133411.1, on the reverse strand, counting down.
GGACTTTGGGGACTCGTCGGGGAGGGTGAAAGGGGGTGAGAAAAAGAGGCTACATATCAGGCACAGTGTACACTGCTTAGGTGATGGGTGAACCAAAATCTCAGAAATCACCACTAAAGAACTTACGCACGTAACCAAAAACCACCTGTACCCCCAAAACTTTTGAAGTAAAATAAAAAATTTAAACAGTGTGTTTGGACCCCTCTTGTTCTTTCTTGCCCTCTTACCATCTTCCACCATGGAATGATGCTGCAAGGAGGCCCTTGCCAGATGCTGGTATCTTGATATTGGACTTCCAAACCTCCAGAACTGTGAGCCAATGAATTCTGTTTATTATAAATTACTCAGTCTCAGGTATTATGTTATAGCAGCACAAAAAATGAACTAAGACACCTACATTATCAATTTTTCCTCTCTCCATGATCATTTTCATAAGCTTACAAACTTGTTTCTTCTTCCATCTTTACTTCAATATGGAAACATTTATTGATTTGCATCTACTAGTGCTAGAGGCATAAAAAGGAAAAAGAATCATTGCATACTACCCCTATAGGATACAGGAAAACTTCTCTAACATAGATTCTCTAAGGACTAAAGACTTTAGGTATAATGAATTATAATACTTTAATATTATCTCTGATTTTCCATAATACTAGCCTTCGATTGACCAGGTTACATCTATAATAGAGGCTATTTTGCTCAGAGTAGAACATTTTATAAGGCTTTTCACACTTTTTATCACAAGAAATGACAAATTTGAGCTTAATTATATATTCTTACATATAGTACCTGGCTATTTTCCTCACAAAAAAACAGATAAGAATCTTCTTCTTAAATTAAGGTTAGGGTAATAATAATTGCTACAATTTATTGAATATCAATAAATTTATTGAATGCCGGATTCTGGGCTTAATGTTTTCATACATTTGTTCACTTAATCCTGACAGCAATCCTGTGAGGCAGGATTTTCTCTTAATTTACAGGTAGAAAAGTGAGAAACAGAGAATTTTTTATTTTAAATAAAATCCCTCTCCACGAGCTTTATATAATTTTTATTTTAATTAGAATAACATACAAATTCTGGTTTGAATACTCAAAGACAAAAAAAGCATGCATGCAGATGGTCTGAACTAAATAAATCATGTGCACTTCAGAATGCACGCCATCTTATGACAGTGAATGTGTCAATGGTTACAGTGGATTTACTGTGTGAGTGGTTTCTGCATGACACTGGAGACCGAGAGCAATGACAGGGCAATTTCACCAACAGACAACTGGTACCTCTAGAGTGCATATGGATAGAAGGCATGGATGAGAAAGCAGGAAGGAATGCTCACTTATTGTTAGATACAGTATGCTTTAAAAATTATGTAGTTTAGATTTCTTACTATCAATTTTATATTTTTAAACTTAAAGAACGGTTGAAAGGATAGTGCAATGAACAACCATGTATTACTCACACAGATTCAAAAATTGTTACCATTTTGACATAATTGTTTCTCTCTGTATATTTATAGATTTATAGTTTTTCCTTTGACTGGTCCTTTTTTTTTTTTTGAGATGGAGTCTCACCACGTCACCCAGGCTGAAGTGCAGTGGGGCAATCTCAGCTCACCGCAACCTCTGCCTCCTTGGTTCAAGTGACTCTCCTGCCTCAGCCTCTTGCATAGCTGGGATTACAGGTGTGTGCCACCATACCAGGCTAATTTTTTGTATTTTTAGTAGAGATAGGGTGTCACCATGTTGGCCAGGCTGGTCTCGAGCTCCTGACCTCAGGTGATCTGCCCACTTTGGCCTCCCAAAGTGCTGGGATTACAAGTGTGAGCCACTGTGCCTGGCCGGCCAGTCCATTTTTAAAATTAGTTCCAGACATATTAATGCTTCTGCATGTATCTATCAAGAACAAGGACATTCTACATAATAACAATCCAATTATGACACTTAAATTTAAAACAAATCCATTATTATTGTCTAATATACAGTCAATTTTCAAATTCTACCAATTGTCCCAGTAATATCCCATGTATATGGTTCATTTTCGCCTCTGATTCAGGATCCAATCACAGATCTTCTCTTGCATTTAGTTATCAAGTCTCATTAGTCTTCTCTAATCTGGAACACTTGCTCATCCATTTTTGTCTGTCATGACATAGATTTCATAGAAGAGTCTAGGCCAATTGTTTTCTAGGCTGTCCTTCAATCTCAATTAACATGTTTTTTTGTTTTTTTTCTTATGGTTAGATTCACATTAAACATTTTTGGCAGGAGTACTATATAGATGATGTTGAGATTAGTTTTAACAGATATTAGTTTATCTTGATAATGTATTAATATAAATTTTTTCATTTCAGTAAACCACATGTACATTTCAAATATTTATTTTCTTTGCTTATAATGTAATTTTATACAAACTGTTAAATATGAGATGAAATGTTATACTGTACTAATTGTCATGAGTAAGAAATTTTTTGATTAGTAGATTACATATTTTTATAGACAAATTTTAAAATTAAGAATGATGTAACCTAAAATGTGTGAATGTAATTGGTTTAAAATAGTTGTGTATTTACAGTTTACAGGGCTAATAAATGTACTATATTATTTTTGTCTACGTGATAATGAAGTTCTAGTAATATGAACCCTTTTCAGTAAGTCTTAATAAGGTTTTGCCAGAAAGTGTAATAAAACTAACAAGGTGTTTTGTGATAATTGCCAATATTGTTAGTTATTAAAACAGGTATTAGAGAAAATCTCCTGAAATAGGCCATTTGTTTACAATCTTTATTTATGATTTTTAAATGCATGCTTTAAAATAATAATGGCTGCTGTTTATTATGTGACAGATCTTTCACAAGTATCTCCTGTAGTTAACACAACAACTTTAGGAGGCAGGAATAATTATTAACATTTATAAATCAGAAACAAAGGAGCTTTTAACCATTTATTAAAACCCTCTGGCTTTATAAGTCTACAAAAATGCTATATTTTATTGCCATGTTTGATTCTGTAGTATATTGTAAACTCCAGGTGAGTGTGTGTGTGCACGCGTGCGCTTCTCTTACGAAAAAAGAGAATAAACTTAAATTTACATCTTTGTAAAACTAGTTTGTGCTGTTTTCACCTGGCAGAGTCTTTTATGTTCTGGATAGAACTCTGAGGATAGTCTTTTTTTTTTTTTTTTTTTGAGATGGAGTCTCGCTCTGTCGCCCAGGCTGGAGTGCAGTGGCCGGATCTCAGCTCACTGCAAGCTCCGCCTCCCGGGTTCACGCCATTCTCCTGCCTCAGCCTCCCGAGTAGCGGGGACTACAGGCGCCTACCACCTCGTCCGGCTACTTTTTTGTGTTTTTTTTAGTAGAGACGGGGTTTCACCGGGTTAGCCAGGATGGTCTCGATCTCCTGACCTCGTGATCCGCCCGTCTCGGCCTCCTAAAGTGCAGGGATTACAGGCTTGAGCCACCGCGCCCGGCCGGATAGTCTTATTTTTCCTATGTATTATTTTATTTTTTAAATAAAAAGTATTAATTTGGCGTAATATAAAAAATTATACTAACAGCCAAGATGCCTATGAAAGGAAACTGCTGTTTATATTTTCTTCCTTAATTACTGTTACGTTTGCTTTGGCTAAATAGCTACTTTGGCAGATTATCATTTTTTTAATGTTACATTTTTCCATGTAAAAAGTGATGTATATGTAAATTTAAACAAGTGAAAACTTAATTTTAACTTCCCCTAAATTTTAAGTCCACTTCTGAAATGAACATTGTAATGATCAACTATATTTCTTTAGTTTAGCGTATAAATATCTTCAAAATAACCAATGGTTAAATTAATAATATTAAAGTAGACATTTAGAGTAGGAAATCCAAACAGTAAACTCTCTTATCATTAGTGCTTAGTTGTCAAAAGGCTCTCAGAAGGATGCCTTTATAATAGGAATAATTTTTAGTTCAATACCCAGTATCTGATTTTAATTTCTGCATGTTCCCAGGTCTAACTTTTCTGTGCCTGATGTGTTAGAGCATCCAGGCTTGTAGAATGAAAAAAAAAAAAAAAAGTGGATTATGTGAATAAGGTTTTCTTGAATATCGTTGCTAGACAGGATTTCGCCAAATGTCTGGCTAAGCAGTCTGACAGACGCAGGTCTGCAGAGGAAAGGACTTCTGGACATACACACATGCTCAAGGGATCACAGAGGAAACCAGGGTTGAACATGTAAGTGCTATGATTTGACTCACTTATTTAATGTGATGATTTAAAACTGTGATAAGAGGCAGGCAAAATGTAGTGTTAAATTCAAAGCAAAGTGTGGTGATCTGCCGTGTTTTCAACTTGTTGCTAGTGTGGTGATCTGCCTTGTTTTCAACTTGTTGCTGTCTGATGAAAACACTTTTCTACAAGCAAGATGAAGAGCAGATGGTGCTAATAAGGCCAATTAAGTGCTAAGCTTCTGGAAATGTTTTTGTTGAGTGACATCTTAAGACTGGTTTCAGCTAACACGCATCTTAAGCCATGTGTTTGTTAAGTGCAATAGTATTAATACTTATAGTCACTAGATTTTCATTTTCAAGAATACAGACTCAGACAAGACAAATAAAAATCCTTTGCCCTAATTCCAAAGACAATATGTAAAGTCCAGTGATAAGATTTGAACCCTTTGACTACTTGGTAAGGCTCAGTGTAGGTCAGTGGTGTCCAGTAACTAGTGCATGAAGAAAATTTCTCTAATCTGCAGTGAAAAGGGAAATATACCAGAAAAAAACAAAGGAATAGATTTTTGCGGTGCCTTTTCCCACTTAACTTTTACTTTTTTCCTGGTAGTTTGGAAGCTATTCCTTTATTGATTTTTATCTACATATTATATTATATTTACATCACAGATAAACAAAACTGAATTAATCATAACACATTGTTAACATTTGTTCATAGATAATCTGTATTATTTACTTTTGCTTTTATCTTATTTTGAAAATTTATATTCACTTACTGCCCGACAAAAGTTATGATGAATACCCACTCAAGCCAAGAATTAAAAAGTACCAATAATTTATATCTACCTATAAATTCTTCCTTTATTTCATCTCTGATATGGTTTGGCTGTGTCCCCCCTCAAATCTCATCTTGAATTGTACTCCCATAATTCCCGTGTGTTGTGGGAGGGATCCAGTGGGAGATAATTGAATCATTGGTGCGGTTTCCCCCATACTGTTTTGTGATAGTGAATAAGTCTCATGAGATCCGATAATTTTATAAGAGTTTTCCCTTTTCGCTTGGCTCTTATTCTCTCTTGCCTGCCGCCACATGAGACGTGGCTTTCACCTTCTCCCATGATTGTGAGGTCTTCCCAGCCACGTAGAACTGTGAATCCATTAAACCTCTGTTTCTTTATAAATTACCCAGTCTTGGGTACATCTTTATCAGCAGCATGAAAACGAACTAATACAATCTCCCTGGCTGCCTCTCCTCCACCAAACCCCCTAGGTAACTATTATCTTGAAGTCTATATTTATCATTCTTTACTTTTAAAAAGTATACAAATATATTTTATAATTATATTTAAAAACATTGAAAATAATTTTATCACAAATGTATGCATAATTAAATGTTACATGTTTTAGTTTTGCATTTTCTTGGACTTTATACAGAAAGAGAGCTTTATAGAAAGGAAATCATATAAAAGGAGCAACATATTTTATAAAGAGGGCATTAAAAGGGACTTACTTTTTTCTGTTCAACATTATGTTACTAATATTAATACAGGCTGTACAGGGAGCTGAGGTTCATTCATTTTCATTGCTATAAGAATAAACTATAACGTATTTACCCATGGACATCTGAGTTGTTTCTAGTGTTTTGCTATTACAGACATTGCTGCTATGAACATTCTAACACATATTTCTTGCAGCATAGATAGAATTTACCTGAAATATACTCAGGAGTAGAAGTGCTGCATTGTAAGATAAACATGTTTAATTCTATAAGATTATACCAAATTGTTTTCTAGAGTGGTTCTACAGTTTCATAAAATACTGCCAGATTGTTTTTCAAGTGGTCGTATTGAGTTACCTTCCCAGCAGCATTGAATAAGAGATCTCGCTGACTCACATTTTCTCCTATACACTTAACTTTGTATTTTCTAGAACTATTTAATAAAATAAGAACTTTAGCACTCTAACCGTCCACAATGTATCTTTTACATTGCCTTCACTGTAGTTTTCCATTTTTGTTTCTCAACATAAACAGATGGCATTAAATTTTTTGGTCAATAGTTAATTAGCTTTACCAGAAAATGATACCAACTTCTTTGCTTATCATTTCTCCTTGCATCCCCTCTTTTCTTCTTGATTGATTTTTCTTCTTTCTCAGTGTGTCCTTTAATAGTTTTCTCAGTGGAGGTTTGCAGGTAGTACATTATCTGTGTTGCATGTGTTGCAGTTATCTGTTGCTGCATAACAACCTGCTCAACACTTAGTGGCTTGAAACAACAACGTTTTGCTCACAAATCTGTAGCTTGGGCTTGGTGGGGAGGGTTTATCTCTGCTCCATATAGTGTTAGCTAGGGTAGCTTAACTGAGTGATGAGGGAACTGAGTCCAGAATGGTTTACTCATGTGGCTGGCCAGTTGGCACTAGCAGTCAGCTGGGAGCTCAGATGGGGCTTAAGTCTGGGGGCCTGGATTCCACTTCATATTGGTCTCTCCATGGCCAACTCACAGCATGATGTCTATATTTCAAGGGCAAACATCTCAAGAGAGAATTAGGTGGCAAATGATTGCCTTTTATGACGTGTTCTCAGAAGTCACATAGCACTACTTCTACTGCACTCTTCTAACCAAGGAAGAGTCACAAAGGCCCACCCAGTTTTAAGGGGAGGGACCATAGATTCCCCCTATTAATGGGGTTGGAAACAGTTATAGGGCAAGAAACGTTATTGCAGCTATTAAAAATGCAATATAAGGATTCATGCTTTTTATTTATTTATTTTAATTCCGGGAAATTCTCAGTTACTTTCTCTAGTCTGTATTTCTAGAGCTTCTATTAGTGTGTAAAGGAAATTCTCAATCCATCCACTCACATATCTTAATTTCTCTTATATTTTCATCCCTTTATTTACCTGTGCTGTGTTCTGAGTCGATTCTCCAATATTTTTCCATTTAAAAGAAAATACAGTGGCTATGTTTTTTTTTTTTTTAACTTCTGGAATATCTGATTGGTTCTTTTTAAATTATCCATCTATTTATTTCGACTTCTTTCTATTTTTGTTTCATTTTTTCTTTTATTGGTGCTATTCCTTCCATTATCACTTTGAAGATATCAAACACTGATTGTGCTATTATTTCAGTTTCTTAGGAAGTGAATTATTCAATTTGTTAAGTTTGTGGTTGTTCTTTCACAGTAACAGTTTTCCTTGCAGTTTTGATTTTTTTCCATCATTACGGGTCTTATTTTCCCTCTTTTGCTGAGTTAATCTTTCTCTAACAGTTTTGGCATTGACACCACCTCTCACCTATCCTAGGTTTTCTAGTTTAGAGCATGGTTTTCTGTTGGTAAACCAGGGCTCTCTTTCCTCAGGAATAACAAAAATCTACCTCTGAGCAGGCCTTGGCCTGGTCCCTAAATTTTTGGCTCCAGCTGTTATAACTTCTGACTGTAGTTCTGAAGTGTTATGTTTCATAAAGTATGTCTGGCTAACATCCTCAGAAATAAGTAGGGCATTTTTAATTCTCATTTACTTATACCATTTGAATTGCCTGAAGTCACTGCTTGTTTCCAATGCTAGAACCCAGTAGCCCCAAAGCTTCAGAACCTGCTTATTTCCATTCCAGTTTGAAGATTTTACATAATGTTTCGTTTCTTTAACCTTTGCTTAAACTAGAGATAGGGTATTATTACCACTTGAAGACATCTCATCAGCTTCTGTAGTGAGTTTTTTGTTAAATGAAATTATATGCATTTAAGTTTAAAGGATTGTCATTTATTCTGGGATACATATCCTTTATATTACTTTTGCATTAAAACATCTTTCAAAGATAATGGTAGTCATATTTCTCAACATTTTTCTCTTGCCAATTAAGAAGTTGACAATATTGTGATTGACCCAAAAGTAGTTCTGAAATTTTACCAGTCTGTGATATCCAAAATTTGGAAACCACTGATGGAGCAATCACAGTTTCTTTGGAGCAAAGGTATGTTGTGTGGCTATCATTCATTTATGAAAGCGCTTTAATACTGCCCATAAATTGTACATAGTCCCGTTCAAGATGCTGAGAATGATACAATAAAACAGACATGTTCCTTCTCCTTCTGGAAATGAAAGTCTACTTGTAAGCTTTCCATTTGCTGCATACCCCAGAGTATATCCACATGCTCTGGTACTGAAGATCAAGTACCATGTCTAAATCATACCCTAAATGTCATATTGAATAATGTGCTGTGGCTGTATTTACTTCATCACACTTTTTCTTCCTTATCATCATGAAACTACAAAGCACCATAAAACAGAGTTATAACGAAGACTAAGAATTAGTCCCTGCCCTCAAGTAACTCATAATCCAATGAACTCTTCTCCAGCTCAGACCCCACTCAGTAATCCAAAAGCTCAGCACTTGGATTCATCTTCCTTTGGAGCTTGGCAAGTTTCTATTCTTCTAAGAGTATAATGCTTATTCTAAGCTGTTTATCAAAATGCTTCTTCCCAATACAGTATTCTACCGAGATAATTTTAGTGCCTCTATGGTGTTTTAGCATGCCTTATAGATTGGAAATGCTACAAACCTGCTCTAACGAAAGGACAATAGGATTTTAATAAGTAGAAGAACAGTGGGAGCATTTCAGGAAGGGGGAATCACATAAGTAAAAGTATAGATAAAAAATATCTTAAGAGTATACTAGTTTTTATAATTAATCATTATTTTTTCATCTAAAAAGGTTTTGCAGGCAAATATTAAGAACATTAGGTTCAGTCAGAAAGCTAGTTATTAATTTTAATCTATTACTACAACTTTATCATATTGAGCTATACTTCCAAAGTTTTCGTTAGAAGTATTAGTTTGCTAGGGCTATTGTAACAGAGTACTACAAACTGGTGGTTTAAACAACATAAATTTATTGTCTCACAGTTCCAGAGGTTAGAAGTTCAAAATCAAGGCGCTAGCAAGGTTTAGGGTTAGGTTCCTTCTGAGGACTGTGAAGGAAGGATCTCTTGCAGGCCTTTTTCCTTGGCTTGTAGATGGCCCTCTTCATGTACAGTCCTGTGTTACATAACAACATCTGGGTCAGTGATGGACCGACCACATATATGACAGTGGCTCCATAACATTATCATACCATATTTTTTACTGTACCTTTTCTATGTTTAGATATACAAATACATAGTATTGCCTACAATATTCAGTACAGTAGTATGCTGTTCAGGTTTGTAGCCTAGGAGCAACAGGCTGTACCATATAGCCTAGATGTGTAGTAGGTTATACTCTCAGATTTGTGCAAATGTACTCTATTATGTTTGCACGTTGATGAAATTGCCTAATGACACATTTTTTAGAAAGTGTCCCTGTTGTTAAGTGACACATGACTGTATACGTGGCATTCTCCCCATACGTATGTGTGCATTTCCAAATTTCCTTTTTTAATGAAGACATCAGTTACATTGGATTAGGGCCCGCCCTAATGGCTTCATCACCTCTGCAAAGACCTATCTCCAAATAAGGTCATTCTGATGTACTAGGACTTCAATATACAAATTCTGGGGAGACACAATTCAACGCACAACAATAGAGAATTTCCTTTTTTGCGTACTAGTATCAAGGTTAACAGTGAGCCACTTGGAAATGTTCAAAGAGTAGTTGGCTCAAATCCTTTCCCAGAAAGGAAAGTTAGGGAAGGTGGGGAAAGGAGTAATTAGAAAAAAGAAGTTAAATGGTGAACATCTATATTTTTTGCCCACCCAGAATGTTTTATCTTTTTTTGGTAATATCACCTTGATTGTGCTCAGATGTGTTAGTTTGCTAGGGCTGTTGTAAATCACCTTGATTTTGTCATATTGAATGATGTGCTGTGGCTGTATTTTCTTCATCATACATTTTCTTCCTTATATCATAAAACTACAAAGCTTGTGCTCCATGTGGTTTAAGTAGGGTCTGAAATAGAATATTCCAGGCTCCTATGCTGAGTTATTAGAGCAGAGATTACTACATGACCTTAGATGAGCCAATGTTAACATCTGGAAACATTATATGGGACTTTTGTTGGAGCTCTTGAGAGAGTTGTATGCTGTGTCTCCTGGACTTGCTGGTGGTTAACTCTACCACCTCTTGCAGAAAGCCTAGGTCAACATGGGGTCAAGTACAACTGAAGGATGGAGAGAGGCAGAATTATAACAACTTCATTTTGAGTTCTTACATTCATGCCTACAATTCACCCTTTGAACTTCCAACTTACATGAGCTGATAGATTTCCTTTTGGGGTTAGGTCAGGCTCCTGTTATTTGTAACGAAATGATCATTCAGATTTTGAAGAAAGATAATAGGAAATAGGCAGTTACAGAAGTGAGCTAATTTGTTATATGCTTCAAGTGAGTGCACAATTAAAAAGAGGGTTCTAAGTCTTCCTAAGATGAATTAATGTATTGTCTCTCTTCATTTTCTCTTTCATTGATTGCTTAAGAACCTTGTTTTTGGCCGGGCATGATGGCTCACGCCTGTAATCCCAGCACTCTCGGAAGCCGAGGTGGGTGGATCACCTGAGGTTGGGAGTTGAAAACCAGCCTGACCAACATGGAGAAACCCCGTCTCTACTAAAAATACAACATTAGCCAGGCAAGGTGGTGCATGCCTGTAATCCCAGCTACTTGGGAGGCTGAGGCAGGAGAATCACTTAAACCTGGGAGGTGGAGGTTGTGGTGAGCCAAGGATCACGCCATTGCACTTCAGGCTGGGCAACAAGAGTGAGACTCCATCTGAAAAAACAAAACAAAACAAAAAAACCCCAAAAAACCTTGCTTTAAAATCTTTTCTGATTAGAGAGGTTTGTATTTTGTTACTCTCTAAGTGTGCTTTCATGTACAGTTGGCCCACTGTTTTCTTGGGTTCTGCATCCGTGAATTCAACCAACCAGGGATTGAAATTACTTGAAGAAAAAAATGGATGGTTGTGTCTGTTTTGCATGTGTACAAATTTTTTTTTCTCGTCTTTATTTCCTAAATAATGCAATATAATACTATTTACATAGCATTTAAGTTGTCTTATGTATAAGTAATCAAGAGGTGATTTAAAATATACAGGAGGATGTGCATAGGTTTTATGCAAATCCTGTGCCATATTATATAAGAACCTTGAATGTCTGTGAATTTTGGTGTCCACAATGGGTTCTGAAACCAATCACCAATGGATAATGAGGAATAGCTCTACTTATCCCTTCTTCCTTTCTCAAAGTAATCAAATGAGAAGAAAAACATTCATATTGTCTGTAAGTGACTGGGACTAAGCATCATTGATGAGCATTAACTCATGTGTAGCTATTAAATATTTTATTATTGAAACATATTTCTAATAAAGTTATTATTTTATTATTGGTAGCCCCTGTGCATGTGTGCTCAGAAATTTCTTATTTACTGGTGAAAGTGTACTAATGTGTGGGTATTTATCAACTTATGTACAGGATATAGTTTAAAAATTTGTATAAAAGATTAGTTGATAATTAATGATCTATAAAATGGTAACATACTGAAGGCAGCAAACAAAAATCTTTTTGACCTGTAAGGCAGCTAAACATCTATGGAGAAAGGCAGTATAATGTGTGTGGATAAGAACTTGCCTCCTGGGCCCAGACTGTCAGGGTTTAAATCCCAGCTCTGCCACTTATAAGTTTGTCCTTGTGCAAGTTACTTGACTTCTTCGTATATGAATAATACAATGATATCTGGAAAATCTCCAACATTTGCAAATGAAATAACAAACTTCTAAATAGTCCATAGCTTAATGTTAGGGCTGATGGAGGCTTTGGCCATTTGAAGTATCAGATAAAGGAAGTAGCATTTATATGTGTGGGACATTCTAAAGTCATGCTTTAAATGTTTGTATATAAATCTTTGTATGTATAATAAATTTAAACAAAAAAATTTGTTTTACATATTTATATTTTAAAAGTTCATATTTTTGATGCTATCATAGATTGCATTTTTATTTGAATTTCTAATAGCTTATTAAAACTATATTATGAAATTATATTTCTTTATATTGACTTTATGTTGACTCTTTTATGAAGAGCTTTACACAAATAAATTTGATAATCAAGATAAAGTGGACACACTTTAAAAAACATATGAATATCAAATGTCACTCAAGAAGAAATAGATCACCTGAATAATCATATATTGATGATTAAATTTGTAGATAAAGACCTGTCTACAGAGAATATTCCAGGTACAGATGACTTCATTAGTTAATTTTATCAAACATTTAAAAAAGAAATATCAATTCACATATACTCTTCCAGAAAGGAAGAGGAAAAACAATTTAAAATTTACTTTATAAGGCCAGTATTACACTGATATCACAGCTAAAAAAAATGTTGCAAGAAAAAAAACTGCAGACCAGTATCCCTCAGGAACACAGGCATAAAAATTCTTAACAAAATGTTAGTAAATTATAAATAAAAAGATTTATATATTATAACCAAGTGAAATTTATCCCAGGAATAAAATGTCGGGTTAGCATTTGAAAAAAATCAATCAATGTAACTTACCATGGTAACGAATCAAAAAAGAAAATCATATGATTATCTCAATAGAGGCAAAAAACCATTTGATAAAATTCAACATCCAATTATGGTAAAACAAAACAAAGTAAAAGTCTCATAAAACTAAGAATAGAAGAAAACTTTCTCACCTTGATAAAGGGCATCTACAAAAAACCCTACGGCTAACATCATACTTTGTGAAAAAGTGAAGGCATTCCCTCTAAACTAGGAACAAAGCTAGAACGTCTATGCTCATTACTTGTATTTAACATTGTCCTGAATGATTTTGTCAGTGCAATAAGGCAAGAAAAGAAATAAAAGGCGTACAGTTTGAAGAGGAAAACTCAAAACTCCTTATTCTCAGATGACATGATTTTCTATGAAGAAAATCCTAAGTAATCTCAAGAAAGCAACTAGAACTAATAAATGAATTTGGCAGGGTTGGGAATACAAAGCCAATATTAAAAAATCTATTATATTTCTTTATACTTTAACAAACTATTAGAAATTCAAATAAAAATGCCATTTATAGTAGCATCAAAAACTGAAAATTTAAAATATAAAAATATAAAAATTCAATTTTTATATTTAATAGTAAAAAGATGTGCAAGTCTTGTAGACTGAAAACTACAAAATATTGCTGAGAAGCCAAGTGCAGTGCCACATACCTATAATCCTAGCACTTTGCAGGGCTGAGGTGGGAGGATTATTCGAGTCCAGGAACTCAAGACCAGTCTGGGCCACTTGAGACCCATCTCTACAAAAAATTAAAAATCAGTCAGGTGTGGTGGCACTTGCCTGTAGTCCCAGCTACTCCAGAGACTGAGGTGGGAAGATAGCTTGAGTTCAGAACATCAAGGCTGCAGTGAGCCACGGACACACCAAATTCATGCAATTCCAATCAAAATATCAATAGACTTTTTTCTGGTAGAAATTGGTGGGCTGATTCTACAATTTACATGGAAATATGAAGGCTCTAGAATAGCCAAAACAACTTTGAAAAAGAACAAAATTGGCAACCTTACAAAACTGGATGTCAAGAATGATTACAAAGTGCGAATTATCAAGTCAGTATGCTATTGATATAACGGTAGACACATACATCAATGGAATGAAATAGAGAATTTGGAAATTGACTCAGATATACATGATCAATTGATTTTGACAAAGTTGCTAAGGCAATGCAATGGGGAAAGGACAATCTTTTCATTAATAACGATAAAACAAACGGACAGCATTATAAAGCAAAAAAAAAAAAAAAAAAAAAAAAAGAATCTTACCTCTTACCTCACACATACAAAAATTTACTTTAGATGGATTACAGTCTTAAATCCAAGAGCTAAAACTATAAAACTTCTAGAAGAAACATTATATGAAATCTTAGAAACATTAGATTTGGCAAATATTTCTTTAAAAGGACACAAAATAACAAATGTAAAAGAAAAAATCTAACGTTGGACTTTATCAAAATTAGTAAGTTTCCCTATTTAAAAGACACTGTAATGAAAATGAAAATTCAAGCCACAAACTGGAAGAAAATATTTGCAAAATGTATATCTGACAAAGAACTTTTGTTTAGTATATGTGAACTCTTACATCTTAATAAGACTAACAATCCAATAAAAAATGGGCAAAAAACTTGAAGAGATTTCACCAAAGAAAATATATTGATAACAAATAAGCACAGGGAAAGATGCTCAACATCATTGGTAACTGGGAAGTGCAAATTAACATGACAATGAAATACACCCACTAGAATATACCCGCTTTAATTCAAAAGACTGACTTAGTCTGTATTCTGTTGCTATAACTGAATACTTGAGACTGGGTAATTTACACAGAAAATGAATTTATTTCTTACACTTCTGGAGGCTGAGAAGTCCAAGGTTAAGGAGGCATGTCTGGTGAGGTCCTTCTTGCTGGTAGGGACTCTGGGGAGTCCCAGGGTGAGGCGGTATAGGGCATTGCATGGCAAGGGGACTGAGCATCTTAGCTTAGGTCTCTCCTTCTCCTCTTATGAAGCCACTAATGTCCCATTCTCATGACCTCATCTAATCCTAATTACTCCCTAAAAGTCCCACCTCTCAAATAGCATAGTCAGACTTTCCACCCTCTTAATACTTTTACAATGAGGATTAAGTTTCAACATGAGCTTCAGAGGGGACAAACATTTAAACCATAGAACTGATCATACCAACTGTTAGCAAGGAGGTAGAGCAACACAAACTCTGATGTACTGATGGTGGGAATGTAACACGTATAACCACTTTGGAAACTTGCTAGTTTCTTGGTGTATTCATACGTCCAAACATATCAAATGACACACTTCAATAGGTTCTCTTTGTTATATGTCAACTATACCTCAATAAAGCTGTAAAATGTATTTTTGAAAGATTATTTTGCTGGTATTTATGTTCTCTAACTCCTAAAAAGCTTGAAAAACAAAAGTGTTACCTTTGCATTCCCCTCCTCCATCTTTTACTAAAACAACAGTAACAACAACAACCCCCAAATTTGAATAAAACAGGTAAGAAAACAAAAACCCAATTTATTCTATTTCAAAAATTTATTTTATAAATCATGTCTGCTTATGCCAATATTATTTTAGATGCAACAAATTAAGTTATTAGGCATTGTTATTTTGTACTTAACCATGCTATGAAATCACTTAAATCTTGTACTGTTAAAATTTTTAGCTTTTTATGACATGTTAGAATGTTTAGACAGGCCCTTCTAGAGTATAATCTAGTACTGGGAACACTCTTTGCACACACGTTAGCTGCTAGTGGTTCGTTAGTCAAAAGAGTGGTTAAAGGGAGAAAAACAATACAAAAATTACATGTTTTAAAATTAAAGCTTGTATTTTATGCGTTCATTCCCCAAATGTTCAGTGGAGTCTATTTCTTTCCTTTGAGTTTTAGCCCCTGATCAGAGTTTTACACTTTGTTTTAATAAGACACAATCTCATTTGCATTATCTTCAATTTCATGGTTTCCATTTTATGAACATGGAGATAGAATATAAGACATTGCAGAGCAGTCTGAATGGAGACTCTTTCTGGATTTTTGCAGTTAAATTTTTTTTTTTTTTTTTTTTTTTTACAATTGCTTCACCTCCATGTAATTTGCGAATATTTTTAAGCAACTCACTTTTTAAGCATTTTGAAGCATTTGACTTAGTTTCCATCGAATTAAAGCTTAACGTTTCTGCATTCATATTTCTCATTTTATGTAATATTTAAGTAAATTCTGCAGTTGTAAGAACTCCTATAACTGGCATCAACAGACCTGGGCATAAACAATTGACTCTTGGTTAGCTTAAAACTCAAATACAGGAGAGGAAGCTCCCAGGTCTATCCTGGAACATTCAGAGTCTTGTGATTAAACTATTGTTTACAGAACTCATTTGAAACACATTAATTTTATACTCTATGTATTTTGTATAAAAAGTAAAGTAAAAAAGGTAGTATAATCACAAAAAACAAAGGATGGCAGTAATTCTGAAGTAAAATTGCACAGAATAATAAGACAAAGCAGCATGTGAAAAAGTGATTTATTTGAGTTAAAATTGTGTAAGAAATAAGTATTACTTTGGTGAAATATTAAGTACATCAACATATTAAAATAATGTATATAATCCCAAGGGAAATAATAATCAATATTGCAGACCTTATAGTACTAGTTCTAAATTAATACAGAAACAATAATTTTCATGCATTGCAAAAACAATCATAACTTCACTGTATTTCAGTTAAGTAATCACAAAGATATGCTTTTTATATTATTTATCAATTCTTCCAGTTTATCCAACTGTAGATCTTCTGCACCAAATTATGGGTGCATTTGGATATTTTCTACTATTATAGATGATATGGCGGTTTTATCTTTGAAATGTCTGTGAAATTATAGAAAAGAAAAATAACATCTTGCAACAACAGCTAATTTATAATTTTTATCAATCACTGAGGAGATTCCCAGGAAATATAATGATGCAGTTAGACTAAGAGCTTACAGTATTGCATATGAATGCAGACGGGAAGTAACCACTCACAGACATTTCTTGGTAGACTGCCTATCCCCTTAAACGTGCAAAACTGGTAAAATGTGTATTTATCTGGCATTATAATTTCCATAGCTAGACTAGTGAGCAATAAAATCCACACTGACTCTGTGAATATTGTTATCACTCTGAGACTTTGTTGCACAGTTACTAATTCTAATAGTATGGAGTGTGTTCACATAAAGAGATAAAGCAAGGTAAGTGAAATCCTTTTACACATATACTAACTGGTATTCTAGGAGCCGCCCAATAAATGCTACTCAAAAATAGAAGGAAAGGCTGGGTGTGGTGGCTCACGCCTGTAATCCCAGCACTTTGGGAGTCCCAGACGGGTGGATCATGACGTCAGGAGTCTGAGACCAGTCTGGCCAACATAGTGAAACCTTGTCTCTATTTAAAAAAAAAATTACAAAAATTAGCCGGGTATGGTGACATGCACTTGTAGTCCCAGCTACTCGGGAGCCTGAGGCAGGAGAATTTCTTGAACCCAGAAGGCAGAGGTTGTAGTGAGCAGAGACCACGCCATTGCACTCCAGCCTGGGTGACAGAGCGAGACTGTCTCAAAAAAAAAAAAAAAAAAAAAAGAAAAGAAAAAAAAAAGGAAGGAAAACAGAAAACTTCAGCAAATTGTCTTTATATATTTTTTAATTTTCTACCTATCTGTATCCTTAATACCAAGTAGATAAAGCATTAGTACAGTGGAATTTTTATACTCTAGATGCATTACTTTTAAAAAATGCTTTGTACCTTTTTTATTGTGGTGGAGTATATATAACAGAAGTCACCACTGTAACCATTTTTAAGTGTAAAATTCAGTGGCTTTCAGTGCCTTTACAATGTTGTGCAATCATCACTGTCCATTTCCAGAGCTTTTTCATCATCCCAAACAGAAACTCTGTATTCATTGAAACAATAACTTCCCATTCCCTCCTGTCTCCAGTCTCTGGTAACCTTTATTATACTGTCTTTATAAATTTGCTTATTTTAGGTACTTCATATGAGTTGAAGGGTTACCTGAACCTGTAAAAGGTCACTTAACCATCTGGTAAGCTAGATGCTTTGGGGTAAAGAGGTATGTGATAAAACCACTATGTCTTGTGGTCCTGTGCCCACTGACTTACTACTTTTGCCATAAAATGAGACCCTCATTAGAGGTAATGTTGTGTCAGTTGCTATGCTGATAGACATTCTATAAGCCTCTGAAACTGTTCCCCAACCCCTTGACCAAGATAGTGAATCACAAATAATACCACAGCCCAGAGAAAATGGTAGCCCCATCAATACTTAAAGAATTCAGTGGTCGAGATCCCCATCATATCTGTGCTCAATACACCTGTTTAGTCACTGCAAAAACATTTTAGATCAAAAGCATTTCAGGCCACCACTACAATCATAATGAACATTACCCCTGTTGAGTGCCTTAGCTACTGCATAACCCAGTACTTCACTTTTCACATGCACCTCATCTCAATCTCCCACAATTGAGAGCTCAGGAGTTGCAGAGGAGTTTTACTGCAGTTTGTGAGTGATCCAGTCCCCAAATCTCATCCCAAGGGCTTGCTTTCTAGGGCCACTACTGATACCAGTTGTCTTAGTTTAGTGTCTCAGATCATGTTTCCTAGGAAACAGGCTCTGAGGTGGATATTTACATGCAGGAGGTTTATGGGGGAGTCTTCTCAAGTAAAGCACCTGTATGGGAGTGAGGAAAGCAAGACTGAGCAGAGGGAGAAGTTGAACTGTGATGTAGTTGCCATTTATTGGGCTTGGTGCATCCCATGTGTATTAGTCCATTTGCGTTGCTATTAAGAAACATCTGGGACTGGGTAATTTATAATGATGAGGTTTATTTGGCTCATGGTTCTGCAGGCTGTACATGAACCATGGTGCTAACACCTGCTTCTGGTGAGGGCCTCAGGAAGCTCGCAGTCATTCCAGAAGGCAAAGAGGAGCCAGCGTGTCACATGATGAGAGAGAGAGCAAGAGAGATGCCAGGCTCTTTTAAATAACCAGCTCTTGCATGAACTCATTGAGTAAGAACTCACTCTTTACCACGAGGACAGCACCAAGCCATTCATGAGGAATCCACCTACATAACCGAAACACCTGCTACCAGACTCGACCTCCAACATTGGGGATCACATTTCAACATGAAATTTGGAGAGGACAAAACATCCAAACCGTATCACCATGGAACTATGTGGAGTTGAATTTGTTCTTCAGAGAGATCTTAAACAGAGACACGGTAGTTGGGATCCTTTACCCCTAAACCTACTGGTCACTGGGTTAGGCCATGGGGAGAGTGAAGCAGCTCCCTTTGGCTAGGGTAGTGCTCTGAAAGGGACTTAGCAGGCAACATTCCCAGTGGCCAAGGGAATGAGTACCGTGGGCTTGAAGCAGGGATCTGGTTGGTGCACCATGCATTTACTACATTTAGATTCCTCTGAAATTAGAGTTGAGACAAATGCTTTGCTGCAGATACTTTATTTAAGCAGTCATTGCAGGGAACAAGACAGGGAAGTGAAAAAGGATGAAAGAAACCTAGTGCAAAGTTTCAGTGTGTTGCTGCTTTGGGAAACTAATGCTCAATTCTGTGAGATCTTCTGAAGAGTCTTAGGAAATATATCATAGAAGTTTCCAGCTGGGGAGAGAAGCATTTATTGATTGGCTTCCATTGGTCAAGGGGGCTATATGGGCATTAGACATCCCTGTGCTTCCAGGTCTCTGATGTGTGAGTGTTGAGAATGCCAAGAAAAGGTGCTGTCAAATTACATCTGCATGAAGCTTGTAGACACCTGCATGGAATAGGTTGCCTAAGAGCAGAGTGGATTTGAAAGTGTCCACAAAAGGTATCTAGTGCTTCTGAAAATATCTGACAGAATTTAAAATGTAAACTCTTTATGATCCACATATTCACTTACAGGAATTTATATGGTGGAAATTTGTGCATATAGGTGCAAATATCTATGTGAATTAGATAGGCTATGGGACCAATTGCCTAGGTTTAAGGCCAGGCTCTGCTGCTATAAGTAAGATACCTATAAATTATGTCACCTGTCACATAGAGTTGCCAACAGTATTAGACTTAAAATATGCCACATGATCTGAATAGTGCCTTGCACACATTATGGTCTCAATACATTTCAATATTACTTTTACAAGAATATTTATTACAGCTACTGTTTATAGTAACAAAAGACTAGAAATAGCATACGTATCCATCAGTCAAATAGAATGTAAATAAATTATAGTGTGACCACATGGAGGAAATTATCATATGCATCATATCTTGCAAAGTGAATAAAGCAAAGCAAAGTGGAGAAACTATGTCTAGTATGCTTCCATTTATGCAAAATGCACATATAAGTTTATTTGTGATAGAGATTATTAGTGCTTACTGATATCTGGCTCTCCCCTCCCACCTGGCACACAGAAGATGACTCTACAGTTAAGTGGACCATGTGATTAAGCCCTGTGCAACTTTCCAGCTCTTTCTTCACCCAAAGCCATATGTTGAGATGACAGCCTCACAAAGTGATACAGCTTAAGCATGTAATTTGATGCAGAAACAAACCTTCATTGTATTCAACCACTGAGATTTTGGGTTAAATTTGCTGCTAAGTATAACCTAGCCTATCTTGACTAATATAATATTCTTCCGGGAAGATGATACAGAAAAATTAAAATGCCGGTTGCTGCAGAGAGGAGAACTGGAGACTATCAGGGGTTGGAGGGAGACTGAGGCTGACCTCTACATCCTTTCATGTTACTTGAATTTTTAAACTACAACTTTTTAAAAAAATTAAATACAGTTTGGGTCTGACAGGAACCATCAATTTTCCTTAAAACATAAGAAAAGCTGCAACCCTCATCTCCTTCAAAACAAAAACAAAAGCTAAAACATCCTTTCCCCATCTGAAAAAGACTAAACCTCAGAAATCATTCAGCCTGGTCCTGTCATTTCCTCCAAGAATGTTCACTAACTTAAATAGAGATGCAGAAAAACAACATTTTAGGAAAGGAAGAAAGTTAAGCTGGTGAGGGGTGGGGTGTGATATGTAACAGTGGATGGGGAGAAAGTGACAGGAGTGTTGCACTGGAGGTCTCAAAGCAGTTGAAGAGTTTTTGCAGTGGTGCCCATGGAAGTAATCTGGAAAAATAATTGCTGATGATCAGGGAATGGGATACTTGAAGAAAAGAATTACTAGTTATGACAGGGTCCAGAAGTGGGCAGCTGAGTTAGGGTAAAAGTAAAAGACAGTCTGATTCTGATATTTTAATACAAGTACTATGAAATTTGATTTTGTTTTATATCTCATTGTGCTAATAACATTCTGAGTGATTGCAATACATATGCCATATTTCCTAATATAGATGGTCATGACGAAATAAATCTTTATCATTTCACCTGAAAGAGCTTTTGTAAAGGAATTTCTGATTTTTCTACAAATTTCATCTGCAAAGGATGTTATGACATATTGCCAATCAATAGTGACCTAGCCAGATATTTGCAAGGCAGCTATGACAAAAGTGGATGGCAGTTTCACAATAAGGACGAATAATGCGGAAGACGAAAGATAACCTTGACAGATAACTCAGTTAAGAGGGAAATTGCAAAGTATTTAAAGATTCTGATTCATACCAATAGGCCATTCTATGGGATTATATCTAAAATAATAAAAAACATTTATATAGATGATTTCCTTGAGCCACAGACAATTTTCTTGATGACTGGAGAACTATGGCATTTTGGAAAATAGATGAAGGGTTTTATTAACAAGAAATAATACAACCATTCTCAATAACACTAGGAAATGTTGTGGGAGAAATTAATCAATCAAAGCAGTTATTTGGCAACTACTGTATGCCTTGACAATGGAATGGATGCTGTTTTGGGAGCTACATGATATTTGTAAAAACAAATATCATGTTTTATTTTGTTTTGAGATGGGGTCTTGCTCTGTTGCCCAGGCTGGAGTCAACTGGTGCAATCTTGGCTCACTGTAACCTCCGCCTCCCAGGTTCAAGTGATTCTCCTGCCTCAGCCTCCCTAGTAGCTGGGACTACAGATGTGTGCCACTATGCCCGGCTAATTTTTGTATTTTTAGTACAGATGGGGTTTCACCATATTGGCCAGGCTGGTCTGAAACTCTTGACTTCAAGTGATCGGCCTGCCTCGGCCTCCCAAAGCGCTGGGATTACAGGCATGAGCCACTGGGCCCGGCCGAGGAGCTACATGATATTTGATCTTAAGGTACTTTTGGTTCATTTGGCCAGGTGTGGAATGATAAAATATTCCCCAAAAGAATGATGAAAATAAGATGGTAATAAGTGATAAATTGTGAGGTAAAGAATAAAAGTAGTATAGAAATTCAGAGAAAGGTGAGCCCAGGAGAGTTGAAATATATGGTAAAGGCTCAATGGAAGTCACTGTCAGCTGGGTTTTGAATTAGAAGACCTGGAATAAAATCTGGTGCTACCATCTACAGCCTTTGTGACCTTGAATAAGTTTATTTAAATTGCTTCATGTCCTAATTTGTAAAGTAAGAATGATAATAGCTTCCTTGCAGTGTTGTGAAGAGCATGCCAGTCCTTGTCCTGTTTGCGATGCCAGATGCATTTCTTGCATTTTCTATGTCCCAGTGGTATGGGGGTGGTGAGCAGCTGCATTTCCCAGGAGCTATGGACTGAATTGTGTGCCCTCCAAATTCACATGTTGAAACCCTACTCTCCAGTGTGACTGTATCTAGAGATGGGGTCTTCAGGAGATAATTAAGGTTCAATCAGGTCATAAGTGTAGGGCTATAGCCTTATAAGATGAGGAAGAGAAAGAGATGTCCCTCTCTCTCTCCAACATGTGAGGACACAGCAAGAAGGTGGCCATCTATAAGCCAGGAAGAAACCTACCTTTGCCAGAAACCTACCATACTGACCTCTTGATTTGGAACTTCCCAGCCTCCAGAACTGTGAAAAATAAATGTCTATTGTTTAAGCCACCTAGTCCTTGATATTTTGTTATTGCAGCATGAACTGGCTAAGATACCAGGTTCCTGTGTCATGCCAATGGCAAGTACAGGGAAGACTGGAAAGGGAGAAGAAGAGAAAAGCCAGGTATTTATTTTCTTCTCTTTCCCTGCAGCATCTTCAGGAGCAGTTATGCCTCTTTTATGACTTCAGTTGCCTCGTCTTTAGGCTGACTGTGGTTCTGACCCTGAATTCCAGTAACACCACCCCCTATTTTTGTTCTTCCAGCTTAGGGGAGCCAGAAACCTCCTGCTGTTGCTAATCTCTATGTTGTTTCCAGTTTCACTTTCAGCCTTTCCATCTCCTGTGTTACCAATTTCCAGTATTAAATTCCCTCTATTGTAAATAAGTAAATATATTTTCTGTTTTCCAGTTGAATTTTGACTAAGACAGAGTAAATTTTAAAATGTAATATTGTGAAGCTATAATGTGCCATACAAATAATAACTATCCATACACTCAGTGGTCATACTGGACATTTCTATCTTTGCTCATCCTGCCCACAAGGCCTGCTTAGTCATTTTTGTGATCTGTCTTCTCTGATCTAATTGTTTATTCCAGAAGACCCACAAAGGGCCCATCACAGGTCACGTTGCTGACTCTATCCTAGTCCCTCTCTCAGAAACTTGAATTAGGAAACACAAAGGGACATAAAATTTTTTTTTTCGAGAGAGGTCTCACTTTGTTGCCCTGGCTGGAGTGCAGTGGCACGATCATAGTTCACTGAAGCCTGGGTACAAGTGATTCTTTTGCCTCAGCCTCTGGAGTAGCTAGGACTACATGTGTGCACCACCACACATGACTAATTTTTAAAACATTTTTAGTAGAGACAGGGTCTCGCTTTGTAGTCCGGGCTGGTCTTGAACTCCTGGCCTCAAGTAATCCTTCTGCTTTGGCCTCCCAAAGTGTTGGGATTACAGACATGAGCCATTTTGCCTGGCCACAAAGGACCATTTTAGTTGGTGGTGCTCATTGGACCTGAGAAGCCAAGCTATGAAGTCATACCAGATGACCATGTTCTGATAAGTAGAAGAATCCAGTCACAAGAGAGAGGACCAAGGACCAAGTCACATGGCTCCTGAGAAGTAGAGAATGTAGCCTTGGTTTCAAGTAACTCAGGAATGGAAAACCAAGCATTGTATGTTCTCACTGATATGTGGGAACTAAGCTATGAGGACGCAAAGACATAAGAATGGTACAATGGACTTCGGGGACTTGTGGGGAAGAGTGAGAGGGAGGTGAGGATAAAAGACTACACATATGGTGCAGTGTATACTGCTTAGGTGATGGGTGCACCAGAATCTCACAAATCAGCACTAAAGAACTTACTCATGTAACCAAATACTACCCGTACCCCAATAACTTATGGAAAAATTTTAAAAAGAAGCAAAAACAAATAGCTTTCTATTCCTCAGTACCACTTTTGCACAAGGCTTGCTATTCTTATCCTCATATTTCATGAGATTCTTTATATGCCTTCCATATCTGTCTCTTTGTTGAAGCTAGCTTGGGTGTCTGTGATTTTGAGCCCTGACTAGAACACTATGTGTGTCCGTGTACACACACAAACACACACACACACACACACACCCATTTTCTGAGTTTGAGCTGTTCTGAAAAATATTCAGCTTGTGACTGGGCAAAGAAAGTTATATGGAATTGTGTTTGGGATAAACAACAGGAACAAAAGTCCATGAATTAGAGATGGAACTCTAGAATATCTCTGGCTGCTCTGCTTATTTTAACTAAAGTTTATCAAGATGCCTTAAAGGTTTAGGCAAAAATATTTGTAAGTTAAATATAGTTGGCATTTTATAGCCTTTACCCTATACAGTTAGCTAATAATGTTGGTGTTCACTGAAACTGGCTTTAAAATAATTACAACATTTAAAACAGAGCAGCAGGGATCATTACATTAAAATGTATTAAAAACCATCAAGATCAAGGTAATGGTAGATTGAAGAAAAGAAAAAAAATATATTAAAAACTGGATTTATAAGTGGTACCTTTCTCCATGGCCTCAAGGTAATGCCACCAGGTTTCAGCAAAAATCGGGTCAGGAAGAAAATACAGTAGGTAAGGGCTCTCTCTGAAAACTCTTCTATTTGTAATTTACTGAAAACAAACTTTTGAAACTCACTTAGAGCACCTAATAGATCATAATTACCATACACAACAGTTCTTTTGTGTTCCAGTTTGTCTTGCTATTAGGTATTCATTCTCTACCCAACAAAGAGTCCTGCTACTGAGATAACACCATTCCTGTGTTGATTCACTGGCTACATTCTAAAGAAGGTTGTGTATCATTTTGTTATTGTAATGTAAAATATAACAGAGTAAGGACTTGGATGGAAATGAGAAATGTGCTGTCAGAGGAAAGTCCAGCTTGCAAAGTTTTAACAGATACTGGTCAGCTTCACCAGTATCTGAAATTTGTCTGGAAGTTGCTGTTGCTTTATTAAAAAGAAAAATTTCCGGATACCATATTTGTATACTCTAGTGGGTTTTAGCTGATTATACAAATCTATTTTTTGTCAAAAGGCAACAAATATCTTCATGAACTTTTTGATCACATAGTCAGGTATTTTTTAATATCTTTAAGTATGTAATTTGAGCTGTCATTGACTTTAGAGATCATACAATCCATGTGAAAAAGCACAAGAGTTTCTTCCCATTCCAAATATTAGATTATATTAATGATACTTAATAATTTTTTATATGTTATGCATATTTAACTGCTATTGTGAAATGGTCGAGTATTCTTTTTAAAAATTTTTATTTAGAAAATGTTTTTTAGAGACAAGGTCTTGCTCTGTCACCCACGCTGGAGTGCACTGGTGTGATCATGGTTGACTACATATCTCAAACTCCTGGGCTTGAGCAATCCTCCTGCCTCAGCCTCCCGAGTAGGTAGGACTACAGGTGTGTGCCACTACACCTGACTAATTTTTTAAACTTTATTTGTAGAAGCAGGAGTCTTGCTATGTTGCCCAGGTTGGTCTCAGATTCCTAGGCTCAAGCCTCCTTCCTTGGCCTCCCATGGTGCTGGGATTACAGAAGTGAGCTACTGCACCTGGCCTGAATATTCATGCTGGGGCAGAGAACGTTATCTTTTATGTGTTATCAGAAATGATCAGCAGTTATTATTAGAGACAAGACTCATTCCAGATTTCTAGACCGGTTTCTTTGTCTTTTTACAGAATCATACTTCTATAAAAGGTCATTTATAGAAGCAACTTTTATGAAATCTGATTTTGATTAATTTATTAATATTTTAGCTTTCTATTGAATGTTTAAATAATAAAATGTAAAATTAATACCAGAAGAGTTTTCTTAAAATGCTGTTTTACGTATTTTATAGATAAATGTTTTAAAAATAAAACATAATTTTTAAAAATTGGTCCTCTTGAACCCTGTAACCATGAGAACTGTACTAACATTTATTGCTTTGCTATTTATTGTTGTCAAGATCTGTCTTTTAAGTTCTGTCACTCTAGCAAGGTTATTTTCATTGCACTGGATCCCCTGAGCATTCTGTATTTTGGGATCTGGCTCTTCTTTCAAATAGAAGTATGTGAGTCTTTGTAGCAGCTGCTGCACTGAGAAGACCTGCTGGTCAACTGTGTTTTATTTCTCTATTTGGCTGCCTGGCATCTCTGGCCTGCCTTGACCTGCAGCACCCATGTCTCCACTAGTTCCTGCCAAACCCTATACTGCATCCCAAGGCCAATCTCTTGAAATTGGTTGAGGCAAAAGCAGCGAGGCAGTCTGCCCATGTCTTGGTGTTCTTCTCCACCCCCAACCCTAGGCTGCCCTATTTCCCTGTGCATTCTGTTTTGCTCATACTCTAGTTCTTTGTATTGTTGGGACCCATTACTATCTTCTAACCCCCAGCTTTTTGATTCCCTGCTTTTGCTAAAGTCAGTTTGGCTCATACTCAATTTGAGTCTTCTGAATGTCAGTCTTAACTTACCACCTCGGACATGAGGTTTTGATACCACCCCTGACTTTGTTTTGTGCATGAATAACAGACCAGTGAGCTGATTCTAGTTTCTCTTGCTGACCACGGAATTGGCTTTTTCTCCAGGGCAAAGCCTTTCCTGCTTCATTGTATTCTCCCTTCTTAATTTACTCTCTGCTGCTCTTGAATCAGGTATGTGGCATATCCAAGATTCCTTAATGTTCACTGTGCCTGCTGGCTTCCTGCTCTCCTTCTTTGCCAACCAACATTGCCTCCTGGCCCTTGGTCTTCTCCAGTGACTCTTTGAGCCCCTCAAGTACCAAAAATAACAATAGGAGTTTGACAGCTTTTGACTACATTTGAATCACTTCTTTCTCCAGATCTTCAGGTTCTATAATCGATCAAAGCCTAAACTTCTAGCATGGCAGGCTACAACAAGCCAGCAAAAGAAGGAAATAGTGCCATCAACACTCATCAAAGTCTTCAGGGATAAATATAAAGAGTGACACCTGCACATCAATTTCTAAATTATTTTTTAACACTCAAGAATGTTTCAGGAAACCTGCAACAAAAAGTCTAAATTAATAAATGATGTGTTTTATTTTATCTTAAACCTTACGTAAGTATAAAATGCAAAAATGATCTGCTTCTGGGAAACATCTTTTTCTAGGATTACTTTTATATTGTAACATTTCAAAGTCAAATGAAAACTAAGATTTTAGAGAGTGAATTTCTCAACTTCATATTTAATAAAGATTGCATCTGTAAATGATCCCCCTGTATTATGTGTATGACATAATGGTGATATTGCTGCAGGGTGACTGTTTGGATCTTGCTCCAAGAGGTCCTGGTAGCCATATACTAGAACCCCTAGGAGTAAGGAGCTTGGGGGGCTGTGGTAGCTTGCAGATACTATTAGAGTCACTAAGATGCAGTGAAGCTTAATATCCAAGTGATTCAGGAGACCATATGTTATGAGTGTCTAGCCCGGTATGTTGGATGTGACCAATTAGCACTTGGCCTAAATTTCTGCTTCCTAGTGTGATGTCTTGTGTTCCAGAGGCTCAAAAGTTTTTTTAAAAAACCATTTTTCAGACTCATTTGCAGCTAGTGCTCTCAATATTTATTAAGGGCTTCTAAAAAGATGCATTTATGTGAGTTTTGGAAATGAAATGTGAGGTGGAATTTACTTTCTATTATTTTTGGCTGTTTTCTGCTGGCAAGAATAGTTATAGAGTTTTTCTGCAGCTGTGCTCCAGGATCCACTCTCCAGTTTCATGGATGTTGAAAGACACTTGTAGGGCAAAAGTGACAGCCACATGTTCCAATGTCTTGACACCTGCTTGAGGGCATTGAGTGGCAGTGGCAGGGATTTCTTGATTTCAATCTTCTTACTTCCCTGTATTCCTATTATTTTCCATGTCACTAAATGAGAGAAATATAACCAAAAGTAGAAGGTGGAAGTGTTGGCATATCAGTTCTGAGCCTAAACCTTAAGAGGACTTGTTTCCACTCACCCTTCTGATGTCACCATGAGATGACTATACAGTACTCCAGTGAACATGCTGGTCCCAGCAGGTAGATGAGAAACACATGAAGCAGAGCTTCCTGCCTCAGTCCAGCTGCTCCCAGCAAGCCCAGCTTAGATTAGCCAACTGCAGGCACAAAGCTAAATATGTACTTATTGTTGTAGGCCAGTGAAATTTTGTCGTTGTTTGTTAAGCATCATTGCTGCAGTCATAGTTGATACCACAGTAATAGTGGTTTATTATTGAACTCAGTCATTCTAATAACAACTTTTTGTTTTCCCTCATTTGTGATTGTGACAAATGTAATTGCTCCCCTGGCAGATGGCTTTATAGTGTTCTGGCAATCATTCTGGAAGTCCAGTCTAAAGCTTGTTGCTCCAGTGCATCAGATAGTTTTTAAGTGTCTAATTTCATTTCTACTTAAAATAACTAGATTTACTTCAGACCCGTTAGGGCGGCTGCTGTTAAAAAAACAAAAACAAAACAAAACAGAAAATAAGTGTTGGTGAGGATGTGGAGAAATTGGAAACCTTGTTCACTGTCATGGAAATATAAAATGGTGCAGCTATTGTGAAAAACAGTATGTGTGGCAATTCCTCAAAAATGAAAAATAGAATTACCATATGATCCATCAATTTCACTTCTGGGTTTATAGCCAATAGCATTGAAAGCAGAGAAGTCCATCAATAGATGGATGGCTAAACAAAGTGTGATATATACATACAATGGAGTATTATTCAGCCTTAAAAAGGAAGGCAATTCCTTCACATGCTACAACATGAATGAACATTGAGGGCATTATGTTAAGTGAAATAAACCAGTCACAAAAGAGCAAGTATTGTAGTGTTCCACTTACATGAGGTACCTAGAGTTGTCAAATTCATAGACAGAAAGTAGAATGATGGTTGCCAGGGGCTGGGGGAAGGGAGGGTGGGGAAATATTGTATAAGAGAAACAGAGTTTTCATTTTGCAAAATGAAAAGAGTTCTGGAGATGGATGGTGGCGATGTCTATATGATCATGTGAATGTGCTTAATGTCACTGAACTATACACTTAAAAACTGTTATGATGATAAATTTTGTTATGTGTATTTTACCACAGTTAAAAATAATTTTTTAAAAGAATCTAGAGAATTTTTGTTTTCTGCATTAAAAACTGAATTACCATCAAGGATCATGGGAAGGACGATACCAATCATTCAGAATGAGTCCTCTCACTGGGCCTCTGCATTTGATCTCCTGAGTGACATTCCACTTCTCACCCAGTACAGGATGCCTAATTAAGGTTGCAGGGGTGTCCTTCTTTTTAAATATGAAGGGACTTTTCCCGCTAATCTGAGTGAGGAATAGAAATCAGAGAAGTCAGTCTTAACAGTCTCTCCTATCCACAGAATTGTTTTCCGTGGTAGGTCCTTCTCGGGTGAGTGATACTTACTGGGAACTCCACCTAGTAATTCTCAGGGATGACTGGTACCCCTCCCCACCTCTGCCAAATCTCCCTGTGTGATGGCTGTGTGGTGTCTCAGCTTAACTAAGTTAAACTGCATTTTCCAGAATTCTGTTTGTAGTGCAGTACCAGATAGAGTGGGCTATAAGAGATACACTCTTGTGAGAGCTGGAAAATGAAGGGAACTAGTAGCCATTTGGTAGCATATACAATCCTCCCAGTTATTCAGTCAAACACCAATCTCGGTGCTGCTGTGAAGGGCTTTTGCAAATGTAATTAAAGTCCTTCATCAGTTGACTTTAAGTTACCCTGGGTGGGTCTGACCTTAGCAGTTGGAAGGCCTTAAAAGAGGGCATAGGGCTTCTTTGGGGACAGAGAGAAAAAAAAGGAGGAAGGAGAGAAGATGGGGGAGAGGGTGCATGTCTGTGCCCAAGGGTTCTGGCCTGCTTATAATCTTCCCTTCCTGACCACCTGTGAACAAGCTCCTGGCTGTGCCCTCGGGCTTTCTGCTTGTTTGTGATCTTCTTTTCATAACTGCTTGCCCCACAGACTTTGGACTTACTTGGCCAGCTGCACAATTGCGTGCGTGCGCACGCACGCGCACACACACACACGAGGAGATGTATTTATCTTCTATTAGTCTGCTTTACTGGTTGAACTCGGACTGATACATCCTGCAAGATGATCAGGAAACAGCAGCCCTTTCTGAGTAGCTTCTGCCTTGCTCGTCTTCGCCAGATGCACGCAGGCTGTATGATGTTGAAGATAAAGGCAGCCCTCCAAGAATATAATGGTGAGGGAGAACCAGGGACTGCGACTTTAAAACTTTCCTTTTCCTTTGTATACAAGGGGCTGGAGGCATCACAGGCTTGGCCTTCAGATGGAAGGTACTACACACAAATGCTCCCTGTGTGCCAAGCCCTTCTTCATTCTCTCTCTTCTTACTCCAATCCTTGGTCCTGTTTCACAGCCCCCTCTTTGAAGACCTGAAGCTGGTGTTCATTATTTCCTGCACCCCACCACAGGAGGGAGCAGTTCAGACACTTCCATCGCTTACTCTGTTGCACAAATTCCAGGCCTCAGGTTTCAGAGGGATACTCACAGATGCTCTACCATCTACCCAGGCTTGAACTGTGAAGAGGATGAAACAGTATCTGCTCATCTCAATAGAGAAGATAGAAGTTCTCTGATTCCATTTGAGGCTCCTCACCTGTGAGAACAGTAGGTGATGTCTTCACTAGTTACCTAAGAAGCAAACAGATCTCATCTAGAAAACACATGCAACATGGCCAGGTCTCGTAGGACCACAGCACATTTCTCCTGTTCATAGACTCCTCTTGACCCTGTTTACATTACAAAGCTCGCCCTAAAGGGTGGTTCTAAGACTTTTGAAAAGGTTGGCACAGATTCCATTTAATTTCTTTCTGATGCCCAGATTACTCCCCGAGTTGAAGTGTGGATGAAAATAGTTCCTTTTATCCTATTGCTTCTACTCAGAGTGATGTAGATTTGAACTGCATCTTGGTTCAGGAAGTTCCCCGAGCCCCTGGAACTTGTCATGTATGTGAATCTGTAGGCAGATTCTGGCTACCCTCTACCCTCTGGCTCATTTGGGGATCAGGATACTAGGGTGTAGGGCCAAGCCTACTGTTTCTCCATTATGACAATGTAATAGCCTGAGTAAGGCACCAGCGCAAAATGGTGCATCCTCTCCCTATGCAAAAAAGGGTGTTAGTGTAGGCTGCATTTACAGAAATGCACTCTCTGGTGCCAACTCCTACTTCGTGTCCATGCATCCTCCTTACCCAGGCTTGCCTCAGAAGTATCCAACGTAAAGACTTAGGCCAGATTACCAGACAGACAACATGTAGTACAGGTGAGTAGTGGCCACCCTAGTCCTCAGAGTTTTCAGACTCTAGACTTCCACTTGACAATATCTGCTGGAGGGATCTTTCCTCCACCCCCCACCTACAACTGTGGAAAACCATATTGCCCAATTAAGAGTTAACTTTCTGCTCTCTCACTCCAGTAAGCCCTCAGTTGTTGCCTTGTTTTTTTTTTGTTTGTTTGTTTTTTGTTTTTTGTTTTTTTTTAGATAGGGTCTTCCTCTATCACCCAAGCCAGACTACAGTGGTGCAATCTCAGCTCACTGTAACCTCAGCCTCCTGAGCTCAAGTGATTCTCTCACCTTAGCCTCCCGAGTAGCTGGGAATACAAGTGCGTGCCACAACACCGGACTAATTTTTGTATTTTTCGTAAAGATGGAGTTTCACCATGTTGGCCAGGCTGGTCTTGAACTCCTGGGCTCAAGTGATCCACCTGCTTTGGCTATCCAAAGTGCTGGGATTACAGGCATGAGCCACCATATCTGGCCAATTGTTGACTCTTGTAGAAATGTACAAAATGTATGCATTTTATGTATAAATATCCCAACTCCCTCACCTCACAGCTCGGGTAATTCTGAGACATACATTTTGCACTATTTGTAAGGATTCCTACATGGGAAATAGAGCACCAGCTCCCACTGTGGCAGATCACCTAATAGCACTCCTGTTGGTTGCTTTCTCTTTCTGTCTTTATATATCACGTTCTCACTTCTTTACCTTTGTTATTTTTGTTTCCCTAATAAAACTACTTGCACTAATATCCTTGTCTTGAGTCTGCTTTTGGAAAAACTCCAACGAAGCCACAAATATGTGCTTTGTTTCTTAGGTCTTCTTTTGAGTTCCTGGAACTACAGCCATAGTATCTGCCTCTCCAACTGAAAGGCTGAAAGGCTGTATCTGCTCAGGTGAGGGTATTACACACAACACATAACAAGACCAGGAAGTTCATAGAGCCTTCCTGGCAGGGCTCCATGCTGCATGTGAGGCCATGTATCTTTGCCTCTCCTCTTGCACAGGAGAAAAGCAATACCACCTCTTCTGTTTTCCTCCAAGTCGCTGGGATCTGGGATTTGAGTTTCAGAGCTACACTATGAAGCCTGAAAATGGACCTGGATTTCCATCCAGTTATTTCCAGCAGAAAAAGTCAAGTTGTCTTAGTGTGATAAACTGAGATGGGTGCGGGGTAGATAGTGGGAGCAAAGAGCAAATGTGGGGAAAAGCAAAGCAAATGAATCGGAGATAATTGCTATATGGGAAACATAAGACTTTACGTTTACTTTTATCCAGTGCTTGTGCTGGTTACACATGTGTGATGGGTCAGCCTGGGTTAAAGGCACAGTTGGAGATAAATCTTAAATTGCCTTGATTTTCGTACAGAAAAATTATGTCACTAAAGTTGGCAAGATTCTTTTTGGACCTGAAACCTACTTCTTTCCTCTTCTCATATTAAAACTGAATACATTAAAAGGAAAAAGTTGATGCAGTGAAGGTTGGCTTGAGGAGTCACTTCAGGCTCTACCTTTTGCTATTCCCATCAACCTTTGTTCTCTTTGGTTTCTGTCTTTGTTTCTGTACCTACATTATCCCTGCATCCCTGAGAGAACTGAAAACTCACCCTAGCCTTGAAGAACTCATAATCTAGTTAGAGTAGGCAGCTATATAAACAGATTCAAACGGTAGATAGTAAGTGCTAAATAAGGCCATAACTTAAGTGCTATTTAAACACAAGACAAAGCAGCTAATTCTACTGTGGGCATGGAAGATGGATGAATGAAAAGGCGCTGAAAAATGAAGAGGAGATTTTCAAGCTGAGAGGTGCAGCAAGGACATTTCAGGCAGAAGGGCTACCATATCTACTCTATTTGTGATTCTTGAGATCTTATTTTTAGGTAAATAAATCTTGTGAGGCTGGTTGTGAACTTGAAAAAACTTCAAATGAGTTCCTTGAGAGCTCTTGGGGAAAGAGAATCCATATGGGAAGTTAGTATTTTGGCAACATAATTTTTTTTTTTTCAGAACCATCTCTGATGTGCAGCTTCTGAAATTTTCACATTTGTTTCTTATGAATTAAGAACTTTCATGGATAAGCTACATAATTTGAAAGTACTACCCACAGGAAACATTAATGAAGGTCAAGCACACGTACAAAGTTGCTTGATGTGTATACTACTTTTTGATTGAAGGGAAAGAATGCCTAGAGTTCAGATTTCAAAAGCAATTATGAAACACGTTTGGGCAAGGTATGAATTCAGGTCCTGACTTTTCATCTAAAAAACAAAAACAAAAAGATTTCCTATGAAGTCTTTGATTCTCTGAAAGCACTGCTATAGTATGAAGATTTTGGAGAATTTTGACTAGGGAGTAACAAGTTTACTTTTGCTAAACATAGATTGGAGATCTTTTTCTTTACTGATGGAAGAGTTTTTAAAATTTAGTGATATGGTTTGGCTGTGTCCTCACCCAAATCTCATCCTGAATTTTCATGTATTTTTAGAGGGACCCAGTAGGAGGTAATTGAATTATGGGGCAGGTCTTTCCTGTGCTGTTCTTATGATAGTGAATAAATCTCACCAGAGCTGATGGTTTTAAAAAGGGGAGTTTCCCTGCACAAGGTCTCTTCTCTTGTCTGCTGTCATGTGAGACGTGCCTTTCACCTTCCGCCTTGATCGTGAAGCCTCCCCAGTCACGTGGAATTTTAAGTCCATTAAAACCTCTTTTTCTTCCCAATCTTGGATATGTCTTTATCAGAAATGTGAAAACGGACTAATACATTTAGGGATACTTTTCATTCCACTTATTGTTGATATGAAACACTTTTCACTTGGACATTTGTACTCAGGAGATTGGATACTGTGAAGGAAAATACTAATGAATATGCAACTTTCTCCAGCTCTACCATTTATTAGGAGTCTGTGGTTTGTGTTAGGTTCTGAGCTATTGTCGTTGGTAAGGTCTAGTAACAGCATTGCTTCTCCATGATATTAGGAGTCCTTTCCTGTTACTGTATTATTACCAGCACTTGGGTTCTAACTCTTGGTTGATAATGGCTGCTTCAGCTACAACCAATGATCAATTTATTTTAAAACAAATTAAGCTTCAGCTTCAGGATCCTTCACTTGCATGGGTTTTTTTCACGTGATGTGTACGCTGGAGGAGCTGCAGACTTTTCTGGGATTTGACTGCAGGAGTTCTTAACCACTTTTTTGTTCCATGGATGCTTTTGGCACTCTGGTGAAGTCTACAGACTCCTTCTCAGAATAATGTTCTTACACATTTAAAGTAAAATGCATGCAATTACAGAAAAAAAAATCAATTATATTAAAAACCAAGTATCAAAAATTTTTGAAAATTTGTGATATAGAAACATATGCACTCCTTTATTAATGCATTAAATAACAAAATCTAATGATTGCAAGGCTCTTGTATTGGTTCGAACCTGGAGACCACGCCAACAGATGACACGAGGTGGTGTGGAGCAATATGCTGTTTTAATAAGCACCTGGGTGCAGACGGGGCTGAGGCCTAAAATGGCGTCAGCCCCAAATGAGGACTGAGCAGGGGTTTTACAGTCCTCTGTAAACAGTAAGTGTGCCAGTCTGACGTGACTGCTACGTAGCACCCGGACGGCACCCCTCTCGATCTTCAGTGGGTATGTGTCTTCCGGCCATCTCTCTTCCTGCTTCTGCTATCTTGCTGACCACAGGCTACTGGCGCTAGTGGCCTTGCGCTTTGGGACTGGGCCTGAGGAGGGAGAAGATATTCATTCCCTTAAGCTTTCAGGCCCTGGGGAGAATCTTTCAATTATGAACTTAATAACTACCATAATTTTGAAGTAGAAGTGAACATTAATGATATCTGGCATGTTTACATTAATTATAACATCATAGGAAAATATCTAGTTTCTATTTGTAAAAAGTCATGGGTAAAGCAAATACTAGTGGTTAATTAGAGTTTTTATTTGGTCTCCTACTTTCTTTAATTTATGTTGTTATTCTTTATTTTATTTATTTATTTCTTTATTTTCAGGCGGCGTCTCACTCTGTCCCCTAGGCTGGAGTGCAGTGGCATGATCTCGGCTCACTGCGAGCTCCGCCTCCCGGGTTGACACCATTCTCCCACCTCAGCCTCCCGAGTAGCTGGGACTACAGGTGCCCGCCACCACGCCTGGCTAACTTTTTGTATTTTTAGTAGACAGACGGGGTTTCGCAGTGTTAGTCAGGATGGTCTCGATCTCCTGACCTCGTGATCCGCCCGCCTCAGCCTCCCAAAGTGTTGGGATTACAGGCGTGCGCCACCGTGCCCAGCATTCTTATTCTTTTTTTAAAATACAATTGTGAAAGTTGGGATAACTTCTTTCTGTTTCTTGGATTAGGTTTTCTTCTGGTTTGAGCTTTTCGTGTCTGATTCTTCAATGTTTTCTTCCTTCTTCCCTCCCTCCCTCTCTTTAGTTTTCATTGTTCTTTTTTTTAAACGTGCCAAATTAAGTTTTCCTGATTGTTCATTCTGTTCTTTTTCATGTTTGGCTCTATCTAGGCATACATTCAGTTGACTTCAATATACTACAAGTGATTTCTTGGCTCCCTTTCTGCTTTATCTGAGACCACTTTTCCCACTGAATTGTAAAGTGAGGCAAGGGATTCTGTTCTCTATCTTCTGTTCTACAGCCTGAGGAAATATACGCTATGGTGTGAATGGGTGTGTAGTGGAGGTGTTGTCTTTGTTCTTGATTTTGTTAAATGCCAATTTTCAATCTGCTTGTTTATAGAGTATACACTATTCCAGTGGGGGCATACTATGTATAGCATTGAAGGCTTCACTTCTGTTAAAGAAAAACTTGCTATTCACTTATTTTATCCTCTTCTTTTCCAGTTTCCATTACAACTTAGTGAAAAGAATGATTAACACACACAAAAAGGAAAAAAAGATAAAAGAAGACAAGAAAGACAAGGGTGGTTGCTCAGTTTGCTTTTCTCCAGACTTGAGGTTAGTGAGAATTTTCAGGATTCATTAATAATGTCTGGATGGTGGAGGTGGTATTATAAGCTGAACTAGTTGTTCGTCTGTTGGGCTTCAGAATCTCCTATTTCTTGCTTTGGACACCTGTTTTTGAACATTAGTTTAAACATATTTTCTTGTTTGATAAATTGTCAGCAAAATATGTGGATCATTTTGTTAGGTGAAGTAGAAGAGAAGTTTTTCGAAGGAGTTTCAATCTTACCTCTTCCCACAAGACTGAGTCTCAGTTTTTAAAGTTCTAAAATGGAGTTACCGGATGTGGTGGCACATGCCTATAATCCCGGCTACTTGGGAGGCTGAAGCCTGAGAATAGAGAATCGCTTGAATCTGGGAGGTGGAGGCTGCAGTGAGCTGAGATTGTGCCCCTGCTCTCCTGCCTGGGTGACAGTTAGACCCTGCCTCAAATAATAATAATAATAATAATAATAATAATAAGGTAAGATAAAATGGACCTAAGTATACCTAACTGAAGAGTTGTAGTTATGATAAAATGGATTTATATTTGTGAGGTATCTAGCACAGTATTTGATGCAAAGAAGGTTGATGAAATTCATTTAATTTAAAGAAAATGAATAGAGTAGTAGCTTTATATATGCTATAAAATATGAAAAACATGCATCATTTCCAACCCTGTCCCTCAAGATATATTCATATTTCTAACACTTAGAAATATTAAAACTTTTATTGCAAATGAAGGGCACATGATCAAACATCTAGAGCAAGTATTATGCTTATACCATTAATTTAAAATTGACTCCTAATATATGATCTTTTTAGGTGCGTTGGGAGAATCAAGGGAAATAACAGTAATCCGTGAGAAACATGTCAATACATTTGCAGTTACTTCTTGACTATTCTCATGGGGATTTTCTCAATACTTGATTATTAGCACCTTCCAGTTGATGTCCAGAAAGCAGGAAAAGAGTCTGCTACTTGGTATTGTCCAGATTAGTTGTTTTTTTAATTAGTGAAATCCAGACTAGATGCTGATTCCCAAGAAAACCCTCCAATTTAGGAGATTCCGTAAACAGACCATTTATTCCATACTGATCTGTAAGTAGAAATCTGTGCTGCCTCTTCCACGAGCCTTCTGGAAGAATGACA
The DNA here is from genome assembly GCF_049350105.2 of Macaca mulatta. NCBI lineage: Eukaryota > Metazoa > Chordata > Mammalia > Primates > Cercopithecidae > Macaca > Macaca mulatta. The sequence goes on along the minus strand of NC_133411.1, from coordinate 37,873,054 downwards.
CATTTGCCTTTATTAAATGGAGAATGAAAGGAGATTGGGAAAAATTTGTAAAACTACTTGTTCAAAGAATCAAATATATGTGTTTGTATACATTTGATAAAAATAAAAAAATATATTTAAAGAGAGACATTGCAGACTTTTCCTCCCATACTTTCTGTCTCCCTTGTTTGCTTCCCTTGTATAATTGTACATTTATTAGGAGGAAGGAATTCATTTGATCCATCTTTCTACTCTCCTTTCCACTCCCATCCCTAGCACAGTGACTGGAACATGGTAGGTGTGTAAGTATTTTTTAAACAAATATGTGCATTTAATGTGTGGGCTGAATAAACAGCTCTGATTTATAGCCATCATGTATTAAGCTTGTCAGATTTAAAATCATATTTTTCATTTTTCCGAGGAACTATGCATGAAATCAGAGGACTTTACTAGTTGTTATCTAATGCTACCAGAGAAATTACTATCACAACTCTTCCAAGCTTCCTTATAGTTAGGGTATTCTTTTGCCATATACTACTGGGTAGACTAGATTCTGGAAGCCATTTGGAGAGAATATTGTGGATGTAGGCCGCATTTTCCCCCCAGGTATTGATAGTATTCATAGTATGCTTAGTAGAGATTCCTCAGATTTTTATATCTTTGTCCTGATAATCACCTTCTATCAAAAAGCAAATGTCTATTTTTTACTGGGGTATGTATGTTAAACAACACAGATGATCAATAACATTAGAGCTAAACAGTCAAGAAAAAGTCATGACTTGTATCCTTTTGGGTGTTCACCTTTTTGGTTGATCGGTGGCTTACGTCAGTCAAGGCAATTGCATTCTCCAAAATTAACAGGTGTGTGCTTACATATTGTGTTTTAATATACGTCCTTTCACAATTAGGGGCGTTATTTACTTAGGATTAAAAGAGATCTAGGTGCTGAACGTGCTTTACACTTCCCATTCTCCGTACCCTTGCTTACGATCCTTCTACAGTGCATGCCATCGGTTGTTGCCATGTATCTATGGAGGCCACTTCTACAGCCAATGTCAAATACACTCATTTCTCATACATTACTTTTCATTATAGTACCATTTATCTTACACAGGGTTTACAATGAAAAATATGCAAACGTATTTAGAATAAAGAAGGGTCGAGACAAGTGGGTAGGAAGCCAACCATGTAAAGGTAGACCAGCACGTAGTACTTTGAAAAAAACAAATCAATCATAAGAATTCTGATGATATGGTATGGGAATATATCTTTAGAATTCAGCAAATGCCTCACTTGTGATTATCTTTCATGTTTTAATATTCTGCATTTATTAGGCAGGTTGGGGATGGGGATACGGGCTGTATTTTATGGTACCTTGCAGATTAGTCCTGAAAATTGTTATGGGCTCACACATCTATAGCACAAAAGAAAACTAGAAAGGGCAAACAAAATGAAAGATTTTAAATTAACTTGGCAATGGTTGCCAGCCAGGTGGATGCCACTCTTCTTCAAGCGACTAGACCTCACTCTCATTAGCTACATTAATCCATTAATTAATACAAGGAATTTTGTTGAGCACTTAATTTGCTACAATAACTATGCTAGTTGTTGGACATGGTCCTAACATTATCCTGATATTGGGAATCTGTGAAAAGGGTTAATGGGAAAGACATAGTATATAAAAATTTTTAAATTGTGGCTTGGGATATTAAAACAAATATGAACGACTAATGCAATCTCTCCAGTTTTATAATATAACTAGTTTTATTAGAAACTTTTTTTGAATTGTCAAAATGGTTCTGAAATATCTTTAATTATCTGAAATATCTTGCTATTATTACTATATAAGGGTAGTCATCTTTTTTGTGGGAACTCTTTGAAAATAATTTAACTGCTTTTAAAAGTATGTAATGAATTGAAGTTATTCTTAAATGATCTGATTCACTTCTTCAATAAATTTAGTAAGATAATTCAAGCCCTTCCACTGCCTTCTCCTGACACTTTTAAAATAACTCACTTATATTTTAATTACTCTTGGGGGTCTCCTGCTATGAAACAATGGTAGAATTTCATTTTTTGCTCATGAGAAAGATAGGTCTGTGGTTATTAATAATTATTCAGTATGAAAAACCATGACTTTCATAGTAAATACAGAGACAAATCTCATCTTTACATTAGCAGGAGTATGAAGAGGCAAATTAACCTTCATGAAATACTGCCTTTGAAGAAGAAAAATTAGGATAATAGAAGAAAGACTGATGAAATTTGACCAGTTTCCAGGACAGAAGAGATGACCTATTTGGGGTTGTTGGAATTATTACTAATTATGGAGAGGCATTTATATGTATGCAGACTGCATAGAAAATATGCAAGATAATATACTTTCACATCTGTATAGAATTATGTGGTGGTTTAAAATACGTCCACAAGTTCTCTGCAACCGCTCCCTTCAAGGAATGGAAACCAAATTCCCACCCCTTGACTGTGGGCTGAACTTAGTGATTTGCTTCTAATGAACAGAATAAAGTAGAAGTAATGGCATGCAACTTAGAAGACAAGGTCATAAAAGGTCCTGCAGCATTATCTTCATTTTCTTCCTTGGATTGCTTGTTTTGGTGGGGAGCAGCATGGTATGGGTGGGGGAGCAGGGTGGTGTGGGTGGGGGAGCAGGGTGGTGTAGGTGGGGGAAACCAGCTGCCATGTTGTTAGGACATGCAGGCAACCCTGTGGAGAAATACAAACAGTGAGGAGCTGAGGCCTTCTGCCAAATACAAGTGAGGAACTGACTCATTCTGACAACATTATTATTGATGAGCCATCTTGGAAGTGGATCCTCCAGCCCCACTTAAGCCTTCAGATGACTGTAGCCCTGGCTAATATCTTGATTGCAACCACACAAGGCACTCTGAACCAGAATCATCAAGCTAATCTGATTTCAAAATCCTGGCGCAAAGAAATCATAAGATAATAAATGTTTATTGTTTTAAGCCACTAAGTTTTTTGGGGTTGGGGAGTAATTTGTTACATAGAAGAGCTAAATAATACAAACTCTATAATAGGATTTGTTTTTAAGAAACAAATAATTTCAGCTGTTTTAATCTAAAAGACGTATAATATAAGGAGTTGGAAGGACTAGAAAAATGTTATTTAGGCTACTTTTGCAGAATAATACCACTATACTGTCCTGCAAGGGGAGCTGCTACATCTGCCATTATTAGGAAGATGAAAAATTGGAAAGTTGTGCTGGAATTTCTGACTTCAATGAACTCTGCCAAATGAATCAGGAAGCCTCTGCCACTATTGCTGCTGCAGTAATACCCACAAAGTTCCTACCTAGATACAGGAATGTGGCTGCAGAACAAAGCAACAGGAAAAATTCCTCTGCCTTACTTCTACCTTCCAAGTCGCATGAAAATATATCTGGTTGGCAAAATACCGACCCCATCCACAAAAAAAAAAAAAAAAAAAAAAAAAAAAAAAAATTCTTCGAGGACCCTAGCTGTGAGGAAACCTGGGAAATGTCATTTGTAGCTTTCTAACCTCTGCAGTACAGGAAGGCATACCCTGTTAGATCTTGTATAGTTTTGCATTTCTGTGAATATTCTTGAGCTTTATTCTTCAACACAAGTAAGTTTCTTGGACACAGTTTGATTCTTTTGGGTCTTTTAGGATTTGCTAAGTTTAGTCTAGGATTCATTATTTTCCACTCCTGAGGCAAGAGCATTCCAAGTATTCTACCCAATGCCCTGTAGCCTATGAAGTTTTCTAGTCCGGTTGGTGGGCACTATTTCAATCCCTGTGTGGGTGCCAGGCACTGTTCCCTCTAATCCTTTCACATGGTTCTTTCTTTGGCCTAAGGTATTTTCCTCACACACATGGGATGATCATTACTCTGCTGAATATGTAGTTGGGAGCCTCTGCAGATGTCTGGGGTTCTTTCTGTTTGCAGCTCTCTCCTCTCTGGTATACTTTAATGTGATTTCTGACACCTTAGTCTCCCTGAGATGAACTCTTAGTTCTGTCTCCTTAATTCAGGAAACCCATCTGGCTACACCTAAGGTTTCCTTCCCTGTACTGCAGCCTGGAAACTCTCAAGCCAGTAAGCGGGGGCAATCATGGGGCTTACCTCATTTCTTTCCTGTTTCTCGGGGATCACTGTCCTTCATTGCTTGATGTCTAGTGTCTTCCAAACTGTTTGTTCAAATACGTTGTGTCTTTTTTTTTTTTGGTTGTTACCAATGAGAGGATAAATCTGGCCCTTATTACTCCATTTCAGCCCCTTATTATTTTTGGTTCTTTTTTTTTTTTTTTACTATAAGTTCTAGGGTACATGTGCACAACATGCAGGTTTGTTACATATGTATACTTGTGCCATGTTGGTGTGCTGCACCCATTAACTCGTCATTTACATTAGGTATATCTCTTAATGCTATCCCTCCCCCCTCCCCCTCCCCACAATAGGACCCGGTGTATGATATTCCCCTTCCTGTGTCCAAGTGATCTCATTGTTCAATTCCCCCCTATGAGTGAGAACATGCAGTATTTGGTTTTCTGTTCTTGCGATAGTTTGCTGAGAATGATGGTTTCCAGCTGCATCCATGTCCCTACAAAGGACATGAAAACGCATCCTTTTTTATGGCTGCATAGTATTCCATGGTATATATGTGCCACATTTTCTTAATCCGGTCTGTCACTGATGGACATTTGGGTTGATTCCAAGTCTTTGCTATTGTGAATAGTGCCACAATAAACATATGTGTGCATGTGTCTTTATAGCAGCATGACTTAATAATCCTTTGGGTATATCCCCAGTAATGGGATGGCTGGGTCAAATGGTATTTCTAGTTCTAGATCCTTGAGGAATCGCCACACTGTTTTCCACAGTGGTTGAACTAGTTTACAGTCCCACCAACAGTATAGAAGTGTTCCTATTTCTCCACATCCTCTCCCACACCTGTTGTTTCCTGATTTTTTAATGATTGCCATTCTAACTGGTGTGAGATGGTATCTCATTGTGGTTTTGATTTGCATTTCTCTGATGGCGAGTGATGATGAGCATTTTTTCATGTGTCTGTTGGCTGTATGAATGTCTTCTTTTGAGAAATGTCTGTTCATATCCTTTGCCCACTTTTTGATGGGGTTGTTTGCTTTTTTCTTGTAAATTTGTTTGAGTTCTTTATAGGTTCTGAATATTAGCCCTTTGTCAGATGAGTAGATTGCAAAAATTTTCTCCCATTCTGTAGGTTGCCTGTTCACTCTGTTGGTAGTTTCTTTTGCTGTGCAGAAGCTCTTTTGTTTAATTAGATCCCATATGTCAATTTTGGCTTTTGTTGCCATTGCTTTTGGTGTTTTAGACATGAAGTCCTTGCCCATGCCTATGTCCTGAATGGTATTACCTAGGTTTTCTTCTAGAGTTTTTATGGTTTTAGGTGTAACATTTAAGTCTGTAATCCACCTTGAATTAATTTTTGTATAAGGAGTAAGGAAAGGATCCAGTTTCAGCTTTCTACTTATGGCTAGCCAATTTTCCCAGCACCATTTATTAAATAGGGAATCATTTCCCCATTTCTTGTTTTTCTCAGGTTTGTCAAAGATCAGATGGCTGTAGATGTGTGGTATTATTTCTGAGGGCTCTGTTCTGTTCCATTGGTTGATATCTCTGTTTTGGTACCAGTACCATGCTGTTTTGGTTACTGTAGCCTTGTAGTACAGTTTGAAGTCAGGTAGTGTGATGCCTCCAGCTTTGTTCTTTTGGCTTAGGATTGTCTTGGCAATGCAGGGTCTTTTTTGGTTCCATATGAACTTTAAAGCAGTTTTTTCTAATTCTGTGAAGAAAGTCATTGGTAGCTTAATTGGGATGGCATTGAATCTATAAATTACCTTGGGCAGTATGGCCATTTTCACAATATTGATTCTTCCTATCCATGAGCGTGGTATGTTATTCCATTTGTTTGTGTCCTCTTTTATTTCACTGAGCAGTGGTTTGTAGTTCTCCTTGAAGAGGTCCTTTACATCCCTTGTAAGTTGGATTCCTAGGTATTTTATTCTCTTTGAAGCTATTGTGAACGGGAATTCATTCATGATTTGGCTCTCTGTTTGTCTGCTACTGGTGTATAAGAATGCTTGTGATTTTTTGCACATTGATTTTTGTATCCTGAGACTTTGCTGAAGTTTCTTATCAGCTTAAGGAGATTTTGGCCTGAGACAATGGGGTTTTCTATATATACAATCATGTCATCTGTGAACAGGGACAATTTGATTTCATCTTTTCCTAGCTGAATACCCTTGATTTCTTTCTCTTGCCTGATTGCCCTAGCCAGAACTTCCAACACTATGTTGAATAGGAGTGGTGAGAGAGGGCATCCCTGTCTTGTGCTAGTTTTCAAAGGGAATGCTTCCAGTTTTTGCCTATTCAGTATAATATTGGCTGTGGGTTTGTCATAAATAGCTCTTATGATTTTGAGATACGTTCCATCAATATCGAATTTATTGAGAGTTTTTAGCATGAAGGGCTGTTGAATTTTGTTGAAGGCCTTTTCTGCAGCTATTGAAATAATCATGTAGTTTTTGTCTTTGGTTCTGTTTATATGCTGGATTACGTTTATTGATTTGCGCATGTTGAACCAGCCTTGCATCCCAGAGATGAAGCCCACTTGATCATGGTAGATAAGCTTTTTCATGTGCTGCTGGATTCAATTTGCCAGTATTTTATTGAGGATTTTTGCATTGATGTTCATCAGGGATATTGGTCTAAAATTCTCTTTTTTGTTGTTGTTGTATCTCTGTCAGGCTTTGGTATCAGGATGATGTTGGCCTCGTAAAATGAGTTAGGGAGGATTCCCTCTTTTCCTCTTTTTCTATTGATTGGAATAGTTTCAGAAGGAATAGTACCAACTCCTCCTTGTACCTCTGGTAGAATTCGGCTGTGAATCCATCTGGTCCTGGACTTTTTTTGGTTGGTAGGCTATTAATTATTGCCTCAATTTCAGAGCCTGCTATTGATCCATTCAGGGATTCAATTTCTTCCTGGTTTAGTCTTGGGAGAGTTCCAGGAAATTATCCATTTCTTCTAGGTTTTCTAGTTTTTTTGTGTGGAAGTGTTTATAGTATTCTCTGATGGTAGTTTGTATTTCTGTGGGGTTGGTGGTGATATCCCCATTATCATTTTTTATTGTGTGTATTTGATTCTTCTCTGTTTTCTTCTTTATTAGCCCTGCTAGCGGTCTATCAATTTTGTTGATCTTTTCAAAAAACCAGCTCCTGGATTCATTGATTTTTTTGGAGGGTTTTTTGTGTCTCTATCTCCTTCAGTTCTGCTCTGATCTTAGTTATTTCTTGCCTTCTGCTAGCTTTTGAATGTGTTTGCTCTTGCTTCTCTATTTCTTTTAATTGTGATGTTAAGGTGTCAATTTTAGATCTTTCCTGCTTTCTCTTGTGGGCATTTAGTACTATAAATTTCCCGCTACACACTGCTTTAAATGTGTCCCAGAGATTCTAATATGTTGTATCTTTGTTCCCATTGGTTTCAAAGAACATCTTTATTTCTGCCTTCATTTCCTTATGTACCCAGTAGTCATTCAGGAGCAGGTTGTTCAGTTTCCATGTAGTTGAGTGGTTTTGATTGAGTTTCTTAGTCCTGAGTTCTAGTTTAACTGCACTGTGGTCTGAGAGACAGTTTGTTATAATTTCTGTTCTTTTGCATTTGCTGAGGAGTACTTTACTTCCAACTATGTGGTCAATTTTGGAATAAGTGTGATGTGGTGCTGAGAAGAATGTATATTCTGTTGATTTGGGGTGGAGAGTTCTGTAGATGTCTATTAGGTCTGCTTGGCGCAGAGTTGAGTTCAATTCCTAATTATCCTTGTTAATTTTCTGCCTCATTGATCTGTCTAATGTTGACAGTGGGGTGTTAAAGTCTCCCATTATTATTGTATGGGAGTCTAAGTCTCTTTGTAAAAAGTCTCTAAGGACTTGCTTTATGAATCTGGGTGCTCCTGTATTGGGTGCATATATATTTAGGATAGTTAGCTCTTCCTGATGAATTGATCCCTTTACCATTATGTAATGGCCTTCTTTGTCTCTTTTGATCTTTGATGGTTTAAAGTCTGTTTTATCAGAGACTAGGATTGCAACCTCTGCTTTTTTTTGTTTTCCATTTGCTTGGTAGATCTTCCTTCATCCCTTTATTTTGAGCCTATGTGTGTCTCTGCATGGGAGATGGGTCTCCTGAATACAGCAAACTGATGGGTCTTGACTCTATCCAATTTGCCAGTCTGTGTCTTTTAATTGGACCATTTAGTCCATTTACATTTAAGGTTAATACTGTTATGTGTGAACTTGATCCTGTCATTATGATATTAGCTGGTTATTTTGCTCATTAGTTGATGCAGCTTCTTCCTAGCATCGATGGACTTTACATTTTGACATGTTTTTGCAATGGCTGGTACCTGTTGTTCCTTTCTATATTTAGTGCTTCCTTCAGGATCTCTTGTAGGGCAGGTCTGGTGGTGACAAAATCTCTAAGCATTTGCTTGTCTGTAAAGGATTTTATTTCTCTTTCACTTATGAAACTTAATTTGGCTGGATATGAAATTCTGGGTTGAAAATTCTTTTCTTTAAGAATGTTGAATATTGGCCCCCACTCTCTTCTGGCTTGTAGAGTTTCTGCCAAAACATCTGCTGTTAGTCTGATGGGCTTCCCTTTGTGTGTAACCTGACCTTTCTCTCTGGCTGCCCTTAACATTTTTTCCTTCATTTCAACTTTGGTGAATCTGACAATTACGTGTCTTGGAGTTGCTCTTCTCGAGGAATATCTTTGTGGTGTTCTCTGTATTTCCTGAATTTGGATGTTGGCCTGCCTTCCTGGGTTGGGGAAGTTCTCCTGGATGATATCCTGCAGAGTGTTTTCCAACTTGGTTCCATTTTCCCCATCACTTTCAGGCACACCAATCAGATGTAGATTTGGTCTTTTCACATAATCCCATACTTCTTGGAGGCTTTGTTCATTTCTTTTTACTCTTTTTTCTCCACACTTCTCTTCTCGCTTCATTTCATTCATTTGATCTTCAGTTGCCGATACTCTTTCTTCCAGTTGATCGAGTCAGTTACTGAAGCTTGTGCATTTGTCACATAGTTCTTGTGTTATGGTTTTCATCTCTATCAGTTCTTTTAAGGTCTTCTTTGCATTGATTATTCTAGTTATCCATTCATCCATTCTTTTTTCAAGGTTTTTAGTTTCTTTGCGCTGGTTACACTCCTTTAGCTCTGAGAAGTTTGATCGACTGAAGCCTTCTTCTCTCAACTTGTCAAAGTCATTCTCCGTCCAGCTTTGTTCTGTTGCTGGCGATGAGCTGCGTTCCTTTGGAGGGGGAGATGTGCTCTGATTTTGAATTTCCAGCTTTTCTGCACTGCTTTTTCCCCATCTTTGTGGTTTTATCTGCCTTTGGTCTTTGATGCTGGTGACGTACTGATGGGGTTTTGGTATGGGTGTCCTTTCTGTTTGTTAGTTTTCCTTCTAACAGTCAGGACCCTCAACTATAGCTCTGTTGGAGTTTGCTTGAGGTCCACTCCAGACCCTGTTTGCCTGGGTATCAGCAGCAGAGGCTGCAGAAGATAGAATATTGCTGCACAGCGAGTGTTGCTGTCTGATTCTTGCTCTGGAAGCTTTGTCTCAGGGGGGTACCCCGCTATGTGAGGTGTGAGGTGTTGGTCTGCACCTAGTGGGGGTTGTCTCCCAGTTAGGCTACTCAGGGGTCAGGGACCCACTTGAGCAGGCAGTCTGTCCGTTCTCAGATCTCAACCTCCATGCTGGGAGATCCACTGCTCTCTTCAAAGCTATCAGACAGGGGCATTTACCTCTGCCGAGGTTTCTGCTGCTTTTTGTTTAACTATGCCCTGTCCCCAGAGGAGGAGTCTACAGAGACAGGCCAGCCTCCTTGAGCTGCGGTGAGCTCCACCCAATTCGAGCTTCCCGGTGGCTTTGTTTACCCACTTAATCCTCAGCAATGGTGGGTGCCCCTCCCCCAGCCTCCCTGCCACCTTGCAGTTAGATCTCAGACTGTTGTGCTAGCAATGAGGGAGGCTTCGTGGGCATGGGACCCTCTGGGCCAGGTGTGGGATATAATCTCCTGGTGTGCCATTTGCTAAGACCCTTGGTAAAGTGCAGTATTAGGGTGGGAGTTACACGATTTTCCAGGTGTTGTGTGTCTCAGTTTCCCTTGGCTAGGAAAAGGGATTCCCTTCCCCCTTGCACTTCCCAGGTGAGGCGATGCCTCACCCTGCTTCAGCTCTCTCTAGTTGGGCTGCACCAGCTGACCAGCACTGATTTCCTGGCACTCCCCAGTGAGATGAACCTGGTACCTCAGTTGAAAATGCAGAAATCACCCATCTTCTGTGTCACTCATGCTGGGAGCTGGAGGCCGGAGCTGTTCCTATTTGGCCATCTTGAGCATGCCCTGTTTTTGTTTTTTTTTAAATCAGAGCCTGTATCACATCTTGTAGAAAAGCATTTCAACCTAACATGATATTATTTCCTTGGTGACACCATAACTGAGTCTTCAGTAAGCCATGTTTTTTTTAAAAATTTTTTTTATTTTTATTTTTTTTATTTTTTAGATGGGGTCTTGCTCTGTCACCCAGGCTGGAGTGCAGTGGCATGATCTGGGCTCACTGCAACCTCTGCCTCCTGGGTTCAAGCGATTCTCCTGTCTCAGCCTCCTGAGTAGCTGGGATTACAGGTGCCCACCACTATGCCCTACTAATTTTTGTATTTTTAGTAGAGACAGGGTTTCACCATGCTGTCCAGGCTGGTTTCAAACTCCTGATCTCAGGTGATCCACCTGCCTCAGCCTCCCAAAGTGCTGGGATTACAGGTGTGAGCCACCATGCCTGGTCTAGTAAGCAATTTTTACTGCTTTAGAAGGCTGAGTAATTCTGGGTGATGGTATACATAATGGTTACCATATTTATAATATGCTTTATTTTTCTCTACATTTTGTTCCTCAGTCAGTAGTTGAATGAACAAGACATTTAGTAAGTCTGCAGATGGCAGTACTGGCAGAAATCTGACAGATAGGAAGGATAACTAAAACTCAGAATACATCTCTACTCCATTGGGGCAATCTCTGCCTTGCTACAAGGGAGGATTTTCTATATATATATGTAAGAGAGGATTTTCTATACAGCTGCCCACCAGGTACTAGTTTATGGTACTATGTCATGGAGTCATTGCTGGCTTCTGCTGTTGGCCGATTGAGCACTCAGCAACAGAAGTAGTCAGATCAGCCTTGGTGAGGGAAAGTTCATCCCTTCCACCATGGCAACCTGTTCACGTGCCCATTGAGTAAATACTGGGGTAGCTGGGGAAAGAGTCTGACTGACATCTCCAGAACACTTTTACTTGTTTACCAGGTTTTGGAGAGTTTCATCTGTAGTGGTTGACTTTTGGTTAGCATTCACAACAGACACAACTAATTTTGCACTTTGAGCCGATTCCAAGAGGTTATCTGTCTGTTACATATTGCTGTATAACAAATCATCCCAAAATTAATGGCTTAAGATAACATTTATTTTGCTCATGAATCTGCTATTTAGGCTGGTCTCACAGAGACAGCACATCTCTGTTTTGCTTAGTGTCACTTGGGATGACTTGAAGGCCAGGGACTGGATTATTCTGAAGATTTGCTCACTCACATATCTGGAGGTTGATGCTGATATAGGCTTGGTCTTCAATTGGCGCTGTGGCTAGAACATCTACGTGTAGCTTTTCTATGTGGCTGCTTGGCTTTCTTGCAGCATGGTTACTAGGTTTCAAAGTGAGCATCCCAAGAGGATCAGAACAAAGTTGTATGGCTTTTCATGACTTAGTCTTTAAAGTCACATTGTTACAGCTTGAGGGTAGTTGTCCAGGTTCTTGGAGTTTTGAACAAAGAATTGGACAAAATACACAAGCAAGGCAGCCAAAGCAGAGATTTATTTTAAACTAAAGTACACTCCACAGGGTGGGGACAGGCTCCAGAAAGCAGCTTGGCACTGGTTACAGAATTTTCTGGGGTTTATATACCGTCTAGAGGTTTCCCATTGGTTCACTCTAGTGACACATGACCAGTCTGAAGGGTTAAAGAGTAGGCCTGCAACCAGTCTGATTGGTTGTGAGAGAGGACCAGTCAAAGGTATTTTCATTTTCCAACTGCCCTGTAGCAACTGCCACACAGTAAAAGGAAGGGTTGAAAAGGGAGTAGCCTCAGCGTGAGTCGGCCTTATGTTCCCTGCCTCCCGACCCTATTCTGCCTCAACATGACATGACTTCAGGCATGTCATATACCTGCCCAACCATATACCTGCCCACAATCAAAGAGGGGAACATAGACCTCATCTCTCACGAGAGGAGTGTCCATGTCACACTGTAAGGAGCACATGTCAGATGGGATATGCTGGTGTGACAATCTTTGAAAAATGCAATCTGCCCCACCGTTACATAGCTCTTCCCCAAGTGCCCTCATTATGAATTTTCCACTCTTGTGTCTTCTAAGACCTTGACCATCTAACCCAATTGGTATCCCCTGCCCATGAATGGATGCTAATCTATACTGTTGGGCATTTCCATTTACAAGCAAAGAGGATAAGCACGTGTACTGCTAAAAGTTCTGCTCACTGAGAGCATTTATCTCCCTCATTGTCCTTCATAGCCCATGTAAGTGGCACTGTAATGTGAGGCAGCCCACTTATAGAAGGTGTCAACATATTATGCAGAATAATCTGAAAACCTTTCATTAATTCTTTTAAATTTCCCAGGCAATTGTCAGGTGATTACATGTAAGGTGAGGAGGATATGGCAGTGCATCAGGAGTAGGAACCCTCAGAACGTAAGCCACATGTTTATGAAAAATGCTGGTGTCCTTAGAACCTGCTTGAGCCTACACTTCTTTTTCCTTGAGGGTGGAATGCAGCTGCACACAATGCTAGGGTTTTCTGTATTATATAACAACTCAGCTCATGATGGGAAGAGCAGGTTGCATAGTCATTTGAAATTCCATGGTTTGGCCAGGCAAGGCTCACGCCTGTAATCCCAGCACTTTGGGAGGCTGAGGCGGGCAGATCACCTGAGGTCAGGAATTTGAGACCAACCTGGCCAACATGGCAAAATCCCATCTCTGTTAAGTACAAAAAAATTAGCTGGATGTGGTGGTGCACACCTGTAATCCCAGCTACTTGGGAGACTGGGGCACGAGAATTGCTTGAACCCAAGAGATGGAGGTTGCAGCAAGCTGAGATTGTGCCACCACACTCCAGCCTGGGCAACAGAATGAATGAGACTTCGTCTCAAAACAAAACGGAAAACAAGAAACAAACAAACCAAAAAACAAAAACAAAAACAACAACAACAACAAAAAAAACCAAAGAAATCCAATGGTTAGATAGCATAGTAGGCTGGATAATGGCTCCCAAGTATATCCATATCTGAATTTCTAGGATCTGTGGATGTCACTTTATATGGCAAAAAGGACATTGCATATATGACAAATTTAAGGATCTTGAGATGTGGCTGTTACCCTGTGTTATTTGGGTGGACCCAGTGTAACTATAGTATTCCTTATAGGAAGGTTACAAGAAGAGTTGAAGTCAGAGGAAGAGGTGATGTGATGATGGCAGCAGCAATTAGATGGATGCATTTGAAGAAAGGGGAAGGGGATAGAAGGTAAGGGCCACAGCCACTAGAAGCTGAAAAAGGCAAGGGAATGGATTCTCTCCTCAGAGCTTCCAGAAGGAACCAGTCCACCTGCTGTCACCTGATTTTAGCTCAGTGAAACTGATTTCAGACTTCTGATTTCCAGGATAGTAAGGGAGTAACTTTGTATTGTTTTAAGCCACTGTATTAGTTTCCAGTGGCTGTTATAACAAATCACCACAAATGTAGTGCCTTAAGATAACAGAAATTTATCCCTTATTGTTCCGGAGCCTGGAAAGCTGAAATCAGTGTCACTGGACTAAAATCAAGGTGTACTCAGGGCTGCCCTCCCTCTGAGGGGATCGCAAGGGGAGAACCCACTCCTCACCTCTTCCAGCCTCTGGGGACTGCTACCATTCCTTAAGATTATGGCCACATAACTCCAACTTCTGCCCTCCTCCTTACTTTATCTTCCCTGTGTGTATTTCTCCTCTTCTGTCTATCAAATCTCCACCTGCCTCCCTCTTATGAGGACATGTGTGATTGAATTTAGGGCCCACCAAGATAATCCAAGATAATCTTCCCATCTCAAGATCTTGAACTTAATCACATCTGTATAGACCTTTTTCCTTATAGGGTAACATTTACAGCTTCCAGGATTAGGACTTAATATCTTTGGGCGGCCATTATTTAGTCTACTACAGCCACTAAGTGCGTGGTAATTTGTTACAGCAGCAATTAATTCAGGTAGGTATTAAGTCTCTACTAGGGCACAGTAGCAAGCCCAAAACTATGGCTCAGAAAAGAAAAATACTTTTTTTTTCTTTTTCTTTTTAAGGAGAGCAGGGCTTTCCTGTGAAATTCTAGGAGCCTGAGCAGTGAATCTTTGAATGTAGTTTTTCAGATTGGCCACAGACATTTCAAACTTTATTGGACATGCGAAGTCATAAGGGACACTTGTAAGCTGAGTTCAGCTGGAGAGCTTCTTTTCCTCTTGGCTCCATTCGAAGCAGGTTGCCTTAAGGATCACTTAGTAAATGGACAGGAACTGCACACTTAAATGTGGTATACGTTGTCTCTAAATCCCAAGAGGTGCATTAAGCACTGTGCCTCTTGGTGGAAAGGGATGCAAAGTGCAGCAGCTGTTCAAGGAGATATTCTGACATGTTCCAGTCTACTAGACTCTCAGAAACCTCACTGAAATAGCAGGTCCCTGAATTTATCTGCTCATGTGCACCTTATAAAGGCATTCCAGTCCTATTAACCATTTGCTATATATTCCTTCAAGCTCGTTTATTTTCATTTACATATACACAGATATTCTGCATTTACTTACTTCTCACCCAGCTGCTCTTCATTTTTTTTTCATTGTAATATATACAGTGATGGGTTAATCAATTCTGACGTACACATTCTCAACACCCACCCACAGAATCCCCTGAGAATTTAATGAAAGAGAAATATTCTGGAATGAGAATACACAATATGCTGATAACAGGCATCCCTTTTCAAGCTCAGTTAAACCAGATGCAAAAAGAATTTGTTATTAAATGTGATGGGTGTGGCTTGCCTTTTTTGTGTTGATGGGGACATTGCAGGTGGGTCTGACTATTTGATTCCTCTATTTTGGAGCCAGATGTGTTCACAAATCCAAGTGGCACACATTTGCTATGTGCATGTTTGCATGAATAAATTCCTCCCTCATTAAAATTCAAGGATTGGAATACTCAAAGCAGTATCCTCTTTCTTCATTTTAGAGGCATGACTAGGTGATGTTGAGTATTAACTCTTCAAAGTATAATTTCTAGGAGAACTATATATTTTCTCAGCTATTCTGGTTTTATTATTTGCCTCCAAGCCTTGTTATTTACAAACCCATCCACATAGATGAATTTTGATCCCTCTGAAAGCTTAGTTCTTTGAAAACAATGGAAAAATAAAAGAACGTTCAATAAAATTTCTACCTTTTGTAGGAAAAATACCCAGTTTAGATAAAATTGATGTACATGTCTGCACAAATCTTAAGGCTCAATGGAATCCCTTAGAAGCAGGGAACTTAAAGAATACAAGGGAAAATATTTCATTTTATAGATAGTACAACTGAAGTTCATAAGGACTCTGGAGAGCTGAGACTAGAATTCCAAGATAGTTTTCTTTGCCTCTCCAGGGAATCAGAGAATTAATCAGAGAATTAAAACAAAATCCTTGATAGTAATCATGTTCATTTCATTAATATTATAGATAAAATCTAACAAAAATAAAATGGAAAATGTCACTAACAAAATCAAGGATTTGTCCTTAATTCACATAATGATCAAGAGAAATAAAATTTTTCTGACACCAAAAGTTAGGGGGACACAATTGGCTCTGCTCAATTACAAATGTAATTAAAATGGCAAATGTTAGGAATAGTGGTCCTCAAGGAAGCAAATTTTCCTTTATTTGTGATCATTGCTATTCAACATAGTGGACAACTTCTAGCATTTTCCAGAACATTCCTAATGTTGCTCATGGCAGTGGGGGGAAGTATTTTATTATAAGTATGAAAAATTTAACACCCTAAGTAAATAAGCAGGCCTTTTGTTATAGCTAGGTAGTCCTTATCATGCATCATGTTTATAAATATCTAAACTGGATTGGATACAATTTTCAAGCTGTCTGTTTAAAGGAAATCAAGCAATATAGTAAGTTTGGCAGACATTGCAGTGTCTACCCTGTATCAATGTCCTCCTTCTTTCTCACCAGCAGATCCCTGATTATGCTTGGAAGGGTGCTATGGGCTGAGTTGTGTCCCTGCACTATTCTTATGTTGAAGTACCCACCCCCAGTACCTCAGATTGTGACTGTATTTGGAGGCAGGGTGATTTGGTTTGGCTGTGTCCCTACCCAAATCTCATCTTGAATTGTAACTCCCACAATTCCCATGTGTTGTGGGAGTGATCCAGTGGGAGGAAACCGAATCATGGGGGGCAGGTCTTTCCTGTGCTGTTCTTGTGATAGTGAATAAGTCTCCTGAGATTTGATGGTTTTATAAAAAGAGTTTCCCTGCACAAGCTCTCTTCTCTTGTCTATCGCCAAGTGAGATGTGCCTTTCACCTTCCTCCATGATTCTGAGGCCTCCCCAGCCACATGGAACTGTGAGTCCATTAAACCTCTTTCTTTTCTATATTGTCCAGTCTCGGGTATATCTTTATCAGCAGCATGCAAACAGACTAATACACAGGGTCTTTAAAGTGGTAATTTTGGGTAAATGAGGTCACTCGTGTGGGCTGTCATCCAATATCACTGGTGTCCTTGTAAGAAAAGGTGATTAAGACACTGATACACACAGAGGAAAGGCCATGTGAAGACACAGAGAGAAAATTGGCCATCTACAAGTCAAGGAGAGAGGCCTGAGAAGAAACCAATCCCACCTGCACTTTGATCTCAGACTTCTAGCCTCCAGAATTGTGAGAAAACAAATGTCTGTTGCTTAAGCCGCCCAGCCTGTGGTACTTTGTTATGGCAGCTCTAGCAAACTAATGCAAGGGATAAACAAAAAACTTTTTTATTTTCCAGTTTCCTTGTTATGGGGGGTGGCCGTGTCTCAACATTCTGGTCAAGGAGATATGAAAGTGGAAGCTCCTCTGTGGACCATTTAATAACATGCTCTAAATGACGTCAGGTTTAGCTACCAGGTGTGTTTTTTGCCCTTTGCCCTTTCCTTTCTTCTGGCCTGGAAGATGACTATGATGCTGGCAGTAAGGCAGCCCACCTGAGACCACAGAGCAACAGCAGCCAAGGATAGCCAAGTAGAAAAACAAAAGGTCTGGGACCTGATGACCTCATAGAGCCACTGTGCTAACCTGGAACCATCTAACTCCAGAAATCTTTCACGTAAAAAAACAAAATGCTTCATTTGTTCAGCCACTGTTATTTTTTTAATCTTTTTTTCCTCTTCAGGTTTCTATTACTGAATAGAATGCAATTCCTAAAGAAACCCTAGATAGATATTTAGCAGTGTTTTTTAACCTCCTGAAAGAGAACTGTGCTATATTGGGTATAGATGAAAAATCTAATCGGAAGCCACATGGAACAGAAAATTTCTTTACTTAGAACCATCTGCTTGGCTAGACAGTTACCACTTTCTCATTTGTGAACAAATTTCAAATTAAATAGTTAAATTAGACATAGACTTTAAAAAATGTGGGCAATGATATCTACATATCTATGAATACACTGATTCAATATTATTCAACAAAATTTCATAATTTGGTAGCCAGCACATTTAAATGAGAAGAAGTCCTTTGCTGTAAATCATGGGAGTGGATTTCAGAGCAGAATCATGGGATTTCTTTCCTTGTAAATTATCATATGTAGTCTAGCCTGTTGCCTGACCTTTATAACCCATTAATTAGCCTGTGTGGTTTGTGGAACAACTATAGGTCCGCAAACTGTTTGTTACCAGTTAGCAAAAAGATAGGAGATAAGGAATTTGTGCCTGAGTGTAATTCAACTATATCACTAAGCATGCTGTTTAGTTCAGCTTACTTTTTTTTTTGGCAAGACTTCTCAATGAAGGAAGCAGTGTGTTGGTTTACATTCTGGTGCAATCTTATTTCATTGCAGATTGGCACTTTGAATGGCAATGAAATAGACAACTTGATTAGGTATAATCAGCTAGTCATTGTGGGAGATCTGACTGCCGATGTCTGCCCTCTGCAACTCACCAGCCTGTGAGTCCAATTAAAATCATATTTATATTAGATCCAGACTGTGAAGACTTTGAGTCTCAACTATCTGCACAAGAACTTGGCCATGCTTCTGACAGTCCCTAGAAAATTGTCTCATATTTGTTCAGGAGAAATTCATTCAAATTCTCTCACTCTGATCTGTTAGCTAAGTCATCCTAGCACAGCCTTCCTGCTGAAGTTTGGTGATGAAAGTGAAGTACTTTATTATTTAGGATCCATTTGGCTGCAAGTAACAGAACACCCACCCAACAGTATCTTTAGCAATGAATACTCTTAATTCTCTTATGTAACAGAATGTCTGGAGAAAGCAGTTGTAAGTTTGAAACTGGCTCAGCAATTTTCTGTAGCTCAGGCTCTTTATAGCCTAAGGATATCCAATACTGTTAATTCATTGGCTTTGGTCTGGTGGGTGGCCACAAATTCGTTGACACTCTTCCCATTGAGAAACATGGTTTTTCCCCTCTCCTCTTGAATCTGGGCTGCTTCTGTAACTTGTTTTGACAAACAGTGTGCTGGAGGTGACACTGTAACTGCAGAGGCTGGGCCTTAAGAGATCTGCAGCTTCTGATATTACACACTTGGAATGCTTTCTCCTGAGCCTCACCGCCATGCTGTGAGGAAACCTGAGCCACTATACATGTAGGACCACATAGAGAACTGAAGCCCCTGACCAACATCTGAGCTCCCAGCCAGCAGCCTCTATCAACTGCCAGCCATCTGAGTGATGTTATTTTGTATCTCCCAGCTATCCCAACACTGTGGTTGACACCACACAGAGCAGAAAAACCACCCAGTCTATCCACAGAATCATGAGAAATAATAAATTATTATTGTTTTAAGCCATTATGTGGTTTGTTATGCAGCAATAGATAACAAAAAACACTTGGGAATAGACAATTGCCTATTCTTCCAATGTAAGTGGTAACTTATAGCAGTCAAAGAATAATTCTGATCTAATTAATTTTGCTGAATTATGCCTTCAAAAAAGTAGATGGGACAGGAATTGAAAAATATGTAAGCATTGTATGTCAGAGTTTTCTATTTCTGAGATGGGAAATGTGTGTGTGTGTGTGTACACATTTGATCTAAATATAGTTCTCCATAATTGTCTTGGGTTTTGTGGTTCCCAAACTTTTTCCCTTGACCCATCACATGAAGCTGGCTGGAATAGTCCTGAAGCCCCTCTATGTAACTGTGAGGCAACTAAATGTTTTAGTGGAAAAGCATAGTTCCTAGGCCAGAACCTGGAGCCTAAGACTTTGAATTTTCAGCCTCATTTCACCACACAACTTTGCTTCTCAAAGAGATTTCTGTTTTCTGATGATGGTTTTTATTGTGGTTGTTGCAGTAGGCTTCTCAGGAGTAACTCTGGCTACATGTGTCCAACCATCTCTTTTCCTCTGTCCAGTATCTATATGCAGTCCTGACCTTCATCTAGCTGCTTCCAAAATAACGCATTCTGAAGTCAAATAAATCTAATTCATAAATTTTGCAAGATCTGTATTCAATCACATTATTATTCATACCAGTAAAAGAAAATGAGGGCTATAACCCGAACTTTTTCTAACTGGAATACTGCTTCTATTAATCTGGAGATTTTAGCACCTTTTGATTTTCTCCATGCACGTATTCTGAATAGAATCTTCCAGATGTAGTATTACTATTGTTTTACTTGTTCACACCAATTCTTATGCATCTAATCCTTTTAATAGAGAGAGAAACAAAAAATGGGTTGACTATCATATGAATGAGACTCAGTTTTCTACCTTTCCATTTCCTTTTTGAGAAAATTTGACAACATGCATAGAGACATACAATTCTTGTGTTTTGATGAAAGGCAGTTTCTGGCTTCTACTGGCTGATTTTAATCCTATTACAAAAATTGGAAATTTGGATTTCATGTGTTAGCAAAACTGATTATTCCTGAAAGCATTTGAAAAACTAGTTAGGGTGGGGTGGGGGTGGTGGAATCAAACAAATGGGTTGGAGTATATGGATCCTGAAACAGGGCTTGAGAAATCCTCTTTCTTCACACAAGACCAAATGTGTATTTACTGAAAACAACACATGGAGAGGATGGGGAGCTAGAACTTGCTTTGTTAAGCTAAAGCTTGGGAAATATTGTAATTGAAGATCCACCTGGTGTGTTCAAAGCAGATTATAAAAGCCTGCTGAGTAGCAACTGATTTCTCTTCTCTGGAGATTGGCCTGTACGTAGGAACATGGCTGTGTTGGCTCAATGGCACCCAAATTAAACCACAATTTTAGTGTCACCCATGAAATTTCTCTCTCACTCATTCTCTCTCCCTCCTTACTTTCCTATCATCCCCCACCCCTAATACACATGAAAAATTTTAGTGGATATTTTGATATGTTAAAGAATGGCCCCAAATATGTTCCTATTCTAATTCCCAAAACATTTACATGGCAAAAAGTACTTTGCAGATGTAAATAAGTTAAAGATCTTGACATGGGAGGATTATCCTGGATTATCTGGGTGGGTCCTAAATATAACTGGAAATGTCCTTGTAAGAGAGAGTCAGAGGGAGATTTGATACAGACAAAAGGAGAGAAAGCAATGTTGCCACAGAGGCAGAGACTGGGGGGATGCAGCTACAAGCCAAGGAATGCTGGTAGCCACCAAAAACTGGAAGAATTGAGGAATGGATTCTTCCCAGGAGTCACCAGAGGATGTGCTGCCCCACTGATACCTTGATTTTGGCCCAGTGAAACTAATGTTGGACTTCTGGCCTCCCAAACTGTGAGAGAATACATTTCTGTTGTGTTAAGCCCCCAAGTTTGTGCTAATTTATTACTGCAAGAATAGGAAATGAATACAGATATACTGTGACAATAGGAAATGAATACAGATATATGGTAGAATGATATCTTAGGTATCAGAATTTAAAGCAAGATTACATATAGATACCTTGACTCCTGAAAATCACTTAAGAATGTCCCACATTGGAGAACAATATGGCACTGTCTTCCCCAGCACTGGAATAGAGTGTTGCTTCTTCAGCTGAGATGCCAGATGAAGTAGTTGGCTTGTGTTTAGAGGCCATGTTGTAGAAAAAAAATTCTTATCTTTAAACATGAGATTCCCCCACAGAAGTAGCTGAGAACAGTCCTACTGGGGGAACTGCAGATTTGTATCTCCTATTTCACATTCACTCAAGGCATATGCTCATTGAGTTGGAAGGATGGGCAGCATTGTTCACATGAGTTGGATTGTCCTTTTATGCTATCTCCCAAGTCAGTAAGGATATATTTGCTTAAGGTAAATAATAGCTCCTAACTGGTATATAGACTCACCATGTGCTAGACCCTTTTCTAATTTCTTATGTTAACTCATTTAATGCCCTGTAGGCTGAGGTGCAGAGTGGTGAAGTAGGTTGGCTAAGATCACAGAATGGTAGAGCTGGGATTTGAATCCAGGCTTGCTGACACCAGAATCTTTGCTCTTAACCGCTACACTCTACTCTCTTAGTAAGTTAGCTAAAGAGATGATATTATTTTGCCATGTACAAAGATGTTAGCAGTGTTCTTCTTCGGATGTTCGGATTACTAGTGATTATTTTTTGTTTTAAAACATGTTTGTATTTTCTATTATTTTACTTTATTCAGTTGATACAGTCTATTCCATTACTATTTCTTCAACACAGAGCATACATTGCTTTTATAATCCAAAAACAAAACCCAACAAAGTTAATATACTTTCATTTTGGAAAAAAATAGGATTCAAAATTGAAGCCGGGCTCGGTGGCTTATACCTGTAATCCCAGGACTTTGGGAGGCCGAGGAGGGCTGATCATCTGAGGTCAGGAGTTCGAGACCAGCCTGGTCAACATGGCAAAACCCCATCTCTACTGAAAATACCAAAAAACAAAACCAAAAACAAAAAAAAATACCAAAAACAAAATCATAGCCGGGCGTGGTGGCGCACACCTGTAGTCCCAGCTACTCGGGAGGCTGAGGCAGGAGAATCACTTGAACTTGTGAGGTGGAGTGAGCCAAGATAGTGCCACTGCACTCCAGGCTGGGACACAGAGCAAGACTCTGTTTGAAAAAAAAAATGTATCTTTGTTAGGTACATCTATCCGTCTGTCTGTCTATCTATCTATCTATCTATCTATCTATCTATCTATCTATCTATCTACATATAGGTATGATAGCTAAAACTAAAAGAGACTATCTAAAAGAGATTAACTTATTGTATTATTCCATTTGGTAATATTGCAGAGTAGGAGGAGTTTCTAGAACATGGACAGATTATTGCAAGACACAAATCAATACAGAGATGTAATTGTTGTTTTCTACACTTGTCCCATCTGGCGTTGGTATCAAAATATAGCAGCCATTTTTGGCTCTAGCTTTTGATACCAGTGTGGGAACTCTGGAATTTCTTGATAACAGTCTTTGTCATTTAGCATCGTAAGTTATCAGATGTATAAACAAAACTCACTTATGTAAATAAAAAAGACCAATCCCTTTATATATTGAAAAAGTTTGATATGGTGTTAAGTGAAAAAATTGGGACACAAGTGGTTAAAAACAACACAATCTCTATTATAATGAAGAAAAAAATTGTATATTCCATGGTTTTGTTTCCATGAAGGGGTGATGGATACAAGTTATTTTCTTCTTCATGCTTTTAGGAGTACTACTACTAGTACAAACTTCTAAAAATATAAATACTCTGTATTTTCTGAAATTTCTACAGTGAGAATGCATTTTTCTTTTAAATATTTTTGTAGAGACAGGGTCTTGTGATGTTGCCCAGGCTGGCCTTGAACTCCTAGCCTCAGGTGATCCTCCTGCCTTGACCTCCCAAAGTGTTGGGGTTACAGACATGAGCCACCACACCCAGCCTTTATTCTTTATATAAAGAATAAAAGGTAAAATAGCCTTCCAATGCAAGATTATAAATATTAGAAAATCCCAACTTTTAAAGCCTTTTTTTCCCATAAGGCTTCCTTGGGTGGCTGCCTAATTAAGATGTGGCTCCCAATTTCAAAATCTGTGAATCTCTTAAGGATATGCTTCCCCAAGAGGAAGTCTCCTCGTTTCATATGGGCTTTTCCATCTGCTTTCCATTCAGCTTGAAATGAAGTTCTTTGAAAATCTTTCTCTTCTTTGCTTTCAACTTGAAGACATTCTGCTATTTTCTAAACATTTAGTTTCATAATTTAGTCTGATGCTATTAAATTAATTCATACTTTATTCCCAGATTATTTTTCAAGCAACCTCTGTGGATATCAAGGATAATCCATTCTGTGCTCCCTTTACTTAGTGCTACCCACTTCTTTAAATTGCCTATTTTAATTTATCTTTAATATAATGCATTTGAAATAATTTCTTTTCCCTTTCTAACCACAGAACATTTTCTCGGCTTCAGTAAAATCGCCGCAATTTTATACAATCTTCGATAACTCTCTTACTAGAAAAGCCATATAGTTAAGCTTCAGCCACAGCTTAAAGCTGCCATAAAGCTTTGTCTCTACCAGTTAAATAACCAGACTGTAGCACACTTGATGGGATTCTTCAGGCCTTCTAGATGACTGACTGGTGTGGCTGCATAGTTGGCAGCCACTCAGTGACTCATAGAGATGGAAAAAAAGGAATGAATTGGCATTGGTAGCCAGTTTGGTCACAAGGCACACAGGGGAGATCCAAGAAAGATTCTGTAGTTTTAAAATCACCTGCATTATTACTGTACACCCCACTTGTCTCACCGATTGTTTGAAAAATAGAAACTCCTTTTTCTGGCTTTTTTGTCCAGACAACCTGGCAGTCTACACTGGTATCATCCCTCTTTTCACAACCTCTTTTTGTAGGAGTTGGTCTCCTCTTTGCTGTAATAAAAATCTGGCTCTGTCCTAAAGATGCCAATGCCCTTGCAGCCATTCTGGGTTTATTTTCCCACTCCCCATATATGTCAACTTTGTGAAGAAGAGTGGTGTAGTTACTACACTGTTGCTGCTCTGCCCGGGTTCCCTTTACCCTCCAGTGCACCCATCCCAGCCCCTTGCTGCTCTAAGTGTTGGCCACTGGCTACTCACAACTGCCCCTTTAAGAATTTTTGCCCTGCATCAGTTGTTCTCAAAGTGTGGTCCTGGGACCAGCAGCAGAGCATCACCTGGGAATTTGTTATAAATGCAGATTCTCAGGCCCTACCTACTGACTCAGAAACTTGGGACTGAGGTCCAGCCGTCTGTGTGCCTGATGCACAGTAGTGTTAGACAACAATTGCCCTCGGGTGAATGGAAACCTAAACCAGAAAAACCTGGGCTGATAAATTTTCCTGTCAGGAAACTACCTGCAGCCAGTGGTTGGTCAATTCAGGGGTTACAAAGGGCTGCTCTCTCCATCCCTTGAAAAGGGATGACTTTCTGATGCCATTAAGGCTTTGGAACTCCTGGTGGGATCAGGCTGGGGCTAGAATGGAGCTAAACTCATATCTTGTCCAGACTCCTCCCCTGCCCTATGCTGCACCCCCATTCCCTTAAGGGGTGTTACGGGTTGAAGTCCTAATCCCCAGTGCCCCAGAATGTGACCTCATTTGAAAATAGGGTCCTTGCCAATAGAATTAATTAAAATGAGGTCATACTGGAGAAAGGTGGGTTCCTAATACAATATAACTGGTGTCCATATAAGGTAAAGACACAGGGGCACAGAGAGAGTGCCACGTGAAAATGGAGGCAGAGATTGGAGTGAGGTAGCTACAAGTCGTGGAACACCAAGGATTGTTGGCCATCACTGGAAGCTAGGAAAGGGGCACAGAACAGATTCTCCCTCAGAGCCCCCAGAAGGAACCTGTCCTGTAGACGTCTTCATTTTAGACTTCTAGCTTCTAGAACTGTGGGACAATGAAGTTCTCTTGTTTCAAGCCACCCAGTTTATGGTACTTTGTTATGGCAGCTCTGGTAAATGAATAGAAGGGATTTCACTGGTCTCACTCCCTCGCTGACCCTTTTGTCCAGGAATCCCTGATTCAGGCTCTACTTCTAGGGAACCTGACCTAGGACAATGGACGTTTTTCTCGTTCCTCACTCTGGGACTTCTACTCTCTTGTACCATTCTGTTTCTTTGAGTGTGGAGCTATTCAGTTACACTGTAGTCTCTCTGGATCTGTGACTATTGTAACAGTTTTATTAAACTATAATAGCTGAACCCAGTGGGCAGCACTGGGGAAATTTCTACCAACTGCTTTTAAACACACCCAGTTATATTTCCCTGACTCTGTCCTGATGCCATCTTGGACTTCCATAACTTTGCTAGTCACATGTGATTAACAGCAAAGTCTCATTTTGGGGTCCTGAAAAGTCCCGTCAGTATAGGTACATCTTGTTTTATTGTGCTTCATTTTATTGTGCCTCTCAGGGATTGTGTTTTTTACAAATTGAAGGTTTGAGGCAAACCTGCATCAAGCAAGCACATCTACAAGTGCTATCTTTCCAATAGCTTGTGTTCACTTTGTGTCTTTGTGTTACATTTTGGTACTTCTCGCCCTATTTCATACTTTTTCATTATTATTATATCTGTTATGATGGTCTGTGATCAGTGATCTTTGATGTTACCACTGTAATCGTTTTGAGGTGCCATGAACGGTACCATGAACCATACCTGTATAAGACGGTATGGTGAACTTAATCGGTAAATGTGTGTGTTTTGACTACTCCACTAACCAATCGTTTCCCCATCTCTCTTCCTCTCCTCCAGCTTCCCTGTTCCCTGAGACACGACAATATTGGAATTAGTTCAATTAATAACCTTATAATGGCCTCTAAGTGTTCAAGTGGAAGGAAGTGCCACATGTCTCTCACTTTAAATCAAAAGCTGGAAATGATTAAACTTAGTGATGAAGGCATATTGAAAGCTGAGGTCGGCAAAAAGCTAGGCCTCTTATGTCAAAGTAACTACTTTGTGAATGCAAAGGGAAAGTTCTTGTGGGAAATAAAAAGTGCTGCTCCAGTGGACAAAGGAATGATGAGAAAATGAAGCAGCTTTTTTGTTGATATGGAGAAAGTTTGAGTGTTCTGGAAAGAAGATTTCTTCCATCACTCTCTTTGCTGCCTTGGGCTCATTCAAGGCAGGGGAGGAAGGGAAACCAGCTACAACCTTCCCTTCAACTAAAGCCTAATCCAGAGCAAGGCCCTAACTCTCTTCAATTCTATGATGGCTGAGAAAGGTGAGAAAGCTGCAGAAGAAAACTTTGAAGCTAGCAGAATTTGGCTCATGAGGTTCAAGGAAAGAAGCCATCTTCATAACCTAAAAGTGCAGGGTGAAGCAGCAAATGCTGATCTAAAAGCTATAGCAAGTTATCCAGAAGATCTAGCTAAGATTGTTGATGAAGGTGATTACACTTAATAACAGATTTTTAACAGCTTCTATTGGAAGAAGATGCCATCTAGGACATACATAGCTAGAGAGGAGAAGTCAGTGCCTGGCTTCAAATCTTCAAAGGACAGGCTGACTCTTCTGTTAGAGGTTAATGCAGCTGTTGACTTTAAGTTGCAGCTAATACTCATTTACCATTCTGAAAATCCTAGGACTCCTAAGAATTGTGCTTAATCTACACTGCCTGTGCTCTATAAATGGAACAACAAAGCCTGGATGACAGCACGCCTGTTTACAGCATGATTTACTAAATATTTTAAGCCCACTGTTGAGACTTACTGCTCAGACAAAAAGATTCCTTTTAAAATATTGCTGCTCATTAACAATGCACCTAGTCACCCAAAAGCTGTGATGGAAATGTACAGGGAGATTTATTCTGTTTTCATGACTGCTAACATATCCATTCTGCAGCCCATGGATCAAGCAGTAATTTCAACTTTCAAGTTTTATTTTTAAGAAATACATCTTGTAAGGCTATAGTTGCCAGTAATAATGGTTCCTCTGATGGATCTGAGCAAAGTAAATTGAAAATCTTATGGAAAGAATTCACCATTCTAGATGCCATTAAAATTTTGCTTCATGGGATGAGATCAAAATATCAACATTAACAGGAGTTTGGAAGAAGTTGATTCCAATTCTCATGGATGACTTTGAGGGGTCAAGACTTTAGTGGAGGAAGTAACTACAGATGTGGTGAAAATAGCAGGAGAACTAGAATTAGAATAGTGCCTATGTGACTGACTTGTTGCAATCTCATGATAAAACTTGAACAGATGAGGAGTTGCTTCCTGTGGATGAGCAAAGACAGTTGTTTCTTGAGATGGAATCTACTCCTGGTGAACGTGCTGTGAACACTGTTGAAATGACAGTGAAAGATTTGGGATATTATGTAAACCAAGGTGATAAAGCAGTGGCAGGATTTGGGAAGACTAATTCCAATTTTGAAAGAGGTTATACTCTGGGGAAAATACTATCAAACAGCATTACATGCTATAGAGAAATCTTCTGTGAAAGAGTTGATCAATGTGGCAGATTTCATTGTTGTTGTGTTTTAAGAAGTCGCCACAGCCACTCCCACCTTCAGCAACCATGACTCTGATCATTCAGCCATCATCAACATCAAGGCAAGACCCTCCACCAGCAAAAACATTATCACTTGCTGCAGGCTCAGATTGTAGCAATTTTTTAGCAATAGAAAATTTTAAAGTTAAGGTATGTACCCTTTTAAACATAATGCTATTGCACATATAGTAGGCTAAAGTATAGTATAAACGTAACTTTTATATGCACTGGAAAACCAAAAAATTCATGTGACTTGCTTTATTGTGGTGGTCTGGAACTGAACCTACAGTATCACTGAGGTATGCCTACATTTGCATCTCTCATTCAGTTCAGAGCTGCCCCCCTCTCCCTTCATGGGATGGCACTGAAATTCTGCAGGATGGCACTACAGAAGTGAGGTAAAGTCTTTTCTTGTCCTCTACCTATTTCTTCTGTCACTCTCTTCGCTGCCTTGGGCTCATTCAAGGCAGGGGAGGAAGGGATTTGAGATTTTACCAACCTCAGCACTTTTTGCATTTTGGACTTTATTGTGGGGGATTGTCTTATGCATTATCGGATGTTTAGCAGCCTGGGTTTTACTCCTAGATGCTAGTAGCAGGCCCTACCTTCACCTTATTTCTCACTGTAACAACCAAAAGTGTTGTTGCAAATGTCCCTGGGGGTGAGCACTTTCTTACTTGACTGGAGCACTTTCTTACTTACATGGCCGTCAGTGTCCTCTATGAAGGCAGATGTCTTTTAAAAAATGATTTATACATAATAATTGTACATATTTATGGAGAACATGATGTTTCAATACATGTATAAACCGTGCAATGACCAAATCAGGGTCATTAACATATCACCTTAACCATTTCAATACATGCATAAATTGTACAATGACAAATCAGGGTCATTAACATATCACCTTAACCATTTATCATTTCTTTGTGGTGAAAATATTTAAAAATGTCTCTTTTAGCTATTTTGTAATATACAGTACGTTATTGTGAACTCCAGTCACTCTCCTAGTAGAATCCAGAACTTATTCTTCCTATCTAACTGTAGCTTTGAACTCACTGACCACTGACTCACCATTCTCCCCTCCCCCTACCCTTCCTATCTTCTGGTATTTGCCATTCTATTCTATACTTCTTTGAGAACCACTTTTTATAGATCCCACATATGAGTGAGATCATGCAGTACTTGTCTTCCTGTGCAAGTCATATGTCTTATTGCTGGTTGTTTCTTTTGTGGAGAGCTTCTGTATGTTCTTCAGAGATGCTCCCACCACTCAGCAGACCTCCTACCTCACATTGTTCACCAGGGAAGGCCCTCTCCAGCTGATCTCTTACACCACTCCTCTGAGGGACACCTTCAACCCTGTTTTGCTGGGAGCGCCTTTCCCCAGCAGGCAGTTCTCCCAGGAGTCTTTTTGAGAAATCTCATTCCTTGCTACTTGGGCAGGGACAACTTGGCTCAGAATAAATACATACCCTCCTGGCTTCAGAATAAATACATACCCTGCAGCCTTCTCTTCTTCCCATGCCATTGCAGATAACAGTTTCAGGCCACCAGTCACCCTCACATTTCTCCAAGTAAGTATGAGGCATTAGCCTTTGTCATTTTCCAACCCTAAGGGACAGGCATGAATATTTCCCAAGAATTTTCACCAAATTTTGCTTAGGCGCCATTTTCATTTTCCATTGCTGAGTAACAAATTACCACAAGCCTAGCAGCTTAAAACAACACAAATGTATTATCTCACAGTTTTTATGGGTCAGGAGTCCTGGTAGGAGTTAGCTGAGTCCTCTGCAAAGGGTCTCACCATATTGAAATCAAGCTGTTAGCGGGAACTGTGATTTGCACCTAAGACTTTGGGTCCTTTTTCAAGCTTATTGCTTGTTGGTAGAATTCATTTCCTTGCAGCTATAGGACTAAGGTCCTTGTTTTCTTGCTAGCTGTCAATTGGGAACTGCTGTCAGCTTCTAGAGGTCACTCATTATTTCTTGTCCCATGGACCCCATAGACAGCTTACAGCATGACTTTCTGCTTTCTTGTAGAACAGCGAGAGAGCATCTGAGACCACTAGACGTCCTTATAAGAGCTTACCTCACTAGGTCAGGCCCAACTCATGATAAGCTTCCCTTTGATGAACTTGACTAGGACTTTAATTATATCTGCAAATATCTCTTTCATCATTTAATGTAATATAATCATGGGAGTGATGGACCTCATAGCTATAGGTCTCACCTGCACTCAAGGGAAGGAGATTATACAAGGGCGTGGGATCCTTGGAGTGGGGCATCATCTTAGAATTCTGCCGATCACAGGCCTCAGGAGACTACTGGGCCAAGAGAGCCCTCTCATTTGGGTTGAGGGTAGTGACCATCAACCTCCTCTGGAAAGGTGAGGGGAAGTGCCATTATGCTTTTTTTCCAGAATGACAATTTTCTTTAAAGCATTTTTCTCTGAAAAAATATTTCATCTTTTCTTTTATAGCCTAGAGATGGGCAATAGACTAAAGGGTGCAGGACTGATTTTTGCCCACCTCTTGGTAAGTCCTGGATATAACTGACACTACCTCTCTTTTGAATTTGCAAACATTTATACCCATTATCCATAGATTGGGGTCTCAGCTGAAACTATGAGACAGCAGGAAATACCATTTAACATTCTGTTAAATTATTATTTCCTGACCTCCTGGTCACAGCACTTATCAAAATCTACAACATGTGGTTCAAAGTTGCCCTCTCCTCTCCAGTTAGGTGCTAGTAGAGAAAGTCACACAGATGAATAGATAATTTCTATCATGACCTCACAGCCACCAGCCGCAGATGGGCCCTCAGCACTGCCTGCACAGTCTTCCCGATTCTCTGGACTGCTCGCTCTTTCACTTCCCACAATGACTGTTTCAGGTCTCCACTCCTCCCACACTTCCAACTTCCCCTTCCTTACACTGTATGCCTTGAGTACCTAATGCATGCTGAGGTATACAACACTGTGCTAAGGATTCAAAGACTTGTGACAGCAGTTCCCTCCCTTAAGAATCTCACATTCTTTTGGGGGAAGACTGACATATTAGCAAATAATTATAACATAAGATGAAAAGGGCAATGGCAGAGATCTATGCATAGGACATTATCAGAACATAGAGGGAGGTCGCTAACCCAACAGCAGGAGTGAGGGAGAGAATTAGAGAAGACTTCCCAGAGGGATGTGATATATGAGCTGCTTTTTACAGGTGAATCGTATTGGGTTGGATCATGTATATTATCACTGTATGAGACAAATTCAGGTTAGTGTGAGTATATATACTCCTGTACACTCTAAATGCTGTGGTAGAGGTGGCATAATTCTTTCAGAAGCAATCAATGATCTCCAAGTTGTAGATGGCTCTATGGCTTTCACGTTAATGATTTCTGACTTTTTGCTCCATCCGGAAATCCAATGTCATGGTAGAGTATACGTGCATGAGACCTCTCTTATGAGACTTCAAACTTTCTCTCACTGCATGAATTCTGCCTGATTTCAGGTGCAAGCTGACAGCCAATCACCTGCTGCCTATGCACACATCTCTCATCTCCAGCCCTGGGATTCCTTGTTGATTCCTCCAGAGCACTCAACTCTGGGTTCATGCCCACTTAAGGGCAACTTGGAGGTGTGGAAGCGCCTCTACCCTAGGAGACTAACAGAGGCTAGGAGCCAGTGAATAAATTCTGCCCTTTTTTCCTCATAATGAGATGCAGCTGATATGACTTCTTGGGGACAAAATTCTGCTGATGGGGCAATCAATATCAGTGGGCAGTGGTGAGTTCCATCATGCTTCCTGGCATTGCCTCCCCTTACCTTCCTGTCCTGCTCTCCTTTCCTTTACTCCTGCCCCCCGGCGGCTCAATTCCTAGCAAAATAGCATCACATAACCTTCTGCCTTAGGCTCTGTTTTCTGAGGAATCCAAACTAAGACAATAAATATTTTTAATCAAGATATGGTTAAATGAGTGGGCTCTAAGGTCAGATAAATGAAGCTTTGGTTTTAGCAAGTTAGTTACTTAATCTCTTCATGCTTCAGTTTTATGGTCCGTAAACCTGTATTACAGACTTACAGACACATATGGGTCTGTATTAAGTGAGATTTATATAGTGCCACACATACTACACATTCAACTGTTAGTTGTTATTATTTGTGTCCATGTCAAGCTGAAGCAAACAGCCCTGACCATTAAGATAGTAATGGTGGTAGCTTAATTTAAGCAGCACTTTTTCCTTTTCTGAGGGTCTCATGTTATCACATTCAGTCTTTACTAACCCTACGAACTAGAGAGATGGACCTTGAACCTTGATTTAGTACCTGCTTCTAGAAACTTTGGTTTGCAGAGTGTGGACAGCTTAGTGAGAAGAAAGGCAGGGTTAAGTGTCTGGTAACTGGCTGCGCATGCAGCAGCTCCTTTGGGTGTTACTGTGGAAAGGGGATGGATCCAGCTGCCTTTGACTTGTTCCTGGCCCCTTGCTCTTGTTGATTTCTGTGCTCACCACTCCTGGGCATTTGTTCCCCCTTCCAAGCTCTTTCATGGTGTCCCCAGATGATGCCCAATATACTGGGCTGCCCATGGAGGGTAACTGATGAGGACACAGTGGCATTGCTCTTAGGGTTCCTCCAGAGGGAAGAATTTCTAGTTACACCTCTCTGCACAAACTTGGAGTATTTGAATTAGGAAAAGAAATCACTTTTTAAAAGGATCGTGGAATGCTTTCGACTTTCATTTTTAAGTGAAGCTAAATAACAAGGACTGATGGAAGGCATTAAAGGGAATTCCCTGTGGTGTTGATTTGTTGGGCTTTGGAATTTCCCTGCTTCTGGAATTAACCCAATGTAAACCTTTAAGTGATTTTCTGTTTGTGGAATTCTGTCACAGCTCACGTTGGCCTCTCAAACTGAAGCTTTCCTCAGATGAAACATTCAGGGAGATATAACTAAAGAAAATAAACAGTTGACTGGAATTACTATAGTATGCTTGTAAAGAAAAGGACAAGTTTTTTAAATAGTGTGTATTAAAACTTAAGTTTCCTAAAACAGCTTTTCCAAGATAACGAAACATCACTTGCAAAGTAGTGACTGAAGATACACGGACATACTTGAGTTCTTTTTTTGTTTCATGCTGAATAATTCTATAAAGTTCAAGGCCAAATTTTCTTCACTTAGCTTAATTGTCAGTTAGATGAATGGAAAATAGCATATTACTAATTCCAAACTGTTTTGCTTTGCTATAGTCAAAATTCATGCAGTGGGTAAAAAAGAAGGTCAGGCTATCATCTGATAATTTTTTCTTTTTATTATTCATATTTTGCTATAATTGCTAACATTTAGCAAACAGTCCAACTAAATTACAAAGAAAATACACAGATGACATTTTTTTCTCCATAAAAAGAAAATATCAAGTCCACTATAATTACAGAGAAGAAGAAAAGCATACTTGTATGGTTAATTTTTGTGTTTTCTGTGAAGAAATACCATATATGATGAAAACCTTTGTAAATAAATTTAAGTTGTTTCTGCCTCAGTCTAAACTATCTTCTTAAATCTGATGGCCCAGTTTTGAATTACTCTTCTCAAAAACCAATCAGCTCCTATTATTCTCAAGCCATCTGGGAATTTTCCTAAAGCCATCAGGGAATCTGGTAGTTTTATTTGTGTGTTTGGTTTTATATGTAGCAAGTACCATCCTGCTGTTCAAAATGTACCTCATAGTTGTCTTAGGGGATTGGTGTTCCATGGATCTGCTATAATAAAATAAGCTCAGAGCTGTTTCATGGTATGAACACACTTTACAAAAACCCACTCTACTATGTGGCACAGATGCTTGGGAATTGCCTTCCCTTTGAAAGGAAGTTGTTTTGGAAGTGAGTGTTGTCTGCCTAGGCAGCTTCAGTCTTGTTGGGCCCTGGGACCATGGTTGAGTTAGGCCTTACAAGAAGACAAAATAGGCAACTGCCTCTCTAATATGAAGCGTGTGTGTGTGTGTCTGTGTGTTTGTTGTATGAACCTCAATTTTTCACTGGCCAAATGGAGGCAATTGCACCTACTATGTTCAGTTTTTGAGGGGAGTTAAAATGAGGCAATTTTAAAAAGATGCTTTTACATATTTTAAAGATGAGAATGGTAGAAAGATGGATAGTGATCATGAGGATTATGTTAGTGGTCTTCACTATCTGCATGTATTTATTCACTGCCTTACTTTTCTTTAAAATGGGGATAATTATATTGACCTACTTCACAAGGTTGATGAGAAAAACATCTAATTACTGTTGGTAAAGCACTTTGAAAACAGTGACTGCTTTCTATGAAAATGCTAAATAATAGCTTCCTGATGCTGTTGAAAGGATTAATTAGGGAATGTTTGCTTGGAACCTTGATCTTCAAATAAAAGGTGTTTCTCCTGTTGCTATTTTTAACTATTATTTTATGCTATAATTTATTGGTTAATAAGTGTCATGTTTGACTGTTTTTTTTCTTTTACTGCTTCCAGATGAAAGTTTGATAATTTTTCTTTGAGAGATCATACGAATCTTATACTGTAAAGTATTTCATTCAATGTCATCCAACTAAATCGACCTTTGCTTATTTCATGCTGTTACTCACAGCTTCCTAGATGTTCTCAATCAAGCTTCTCTTTTATGGTCTGCCTGAAATACTATCCTTAGTGATGGATTTAGAATCCCTAACTTCTCTTCTAGTTCCCTGGCCATTTTTCATTCCAATTACAAAAAAATTTTTTTTTTTTTTTAAAAAAAAGCTTTGGAAAAAATTAGGACTTGCTTATAAATGAAAGTTGTCACTTCCATTTTCCATATTTAAGTTTGTAGATACACAAACTTATTCCCTTATGTCTCTTGGCGGAAAAAGGGACTGTCTTTGGAAGACTCTTATCCCAAAGGGGATTTGATGAAGTTTCATTTTCATTTCTTTTAATGGATATAATTGCCCCAAATCATTTTGCAGTTTCCAATATGTTGAGTAATAACTGTGTCAGTCAAAGAAACCTAGGTGATTTCAGAAGCTGAAGAATTCATCTAAAGGCAGCTCAGAGTACCTGTGGGGGAAGCTGCAGGTTGAGAACAATACCTGGATCATGCTACAGAAGTGTCTTCTCTGGACACCGATGCTAGAGCTTGTGCTGTGATATTCCTGACATTGGTGTGCCAGGGTGTATTAGGATTCTGTAGAGGGACAGAACTAGTAGGATATATATATATAAAAGGGAGTTTATTAAGTATTAAATTACAAGATCACAAAGTCCCACAATAGGCTGTCTGTAAGTTGAGGAGCAAGGAGAGCCAGTGTAAGTCCCAAAACTGAAGAACTTGGAGTCCAGTGTTCAAGGACAAGAAGTATCCAGGATGGGAGAAAGATGTAGGCTGGGAGGCTAGGCCAGTCTCTCCTTTTCACGTTTTTTTGCCTGCTTTATATTCACAGGCAGCTGATTAGATTGTGCCCACCAGGTTATGGATGGATCTGCCTTCCCCAGCCCACTGACTCAAATGTTAATCTCCTTTGGCAATGCCCTCACAGACACACCCAGGATCAATACTTTGTATCCTTTAATCCAGTTGACACTCAGTATTAATGGTCACACGTGGCCACCATAAATCCTGTCACTGCTGCCTCTGAAAATCAGATGTTCCTGCTGCCACCACTAACACGTATCTCCACAATAAACGTGGGCAGTCCCTCCTCTTTTAAAGTCTGAGGGGATGCATCTGATGAATGAAGGCTGCTGAAGTGCCTATGTCCAGCCATCGGAAGGCTGAGACATCCAGAGCCTAGCATGTTCATCTTTATAGTGGGAAATGGCCTCTGCCCCAGGAGTGTGGATGAGACTCAAGAGGGGTGTTCTTCAAACATCCCTCAAGCACCACCAAGTTTAAGATGCTGAAAGGCCAGAAAGAATAGCAAATGTCCATCCATGACAATGACAGAACCAGAGTCTATAAATATGTGCAAATGATCCCCTATATTTCCTCCTGGAATAAATATTTAGGTGTTTTTAATGTTAAAGTCAAGTGTCTTTTTGACTTTTTCTGCTTAGAAAAATTAAATTCTGCCGGGTTCGGTGGCTCACTCCTGTAATCCCAGCACTTTGGGAGGCTGAGGTGGGTGGATCACCTGAGGTCAGGAGTTCGAGACCACCCTGGCCAACATGGTGAAACCCCATTGCTACTAAAAATATAAAAATTGGCCAGGTGTGGTGGCACGTACCTGTAATCCCAGCTACTTGGGAGGCTGAGGCAGGAGAATCGCTTGAACCCAGGAGACAGAGGTTGCAGTGAGCTGAGATCATGCCATTGCACTCTAGCCTGGGTGACAGAGCGAGAATCTGTCAAAAAAAAAAAAAAAAGAAAAAAGAAAAATTAATTTCTGCTTGGAATAAAAAATTCTATTATTAATCTCAATGGCTCTTTAATGAGTGTCTTCACATATTTTTTTCTACACATTTTCTATAAAACATCTCCTTTTAATATAGCATTAAAAATCCCCTTCATTGCATATTTGAAAAATCATTATGGGAAAAGACAGTAGAGAAGAACAATGGATACCTTTATTATTCTCTACGTCATTTGTGCTTGCTTTTTATTCCTTCAGTTCATATCAGCAAAAGATAGCAATTGGTGCCCAGGCTACACCAGAATTTTAACCAGCTTCAGATTAACTGATTGCATCACTGGTTTTCATTCCCACTGGCTTTTTCTCTAAATCTAATTGCTGATTTTATGGTTTTTGACATTGCTGATGATGAAAGCTTTTTTTTTTCCTTTTCTTTTTTTCCAGGTACAGTGCCTGGCTCTACCAAAACCATGACAATATGTTGGTGACTTTTGCAGACCAATAATGTTATTTGTAATGTTTATCAACACCAGTCCTTGAGGCAATTTCTTCAAATTTCAGTTTCCAGAGTTCTCATTTAAAACAGATTTTGAATGCCTTCAATGTCAAGATTCCCAATATTTTAAAATAAAGGTACTAGACAAAGTAACCATATGAACTGCCATCAAAAATGGATTACTCTCTTCTAGGTTCCTTCCTTTGCCTGCCTGCTTCCTCTCCTCTCCTCTCCTCTCCTCCCCTCCCCTCCCCTCCCCTCCGCTCCCCTCCCCTCTCCTCTCCTCTCTTTGGAGATGGAGTCTCCCTCTGTTGCCTAGGTTGGAGTGCAGTGGCTCAATCTCTGCTCACTGCAACCTCCACCTCCCAAGTTCAAGCAATTCTCCTGCCTCAGCCCCCTGAGTAGCTGGGATTACAGGCCCACGCCACCATATCTGGCTATTTGTTTTTGTATTTTCACTAGAGACGGAGTTTCAGCATGTTGGTCAGGCTGGTCTCGAACACCTGACCTTGTGATCTGCCCGCTTTGGCTTCCCAAAGTGCTGAGATTACAGGTGTGAGCCACTGCGCCTGGCTGCTTTTTTTTTTTTTTAATTGTTGGGATCTCGTTCTGTTGCCCAGGCTGGAGTGCAGTGATGAGATATTAGCTTACTGCAGCGTCCACTTCCTGGGCTCAAGTGATCCTCTGCCTCAGCCTCCTGAGTAGCTGGAACTATAGGCATTCGCCACCATACCCAGCTTATTTTTTAATTTTTTGTAGACACGATGTCTCACTATGTTGCCCAGGCTGGTCTTGAATTCCTGGCCTTAAGCAATTCTCTTGCCTTGGCCTCCCAAAGTGCTAGAATTATAGGCATGAGCTACCACGCCCAGCCCCAGTTTGCTTATTTGCTGTTCACCTCTCCTAGAAGATTTGTTTTAATCTAATAGTGGGGATAAAGGAAGCTTTCAAATTCTTCCTAACATTTTTTTGTTCGCATTTGACAGTTCATCTTTACTCCGTAGTATTTGTTAGATAGTATATCCAGACAAGCTCTGTTGAACTCTCCTCACAAAACAAGCATAACTTGCAAAACTGAAAAGCCTAATTTGGTTGAGGTGTAAATATTAAAAATAGTTTTTCTCCAATTGCTGCCCTAGTTGTGCTGGATAGAATATTCCTTTTCTTTCTCTTAACTATATCTGAAGGAGATTTCGTAGGTTTTTGATCACTCTAAGTTAAAAAAGCAAAACAAAATAAAACAATCTAGTCCTCTACAAAGTTTCAATGTCTCATCCAATTTAACACTCACCTCTTCTACTCATTTTGACCCAAAGGACTTGAAGTTGCGGGAGCGGCAGGTCTACTCTCACATTCTCTGTTCCCATTATCTTCTCCCCCTTCACTTCAAACTCTTCTGGTGCTAGTGAGGGGGAAATAGGGGCAGACATCACTTTGTTCAGCTGGGCACATGACTGATGCTCTGTTGAAAGTTGAAGGCCTCTATGTGGCCAGTGCCCAGAGGCTGGTTCTCTTGGTCCAGGAGGAAGGGTGCATGTGTGTTTCTTGGTGGGCTCTTTAGAAGCCTCTGTATATTCTGTGACTCAAATGTCCACTTTTGGTGCAATTTCACTTGTCTTGGGTACCAGAAGCTCTCATGGGGAGAGGAAGGAAGAGCCACAGAACTCCTCGTTGGAGGATCTCAACCATTTCTTTAAATTATCCTTTCCGAGTTGTCTGCTTTTGTGGATTGGGGGAAAGGAGAGAAATGGGGTGGAGATAATGTGTTTGCAGAAGTCTTTCAGCCTTCTCTCAAGACCCCAAGGAGATGTCTTGCCTCTAGTTGTATTCATCTGTCTTTAGTATGTAGGGTATTTAACATCCTTAGTTTGGGGTCCTAACTGCTAAATCCATTGCAATGGGAAAAGTCCTACTCAATATCATGTTATTTAAGTGTCTTGAGTTGGGTTCCTCAAAAGTAGATCCTGAGACAAGGAGTTTGAAAAGTGATTCCAGGAAACATAGTGGGTAAATGAGGCAAGGAGGGGAGGAGAGCCAGTAAAGGGTGTATTGGGGAGAGCATTAGCACAGAGGACAATTGGGACCCAGTCCCTCTGGGAGCCCGCCGAAAGACTGTATAATGCATGTCAGAATTATCCTATTACAATGTCACAAGGGGAGAGAAAAGTTGACAATGTATTGACTCCCATTCTTCATTGGCTTTGGGTCTAGGGCATTTGCTCCCTGGCATTTCTGGCCTGCCTCTCCTGTGGAGACAAGCAGAGGGTCTTCACATAGGGGGGCCATCAGTGAGTGTAGAAGGAACCACTGAAGCTGCCCGTGATTTCCAGGGTAAGCTGAGAGCCTGTCCCAGTGGACGGAGAGCATGTGCTACAGAAGGACAAAAGACAGGATGACAGGGTCCTCTGTTACGTTGTTTTCTCTTTCAAGTTCACTTGGTGTTTCTTACCCTCAGCCCACTGGTTACAAGCACGGGCTCTGGAGTCAAACTCTCTCTCTGAATCCTGGCCCTGTACTTGAGTCCATTAGCTCTGCGTGATCATGGGAAAATGACTGAACTTCTGTCATTTGTTCTTCATCTGTATCATGGGGATAGTAATAGCACCTCCCTGTAAGGGTTAGTGTAAAGACTAGTCAGTGTAAAAAGCTAGGATTGTGCCTGGCATGTAGTGAGTACTCAATAAATATTAGCTGTGGTTACTATAGTGAACAGGGAAGCATTATTGAACTAGAAGTTTTTGCCTTTTAGAAACTTTTATTTTAAAAATAGCAATTATATTCTAGATTGGGTTCTCAACCTTTTATTCTGCCTTTTTACTGTTCACATTCAAAAGTGACGGTTCTCATTCACTAAACATTGTTAAATGCATGTGCTTCCCTGCTCCCTCCTGCAACCCTTTCCCTCTAGAATCCTTGTTTGCCTTCCATTGTCTTACCAGCCCTGATTGTCTCCAGCAAGGATAAAGCATGAGGGAACGCTTCAGATTGTGTGTTAAATATTGTTGGAAATGTCAAGTACAAGTAGTAATGTCACAGAGTGACAGTGATAATCTCTTCTTGGTTATGTACTCAAGCACCAATTCAGTTTGGCTCAACTCAAAATATTTATTGAGAACCTGCTGTTCTCCCTGATCTGTTTTAGGCACTTGGGACATAACAGAGACAAAAGGACAGAAAAAAATGCCAGCAATGTTTTGTTAACCTTAGCCCTTTTAGATGGAACAAATGAATTTTAAAAATTGTAATCATCGGGGCCGGGTGTGGTGGCTCATGCCTGTAATCCCAGCACTTTGGGAGGCCGAGGTGGGTGGATCACGAGGTCAGGAGATCAAGACCATCCTGGCCAACACAGTGAAACCCCATCTCTACTAAAAATACAAAAAATTAGCCGGGCGTGGTGGCAGGCACCTGTAGTCCCAGCTACTCGGGAGGCTGAGGCAGGAGAATGGTGTGAACCCAGGAGGTAGAGCTTGCAGTGAGTAGAGATTGTGCCACTGCACTCCAGCCTGGGCGACTGAGCGAGACTCTTGTCTCAAAAAAAAAAAAAAAAAAAAAATTGTAATCATCCTTCTGATGTGGTGAGATGAGGGATGCTCCACCTCGCTTTTCACTGGTACTCACTATGTACAACTCACATGATTCAGTGCCTAGGTAAGGAACCTTGAGTACTTAACAGAATAAATTGAAGCAATTCCAGGCCATTGAGTGAAAGCTCAGTTTGAAAATGTTTAGCTTGCAGATCAATAACTCATAAGAAAGAAACAGCTCCGAAAAAGTAACAGTCTGTGATCTATGAGAGCATTGTGGCCTGGGAGGACGTAATGGACATGTAGGAGGTACGTTGGGTTATTTTGACTGGGAAGACTTCACAGGATTCTTGAAGTAGCTCTACTGGGCCTCTCTGGGCTTCTAGAACCATCATGTTCAAATGGGAGCCATGTATCTATGATGAATACATACATAATGTTTTAAAAGACATGTGAAATGGACTGTTGGTTATTGGTAATACATTTTAATT
Source organism: Macaca mulatta (assembly GCF_049350105.2). Lineage (NCBI taxonomy): Eukaryota > Metazoa > Chordata > Mammalia > Primates > Cercopithecidae > Macaca > Macaca mulatta. The sequence goes on along the minus strand of NC_133411.1, from coordinate 37,832,338 downwards.
TTGGAACAGATACATGCTGGTTTGGTCAAAAACACAAAATTCTTTCCAGGAGAATGTGTTATAATGGGCTCTAGCTATTGATTCAATAATTATTTATCCCTACTGCATCAGAATATATATTCTGTCTGTCTCCATACACTTATAGGCATATATGTATATGCATGAATCTGTATATAGAGAGAGTACATACGAAATTGGTGGTAGATATTTAATACAGTGAATTTCCTAAACATGCAGCACATACTGTTTACGCTGCTTTTATGGTAGTCATTTCTGCCTTGTGTTTTCTTACCTTGTAGAGTTACATCATTCTTCTTGTTTGGATTTTGGTTCCCCATCTAGTCTCTGAGCTTTTCTGGGCTGGACTGTATAGCAGGCTGTGTCTCTCCCCACTCTACCCCTTAGCAGTGATTAGCAGAGAACTACTACTAAGCATCAAACGGGCAGACATTTAGCTGAGAGCAGGGTTACAATTCTCTAAAAGCCGCTGCCTGTCCTTCATTTTTCTAAGGTAGTGTGTTGACACGACGGGACACTGATAGGAATACGTTAGAGGAAAGTACACTATGTCATAAGGCAGTCAGGGATTCCTGAACTTTAAGGTGCCTGCAGATCATCTGAGGATCTTGGTAAAGGGCAGATTCTGCCTCACTGGGTCTCGGGCAGGGCCGGTGAATCTGTATGTAACAAATTCCCCCGTGAAGCCATGGACTAAACTCGGCAGGAGCAAGTGTGTATATAAGGGCAGCATCGGAAATCAGACCTTTCGAAGGTAAAGGACTCAGGACGCACCCCTGCCCCGACCCTGGCTGCCCATCCCTGAGAACCATGCCCCGGCCCCTCTCCCTTCCCCCATTGCCCCGGAACCTGTAGGCTGAGCCAGAGTCGGAGCGCAGCCAGGTGAGGTGGGACGTCTCCACCCGCTCCCCCTGAGACCTGGCAGACCGGTTTTACCTGTCCTGGTCCGGAGGAGGCTCCCGACTCCGCTGCAGACAATCCCTCCTCCTCCCCGCCACCATTCTAGTCGACTACTCTCTTCGTTTTGCTACCTGACACTCCCAAAGCCGCAGAAAGCAAATCCCCAGCACAGCAGCTGGTCGAGCACGGGCTCCAGCGACGTGTGTGAAACTGTTCAACCCAAAACACAAACACCAGCCACTGACATGTTTTAAGAAACGCTACAGTTGGATGACTGCGGAACCAAAACAGACCAAATGGGAGGCAAGAAGGGAAAGCAATTGGCCCAGTTCGGTTGTAGCAGCGGCTCGTGTTACACTCCCTTTGCCAGTTAGCGTCGTGGGCGTTTGTTGCTGTGTTAATTACAGTTCCTCCCGGAGTCGGAGGCGAGAACAGCCCTTGTGGAACCGTTTCAAGTGGAACGTTCCACCAGGAAGAAAACAACTGCCTTCCTCCCCAGCTGGGGAGGGATTCCGCCAGCCGCACTCGGGCAGCCCTGCGGTGCACGCGCACACCTGCAAGCCGGGCACCCTTGTGCCCCTGCAGCGCGGCTGGAACCGGGACGCCGGGCTGGGGGCCGTGCCCAGGGGTCAGCGGGCTGGACGAAATAAAGCCTTGTTGGCTCCCCATGAGGGACATGCCTGGCAGAGCAGGGAGAGCGCACTTTTCAGGTTTCCTGATTGCTTTCTCTAGAGTTCCTGGGAGCCCCGGGGAAGCAGCGGGGCGTGAGGGGGAAGCCGCGGGGAGCAGGGAGGAAGCTTGTTTTATCTTCGGATGGGCTGGATGAGAATGGGCACCAGGGATTCAGAACCAATCAGGGACAAACTCGAGACGGCGCAGCAGGGCGGAAAGTCCATGGTTGGACTTGATCTGGTTCTATATCCTGCCTCTGCCTCTCATCAAGTATGTGACTTTGGGCAAGTTGTTCCCAAGTTGCCTCATACACCTATGTGGCATTGACTGTGTTACCGGGACCCTTCTAAACATTTGATCCTCGCAACAGCTTTATAAAGAAGTACTTTTAAAATTGCCATTTCACAGATGGAAGAGCTGAGTCCTAGAGATGTAAATGAATGTGCCCACAGTCACACGAGTTGATCAGTGGTAGGGCCAAGATTGGAAACAAAGTGGTCTAGTTCCAAAGTCCATGCTGTAAGCACAGCACTAAACTGCACGTTAAATGATAATGTGTATGTAAAGCACCTGGAGAATAGCAGGGAGGTTGGTGGTTTTTATTGTTTCCATTGTTACAGACACATAAACATCAAACTAATCTGAGCTAGCAAGGAAAGTGGCAGAGCTGTGAGGGTCCAGGTGATTAAGGAAAATCCATCAAAGGCAGCTGGACAGGAAATGAGAAATAGGAATGTGGATCTCAGCTCTAACTCCACCAATGTAGTCATGCCACCATGTAAGATGTATCCACAACCTAGAGGTGGTTAAAGATCCTAGAAAATCAATTAGGCCAAGCCACAGGGCGAGGATGACTCAGCAAGAAGGGTATGAGTCTGTGAGTCTACACCAGTCTCCTGTCACCAACCTGCTCTCTATCAGCTACTTAGTCCAAAAATTCTGAACTGTTAGTTTTTCTACTATTTCAAAAAATACATTTGTCTGCAGTGCTGTTTGGGCCTCTTAAGAGTAAAATTCTTGGAATCAACTCAAAAACTACAATCTAAAAACCAGTGTGCACTCGAAACTCCCATTTATGCACACTTATGGGCTGATACAGACACCTAAGATAATATATGGGAAGTGCTTTAGAATGAAAGCGCTGGGTAATGATATTTTAAAAGCATACCATACATGTTTTGATTGGAATAATAATCTTCCTGAGAAAATTTTGTCACCAATGTGTGACTTTTGTTCACAGTTTCATGTCCTTCTTGATAAAGCTATTTTCAGAATAGCACAGGGACAGGGTAGAAAAGGATCAGCCCCCAAACAGGTGAGAGTGGTACGGTTTCTGCCTATGAAGAATTGACATGGAGATGGAAGGCAGGTATTTGGGTTCTACAGAGAGCTGCCTACTTATTTTTCACCAGGGCAATGCCCATTCATCAGGATAATTCAGGGCTAGCTGTGAATTTATGCACATGAAATTAGCTTCCTATTGCTGCTGTAACAGATACCACAAATCTGGTGGCTTAAAACAACCACATTTCTCATCTTACACTTCAGTATGGTAGAAATCTGACACAAATGTGTCTCGCTGGGTGGTAATGAATGTGTCAGGCTGCAGGACTGTGCCCCTTTCTGCAGGCTCCGGGGCAAATCCATTTCCTTTCTTCTCCAGATTCCAGAGGCTTCCAGAGGCTTCCAGATTCTTCGGCTTATGGGCCCTTCCTCCATCTTTGAAGCCAGCAAGGCAGGGGCAGGCATTGTATCACTCCTGAGGCTCTCTTATGCTTCCCTCATCTACTTTTAAGGACCCTTATGATTATGTTGGGCCCTCCCCGAGATTGCAGTATAACCTCTCTATTTTAAAATCCTCTGATTAGCAAACTTAATTCCATTTGCAACCTTAATTCCCCTTTGCAATGTAATGTAATAGACTCACAGGCTCTGAGAAACAGGATGTACACATCTTTGGGGGCCATTGTTCTGCCTGCCTCACACCCCAATTGCTTTGGCAACAGGCATAGCCTTAATTCACAAACATATGCTCAGCACTTATTCTCTGAAAGACACTTACTCTGTGAAAGAAACCATTAGAAGGGACTTCTGGGTCATGCAGACCTGTGTTTGAATCCTAGCTCTGTCATTTACTAGTTATGTCATTTTAGGAGAGTTATTTAACCTTTCCAATCTACAATCTCCTCATCTGTATAATGGGAGTAATAATAGTACCTACCTTACTGAATTGTTGTTTGCATTAAATGAAATAATGCTGGAAAACACTTAATGTAGTGCCTGGCATGTGATCAATACTCAATGAGTGTTTTGGTTATTATTAAGTATGACGGGTTTTGCGTTGTGTCTGGCCCTGAGGAGCCTGGGGAGGAAGGCATACTCACACACGTAGTCGTGGAGTAAGATGACACACAGAACTAGATAGGAAAAAATTATAAGAAAAGTATCACACTGAAGTGCTAAATGGGTAAGTGCTGTTGAAAGAAGTAGGAAAAGATATCTCAACAATCAAGAAAGATCAGGAATGGAGGAGGCACTATTGATGGGAACTAGAAGACAGGTTGAATTTAGAAAGGCAGAGGGGAAAATGTTGGGCACATGAGCATCTACGTGACATATTAAAAGGAGGCCATAAATAAGATCTACTTATTCTTTTGTGGATGGAAAGTTTGTGTAGGGGGTTTGTTCATTCATGTATTTCCACTTTTCCCCAGAATGTTTAGGGGAAGAGTAGGCTGTCAGACTAGAAGGGACCAGACTGATAGAGGCCTAGAATACTAGGTCGTATAGTTAAAAGTTTTTCCATTGATAATGGGGAGCCATGGAAGGTTTTTAGAGCAGAGGTAGGTTCATATTAAAAGCAGTGTTTAGAAAGATTACTCCAGGAGTAGTAGATGTAGATGAATCAGTGATGAAAAAGCCTGGAAACATGAGGCCTGTTAGGGGATATTTTCAGTGGTCTGGATAATAATGACCAGAGGAGATGTAGTAACCATCAGCCTGGGGAAAGGAGATGGATCAAGAGACACAAGAAAGCAAGATCAAAGGACCTTGGTGATATTTTAGATTTGCAGGGAGAGGGAAAGGATGAAAAATTCCTGGAAGGTTAGTGATGACAATAATAGAAATCAGAAAGGAGTTCTATTTGCATTTTCCTGTGTTTGTTTAAAATGTTGGCAGGACATCCAGGTGGCATGTGTCCAGTAGCCCATTGGAAACGTGGAACTGGAATGCGAGGGAGCGGTCATAGTTGAATAATTAGGTTTGAAAGTCATCAGTGGAGAGGTGGCAGCTGTGACCCTTCACCTCTGCCCTGCAGCCTTCCATATGATCAAACTCGTGTGAGTGCCTGCACTGGTGGATTCCCAGCAGTGTCCCTCCTTTTTCATCCCATGTTTCCTGGTCCACTCCTTCTTACAGACTGACTTGTGTCCCAAGTTGAAATCCTATCTCTCAGTATCTTGGAATATGACTATATTTGGGGATGAGGCCTTTAAAGAGATGTTAATAATTAAGGTTAAGTAATTAAGCCCTAATCCAATATGACTGGTGTCCTTATAAGAAGAAGAAATTAGGACGCAGACACACACAGAGGAAAGGCCAAGTGAAGACACAGGGAGAATCTGGCCACCTGCAAGCCAAGGAGAGGGGCCTCGAAAGAAACCAACCCCATCTCAGGCTTCTAGCCTCTAGAATTGTAAGAGAGTAAGTTTCTGTTGTTTACACCGCCCAGTGTATGGTATTTGTTAGGCAGTCCTAGCGAGCTAACACACTCCTCCAGGGACCTGTATCCTTGGATCACCACCCCATTGGAGCAGAGGGCACTCCATGCTGCAAGCTTATTCCATTGCTTACATTTTACCAGGTCTGTCTCCCACCCCTCATTATCTGGATCTGTTCTGGGTGGTAGTTAGTCATCATCAGAAATGTGATACTGTGGACGGAAGCATAAGGTTATCCTCCCCCAATAACAGTGCTCTGTATCTCAGGAGGCTCCCTGTGGTGGGGACTCTGGTGTCCAGAGCAGGGCTTGTGGGAGAGGGAGTTGGTCAAAGATGCCTTTCTGAGCACCCGGCTCACAGCTGTTCGAGAACTGTTCTGCCACCTGTTCTTAAGACTGTCTCTGGCAGTGGATTCCTCCATGTGCCTCTCTCTGAAAGCACGCTCAGAACAGAAAGAAATGTGTTCCTCCTCATTAGCAACACAGAAAAAAAATGATGTTTTATTGCACTTATAATTCATACTTCTCTCTTTCTCTTTGCATTTAGTAATGATTCTGAATTTCAGTTGGATCCTGTTTTTCAGGACATAAAATAAAGTGCCATGAAGTTTGAAGACCAAGTCAGTGCTCAAAGTAGCCCTCACAAGAAACAAATAGAATGATGTATTCTCACCACCACCCACAAAGAGCTTATCTATGAAAGGGTGAAATAGTTAGTGCTTGGAAATTCCCTATTAGCTCAACCGGTCAGATTCCAAGTCTTATCTTTTATAGACTTATGTGACAGTGAAATATTCAGACGGACCGTGAACTTGGTGACTACTGTGTTCCTTAGGACTGGCCTTTATGATGGATTGAGGCAGTTATTATCAGGAAGATGCTGATGAACTGTTCTCCATCTTCACAGGAGACAGAATGAGAGCAAGTGGGTGGAAGATGTGGCAAAAAGTCTTGTTAGAAAGAGCCTGCTGGTAGGGGCCATTTTAGGATCTGACTAGGTTGTTCTCTAGCTCCCTCCTCTGGGAGCCTGCGGTACTACCCAGCGTTCCATTGTCCGTCCTTTTACTATGCAGATTATTTTTTTTTACGTGCCTGTTCCTTCCAATAGACTGGGAACTCCCAAAGGGAGTTCTCTATTTTTGTCTCTATCTTGTCTCTATCGGTCTTTCTGCCTCAGTATGTAGCTCGCATCAGGTGAGTCCGCAGTGGATGGGGAATGAAATTAATCTATGGGATAGCTCATTGTCCCTTGAAAACTTTCTAGTATCCTGGAGACTGTATCAGAGAGAGAGAGAGAGAGAGAGAGAGAGAGAAAGAGAGAGGATCATGAATAAACGACTCTTGGAAATGACTCTCTGATGATTCTGTGCAAGATTTTCTTATTCTGGATATTGAAGAACTCTGTAAATACTGTGTTGAATATCTATCATCTATCATATGTCGATGATTTAGACATAATTATTGGCTGATTGACTAACGAAGGACTGGGAAACACAGGTAGTTGCCAGAGGGAGAGGCGTGGCATCCTCTCTAGAGATTTTTAGGGCAAGAGTTATATTTCTGAGATGGGATGTGGACAAAATACTAAATGCAAATTTCCCCTGGGACTTAAAGGTGATTGGAACCATGCATGTAGGCTGAATGGATGAATGGACAGTAGAGCTGCCATTTATTGACTTCTGCTATGTGTCAGGGGCTTTGTACATGCTCTCTCATTTAATTCTCACATACATACTTCTCGAGATGAATATTATTTTACCCTATTTTACAGATGGGGAAACTGAGGTGTAGAGAGGTTTATTTATTCATTTAGTCAACCATATTCATTAAGTTTGTGCTATATACTAGCCCAGCCTACATGCTAGGCTCTGGGGATACAAAAATGGCAAGACACATGTAGTCCTTGGCCACATGGAACTTACAATCTAGCATGAAAGAGAAACATAAAAGAGGTAAGAGGGATAGTTTAATAGGGTGCTGTTAAAGGTTGTCCTCTTCCCATTAGGAGCACACAGCATAGTGATACATTAAGCAATAGAGAGACTATTACAATGCCCTTGGTTGTAAAGTGCACATCACAGCTACATTACAAGGTAGCTTTACAATGTAAGGTTATAAATGTTCCATAAGAGTAAGTATTTGGTGCTATAAGACCACACAGGAGACAGGCAGGGAGGCTTCTTGGAAGAAGTGACATTCATTGAAACCTGAAAGGTGAGTAGGTTGCATCAGTTTAAAGAAAAAAAAAAAGGGAGGTGGGGCAGGAAAAGTGTTCCAGGCAGAAGGAACAGAATGAGCAAGGTCCAGAAGTGAGAACTAGAATGACCCCTGGAATATAGATGTGGGGTGAGAAATGAGACTGAAGAGGTAAGTAGGGGTCTGAACCTATGGGTTATAAAAAGCTTAGTTCAGAGGATGTTTAGACTGGGTGCAGTGAGTCATGCTTGTAATCCCAGCACTTTGGGAGGCTGAGGCACAAGGATCACTTGAGCCCAGGAGTTCAAGACCAGCCTGGACAACATGGTGAAATGCCATCTCTACAAAAAAAAAAAAAAAAAAAAAAAAATAGCTGGGTGTGGTGGCACATGCCTGTGGTCCCAGCTACTTGGGAGGCTGAGGTTGGCAGGATGGCTTTAGCCCAGGGGGTTGAGGCTGCAGTGAACTGTGTTTGCGCCACTGTACTCCAGCCTGGGTGACAGAGTGAGACCCTGTCTCAAAAAAAAATAAATAAGATAAAATAAAATAAAATAAAAAGTGTATACTTGATCTCAAGGCAACCAGGAAGAGGATGAAGGTAGTGATGAACAAAGTAAGAGGAGGTTCAATGACTTTTGCAAGGTCTCATAGCCAGAAAGTGGCACACCTGGAATTTGATCCGAGGTTCAGGCTAACTCTAAAGCTCATCCCATGGCTACTGGCCCGTGCTACCAAGAACCATCCTAAGATGTGGAGAAGGAGAGGTGGAGGCTCACTGGCCTACTCACTTTTTCTGCCAATTCCTCCTGGGCTTTCTGTTTTCTATTGCCCTGGGCCTCCAGCAGCACTGGAAGAGGGTGTGTCCCCAGCCTCTTCTTCCTGGGTGGGTGATGCTGGTGCCAAAGAGCAGTTTGTGACAGCACCCCTGCCTCCCGGCCACTCCCGCACCCTTTACCTGGGGCTGACATTTCTGTTCACTATAGATCTGTGCCAAAAAACTGCCTGGCTGCCTCCAAGTGGTGGGGGAGCTGCTGTCTCCACCTGCATCTGGGAGCCTTCTACGGCCTTCCGGGAACAGGAACCAGGTTCCCATCTGGTAAGAGGAGCAGGTGTTGGGTAGGGAAGAGAAGAGGCTTGCATTCTCTTCCCTGCCATTTGTGTTCTTGCTGGGTGAATTTGAGGTGCATATGCTTGTGTTTTGTTTTGCATTGTTTTCCCATATACCTCCTCAGCGCAGGGCTGCCGTCGTGCCAATGTTTAACTCAATCTATATGCCGTTATTTCATAGTTTGGAACCCCAAAATGTTAAAACTCTTTCATAGTAAACAAAACATTTTCAATAATTGCTCAAGAGAATTTGGAAAAATAAGCTTGTTCATTCCATCTTTCTATTTTCAGTAGGATGGTTGTCTCTGTTCATGTTTTTCCCTTCGTATAATGTAGTGGCTAAGGGCGCAGTCTCTCCCAGACTTCTGGAGTTCATATGCTAACTCAAACACTTTCTAGCTGGGCGACACTGGACTTATTACTTAACATTTCTGTGCCTCTGTGTCCTTTATTGTGAGAAAGAGATGATAACAATATCTATCTAATAATCATAGTATGAGTACAAGGATTAAATGAGTTAATACAGGTAATGCCTATAGAATGATGACTGGCTCTTAGTAGGTGCTTCATAAGTGGCAGGCTTCTGCTAGTATTCATGATGTAGCATGGGTAATTTTTAATTTTTATTTTTTGAATTCTAGCTGTCAGCTCCAAGCGGACTTTTAGAAAATGTTTTTTTTTTTTTTTTTTTTTTTTTCGGGTCTCCCTATGTTGTCCAGGCTGGTCTTGAACTCCTGGGTTCAAGCAATTCTCCCACCTCAGCCTCCCAAAATGCTGAGATTACAGTCATGAGCCACTGTGCCTGGCCACATTTCCTAATTATTATTTTTTATTTTTAATGTTTTTGCATTCTTAAATTTTTTTTTTTAAATTTATTTATTATTATTATACTTTAAGTTGTAGGGTACATGTGCATAACGTGCAGGTTTGTTACATATGTATACTTGTGCCATGTTGCTGTGCTGCACCCATCAACTCGTCATTTACATCAGGTATAACTCCCAATGCAATCCCTCCCCCCTCCCCCCTCCCCATGATAGGCCCCGGTGTGTGATGTTCCCCTTCCTGAGTCCGAGTGATCTCATTGTTCAGTTCCCACCTATGAGTGAGAACATGCGGTGTTTGGTTTTCTGTTCTTGTGATAGTTTGCTAAGAATGATGGATTCCAGCTGCATCCAAGTCCCTACAAAGGACTCAAACTCATCCTTTTTTATGGCTGCATAGTATTTAGAAAATGTTTTGAAGGCAGCAGCGAGCAGCGGTGCTGCCCTTCAGCCTCAGCACTCTGTCCTTGTGAAGTCCATCTCCATACAAAGAGGTGAGTATGCGGGGGAGGGCTCTCCTGAGAATCAGTGGAGGAAGATCCAATTCTGCTTTGTTCAAGTTTTTGGAGGCGTTCAGAAATATTTGCAAAGGATAGAATAATATCCTGCATGTTAGCATGTGTTACATCCATCATCTCCAACAACCTTCTGGGGCAGCATAGTAGCTCACAGCCCCATGATAAATTATTTTTTTTAATGCAGGTAATGTATACCATAGGAGTAAAAATTCCAGTTTTTGCTAAGTCACAGGTTAGTGTATCTGTGGTGAGTGCTTCTACTGCTATGTGACTGGCTTTCTTTTGCAACCAAGTGAATGTCTATTGTTTTGAAGTAAGTTTTCTTTTCATGGTCCGTTCATTCTATAGCTCTGAACATGTAGGTGACTTTTATTTTCTTCTGAAACAGCTTTAACCAGAAGGTGCATGCACTAGTGGAAGGAGAAGGCTGCTTTTTGATTCTCCTAGACAGAGGCTGTGATAAGCAAGGTCTGGACAGTCTGCGCTGCCTGGGAATGTGCAGGTGACTATGGAGACAGCGTGGAAGGACAAGAATGGGCATATGGTCCTCATTGGCACAGCATAACAAAGTAATTAAAAATGTCTTAAAATGCAGAAACCCCCCAAACTGTAAAGTATATCATGGTAGATGTCAAATTAGCATTTTCTGTCTCTTTTTAACAATGCCATAATCTCATTAATCTACAGAAGGAACTAAACGCATGGATTCCAACCAGTTGGCTGGACATATGTTGCACATTGGACTGGCCATTTGGCTGGATCAGATTAAAGTGGAGAAATTGCATATTTTTTGGGCACTGAACATAAATCTGGGCCTGCTTATTACTTTTTGAGCTTCCTTTTTAGAGTGATAGATATGTAAGTGCCAAAAATTCAGCACCAACTTGAGTTTAAAAAAAAAAAAAGCTTATAAAGAAGCTCCATGGAGAAAAGGGACAAAGGATTGGAGATGGAGACCACATGTAAGGCTGGCTTCAGACCGCTGAGCTATATTTACTAGCAGCATTCACAAGGTCACACGTTTGAACTGTCAAATCTGCAGGATTGGCGCACTTATGGGCAAGGTGGATCCATTGCTTAAATATTTTATTTTGAATGATACCATATACTATTAAGCCTTTTAGCACAGTGCTATGTTTTAAAATTCTTTTCTTTGCAAATGTAAAAATTAAAAATCTTTCAAATTTTTTGAAAGCAAAATGAAGGTATATTGTTTGAATGAATGTACACACTAATGTTTCCTGAGTATTTGGTATGTGCTTAGAGCATTATCCTAAACATTGGAGGATTACAAATTTGAATGTGACCCTGTAAGGTGCTTGTGGTTAGGGCAAGTTCACTACCAGCTCTAATACTGGCCAGAGGATGACATCTTTAGAAATGTGCAGAGTGCAATGGGGATTCAGGGAAGGCCAGGTCATATTTGTGTGTGTGTTTGATGAGAGGAATGGGTGGAGTGAGGTGAGAAAAACCTTCATGAAGAAGGTAGCATTTGAAAAGATGAGGATAGAATTCTCACAGGCAGAGATGGAAACAGGAGGATGATTTGACATCTCTGGAGTCAAGGGGGAAAGATAGGAAGTCACAGGGAGACATGTGAAGGAGACACTGGAGGAGGAGTTTGCAAAGGCGGATATTGGGTACCATTTGGTGGACAGGTGTCAATGGCAGATCAAGGAGTATGAAGGGCTGTAGGGGCTACTGAAGGCTTCTAAGCAGAGAAATGACAAAAATTGGACCTGTGCTTTCGGGCAGATGATAAGGCATGGTGTAATGTATGAGATGGGCTGGCGAGAACATCAGTTAGGAGATGAGGTTGGTAAACCTGGCAAGAGAGGATGAAGTCCTCATCTAAGGACAGGCTGCGAAAAACAGAGGTTGTACAGCCAGAGGGACTATGGAAACAGAAGCCACAGGACCTGGTCACTGAGGATCAGGATCAGAGGAGCTCAAAAATGATCATCGTAAATAATAATAATCATTATGCATTTGTAGACAGGCCAGTTACTATAAAGTTAACTGATTGATAGAATGCTCAATAAACACAGTTTTGCTCTATCAAAGATGCCTTTTTAAAGGCAAAGTCTTTTAGTCCTTTCAACTACGGTACACTATGTCAGGAGCAGAATGGGTGTGGGTGAGATGGGGACCAGGGCTAATGTTCTGTTTTAAGTTGTCCAACACTGCACCCCAGAGGTTAGTCACTCCTGTTAGCTCGTTAGATGTAGAAACCTGACATGAGGACCAGAAGCTGGAACTATCTCTTGGTCTTAATAACGCTGCCCCCATTTTTCCATGACAAGCCTTAATGTGTTCACAAGGTCTTAGCACCAACTTATTTCATCAGTTTTCTAAGAATTTCTGCCAAGGTGGTGGATGGGATGAAGAAATGTGTTTGTAAGAATTTTAAGTACTGCAGTTCCAATAGCCCAGCAATATCTCTATACAGAACTGAAAAATTAAAGGATGCTGCTGGTGGGTGTGTGCTCAAGGTGGTGGAGGAAGGGGGCTTCCCTGTAAATAGGGTGATCTTTTGACCTATGCCCTAAATCCAGGGTTCAAGTATACGTAAGTCTCAGTCTTAGGGAGGATAGCCATTTTATTTCATTCATTCTTCCTTTCATGGCAGTAGCATTTTGTAAATGGAAATGAGACCTCAGAGACTCTTGGCCTAGAATTTATAAATTAGAAGTCTTTATATGAAGACTTCTCTGCATTTAACTAAATAACAATCTTTGGGGATTTAGCAGTATTTGGAGTAATAAACCCATTGCACGGAACAGTTAAATATTAATATGTAGACTTTAGCCTACATTTGTTGTAATCATAATGAGATTCTAGTAATATATGAAAACATTCAGAAATAATTAATTTGGAAGTAATATTTGCTAGCATTTTCTTTTCTTGATATTGTGACTCTGAGGCAGGCAAATATGAATTAAAATGTGTTTCCTGAGTTCAAGTGATGGTATTAAATTAACATGAACCTTTTGGGTTTTTCTTTCTATCAGGGGAGAGACTGCTGAGGAGAAATAGCTCCCTCTTTTTTTTTTTTTTTGAGACAGGGTTTCGTTGTCTTGCCCAGTCTGGAGTAAAGTGGCATGAACACGACTCACTACAGCCTCCAACTCCTGGGCTCAAGTGATCCTCCCAACCCAGCCTTCTGAGTAGCTGGGACTACAGGCATGTGCCACCACACCAGGCTAATTTTAAAATGGTTTTTATAGAGATGAGGTCTCAGTATGTTGCCCAGGCTGGTCTTGAACTCCTAGCCTCAAGTCATCCTCCCATCTTGACTTCCCAAAGCATTGGGATTACAGGCATGAGCCACTGCACCCAGCCTGAAACAACTTCTAAATTGTGGTCTATATAGAAGAAGTTACATTGTTAGCAGAGTACGTTTCTGGTGCCCTGTCACTGCCTGCCTTGTTCATCCAGGTGTGGCTACCTTGACTCATGACTAATGACTATGTTGGAAATACTCAACAAAGCAGTGAGACCTGTTCCCAGTCCTGGTGAATCTTTTAGAGATTTCCCCAGGAACTCCCTGACTCTTTGCGGGGCAAAAACAGCTTATGGAGAGTAGAGGAATTACAACACGTTATACATACCTTGGAATTTAACTTCACACTACCTGGTTCACACAGATCTGACCACTTCCTTGCAGGGAGGAATCTCCATTAATTATAGGGTAGTGAAGGGGTGTGTGTGTGTGTGTGTGTGTGGGTGGGTGTGGTGTGTGTGTAACTAGTATATTTTTATGAAAAGTGAGGCAATTCCATTTCATGTTTTTTGGGTTTAATTGATTACAATAAACAATGGAGAGGCCTGGTGCGGTGGCTCATTCCTGTAATCCCAGCACTTTGGGAGGCCGAGGTGGGCAGATCACCTGAGGTCAGGAGTTCGAGATCAGCCTGGCCAAAATGGCAAAACCCCGTCTCTACTAAAAATACAAAAAAATTATCCGGGCGTGGTGGTGGGCACCTGTAATCCCAGCTACTCGGGAGGCTGAGGCAGGAGAATCACTTGAATCCAGGAGGTGGAGGTTGCAGTGAGCTGAGATTGAGCCACTGCATTCCAACCAGTGACAGTGTGAGACTCCGTCTTAAAAATAAACAAACAAACAATGGAAATGTTATCTTTTTTGATGCTGTGTTGATGCTGTGGCTGTCCTCTTTAAAGGTCTTGCTTCTTTCCTGTAACAGGAATATCATTTATTTAGTGACAGCTTGGAAAACTTTAATGCCTTTGGGATTTTTTTTTTTTAAAGAACTGCCTTCATACATTTTCTCCCTATGAAAAGAAGAGAAACTTATGAACTCATTTTGTAGATGAAGAAGTCTAATTAACTGAGGCATTACATTAGTTCATGACCATGGGGTCATGGTGACGTAAGTGGCAGAAAGAACCCAGCCTGGACGCTCTAGAGTGAGATCCAAATCTGGGTGCTGGCTTTCTGCCTTTCCTGCTGGAGTCACCTTGGGTAGGTCTTCAAGGACCCTGAGCCTCAGTTGGCTTGTATGTAAAATGGAGATACAATAGATAAGAAAGGCATGTAGAGACCTAGAACAGTGTCTGGTACCCAGTTTAATGCTCAGTAAATATTAGTAGTCATTAACATCATTATTATCAGTAACTGAAGTCTGCTCCAAGTGCCCATGCTTGGATGGAATCTCGCTGGCTCTGTTCAGGATGGGGATGCTTGGTCGCGGATTTGAGTGACATGCTTTAACTTTTAGCCTCATCCTTGCCTTCTTATTCCAGTCTCCTTCTAGCTTCATGTGCCTTCAGTCTTTTGAAAGCTTGTTTTAACTGCCCATAGATCAGAGCAACCTGTGCCGATATGCTTGGACTTAAAGAACATTTGCTGCCCCTCAGACAAACCTTCATTTGGAGAATTGTACAACCTTGAGCCAGAAAGCATTACAGGCTTTGAAGCCAGACAGCCTGGGTTTGAATCTTAGTTTCACTCCTTATGCTCTAATGAAGCTCTAGCCCACGGAGCCCCATAGCATAGTGATTTCAGGCTACAGTGCTGGGGTAAGACTGTGTCAAAATCTTTAATCCCTAGATAAATTACTTCATCTTCCTAAGCCTCAGTTTCCTCATCTATAAAATGAGCATACTGATTCCTACCTCACAAGGTTTTTGTGAAGACTGAAATGACAAAAGCCGTGGAGCATTGTTCCTGCCTTAAATGTTAGCTATTATTATCATCATCACAGGAACCTTGGCTCTGCCATATCGTAGCTGTTTGTGACCTTGGACAAGTTACTCAACCCTCCCCAAGTCTCAGTTTCCTCATCTGGAAAATGGAGTTAATAATAATCCTTACTTCATAGGATTCGTATGAGTACTAAATGGTATTATATGAAGTGTTCAGCTCAGAATTATTGTAAACA
Organism: Macaca mulatta; assembly: GCF_049350105.2. Taxonomy (NCBI): domain Eukaryota; kingdom Metazoa; phylum Chordata; class Mammalia; order Primates; family Cercopithecidae; genus Macaca; species Macaca mulatta. The sequence goes on along the minus strand of NC_133411.1, from coordinate 37,816,980 downwards.
CCCTGAAAATATTTGTTACTGTTGTTACTATTACAATCTGACCTTAGAAAAGTTATTTAACCTGGTCCTTGCCTAAAAAACTCAATTTTTTAACCTGTAAAATTGAAATAATTGTATCTGTCTCACAAAGATGGGAGAAATAAATGTAATCATGTACATAAAGGACCTGATACATAGTAGGTTTTTGGTGAAAGGGGCTGTTATTATTTCCACAAATTAGCCTTCCTGCAGGAGAGCTGTCACTGGCTAACAGCCTTCATGGCCAGCTTCATGCCTTTCATTTTCTGCCCAGGTTGAACCACATTCCCCACAGAATTGACATCTTTCCAGACTGGATAATGTTCCAGGTATCACCATGCAACCCAACCCCTGCCTGGTTGCAAGCCTGTGTAATTGCTCTGCACACAGACATCGCTCCCAGGGCCCCAGTGGTGGCCTGGCCTGTGAGGCCTCTGTATTTGATTTCTGGAGGTCAACAAACAAACACTTGAATTAAATAAGCATGTTAGTCGTGGCAAGTTCAGGTTGCTGTAATTAGCTTCTGTCTGGCCTGCTGTAAGCCTGTGCTTCTTACTGCCTGTGTAGCCAGAAAACACTGGTCTCAGAGCTCTGAGGGTGCTAGAGCCGAAAACACTTGACATTGATGCTTTAGGACAGATGCTGGTAAGGCCTCCTCCTGGGGTGGTGGTGGAGAGCATGGGGCCCTTCATTTTTCAGGCTGTAGAGAGTTACTGAGCAAGCTATTAGGCTTGGCAATCCGGATACAAAGACAGGCTAGACACAGTCCCTGATAGCAAGGAACTATGACGGGGGCAGGAACAGGGATGGATGCAGAGGCCAGGAGGCCAGCAATGATTACATCTCCCTCAGTGGCTCCAGGACTGAAGCCACATCAAGTTCAGACTGTTCTTTGGGACTGGCTGGGAACAGGTATTCCTCTTCAGATATGCCACATTGTTAGAATATGCTTCTGGTGCCCTGTTACTGCCTGCCCTTCTTTATCGAGGTGTGGCCACCTGTTGGACCCTTGACTGGTTCACCTGCGAGGTGTCCAGTGCCCCCTTTGGTCCTTCTCCCTGCACAGGCCCAGCTCCTCTCTTGCCTCAGAAATTCTGAGCTCCCTGGGCCTCAGCTCAGCTCCCCTTTCTTTCCCTTTCCTGGGAAAGTATCACCTGTTACGCTAAATGACAGTATGCATATCTGCATATCCTGCAATCTGCCAAACTGGTGATGCATTTAATCATCATGGTTAATAATAATGGTGATAACAATACCATGCTTTGGTAAAGCCCTTTTGATCTTTCAGAGCAATTGTATTTACTCCCCCTTTTTTTTTTTTCAGAATCTGCCACGTATGTATATTCATCATCTTCACGTGCATTCACTGAGAACTTATCATGTGTGTCAGCCCTGCAGGTACAAAGAAGCCTAATATACAATGTCTGCCCACCCATCCTCCACCCTTCGAGGGCAAGCAGTGTGGAAAGTCAAAATAACATAAGCTTTGTAACTCTCCCTGCTCACTACTAGTTCTATGACCTTTGGGATATTACTTAACCTCAGTTTCCATGTCTGTCATACAGGAATAATAATGTACTTCTTTCTTAGCATCTTTATGTACAGGAATCCCACATATAATCCCACGAAATGTCAGCATTGAATTAGGCACCCAGAATGTTCTAGGGACTTTGTAACCATAATCTCTTACACCTTACCACAGCTCTGCAAGCTTTAACTGCTTCCATTGTACAGGTGGGGAAATGGAGGCACAGAGACCTTCTCCAGGTCACGAAACTATTATGTGGAAAAGCTGGGATTCAAATCCAGATCTGGTCTAGATACTCTGTTATTTGCAGTACAGCCTCACTGGAGCTTATTATATGCAAAACCCAAAGCAGTGGTACAGACAGCAAGAGCTAGAGAACTCTGAGAAGCAAGCCCAAGAGATGAGGGCATGGTTATTCTGAACATGTTCTCAGTTCCACCCTATTTTTAATTTTATAAACTGTGACTTTAAAAAAGAAAACAACTTATGTATAGTATTCCCGAATAATATGCTTTTGTATGAATGATTGCATGTAGTCAGTCAGTGCTAATGTGAGGCATTTGTATTCAAAATTTTGCTTAAATAAGAGGGGAACATTTTATTTAAAAAGAAGCATTTCGGTGATAGCAAGGCCAAATACACCGTATGCGACTTTGTGACTCAGTTTTGCATTAGTGCCCTCTGGTGGTAAATCCTGGAACTCATTCATGTCTTTCAGAGTGTTAAGTAGAACTGAAGAGGAAAAAACCCTGAATTTACTCAAGATCTTTCTGACATTTCTTGCCAAAATATTAACCAGTAAATGTTGGAATCCTTTTTTTCCACATAAAATATCTTTATAAAGGTCTAAAACTGTAAGAAATAGGTGACTTTTATACAAACATTGGCTAATCCTTTTGGATTTTATACAAAAATTGGCTTTAATCCTTTTGGGTGGGAAATATTTTGAAATCAAATATTTTATGTTATGTGAATTAATGTCAAGGAAAGAAAGATTACCTAAAGATTTTTCCTTGCTGTCTTTTCCACAGAGTCATTTTAGAGAATGATGTATCAGAATAAACTTTTAATTTATTTGTGTCTTTTTCTCCATAAAATACGCTCAGCAAAAGAAAGGACATCAAAATTGGGGTTTGCCTGAGATTGTCTGGAGACATTCTTGCAAGGTCTTTGGTTGAGGGCTGAATATCACACTTTCCCTTGGATGCTCAGGGATCTAAGAGAGGAGTTGAAAGTAAATAGTATGTTTCTGAGGAGATTATCATTGACATTTCCATATTTTCCCTCAGTTTCTCAAATGTGTCATCTAATTCTGCAGCCCACAGAGTATCCTGAATGATGTTCTTCCAAAAGGGTTTATCTGAGTAGGCGCTATGGGCCAGCCTGCTTCATCTTCATGACAATCCTTCGAGGTATGATTTTAGCCACATTTTTCTACAAGAAGAGGACTCTGAGAATTTAAGGTAACTTGTCATCCAGCTGTTCCGTGGCAGAACTGGGATTCAACCTTGAGTCTCTGACCTTGCAGTTAAAGGCCTTGACTTCTTGCTGTGGATGACAGCTCGAAGTCAAATGCTCGGTCATGTTCACGATCAGCTTGAATCTCAAACAGAAATGAAGAGATGGGCTGTCTTACATTCCCTCAAGTGAGAGTCGCAGTGGGGTTAATGTGTTTATGTGAAAAAGGATTCTTTGCTGACATGTGGCAATGTCACTCTACAAAGCCATGGGAAACACAGCTCTGCTTTCCCCCTACCAGTAAGTTAACATTGGCACTGGTGGCCTGTACTTATGGCAGTGAGATTTGCATACAGCCACATCTGTCCAGCCTGGCACAGAGCCCTTAAACAACAGGAGCCCATCCTCTGGCACAAGTTGGGATTCCCAAGGAGGAGACTGTCCTCAAACCACTAGACCCAACCCAAACTTGCACCTCACTGGGTATTGCCCTTGGCCCCTGACTTCTTACTCATTTGCTGATTATGTGCTAGCCTGTCCCTAAGATTTGGTACATTTTGCTACTTTTCTGATTAATGACGTTAGCTCCCAGTGGAAATTCAGCCTCCCTTACTTGGAGAAAGTACTTTGTAAAAAAAAATTGCAAAACCAAGTTTTTCACTCACTGATACACTGTTCTTAGGAGGGTAAGTAGACTCTGGAGGGCACTTTCTTAGGGAAGGGATGAGGTGCTCAGGCTCTGTGGGGAAGAAAGGCATGTAGAGGTGGCAGCTGCAGATGGCCTGAGGGATGGAGAATTTTGCCTCTTCCGGTTTCTGGTCAACCCAGCTTCTTGAAAGACTGAATTGAAGGGTATGGGTGTTGAAGTGGGGTGAATGGGATAGAAATAGCTCTCTGAGCAGCTGTAGCTGCTGCATTGGTACCATCAGGACCATACTGTTCTTTTCATTTGGAATCCTGAAAATGGTGCATATATAAAGACCTTGAGGGCTTAGCAGGTGTTGGGGAAGCCACCACATTACTGATCCTTCAAGAGACCAAGACATAAAAACAGTGCCTCTTATTTCTGGCCTTTTGGCTACTGTTACTTCTGTGTCATCATCTCTATTATCCTCACTTCTAGCCATACCAGTCTTATCACTGTTTCTTGGATGGGCCTCAGGGCCTTTGCACTGGCTCTTCTCTCTGCTTGGACCACTCTTCCTCAAGATAGCCACATGCCTCACTCCCTTACCTCCTGCACTCTGCTCAAAAGTCACGTTCGCAGGGAGTCCTAACTTGACCACCCTAATTTAAATTGCACTTCCGATTTCACTTAGCTTTTCCCCTCCATAGTGATCACCTCTTAACATACTACAAAATTTTCTTAATTTTTAATGTTTATTCTTATCTCCTGTTTCACCCTCCTTGCATCCCTGAATGTAAACTCTATGAGAATAGTGAGGTATTTTTTTTGATCCTTTTTGTTCAATAACAAACACTCAGTCCCTAGAATAATGCCTTACAGGAGTGCTCTATAAGCATTTGTTGAATGAATGAATGAATGAATGAACTGTAATACAAGGGGCAAAGGATCTGGCATCCTTTGATTGCTGGCAAAAGTTGAATGAAGCAGTTAAGAGTATGGGTTTGCAGTCAGATCCAGGTTCAAATCTACACCTTTCCGTGTACTACTTGTGTGACTTTGATGAAATTATCTTCTCCAGGCCTGAGGATGAAATGTACGTGAGAATGCATGAAGCTTACCACATGGTTAATATTAAAGAGTGATAACTCATATTATCATTGATGGAGGTGGATGAAAGAAATGGAGTAACATGCTTTTAAAACAGTCTCCCCTCCATTGTCATTTGAACCACCTTAGATGAAAATAATTGAGGAAAACATCCAAAATTTCTAGTTAATTAAAAAATATCAGGAGGTCTTAGTAGATTCCAGATTTTTCCTTCAATGAAATGAGTTATTAAATAAAAGGCCTCCATAAGTACGTGTCTTGTCGTTGGGCTCTATCTTTGAGCGGTGGATCTGCCTCCCAGGAAGGTAAGCAGACACCAGTGAGGCATCTGGTGCCTGGGATGCAGCGAGTGGAGCCAAGCAGAGAATTATCGGATCCGTTTGCCTGGAATTTCTGCATTTGCTGCCCCAAACATCTGGAGCCAGGCTACCCAGTACAGATAGAAAATAGCAAAATGCAAATTCTCTGGGTTCAGCTGAGGCAGACAGAGTCTGTGAAGGCGGATGAAAGGTGAGCCAAAACAAGAGCCCAGGCAGGTGGCGGGGCAGCGTTTTATCTAGAGCCTACGGCCCGGGTAAGGACAGGAGATGAGAGAAGGGACCTTAGAGCTACTTGGGCCACCTTCATGTTTGTACGAATCTTCCTCCTTAACAGCCTGAAAGGGGGTCTGCTGGGCTCACGGCAACCTCCCTCTCCTCTTCCTGATCCCATGCCTACTCCATTGCTTTGCTTCTTCTGGATCCTGCTTTCCCCTCTCCCTTAAGAAGGAGATCCTGAAATAGAGCCTGAGTCGATGATTCAGGTGCAAGTGCTTTATTAAAGAAAGGATCGCAGAAGAAATCCACAGGATCTCCTTCTGGGAGAATCCAATCCAAGACAAGACAGACAACCCAAACAACTGCTTCAATTGCTACAACCCTGGAAAGGACTCTGATTGGCTAGCTAAGGGTCACATGCCCAAACGGGCCTTTGATTGGCAGCTGTTGCTTCCTTCCTACTCCCTCCCACACACCCAAGAGCTCCAGCCTGTTATGGGATGGGCATACTACCAGGCACCTGGTGAGCAGTCCTTGCCCTAGGGGTTTACTTATACTTAAGGGGAGATAATCGTTAGTCAAATCACCCCACATACTGATCTTTACACACTGTGGAGAGTGCCGAGAAGGACAAGCACAGGGTGCAGTCAGGGGGAGGGGCCCGGAACAGGAAGTGCCATGCTGGCTGTTGCTGTGTGGAGTGGGCTGTAAAGAGAGAAAGAGTGAAAGCCACAGCAGGGGAGCTGGTCAGAGATGGCAGTGGCTTCATCAGAGTGGTGGCCCTGGAGTTGGAGACAGGTGGGAAAAACTCAAGAGCCCTCTAAGGACCTAGCGCATGGCAGTCCATCGCCACCAAGTCCCTCTCACCGCTGTAGGTTTAAAGAAACCCAAAAAACAAAACTACATTGCAACTGCACAGCTACACCAGGAAACCTAAGGGGGAACAAAAGAAAACTGAGTGGTGCCCTCTAGGCTGAAGATTTGACCTATTATTTACTAACCTTTCTCTTCCTCTTCCTTATTTTCAACAAACGCATCCATCTCAGCCATCCATTTTGAATTAATTTCTAAACAGAGAAAGCTTTCTTTCTCAGCTTCATTTAAATGTCCACCATGGTATTTACCCATATTTTCATGATTTTTATTTCTTTTTGGGGTGGATATCTAAGAGATAATCTGATCCTTGTTCCTGAGTCAGTAGGTGACAGAGAGAAGCTGTTTTCTTTGTGTGTGTGTATGTGAAATTATTCACATATGAGGAAAAGATAGCTCAAACACAGAAGCTCTTTCATTGTCTCTCCACAATGTAGTGTGGCCCCAAGTGACTATTTTGTGGAGACATGGTAATTTGGGGTGGCTAAATCATTACCCCAAGGTGTGTCAGATGCTGCCAAGACCTCCTTCATTCATGTGGCCAAGACTGTGGGCTTCCTGGCTGGGGAGGCAGAGGCTCTGCTCTTCTGCTGCTAACCGTGGGGTCAACAAGCCCTGATCCACACTTCCTCTGGGCAACATCAATGGATTTGTGTGGGGCTGCTGAACATATTGAGCCAGACTTGTTTCTAAGAGATAGAAGGAACTAGAGCACTGGGAAAGTCCCAAGTAACTCTTAGCCCCCAGCCACCTGCTGTGGCTGAAGATGAGGTCTTCAAGAATCCAACTGGCAGCTTCAAGAATCCAACTGACTGGTGCACATTGTTCTCATTGGCCAGATCATTCTTCCATGTAGCACTTCACTAAGCTCATTAACAAATATTTACGAATGACATTACTTTTTGTGGTCATGTATATTTCAGTCTTCAGAATCCATCAGACACTCAAATCCCTTGGCAGTTCTAGTTCTCTCCCCTAGACATGCCTCTGCCCCCTACTACTCAGTTCCTTTTATTTCTACCATTTGTTTTTATTTTCTATTTCATTTCTTTACTTTTTAGACACAGGGTCTCTGTCACCCAGGTTGGAGTGCAGTGGCATGATCATAGCTCACTGTAGCCTCAAACTCTTATACTCAAGTGATCCTCCTGCCTCAGCCTCCTGAGTAGCTGAGACTACAGGTGTGTTCCACCACATCTGGCTAACTTTTGTATTTTTTTGTCAAGATGGGGGTCTTGCTATGTTGCCCAGGCTGGTTTCAAACTCCTGACCTCAAGCTGTCCTCCAGCCATGGCCTTCCAAATTTCTGGCTACCATTATAGGCTACCATGCCTGGCCCTTATTTTTTAAAAAAAATGATCTTCCCCTTTCTATGTAATTCCTATTCTACCTGTATTATTCTTTTTTTCCTGTATAATGCTTGTCTCTTGCTCTTTTTCTCCTCTCTCTTTCATTTTAACCATTCTTCTGTCTACTGCTACTGCATATGAATCAGATTTGCCCTCCAAATACCATGTGTATCACCATCAGTTCAGTGGCAGAGGCTGCTCTTGCACTGGCTTGGAAGATGACAGTTCCCAAAGTATTCCCCATAGAGGCTGATCAGTCTGACCCAGCTAATGCTACCACTTAAAATAATCTTGGCTCAGGGCCCATGAGACTCACCAGTCATTATGTGGTATTGGAAAGTAAAACTGATTTGGCAGCCTCATTAGATTATAATCAGCTCGAATCTTCCCTTCCGGCTTCTCTGAGCATCACATGTGTCCCCAGGAACAGCAGGGGAGAGAAAACTACCTCTCCTCCCCAGCTTTCTGTATTTCTCCTAAGGTTCTTAGTTCAAATTAAATCTTTACTCCGTGAGAGCAGAGAATGACTCATTGGCCACCATGACTATCACCTTAAGTGGGCTTCTAATTTGTTTTAGACGCTGCTAGTGACCCCTAGGATAGCATCTACAATTTCAAGAGTTTCAGAGTACTGATTGTATGCCCCAATAGATGCTGGGCTGAGAAGTTGGGACCACATTCAGTAACAAGAGTGATAATAGCTACCACTTCCTGGTTGCTTAGACACTTCTGTATTAACTCGTTTAATCCTCAGATCAATCCTATGGGGTATGTACTATCTTACCTTATTTTAGGAGGTGGACACTGAAGCACAGAGAGGTTAAGTAACTTGCCTAAAGTAACAGAGTTAATAAGTGGCAGAACCAGGATAGAAGCTCCAGGAGACTGGCTCCAGAATCTGTGCTATTAATAGTTCCTTGCATCGTAATCTATAGGTTATGGGAACTACAGAAGGTTGGTATGTAAGCATGGCACGAAGACAATGATACTTAGGAAGAGTCATTTGGAAGCAGAGAGATAGAATAATTGATGGGAAAGTCAAGGAATCCAGTAACAGAGTCTCTGGTAATAATCCTGATATGTGAATTAGGGTGGAAACTGAATATGGAAAGCTATAGACATGAGAGATGACGTGAAGGAAACATTTGGACTAATCTGGTACATAGAGGGGGAGAGCATGGTGGGAGCATTCTACCTGAGAGAATGGTGGGACCAGGGTCAGAAGGAGGGGTGGCAGAAAAGTGCCTCTGACTTGTGTGTGACCCTGAGATTTTAGGCTGATAAGGTTTCAAAGACTATGGCTCCCCCACACTTCCTTACCCAACACTCTGTCCCCAGAAGGAGGGATGCTGCTGTGGATTAGTTACACTCCATGGGGCCAGCATGCTTGAGGGCTGGAGGATGGGGCTTTTGCTGGGAGAAGCAGAGAGGTTGGAAAGAAACACCTTGTATCCCTCGTCTTCTCCATGTGTACTTTCTTAGTATTTTCCTTCGCATGTGCTAGATCATGGAACGTCTGGTCCAGGGCACTTCTGGGCCTGATTATCCCCCAACTTCCTTGGATGTCCTTTTGGCTGGGGCAAGGGGCAAGAAGCATGGAAAGGTATCTTAGGGGACACACATGCTCACATTTTCATACATCCTCATACTTCCTCTTCTGGAGGCAAAACAGCAAGATGTTCCTATCAGGAACATGGTCGGGGCTGGGAGTAATGAGCTGGGTAACAGGATATTCCACCTGCCTTCACTCTAGCTCTGGTGCTCAGAGGAAAAGGGGGCCTCCTGAGCTCCCCAGGTTGGAGCTAAAAGTTTGAGACTGAAACTCCAGCCTGTGCTGACCATGCATTTTCCCTTAAGTCATGTCCTTCTCTGTGCCTGGAGCAGGGGTCATCAATGGGGTGAGATTTAGGGAACCAGAATCCACCTTTCTCAACCATGATAATATTTCATTTGTCTACCCAAACTTAAATTCCCTTCTCTAGTTCTTTAGTGTCCTAATCTGCTTGTGTTTTCTCATTTCAAGAAGATACTCAGCAGTGATAAATATCGTTGAAGTATTTGGTGCACAAAGCTAAAAGGGGCTGTAAAAATAAAGACATCCCCTCCCTCATGTATTTTGGTGCCTGATAAAATGATGATATCTGAAGCCCTGGTTGTGAAGAGCTCTCATTTCCAATAAACAAATAAAAACCAAGGGCTATATGAATATTAATAATTTGGAGATGTAGGTGGAGGTATTGCTATTCTTGAACAACATATGTTCACACTTCATCATTTTAATTAACGAAGTTCCTTTTCTTGTAATTTCAGCAGGAGGTATCCCAGGGTAAGAGAACAAGACCTGGATTTATGTGACTAGGATTTTTTATTTCATCACTGAATCCAAATAGCATTTTCCTAGTGTGAAAACAGATGGCAGAGACTTTATTTGTGGTCAAAAGCATTATGTCTGAGAGTGAACCTTTCTTTGGCAGGCGGATTTGAATACATTCAGGAAGTGATTTAAGACATGATATGTCTCCTAGAACCAAATCCATAGCAGGTACTTTTATTAACAAAATTTATACACTTAAACACAGTGACTCAGAGAAGCTAATTTTCGTTTTGGCAAATCATGATTTTTTTTTTTGCTGTCGACTATATATGTGGAGATTAGAAGTATCTCACAAAACTCAGCCTGTGAGGCAGCGTTCGCATGTTTCTCACGCCCTCGCTGAAGAATTTCTTCTGGTTTGGTTTTTAAGACCTCTGTGTGTTTGACAGAAATTACCTGGGGGGAAGCAATCAAATCTTGGCTTGCTGTTTACCTTAGTAGATACCAAATTATAATTTTGGTATCTTCAACAATGAAAAGTTTAAATAAGACACTGTCCTTAAATGACGTTTGAAACCATAAATTACTTTGCAAACATAAGGAGGTATTATTATTTATACAACACACAACTTTTATACAAAGCCAAATTTCTCCTACACTCTCAATGGAAATTAGAAAATTAGGTTAGCTCTTCCTTGATTCCAGAGTGTAATTGGATAACTGTGGTTTTGGAACCAAAATGGGGTACCTGCAGGGAAGTTTCTGAGAGCCAGATACAGATGTGGAAAATAGCTGGAAGGCATAATGTGTTTATAGTGACTTCCTGTCGTAGTCTACTTTTGGGTCAATTTCCTTCTCATAGTCCATCAGTGAACTTTTTGGATTGTGATTTCTTGAATATTTCTTCTTCATTTCTTTTTACCTCCACCAATACATTCACAAATTCATATAATCAAGAAGGATTAGATGACACGGTGCCAGAGCTGGGTGAGAGTTCTGAAGTGGACAAGGTAGAGGCGACATGCACCAATAAAATCTTTGCTTGGCCACGTAGGGCCCTGCAGGTCTCCATAGACCTAGGGGGTATCAAGCTTTACTGTGATGAGAATCTCTTGGTTAGCAATCAGTCGGCTTGTAAACAAAAAAACGAACAAAATTCTGAACTAATAATCAGGGATGGAGGCTAGGAATCTGTATTTTTCACAATCATTCCAGGAAATTCAGACGCAGCTGGTTGAAGGGCCGTAGTTTAGGAAACACTGCATAGCATCCCAACTCCTTGGCAACCTAGTGCTCAAAAAAATTCATATCAGTTATTAGAGTCCCTACTTTTCATTGTATAAAAATCACGTAGTTCTATCTCAGCAAATGCAAATGAACAAATGGATGTGGCATGTCCACTGCAGAAGGCTTAAATGTTTCTGATTCTTTCTTCTCCAAGGTTGGGAGATGCAAAGTGAGGGTAGATGGTCTCAGAGATGTGACATGGTCACTGTGACCAAAGAAAGCAGTGTGAGAATGTATACCTAGGCTTTCAATACCCTGCACTTGAATTGTTTTGTCTGTGTTGACTTCTAAGTCAATAAAAAACAACTGGAATCAGCCAATTAGTAAATAAACACAGAATCAGGAAAAGTACAGAGGATGATGACATGAGGCAGCAGGGATCTAGCTCATTGTGCAGGAGCAAGATAGAGTGACAACTCAAAAAGCTGTGAGTTATCATGCTCCAGGAGCTATGTGAGCACAAGAAGATTCTCAGACTCAAGATGCTGTTGTGTGGCTTTAATAAATGCATTTAGGTCCTTATTATTCTGGTGGTCCACATGTAAAAGATATGAATGGCGCACAGTGCAGACAGCAAAGAAATGTGTTTTGTGACCTGCAAAACAAAGAAAATGGAGCTGTGGCTCTCAGAGCTTTTAGGTAATTTGGCAAATGTTTCTTGTGTACTTACTGTGTGCTCAGCATTGAGCCCAGGGCTATGATAGGCATGACACATGTTCTGTGTTGTACACCAGCCAGACAGCTGCCCTGCATTTCTCAGAGCCAAGCTGAAGCTGGCTTTCAGTTTCTCAGTGTAGCAGCCCGATATAAGCAGCTTTCTAGTGTTCCGGGCGTTCATGCTCTTTTAAGGGGCCAACTCTATCCCTCAACCTGGAGAGCTTAAAATGCCAACTAATTGCTGCAGATCACTGATTTCCAATTCAACACTTGAAAAAACTTACTGAAGACCATTGACATACTTGAGAGATGTGCCTAACCCCGCGAATGAATAGTGCGTGGGAGACAGCATCAGGGAAATGAACCAGATGTGGGCTCTGGAGTCCCTATAACTGATTTCAGACTATAATTTTTGTCACTTCCTTTTCCCTCTGAGCCATAGTTTTCTCCTCTCCAAAAGACAGATCATTCTACTTACCTAATCAGGTTTACATAATCATTAATAAAGTGCTGGCCTGTCATAGGGACTTAGGAAATAGAAAATGCTCCTTTCTGCTCCTTGGCCTCATATCCTGGGCCTTCCTAAAATATAATCTCATTTTTGGTTAAACCTCTAAATCAAGCCTATAGTACATTTTGGTTTACACTTTCCTAGAGGGCAAACTGCTTGGGGAGAAGCCCTGTGTCAGAGTTCACTGCAAACTGAGAAAATATTTGAGTTCTAAAAAACAGAACTCATCATATTCCCAGGGGCTTGTCATAGCCCCTGAATTCCTTCCAGGAAGCAGAGCCTGACACAAGGGTTTGTGTGCAAGTAGGTTATTTTCGGAAGTGATTTCAGGGAACTGGAGTAGGGGACTGGGAAGGAGGAAACAAAGGAAGAAGGGAAACCAATACCTACAAAGTTGTGTTATCAAGTTTGGTTGCAGTCGTGGGAAACTGGAGCCTGATCCTCCTGGGACTCTCTTACAGCCATGAAGAATGAATCTCATGATTGCCTACTCAAGGGACACGATGGGGACAGGCATCCACAAGCTCCCACCCTCGGCTGGTCAAGGATCAACTGATCAACTCCAGGTGTTAACTCCCTCACACTGCCAGGTTCACACAAGTGCTGGGTGATTTGCATAGGTGTTCCAGGCCAGGCGTCTGAGAAGCCCCTGGCAATCACGCAGTAGAAGTGAGGTGTACTCAGGAAAACTGGAGTAACATGTGAGGTCCAGAGAACATGAAATGGACATAAGCCACATCCAGCACCGGGCTCTGTCAGCAGAAAAGTGAGCAAGTCTGCTTCTCCTTTCAAACCTTTTACAAAAGTAGCCACTGGAATATTCTTCAATTGCTTCCATGTGGCTTTGGGAAGCCTCACTGTTCTCTTGGTTTTCTGAACTCTAATTGCATGTACAGGCTCAGTAACTTGGCACCGCATGACATATCTCTTCCTTGTCCTTCAATGTGTTTCTATGTTTTAATTGTGTCCCCCTTCCCCAGGAAAGACATCAGTTTCTTTGGGTAGCTGGGGGTGGAGTCTTTAAATTCCTTTTTATCCTATCAACCCCTAACAGTACTCTGCAAAACCTGTTGACTTGAGCTCACTTGGTAGATGATAAATCCTTTCTCTCTATGCACAATTATCTTTTCAAAGCCCCGTGGAGTCTTCCTACTCCCTAACTATATTGAGACCCTCACCAATTAATGGGGCTTGGAAAGCAGTATTTTTAATGAGGGGCAGGGAGCAGGGAGCACAATGCCGGTGCCTCAGGGTGTTGTAAGGTTTTCAGCGGCGGTTCATTCCACGCTCTTTGTATTTGGTTTCATTCCGATTGCTTCACAGCCAGTAGCACTCAGAAGGGACATATATTTAGACTAAACTCTAAGTCTCTTATTGAAACTTTCTGTATATAATGAAACACAAATGCGCTGGTCCTTTCTCTGCCTAACCTTTTCCCTTTCTACCAAAGCCCTTGCCAGCTGTAGATACTGTGTGGTTATGAGTGGTGACTAGGATGTGCAATAGGTCAACAGGGGACTAGTATTTGCCAAATTCTTTTATTATTTATTTATTTATTTATTTATTTATTTATTTATTTTTGAGACAGGGTCTCACTCTATCGCCCAGGCTGGAGTGCAATGACATGATCTTGGCTCACTGCAACCTCCGCCTCCAGGGTTCAAGTGATTCTTGTGCCTCAGCCTCCCAAGCAGCTGGGACTACAGGGGCCTGCCACCACGCCCAGCTAAATTTTTGTATTTTTAGTAGAGACGGGGTTTCACCATGTTGGCTAGGCTGGTCTCGAACTCCTGACCTCAAGTGATCTGCCTGTCTCAGCCTCCCAAAGTGCTGGGATTACAGGCATGAGCCACCATGCCTGGCCCCGAATTCTTTCAGGTGACAAAGTATCCAGGTTACCTTCAGTATGTCTTACTGTGAACCTGGAGCCACTTCTATAGAGTTACTCCTGGCTGCCACGTTCAGGGGGGCAGCTTGGGTACTGTACGACTCCCAGGAGGCATTCACATCACAGCCAGTATGAATGTGCTTCCTGGAGGAGTGCAGTGAGTAAGCTGCGTGGCCACAAATAGTGGCCCTATCTGAGGCCCTAACTGGCCCTATCCCAGTTCTCCTGAATCACAGTCTCTAGCAGGGGGACCTAGGAATCTGTATCTTCACAAATCTCACAGGTTCCTATTAACACTAAAGTTTGAAAACCACTGCTTAGGGATAGGTTTTGAGAAAAAGATACATCAGAAGAAAAGAAATGTGGGAAATTATCTCAGCATCGATGCCATCCCTGGATCCTTTGCTTCCCAGACTTAAATGTACATAGTGGGCTTCATGGATAACTCAGTGAATCATTGCCATTCAGAATATGATGGCCCTGCTAGTGATCTGGTCATCTTTTCATTTCTTTCCAAGCAGGCCTCTCCTGTTTTATTTTCTGAGAGCTTTTATATTAAAAAATGTTAAGAGAGAAGTTCTGATCAGAGCACTCCATATTGAGTGGTGGCTCCCATTGGGTAGCATCTAAAGCAGAATTATCTCCTTGGCAACTGGTCTTACTCATTTCTGTTTACTTGTATGTGGCTCTCTTTGGCCTGGGTCCTCATCTTCAATTCAATGAACATTAGCTATGGCATCTTAAGAAAGGACTACCTGTGACTGCTTTTCTCTGAAGGGAGCTATGGGCATGGCCAGCACACACCATCCCAGATACCGTGTCCCATAATAATAAGAGCTAATATGTGTTGCGCCAGGCATTTTTTCTAAGTACCTCAAAAACAACTCTTTGTAATGGATGTTTTGTTATCTTCATTTTAGAGATTAAAAAATTGAGGCATAGAGCTTGACCAATAGTTCAGAAATGGTCCCACAACTGGAACCCACACAAGCTCCAAGCTGCTGTTCTTTATGACCACTGGGGTCATGGCAAAAGATCAGTGTGTGGGGTGTGTGTGTGGGGGTGGGGGCAAAAGATTGTGTGCGTGTGCATGCATGTGCATGTGTGTGCAAATGTGTATGTGTGTATGTGTGCTAGGGGTAGGACAGGGATAAGAGGGAGAGTGCAAGGCACAACTTAGGTCAGAAAGGCAAGAACATGCAGAGGACTTCATTGGTGCATGTTGGGAGAAGGAGTTGGGAGACAAAGATGGATGCCATAAAGCCTCAAGACAGAGCTGAGATTGCCTTGAGGGCCAGACAGGATTCTAGCAAGAGATTCTGGGGAGTTGTTCTTACTCCTTTGCTGACTTCTTATAAAGGACTAGAAATGGCATCTGACTGTCCATGGTTCCTTTGAAAAATAATGCCACATTAAACACCTTCCTATGGCGCCATAACCTCTGTTCTAGCCAATACCCTCCATGGCCTGGCTCTGCTTGATGGACAAGCCCTAAGAATTTAGGGTTAAACAGGAGCGGATATGAGTGTGTTTAAGGAAAGAAAACGGAGAGGGTTGTACTCACATTGCCAAGGAGCATAAAGTTTGCAGTAGGAGTGGAGGACTGGAAGACTACCCTACCCTGAAGGCCATGGTTAGGATCCAAGCCTAGAGCCACTACTAAGCCTACAATCCAATCTCCACTAAAGATGGAGGCAATTATTGCAGTAATTCAGGAGGGGAGCTGTTGAATTACTAAAATAATTATCTCCACTTTCTTTCTTTTCTTTTTTGTGTTTAGAGAGAGAGTTGGTCTGCCTCCTTCAATGTGTGCCATATTACCAGGCTTGTGCTGCCTCCCAAGTCCTTAGATTTTTTTGAGCAAGACACAATAGTCAGTGAAATATCCTTTACCTGGGCCTGTATGGGCCTTGGCAAGATCTCTGGGGATTCTGAAACTGAACTTTTTCACCTTCCTTAGCTAGTTTTCTTTCAATCAATGGTTTAGAAACTAACAAGGGGCCAGGTGTGGTGGCTCATGTCTGTAGTCCCAGAATTTTGGTAGGCCAAGGCAGGCAGATCACCTGAGGTCAGGAACTCAAGACCGGCCTGGGCAACATGGTGA
The DNA here is from genome assembly GCF_049350105.2 of Macaca mulatta. Lineage (NCBI taxonomy): Eukaryota > Metazoa > Chordata > Mammalia > Primates > Cercopithecidae > Macaca > Macaca mulatta. The sequence goes on along the minus strand of NC_133411.1, from coordinate 37,800,722 downwards.
AACCCCATCTCTACTAATAATACAAAAATTAGCCAGGCGTGGTGGCACATGCCTGTAATCCCAGCTCCTGGGGAGGCTGAGGCAGGAGAACCACTTGAACCTCAGGAGGTAGAGGTTGCAGTGAGCCAAGATTGCACCATTGCACTCCAGCCTGGGCGACAGAGCAAGACTCTGAAAAAAAAAAAAGAAACTAACAAGGGATACTTGGTTTGAGGAGAAGAAAATGGCTATTTAGTGTCTCATGTTATTCCCAAGTCACAACTGGTTTCTGTTGACTAGAAATGATTTGGCATAGTCCTGACTGGAGGCAGGGGGGGTGAACAGGATGACCTTTGATATCCGAAATTCTGAGCAGGCAGGTGGGCTGTGCAAGGTGTAGATTCTCTCCAATACTTGGCACACTGTGTGAATTGGATTCTTAAATAATCCAAATAGATTTTGGTGCTCAGAGCAGACTTTGAAGGAGGGGGCCATAGTTCTCTGGGTCAGTTGTTCCTCTGGGAAATACTCACAAAGATGTTCTCTGTCTTAGGCAGAATGATTACTCCAGAGACCTTAGGAGTTTCAAGACAGCTGAATGCAAGATAAGAAAGGATATCTTGGAGAAGATAGACTGTTCATCCCCACTGGGACTCTTGGGTATAGCACATTATTGACTTCAAGGCAAGAGGCCATGAAAGTGCCTTTCCTCAAGACAGTAAACTCTCTGTTTTCTGAAGTGAATGGAAAAAAGGGATGTTTTTGTTCCTTATATCAGTTTCCAGAAATGAGTATATTGCACAGTGTGCTTCAAACTGTGATGCTACCAAATATAATTTACTGTTACTTAGATGATTCAGAAGCCCCTCTGGGATCCTGTCAACAGACAGAAAAAAAGGCTTTCTTGTTATAACATATTCTAAACCAATCATGAAATCAATTGGAAGTTATAATTTACATATAACTGTCAAGGGATTATACCAGTTACATGGGGAATATAAAGAGATATAAGCTGTGGACACATTGATTGCAAACAGAGTTACATCTACATGGGTTCTTTGTTGGAGCTTAAGACTAGGACTCAGTATTTGGCACTTGTCATGGGTTTAGTAGATCTGCCCCACTTCACTTGCCTTCTACTATGCCTTCCTGCACTGCCAAGGCTGGAGAACCAAACACCACATTTCCTGCACACCCCTGCCCTCAGGATTCTGGATGTGATTGAAATCCAGCCATTATGTTGCACTGGTGCAAGACGAGGAAGGCAGAAATCAGGCAGAGGCCATGCTTTTGCTGTGTCTGCTTTTTCTTTTGGAATTGCTTGTGAAGGCATTTGCATTTTCTATGGCAGTGTTAGCAGAAGTTTGTGGGTGTCAAGAGGTGAGTCACAGAGATCTCCTTCTGCAAGCAAGGATTAAAGCATCCCTGCTATGACGTGGAGACAGTTTCTGTCCATGAAAACTTCCACACTGGGGTGGCTTCCTGACTTTGGCAGTCTATGGTTTAGGACGTGGTGGTTTCCTAATCTTGGGTGACCCAAGAGCTTCCTTGGTGACCCAATTCTGTGACGTGACATTGGGAGCCACTTCTGAAATTTCAAACTTAGTCTGTTTTCTTGGCTCTCCCAATAATTCAGTGAGCTTTTTAATGCTCTATAATCCCTTCATGCTTAAACTTGCTAGAATGGCTTAAGTTCTCTGCAATAGGACCCTGACTATGACTGTTACTGGTGCCAGGAGGGTTACAGACAAGAGGGTTACAGACAACATACTCTAAAGAAACTGGAAACCTGGATTTGTGTTTTCTGACCTGATTGGATTTGAAAGGAACAATGATTAGGTTAGCATTAGAACACGGAATGCTTGCAGTGCTTGACATGCAGTGGCAAAATAGTTACTTAAAATATCACTCACTGGTCACTTGGAATGAAATGCCCAGTGAAGAAAAGGCTTTAGTGGACTGAGTGCCTGCTAATCATTATGGAGAAAATGAGGAAAACAAGGACTAGATTTGGATGGCTGTCTCTGCCTACACTGGAGAGCTTTAAGAAAGAAAACTATATGCTAAGGATTTTAAAGTTTTTAGTATGAGGTATGATCTGAGGACCGAGGAGCTTCTATGACTTTCTAGAATAATCAATTATTTCATGTAGCCATAGGACTGATGCATTCTATCATCACATGCAGTTTGATCCTGTGGGTTGAAAGATGGTCTGAACTCACAGCATCACTAGGTCACTTACATGAAAGTTTGGGTATTGATTGGGAAGAGGTGAGACCCTGAGAAGTGAAATGGAGCCATTTGGGTGAGTTAACTGAACCTGAGTATACAAGTCCTCCAAAGTCCATCGAACTTCCGTTGTCAGTAGACACATATTCTCCTCCTCTGTGTGATGAGGCTGGTCTATCCTTCCTTAGAGACTCTGGAATGGTCTTGCTGAAGTGGTTTCCATGCAAGGGGCTGCCAGATTTCTTCCTGTTCTCATCTCCCACCATTCATTGCTCTAGACCTATAATTAGAGTCAAATCCCAGCACACCCCAAAAGGACAATGCCTATCTTAAGAAGCAAAAGTTTACATACTCAAAGAACTGCAAGATTTTGCCCATTTTATATCAGCAAAAACCTGGCTAATAGGTGTGGGAGTGGATTAGAAGAATCTAGGCCACAGAGGAAGACGCAAACCTTTAAATCTGGCTTGATGTACTGGTATAAGTTCATTGTTCTCGTTGATACAGATGGGAATGGTTGTAACTTAGTCTGCCTGATTGACTGGAAACAGGACCCTGTGGTGGCAAGTGGAAACTGAGATGTCAAAAATTCATGGTATAGCATATGGGGAGGGATCCAAACATTTAGGAGGAAGAACTATTGGAATGGATGTTTCATGTATGACCCAGTTACACGCCAAGGATGCTCATTTCACCAAGGCATTGAGAATACAATTGTGAGAAACAAATTCTTGAAAAGTATTGCAGTGAAGTCCTCTGTAGGCCAGGAGTGAAGATAGAAAATGCTGCTATTGAAATGGGCATTTTGATATTAATGGGTGTGTTGAGATGCTGGAGTGGCAGAAGCCAAGTAGCAATTCTTGAATGCCAGAAGCATGGTGGAAGCAGCTACTGGCAGCAGGATCGGAGTGGCAAGTTGATCTTTGTTGTAAGTTAATTGGTCGATGAGTTTCTAGGAATGAGTAGATGGCCAGTCTATCAGGATCAATTTAATTAAAAAAATACTATAGATCTGGAAAACATAGGCCCAACTTCACTCAATTTCTAGACTAAGCGGTTTATAAATCTATGGCCATTGAATGAAGAGGAAGCCAGGATCCTGAGATCTTACTAAGAGAATGTGCTGTAAATCTTCCTCCTAACCTTCCTCAAAGAAACTTGTAGCAATTTAACAACTTAACTCTGCATAGGGAAAAGGGAAAAACCAAGACCTTTGAGGGCTTATTGAATTCTAATTTTTATTAACATTAATCCCCTGAGACCAAACATGTCATTGTGTTTCTCTAGAGGTTCTGAGTAGAATTCCTGTCTGATTTTTATCTCTCAGTGATGTGATCCTAGAGGGTTTGTGAAGCCATCTTGTGATTATTTTCTGAACTTCTGAATGCATAGTTGGAGCACACATTTCAGCACCTGGAGAATGGTTTTGAGGAGTAAAGGTTATTAACTGTCAAGGGTCCAGTGGAAGCTGCAACTACCTCACCTGTCAAAATAGTGACACCATCCCTTCCAAGAAAAAATACTACAACCTCAAGGAAATAACAGAGAAAGGCAGGGATGATGATTCTTCTCATATATATATTAAACTCACATATTTGGTCTTTACAGAAAAACTATGGGTCTTGGAGATTGACAATAGATTACTGTAAACTTTCTCAGATGGTGACTCCAATTTTGCTGTTTCACATGTGAAATTAATATATAGTTTCTGGAACCTGGTATAGAGCCGTAAATTTGGCAAATACTGTTTTTCCTGTTCTAGTTAGTACAGATACCAGAATCAGTTGTCTTTTACTTCACAGAAATGTAGTACATTATCCCTATCTTATCTCTGAGCTGTGTCAGCTGTCAGGTTCTCAGTCACATTTTAGTTTGCAGGGACATTGATCATCACACCATGCTGTAGAACATCATGCTGGTTCACTACATTAATGACATCATTCTGTTGGGCCTGGTGAAAGAAGCAGTATATGCTCTTGGTAAGATGTGTACATGACGGAGGATATTTAAAAAATCATGGGAACATAGGAACCATCACCTGTAAAGTTGATAGAAGGCCAGTGGCCTGGAGCATTTTGGGATACCCCATCCAAAGTGAAAGACTAGGGTGAAACCCCGTCTCTACTAAAAATACACAAATTAGCTGGGCATGGTGGTGCGCACCTGTAGTCCCAACTACTTAGGAGGCTGAGGCAGCTGAATTGCTTGAACCCAGGAGGCAGAGGTTGCAGTAAGCTGAGATCGCGCCACTGCACTCCAACCTGGTGACAGAGAGAGACTCCCCCGCTCCCCCCGCCAAAAAAAAAAAAAAAAAAAAAAAAAAAAAAAAGACTAGTTGCTGCACCTTCCACTGTACAAGCCTGGCAGATCTCTTTTGGCTTTTGGAGACAGTATATATACCACATTTGGATGTGCTGCTTGGACCCATTTACTGAGCTACCTGTATGGCTACCAACTTTGAGCAGGGCCCAGAGTATTAAAAGGCTTTTCAGATGGTCCAGACTGCAGAGCAAGAGCAAGCAGTGCTACCACTTGGCCCTAATAACCCAGCTGATCTAATAGTGGCTGAAGTGTCTGTATCAGATGTGGATGGTGCATGGAACCTGTAGCAAACCCCTCTAGGAGAATTACAGCGTAGTTCCTTGGGGTTGTGGAGCAAAGCCATGCCCTATTTGTCAGTTGACTGTTCTCCCTTTGAGAAACAGTCCTGGTTTGCTTTTCATGAGCTGGGTGTTAGTTGGTTAACTATGCTATAAGAATGGGTCTTCTCATTCTTCATTTTTCACTGTTACATGGTCTTGAAGACACAGTGCATTGTACGAGCCGGGAGAGGAGGCTCACGGTGTTAGGGCATCACCTGCTGCATCACCCTCTCCCTCAATCAACACCTATAGATTCCTTGGAGGGCCCAATGAACACGTTATCTGAAAAAGAAAAAAAAAATCAAGCCTGGTTTGTGGATGCACCTGTGTGACATTCTTGTGTCAGTTGGAAGTCAACTGATGTAGCATTATAGCACCACTTGAAGTGATCTTGAAGTGGGGAAAAGAAAACCTCTCAATGGGCAGAACTTGTCAATGTTGCCTAAACATAAAGATGTTCAGAGGTCCAGGTCAACACAGATTCATTGGTAATAGCTAATGGGCACTGGATTAGCTGGTAATCAGAAATGTGGAAGGCAAAAGATTGGAATATTGGTGTCAAGAAAGAGTGCAGAAGACATATGGGACTAGAACTTACAGGATGGGCACAGAATATGAGGATATGTGTGACTTATATGTTTGTTCACAATAACCATGTACTGATGAGAAATTGCTGAAAAATAAATTGGACACATTGACCTGTTTTGTGAATGTCTGTAAACCTCTTTCCCCAGTCTGACGGGTTGTTTCCTCACAATTAGATTCAGGGGGTGCACTTTTGGCAGGAATACCACCCAACCAATGTTGTGTCTTTCTCAATGGAAAACATCAGGATGCCCATGATGCCATTTTGTCTCATTGGATTGGAATTTGAGATTGCCATTGAACATTTTGGACAAATTGTGTTGATGAACCAACAGGCAAAAGAGGGGTCACTAGTCTGTCAGCAGGGTGATTAATCCCAATTATCAAGGGGAAATAGGATTGCTGTTATATAACAGTACTAAGAAAGAGTATTTTTGGAACCCAAGGGATCTTGTGGGGCACCTCAAAGTAATGTCATGCCCACTGGTAAAAGTTACCTTATATTAGTATTGTATATTTAATTTACATATGTAATATCAACTTTTAATGGCAGACTACTGAAATCTAGTATAATCAGGATTACCGGGGCTCAGAGCCACTAGGAATGAAGATTTGGGTGACTCCACCAGATAAGTAGCCCGGCCCAGCTATGCTGCTGACTGAGGCAAAAGTAACTTATAATGGGTTGTGGAGGAAAAAAATTATAAGTGCCAACTACAGCCTTGTGACAATAACTAGAACTATCATAAACATCAATATTTTCTTCCTTTCTCTGTTGTGTATATTTTGGATATATTAACCATTTTCCTCTTGTCGTTTCCCTCATCCTCACAATTTTATAAATGGCTTACTGTTGTTGATTAACTTTATGAGGTAATTTATATCTTATAGAATATCATATGAATGGATTTATGGTGGGGTTGTGACTGAGCTAGAGAAGAAATGAATATCACCCAAAGATAGATGCAGAGAGTTAGAGGACTTTGGGTCTCTCCTTTTGAAGGGAAGTGAGTGCTTTTTTGTTAGTACAAGGGACAGTTAGGAACTTTGAACACAGGCAGAAAGTAAGCATGTATGTTGAAAAGCTAGAGGAACAGTCTATGGAATTTATGGTGGATTGGTGCTCAATATCCACTCAAGCTTTCTGCTAGAGAATTTTCTTCAACTACGAAAGTTTGAAAGTAAAAAAATTGCTTTTCCCAGACTCTCTTGCAGCTAAAGTTTTGAATGCCATTTAAGTCGAGCCAGTTAAACATATTTTTGCAAGATCTGGACAGCAGAAGTGAGGTGGAGGCTGTACTTTTGCTGCTCTGGCTTTTTTTTTTTTTTTTTTTTTTTTCTGGAAAGCACAGTCATAGAGGGATTTTTTTTTTTTCGGCATTAACATAGATACCAGTGTCTGATAACTGAGTTGATGAGCACTAAGAGGCTGGCCATGGGCATTCCTTCTGCTGATGTGTGTCATGGCAAGTAGGTGCGACTTCCTGATATGGCAGCTTTTGCATTGTTGCAGCTTCCCCATCATAGTGGGAGTAGTACGACTCCAGAGCTAGCTGCTTCCTGATCACACCACACAAGAGGTAGAAGCTCCAAGGTAACCGTTTGCACCCTGTGGCTTTTGTTCCTGAAAGCATGGCTTGGAGGCTATTTCTTTAACTTTCTCAGTGATTCAGTAAGCCATTTAATATCCTATAGTAAATATTTTTCCTGTTTAAACTAGCTACAGTGGATTCAGTTCTTTGCAAGTAAACTCTGATCAATGTAGAGCTTTAGGGACCCAATGGCCTATGCCAATATTTTATATGAGAAGCAAACAGGGTTCAAGTATGGCTTCTCCACTGTTGATCATGGTTATACTCTCATTATTATGGAGAGAAATCTGTCAATAATTATATGTCAGTTTATATCTTTTATTGTTCTTTCATCAGCCTTTGATAGGAAACAGTTATGGCATGAAGAGCATGACACTGAAAACTGTCGAGACACTGAGGAGTTAATGACAGTGCTTCTCAAACTCACCTCCATGTTAGAATTGTCAGGGGAGCTTTAAAAATTCCTAATTTTGGGGCAGTCTCCAGAACAATTAAGCCAGACTTTCTGGGTCTGGGCCCCAGGATTCAGTTTTGAAAGATTCCCAAGGAATTTCGGTGCACAGCCAAGGTTGGAGAACCACTGCCATCTGGGAAGAGAGAGAGGTGAACTCTCCGGTTATGTATGAATTGCAGTTGGGGAGAAATAACATACTAGTAAGGTGTAATTTACTATTTTACAGTGAGAAATTAGAAATTGGGCTAAAATCAGCACTGTGTTGGCAGAGCTGAGTTCCTTTCTGGAGACTCTACGGGAGAATCTGTTTTCTTGCCTTTTCTGATTTCTAGAGGCTTCCTGCCATCGTCAAAGCCAGCAAAGGCTAGTTGAGTCTTTCTGGCAATGCCATCTCTCTGATTCTGACTTTCCTGCCTTCCTCTTCCACTTTTAAGGACCCTGTGATTACTCTGGGCCCACTGGGAAAACCCCAGATAATGTCCCATTTCAAAATCAGTTGATTAACCACTTAATTTCACTTTCACCTTGAATCCCCTCTGGCCATGTAACCTAACATATGTATAGGTTCCAGGGGTTAGGATGTGATATGTTTGGGGGGTCATTATTCTACTTATCCTAAGATAATAAAGGACAAGGACACTGGGGAAGAGGTACCCCGGTGGATTCCTCCCGCACAGTTTTTTAATCAGAAGTGGCAATTGGAAGGTCCATAGCACTCAAAAATCATTATGCTATTAATTCAGATGTGATAGGAAGCCTGGTACATAGTATATTCATACTTCTGTAAGAAGTAGGGTTAGCCAAGCAAGAAGAGATTGCTAAGAAATTGGATAAATTTGTGATTTGTGCCTTGCCACTGTCACCTATTTGCAAAGACATATTTTAATGATTGGAAACTTCTTTGCAGTCACCCAGATGCCTGGTTACAGATGACGGGAGAATGCAAACATGCAAACCCTCCAGTTTGCTGATCTGTAGCCTCATAGTAGGGACCAGGAGGGGTCTACCACACATAGGTGGTCCTACTAGCTAATTGTTTTTCTTTTTTAAAGAGTGATTCAATATTAACCATTCTAAATTGAAAATTATTCTTTTGGCAGATGTCCTCCAAAATGGATTGCCTCATATCTAGTACCCGCCTGCTGCAGGCTTCTTCATCTAGTTCCTCTGGGGGCACATTGTGCCGTTAATTCATCCAGGCAGATTCACTGGGAAGCTGTTGCTCGTGAGGGTATTTCTGAGACTTTTTTTTGTGACCTTGCTGAATGACTGGTACGACCCGATTTAAGTATTTTCCATTCCAGGAGTATCAGAGCCATGACCCATGGTATAGAATGCCGCAAGCTTAGCCTTCATTTGTTGCCATGCTAGAGCAGACTCTGTTTCTCCAGGAACTTCCTGGTTTTGCTCACGGGGGACCCTGCAGATACTCCCTTTGCCACTTGCTGATCTGACCTCAAAAGCATCTGGATCTCCCTTTAACCAGCATCTCAGGCTCCCTACACAATGAGTTCTTGACTGGAAACTAGTAATCTATATTTCCCTGGGGCCACACTAAAGGGGGATGAGGGGCGGAGTTGAGTTGCAATAACAAGACCAAAGTTGGGTATCTCTGGCTCACTGGCTGTCTCTGTCCAGACTCTCAGGCTTTTCAACCTCCCCTCTCTGTGTTCCACCCTGCAGTCCTCCTGATGATTCCAGAGGCTCATGCTGTTTCCTTCTGTCCAATCCCCAGGTTGGCCTCCTGGGCCCTGGCTCCCAGGTTGCTGCTCAGGCTGCCTCGATACTTCTCTCCAGCTAAATTTCAGTCACAATGGGCTTTTCTCAGTCTCAACTTTCTATTTTTATTTATTTTGCCCCTGTTGCTGCTGATTCTTTATTCTAACTTATAATAGTATTGTATGTGTTCTTGTTGAAAAGCTCTTCAAATTCTCCATGGACCAATACAGGACACAAATAAGCACACAAGAATATTAATGTCCTTCTCTCCAGCAAAAGATTGGTGATGAATGTCGTCAGTTTATTTTAATCCAGCACATTGAAAGGGCAGGAGTGTTGGTGCAGATTTCACTCATTTCACTATGGCAATCAAGGGAGGTCTTTGTTGCTGACCAGGAAAGGAAAGTTTTACCCAATCAGGCATACTTTCCAGATATTCCAGATAGGTAAATGGTCCATGAAACCATAAAACCAGAAATGAATCTCAGGGATGAAGAGTGGAAAAAAAATCATCACCTGAGTCTTTCATTTTTGTAAAGAAAAGAAAATAAATAGAGCTAACTGTATTTCCACAGTTGGAAAATGTTTTGTGACATAAATAAAAAGTATAACAATTTTAGCTCAATCGGAGGCATTAACAATCAGATAAAATGGTCATTTTGGATTATGCATCCAGGGTAGAAGTGATCCTGCTGGAAACTTGTAAGACTTGTCTGCCTGATTGTTGGTCTCTCTTTTTCTTCTTCTCTTTCTTTCCCTCCTCACCTCTTACAGTGCATTCTTTCTCATATCTTTTCCTCCCTTTGCCTACTACTGGGTGGAGTTTCCATGTGGGCCCCACTGTTGTGCTAAGAATAGCACTAGCTGCTATTTATCAAGCCTTTACCACTTGCCAGGCACTGTGCAGAGCACCCTAGATACATTACCTCACTTATTCCACCCAACAGCCCTCCAGAAGGATGGGCATATTTGTGTAATGAACCCGGTCTGACATGGTGTTTAATTGCTTTATTATTTTCTTTGTCAGCACTCCAAATAATAAAGTTTATTGGTAGTCTTAACTTTTTCATGCTTGACTTAAAATATATTGTAAATATCATGTTGGCCACTTGAAAACAACTAGCAGGCAGATTATGGGGAATTGGAGTTATGCTTTATTATTATTATTATTATTTATCCTTTCCCTGAGCAGTAATTACTGGTGGTAAATGAAAGTTCTGGGACCTGTTGTTTCATACTGAAATTTAACTCCTTCCTTCCCCAAAGTAAAATAGATACTGGTGAGATGGAGCCAGGATGGGTAAGGGCATAAGATGTAGGAAGGTGTTAAGTTTTGAACTCAACTTCTCCTTATCGGCTCAATATTAAGCATCATTTTCAATGCATAATTACATGAGAAAATGAAAGTGCCAAGTCTCTACACTGTACATTCCCCAGGCAAGAACTTCCAGGTTGTCTCTGGAAGATCCAACCTTTTCAGTGGGAAATCAGGAGAGGAAGGTTGGTCAGTGGAGGCTGGGGTTTCTGTTTTGGCTTTTCTTCCTTCTGGAGTGTACATTACCTCCACTTTGCTCACGATCCTAGTGAACTCAGCTGTGTACAGAGTCCTCTAGAGTTCTTCTGCTTCCCAGGGTAAAGCCCTGAAGATTGCTTTCGAAGTCAGAATCTTTAGGGCTCCTGGGACTGGCATATGGTCCACCGCCAGGCAGCCCGGTTTCCACATGGGGGCACGGAGCCAACTTATTCAGGCACTGAGGGAGCACAGCCTTGCATCAGAGGCTAATGATCTTTCATCACGTGCTCTGACAATGAGGCTGGAACAACCATAGTTGAAACTGATGCAACAGGATGGAAGGGGCTGGGAGCACTGGGAGTTAAGTTACCCTTGTGAAAGGGAAGACAGAAAGGAAGGTTAAAAACATTATCCTGAGGCACTGAATTTAAATTACTACCTGCATATTTACCTGAGAACATCCCACTCTTTTCAGATGACCTAAAGAGAGTATAATTAAGTAGAGGAAAGTGGTGAGGGATGTTAGAGATTCATCAGAATATTAGCTTTTCCTAGTTGTAGTAACATGAACATGGTCTTGACAGCAGTTTTGTTATTACTATTGTCATTAATTTTTGAAGGAAGACTTCACTGTTTTTTCAAAAAATGAAACAAATTACTGGAGTGGGCTGAATAATGGCCCCTGAAGATACCAGATTCGAATCCCTTGGAACCTGTAAATGTTATGACATACTGAAAAAGTGTCTTTGCAGGTGTAATGAAGAATCTCCAGGTGGAGAGATGATCCTGAATTATCCAGTGGGCCCTACCTGTCATCACAGTGCGATCCTTCTAAGTAGGAAGCAGAAGATCTGACACACGCAGGAGAGGGAAGGCAATGTGACCGTGGAGGCAGAGAGGGGAGTGATGTGGCCAAAAGCCAAGGATTGTCAGCAGCCGCCAGTGGCTGAAGGGGCAATGAACAGATTCTCCTTTGGAGCCTCTGGAGGGAGAATGGCCCTGCTAACACCTTGATTTTGGCCCAGTGATACTGATTTTGGACTTCTGGCCTCTAGAACTGTGAGGGAATACATTTCTGTTGCTTTAGGCCATTGAATTTATGATGATTTGTTACAGCAGCCACAGGAAATGAATGCATGGATCTAACTTGAACCTAGTGAGTTAGATTACTTCAGGGAAACACAATAAATAGTTAACAGGGCTTGTCAGGGGAGTGGGAGTGAGATGAAAGTGTGAAGGCAACTTCTATGGTTTACTTTTATATTTCCCTATTTTTCAAATCTTTTACAAGAAAATGAATTCATATACTATTTTAAAAAACATATAAAATATGAGCAAAAGGATTTATGGTATCTCTTTAAAATAATTTAGAACAAGTAATGACTGCAGAACCTTAAAGGGTTTTTCTAGCATGCTTCCAAGACACAGTCTTGATTATTTGAGATTGACATGAAGATGGCCCAGACTGTGCCACAACACAGCACTTGACACCAAATGTTAGACTGTAATGGACCGTGTGAGTCTTACCCAGTATGGCCATTTTATTATCAAATATCTATTTATTTCAGATTTCAAGCACGAATACAAGCTTCTCCTTTCTTTCCTTCCTTTCTCTTTTTCTCCTTTCTACAGCAAGTTCAAGACTGTGCTAGGTATGACCTGGGATAGAAAGAGCATATACTCAGCTTCTGCCTTCAAGAAAATTGGATACTGGCTTGGGAGATAAGATAAATGAAAAGGAAGCAGATGATCTGTTATAGAGGAGATAACACCGTAAACCCAACATGTATGTGATTAAGTTCTAAAAGTGTAAACCAATAGGGAGTGCCGTGAGGTGTTACTACGGGTGCAGATTGCAATAGATCTGACCATACAAGTGTAAATAAAACCCTATTGAATGCCTCCTCTCCCTCACCAATTGTTCTGAGTGGTTGCTTCAAGATTTTTTCCCCATCATTCTCAAATTGTTACTGTGAGATTAACTGGCAAACATTTATCCTTAGCATAAGAAGTGTGAATGGAATCCTACCAAGTGATTTTGGCAATAGTTCCCATTCCTGCTGCAAACAGTGATGTGCTCAGGCTTAAGCTGTAACATGTCCACACTCACCTGTCACTTGGGAATGCCTCTGTTGGAATGCAACATGCCCACTTATCACACAGCCAGCATGAGAGGCGGAGTGGAGTTTAACCAAGCAGTCTGCCCCCAAAGTCTGCAGACATAGCCACTGCCTTCAGGAAAGGGAAGGGAAACTAACCCTGTTGAGTATCTACTATGTGCTAGGCACTCTGTTCAAAGCACTTTTACACACATCATTTAATCCTCGTGACCATATTTAGAAATAGCTATCATTTCCCAGTTCTGTATATGAGGAAGAAAAGGTAGGCTCAGAGAGGGTAGGTAAGTTGTCTAAGGTCACATAGCTGGTACATAGTAGTAGAGCTAGGGTGAAAACCCAAGACTTTCTGAGTCCAAAGCACATGTCTGTTCCATCATTTCGGTAATAAGAGTAAGTGTCTTTCAAACGTAGTGGTGAGAGATGAATAAAAAGCGGTCCTTGGTAATCCTGGGGCATCTATACCCTCTGCCTGCCTGGCTCCACATCAAGCCTGTGTTTGCCAGCACTTACACCCCCGCATTTCCCTCCAATCCCTGTCATCTCCCTTGTGGAGTCCTCTCCTCCTGTCCTACTCCTTGGTCTCCTTTTTCACCCATCCTTCAGCCATTTAATGGTCTCATCTTTAATTCCTGTTTATAACTCCATGAGCTCCTCGATCACTCTCTACTGAGATGTCCTTTTTGGCACTGGAACTTGTATTAAAGTGGTTTTGTAATGAGTATTTCTGTTTCTTTTGTCCTACTCTGAATTTCCTGAGGGCAGGGACTACATCTCTTATTCTTCTCTGTTTCCCTCAGGTTCTGTGGTTATGCGTTGGCAATTAGCAATTCTTTCTTTCCTTTTTTTTTTTTTTAATACAGGATCTCGCTGTATTGCCCAGGCTGGAGTGCCTTGGCACGATCTTGGCTCACTGCAGCCTCCACCTCTTGGGTTCAAGTGATCCTCCCCACTCAGTCTCTTGAGTAGCTGCTGGGACTACAGGCATGTGCTACCACACCTGGCTAATTTTTTGTATTTTTTGGTAGAGACAGGGTTTCATCATGTTGGTCAGACTGGTCTCAAACTCTCGAGATCCAGTGATTGGCCTGCCTCGGCTCCCAAAGAGCTGGGATTACAGGCATGAACCACCATGCCTAGGCTAGCAATTATTTCTTGACTCAAATTGCCTTCTGATTGCTCACAGAAGTCCGCTGCAACTTCTTCTCCCCAGCTTATTCCTTTTATGCCACTTCACTCCTAATTCCCACCCTTCACTGTCCATGACTGTGTCCTGAGCTCAGAGATGACTCAGTGAATAAAACCTTCCACCATGATGGCAATGCTCTGTATCCACGCTGTCCAATGTGGTAGCCACTAGCCACATGTGGGTTTTGAGCACTTGAAACATGGCTAGTGTGGCTGAAGAACTGACCTTTTAGTTGCATGTTAAATATAATCAACCTATTAATTTAGGTAATTGATTTAAATAACATAGTTATATTAATTTACATTTTAATAGCTCCTGCCATATTGGATCACACTGCTGTCCAAACATGGAAAAAACAAGCTCCTCAATCTGAAGCCCAAACTTGAGCACAGGCTTTTGCAAAATTCTGCAGAAGTATATTCTTAAGTTTACAGAAATGAAGTCTGATGGAAAGCTGTACAATTCATTTCCAAGCGGGTCGTGGCTCCTGTTTGTTCTCAAGTTCTCTTGAGCAAGTCATCATGCAGTCAGTCCGTGGACTCACGTGTAGATACCACCTGTTGTCTATAGGGTGGCAGCTCCATTAAAATAACATTCACATCTATAGGGGAACATGGGGGAGATGCCTAAGTGGTCTGTTATTGAATTGCCCTAAAATCCCTCCAAAGACATTGAGATGCTAACTGGAAAAAATTCCTTCTTTTTTCCCCCTCTTCATTTCTGTCAAATTTAATTTTCTTGTTTTCTTCTCCTGAAACTCTAGTAGCTGTCAAGAATGTATCGCTGGAAGCCAAATCTGTCATTTTGTCTTCGGCAGTTGAAGAACTTTCTTTTTTTTTTTTTTTGAGACGGAGTCTCGCTCTGTCACCCGGGCTGGAGTGCAGTGGCGGGATCTCAGCTCACTGCAAGCTCCGCCTCCCGGGTTCACGCCATTCTCCTGCCTCAGCCTCCCGAGTAGCTGGGACTACAGGTGCCCGCCACCTCGCCCGGCTAGCTTTTTGTATTTTTTAGTAGAGACGGGGTTTCACTGTGTTAGCCAGGATGGTCTCGATCTCCTGACCTTGTGATCCGCCCGTCTCAGCCTCCCAAAGTGCTGGGATTACAGGCTTGAGCCACCGCGCCCGGCTATTCTGCTCTATTCTTTCACTAAAAAATGCTAATTGGGACCCTCTAAACTGACAGCCTACAGTTTGAAAAACACTGACCTAGGCCGGGTGCGGTGGCTCACGCCTGTAATCCCAGCACTTTGGGAGGCCGAGGCAGGCGGATCATGAGGTCAGGAGATCAAGACCATCCTGGCTAACACAGTGAAACCCTGTCTCTACTAAAAATACAAAAAAATTAGCCGGGTGTGGTGGCGGGCGCGTAGTCCCAGCTACTCAGGAGGCTGAGGCAGGAGAATGGCGTGAACCTGGGAGGCGAAGGTTGCAGTGAGCCGAGATCGCGCCACTGCACTCTAGCCTGGGCAACAGAGCGAGACTCCGTTTCAAAAAAAAAAAAAAGAAAAGAAAAGAAAAGAAAAACACTGGCCTAGGAGATTATACCACAGTATATTTCAGATGAAGTTCTTGGTTTGCAGTGCTTGACCAGACATAATTTCCATGGTTAAAACAGTCTAAGGGGGAAAACACCTGCTTTGGATTTGGAGAGAGACTCAAACTGCGATTTTACCTTGAGTAAGTTACTTATTTTCTGAACCTCAACATTTTCATGTGTAAAATGAAGAGAATTATGTCTATTCACAGGATCATTGTGAGGTACCTGCTACGCAACAGCCTTCCTCCCTCCCTCTCTCCCTCCCTCCTCCCCTTCCTTTTTTCCTTCTTTCCTTCCTCTCTCTCACTCTCTTTTTAGAGACAAGGTCTCGCTTTGTGGCCCAGGTTGGAGTACAGTGTTACGATCATAGCTCACTGTGGCTTCAAACTCCTTGGCTCAGGCAGTCCTCCTGCCTTGGCCTCCCGAGTTGCTGGGTTTATAGGTGTGAGCCACTGTGCCAGCCCAGGCTGTATTTCCCTTCTGTACTTGAAGGTTTTTATATTATATGTGGTAGGAGAACTTTATAATCACTGAAGGGGGGCATTTCTAATGTGGAAGGGGGATTAAGTTCTAAAACCAGCAACTGGGAATCTTTAAGAATAGAGTAATCCCGCTTGTGTAGTTCAGCTACATCGATGCTCAAAAGCAGCGTGCTGGATGAACTGCCTCGCAGAGGTGTGGGGAGAGGAAGATACATGAGTTTACGGCGTTTCTTTCACTGGGATGCCTCTGTCTGACCCTCTGACCCTCTAAGCATGACTTATTTCTTGTGGGGCCCTCTTCCTGACTTGCAGACAGCTGCCTTCTCACTGTGTCCTCACATGGCCTTTGCCTGGTGTGTGCTTGTGGAAAGAGAGATCTCTCTCTCTTTCCTTGTGCTTGGAAAGCCACCAATCCTATTGGATTTGGACCTCATCTTTGTGACCTCATTTAACCCTGTAAGCCCCATCTCCAAATATAGTCACATTGGGGGTTAGGGCTTTGACATATGAATGTTGGTGAAAGGTGGGAGGACACAATTCAGTCCATAGCACCCTATATTACACAGATATTAAAGTGTACCTCCCTGGAGGGAGCGGCTTTATCGACATTGCTCATTACAGTGGGCATCACATAAATACCTGCTAAATAAATGAAAGGAGGAATTGTGTTTTCTCTGTACATTCTAGTGTTAATGTGGGCACATTTATGACCCCATTATAGTAACACCCGAAACAAGCACCTTTTATCAAGCACGTATATATGTCAGTGACTTCACCTTTCTTTCTGATCTAATCCTCAACAATCCTGGAAATCAGGAATAGTTTTCATCATGACAGAAATCAGAGGAGGCACGGAGAGGTTAAGAAACTTGCCCAAGGTCACACAGCTCATAGGTAAAGCCAGGATTAGGGTCCTGCTCTGTCAACTCTGACTTCCATTTCTTTTTAGAGTCTAGACCAGTGGTTCTAAAACTTGGGTGTGCCTCAGAATCCCCTGGTCGGCTTGTTAAGACAGACGACTGGGCCGGGTGAGGTGGCATGCACCTGTAGTCCCAGCTACTTGGGAGGCTTTGGCAGGAGGATCACTTGAGCCTCAGGACTTCCAGGCTGTAGTGCGCTATGATTGTGCCCGAGAATAACTACGGCACTCCAGCCAGGGCACCACAGCAAGATCCATCTCTAAAAAACTCCTCCAAACCAAAAAATAGATTGCTGGGGTCTACCCTCTGAGTTTATGATTCAGTATGTCTAGCGTGGTCTCTGAGAATGTGCATTTCTAAGTTCCCAGGGAATGCTGATACTGGTTGTGGAACCACATTTTGAGAGTCAGTGCTGTGACCACAGATCATGAGTTCCTTTTCCTTCAGACTTCCGAACTGTTTCCTGGCTCTCCGGCCTTCCTTGAGCCCCTCAGCGGGGAGTCTGCTGTAAGCGTTCCTGTTTGCACGCGGTCTGGTCTGCGCTGCTCTGGGCCATCGGGGCCTAGAGAAAGGTCTTGGCCGCAGGGTGGCAGCAGCGGCCCAGGCACAGAGAGTTTGTCCCCGCGCTCAGGACAGTTCATAAGCGCACCATCAACTGGGTTCCCACCGGCCAGGGCCGATTGACTCTCCGTCCCCGTTTGGCAGGGCAGGGAGGAGGCCAGTGGGAGGGGGCCTGGCAGAAGGGGAGGTCGCTGGCACACGGAGAGGCGGTTTTGTTCTCTGGGAGACTCTGGGAGAGGAAGCTGGGTGGTCTCCTCAGAACATCGGATTGTGCCCTTCACAAAACCGCCACGCAGCGCGGGGCCGCTGGGAGAGCCCGCGGGACAAAAGGCCTGTGCGGAGGCGAGCAGGCGCTGCCGGGCCGCCCCGGGCGCAGAGGCCCGGGCCCCTCCGTGAAGAGGCCTGGCAGTGTCTCATGATGCCGGTTTCCAGGGGTGACGACCTCCGCAAAGCGTCCCCCCCGGGCAATGTAGGTCTGTGGCCTCCTCGGGGAGTTCATTCCAGCTCACAGCAGGCCCAGATGGCGCCGGGAACCATTCTCCCTTCCTCTAGCGTCACCCCGTGCCTCTTCCTCCCTACTGAGCCGAGGTTGTTCTGAACATCTTAAGAATCTCCCTGAGTGCCAGGAACTGTGCTGAGAATTTTATATGTAGTTATTATCTATTTAATTCTCCTTACACCATAATAAAGAAGGTATTATGATACCCATTTACGATGGGGAAGTTGAAGTTTCACCTATCATATGCGAAGGGCAGTTGACCATTTAACTAAGGAGCGTTTTAACTCTAGCATCCCCTCCAATACACAGACACTTGATATGAAAGTTGGTTTGGAGATGGTAGGTTTCATACAATCCCCAAATCTACAGATGAGGATGCGGAGGTGCAGGGAGTGGACCAGCCAGGGGCTCTAAACTGCTTAAGAATTCAGGTGTAACAGGTGTGGATTCAACCCACCCCTGTGTAGAAGTTTGAGTTCAACCACCACTCTAAAGCAGACCTTTAAGTTTTAGGAAGCATAAAGCTATTTTTAGTCTAGCCATGTGAGTCTTCTAACATGCCTGCTGACTTTCTCATGTTTGTTTTCCACTTCTTTAGCTAACAGCTCCTCATGGGCTTAAATGAAAGAAGGCCTCACTGAGGCACCAGAGTGCCAAGGGCAGGGGAATTTGGTTATAGCGTTCAGAGGCTTGTGTTGCAGACAAAAATCTTTGCGTGCTGAGTTCTCCCCAGGGGAGGCCAGTCATCAGTTCATTGTGCAGGGTTGAGTTGACTTCCAAATGGTCTTTATTTTCCCCTGTGACAGCTATGTCTGGAAGCTCCTGGCTGGCTGCTTCCAGGACTTATGATCCTCTGAAGTTAAAGAGTTGGAAAAGAAGTAAAAAAGTTGTCATCTGACACCATCTTCCAGGACACTCACTACCGTCTTTACATGATTTTGCATATGCCATTATTGGAAAGAGTTTATGATTTGATTTTGTTCCCCTTCTGCAGTGTCAGTTGGGTCCTGCTTTTTCACATCCTTCAGACTTGGCTTAAAAAGGGGGTTTTTGTGGGAATGATTCCCATTCATGGAGGCTGGAGTTCCCTGAAGAGACTGAAAAATGCCTCATTCTCAAGTTTCAGAGACTGGAAAATGATCAAGTTTGAATAGCACAATATGAAAAAAATATGGGTGCTTTTCTAATAGATGACCCCCAAATGAAAAAAAAATGTGTCCGTCTTTGGAGAACAATATGTGAATGCCAAATTTTTCAGCTCTGTAATGGATTACAGAAAATATTTTACGTTGGGGTAGTGGGGAGGGTAGAAGTAAGGAGTGAGAGAAGGAAAGAAGAAAATAGGAGAGTGAAGAAAACAAAAGCAGATGTCAGTCTTAAATATCTCAACTATGGATAACTGAGGTATTGCTTAATTTATTCAAGACAGTTTTGTGAAATCCTAAAGGTGATTCATCAAGGTTTTTAACTGTGGCCACAAGATTTACAAGCACATAAGTGATAATGTCACCAGAGCAATTAATAGTAGGAAATGTTAGATCTAAATTGCTTTTTAAAGCATGTTTTTGCTTTCAGAGAGAAATTCAAAATGGGGGTGATGATTTTATAATGAAGATGCCCCCACTCCAAGCAACCTCTTTCACCTATAATATCAGTTTCATTGAAGCAAATATAAATTGTTCTGAGTTCCACATTTCACGTGTCTAGAGGGTTGCCAGATTAACACATAAAATTACAGCATGCCCCATGCAGTATTTTGCATACTGATACCACCACATTGTTATTTAATACTTATACTAAAACATTGTTATTTACCTGAAATTCAGATTTAACTGGGTGTCTTGTATTTTATCTGACAACCCTACTTACATGAGGAATTCAGCATGCTGTGAATGTTTCAAAATTGAAGGTTGAGGCAGCAGTTTTGTGGGCACGATGAGGCCTGACCTGCAGGGAAATGTTACCATGCCACCTTCTGAGTACCTGTCTGTAGCTGCAAAACATGTAAGTGACAGAATGGGGAGATGAGAATCCAGTAGAGGAGATGGGAGAGAAGAGAGGTGAGACACAAGGGAGACAAAACAGGATACCCAGAAAGGAAGGGGGTCCTCTGGGGAGGCTATTGAAGAAGCAGGGTGAACAGAGGGAAAAGTGACATGGGGGCACTGAGGAATTTTAAACCTGGCTTGATGGCTTTCACAGATTGCTCCCTCTTCGCACTGCAGACTTGGAATTCGATGTTACCCAAGTGAGATCTCTAAGAGGAAGTGCCCCAGCACCCTTTGGGGCTCCCCGCGAAAGCGACCAAGGTGAGCTCCGGACTCCCCCTGGTGGCCACTATGAGGCTCTCTCCCCGGACGCCGCCTCGCGGATCCCATAGATTTCTCATCTCCCGCTTTCCCTCTCAGACGCTGCCCATCACCTCCCTCGCTCCCTCTTCCTTCTTACTTTGTCAGCGTATTCATTCGGAGCCCGCCCTTGGCGTGACACGTCCAGACTACTCTGGCCCCAGGACGCGGCCACACAGAGCTGGCCATTGTTGCTCCAGTTCTGGGACCACCCGGGTGGGAGAAGGGGAAGCGCGGCTGCTGCGGAGGCCGCTTGACTGATGGCAGCCTGGGGTCTTCGGGGCCTTCGGGCCCGCGGCCACCCGGAAGGAGGGCGTGCTCCCGGCCCTGCCCGGCCCGCAGGCAGCCGCAGCCCCGCAGCCCCGCAGCCCCTGCAGCGGGGATCCAGCCTTCCCGCCACGCTTCCTCCAGGCCCCTTCAGCTAACAGAACTAACACTTCTGTTCTCAGCACGGTGTAGATGATGAGTCAAGGATTTTACTTTTTTTTTTCTATGCCTTTACTTATAGGTGTAGTGAGGTAAAATGAGATTTTTTTCTCTTGAAAAGGAGAATCTTGCTTGGGTGGGACAGTGGTGGTGCCAGGATGAATGTGGATACAGGAGGACATAGACCCCTAACTTCTGAGGGTAGGATTTAAACGTTTTGTTAAATGTGATTACTTATAAGAAACATTAAAAAAAAGCCTGAGGCTGGGTGCAGTGGCTCACTCCTGTAATCCCAGCACTTTGGGAGGCTGAGGCAGAAGGATCGCTTGAGGCCAGGAGTTTGAGACCAGCCTGAGCAACATAGCGAGATCCTGTCTCTACAAAAAACAAAAATAAAAATTAGCCCGGGCGTGGCGGTGTGAGCCTATGGTCCTAGATACTCGGGAGGCTGAGGATCGCTTGAGCCCAGGAATTCGAGGCTGCTGTGAGCCATAATCACAGAGTGAGACCTTGTATCGTAAAAAACAAAAAACAACAACAAAAAAATGTGAACCTGAATATTTTTTATAGTTCCGTTTGTGAGCACATCTGTGACTACCACTTGTAGGGCTCTAAGGCCCGCTTCTCCACCCTCTTTGTCATACTCTGGATGAGGGGCACTTCCCTTGACCATAAGGGCCTCTCCACAGACCTCCCACAGCCCGATGACCTGTTTCTCAGGTCTGCACTGTGGAGGTGGCCGAAACCTAGCGTGGGCTGCAGAAGGGAAGAAAATGGTCCTGGCAGAAGGGCGCACTTCCTAGCAGTGGATTGATTTTATGTGGCACTTCCCAGAACATCTCGCAGGGGGAAAATATTGATCCGCTCAGGGTGGCCGGGCTTGGTTCCCTCAGTCTGTGAGCAGCCTTTCTTTTCCCAAACTGGTCATGTAAATACCATATATGCCTTCGCAAAAGTTAGGATGTATGATTCAAACATAGCAATTTGTAAATTTTTTTTTTTTTAGTCGTAAGATCTGTTACAGAAACCGATGGAAATTAAGAATTTTACCCCCAGAAAAAGGCAAATCACAAAACTTTCCCCACAACTTCAAGGGCGATGAACCTATTGAACTCTTCATGTGGATGACCTAGGGGTCCATGGATCCAATTTAAGAGCCTTTCCTCTAGGTGGCTGCCACCTGCAGGTAGAGAGGGTCAGATTATAGTCTCCAGATACTACTTCAATCTGGGGATTTCATGATATTGCCTGCCAATTTTTTACTAAAAAGCATGATGAAAAGTAGTCATCCATAAGTTGTTCTTAATGAATAGAGCAGTTCACTAGTACAATGACTGTTTTTGGGCATCCCTTGAGATCTTAGTTAGCTCTTTTCACAAATGGTGGTAATAATCACAGAGATAAATCTACCTAATTTGAACGTCAGACAGAAAGTTACTTTTTTGGAGGGCCCGTGGTGGCATCACACTTTTCTAATCCCAACATGGAAATGATTCAATTCATGTGAGAAATCTGAATCTGACATGGACAAGGAAGTACGGTCTGCTACAGCAAAGTGCTCCGCTCACCTCCTCCTGTTTCCAGCTCCAGTTCTTGGAGTTGAGCAGGAGAGCATGTCCTTACTTATTTTCTTGTGGCTGGCTCCCCCAGCTGGCTCTGCCAAGATTTTACCTTGCTGCACGGGATCCTTCCAGAGACTGCTCTGAGCTTACTGTAATATTTCCATGAATGGAAAATGTATTTTCCTTTGAGGAGAAGAATAACAACAACATGCAAAGATGTTAATGTAAAACTATTTTTTTTCTTTATTCAAAATACATCTACAAAGTAATGCTTCCCAGTCCACACTGAATGCATGTGTATGCAGAGCTTGTGATGGCTTGGTGAGAGGATGGGCTCCCTACAGGATCTTTCCATAAGAAATGGTTAGTATGTAAAAAAATTGTATAACAGAATTAAGTTGATATGATTAAGTCTTTGCTCTACTAGTATCTTAAGATGACAGCCACATACATTAACATTTGTAGTGTATTTCCCAAATAGAGCCTCGACATTAAATGGTTACTCCATCACAGCCTAATGTTAACTTTTATACACAGAATGCTTGGGGTCTATATAAAAATATCTCTAATTGTATATCAGAGGATGTATGTCTAGATTTTCAGTCTGTTAGCATAATTAAGTCCATTCTTCACCATTTTCAGCCAGAAACTCAAACACAGCTGCTACTGCCTGACAGCTCCCACTCAGCATCTTTGACTGGATATTCCTTAGGGGGTAAAAATTAATCTCTAAACCTGGGAGCTGCCTTGCCTGAAACTAATGCCCCTGCTGTTTTTTCTCATAACCTCATTGACAGTGTCTTCATACTGATTCATCTTCTACCATTTTTCTTATGGACACAAACAAAACAAAAGCAAACCCCACTCCAGCTGAAAGTTTTGAATGATTTGATAAGTGGGATTCCAAAACAGAAATATTTTGTTTCTCTCGTTCTAAGGACTTTTGATTAAAGAAAAGCACTTTCAAATAAAAAATACCCACTCAACTCATGGACTTCTATTAGACAGCTCATTCGTTTGACTTCTTTCAAATATATAAGTGATCTTTATGTTTTGGTAGGCAGACTTCATGGGGGAATGATTTTGGACTCAAGAGAAGAAGTGTTTCAGGTGAAAAAAAAAAAGCCAAAAAAAGAACCTCTTTTTTATTCTTCCTTAAAGAAGACCTGTACTCTTGGTGTTTTCAAATCCTTTGTTTATAATGTTGCCTGTGCTCAACTCTTTCCTAGCTCTTTAGTGTTCCATAGTGTGCCCACAAGCACCCTTGCTAGCTGCTACCTTCTCTTCTGTTTGAGGAGTGGCGGGAGACATTCTTCCCAGAGTAAGAAGGGAATACTTCCCCCATTGGGATGAACTGGGCAACGGGTTTTACGAATAATCCCAGTCCTGGAATGGCCTCCTGCCTGGCGACTTGCATAACCTGCACTTTGCACACAGGACCTGGTGACCACCACACATAGCCATCCCGTCCTTAGAAATTTTCACTCCCATTAAAGTGTCCTTTCTGAAAGCCCTGTGCTCCATGGATGGTACGGGGTGTTCTGAGGGGAAATAGAGGGCAGGCGCTTTCATGACATGATAGGATGTCTGGGCTGGAAGAGACCACGAAGACATCTAGGGAAGTCCCTCATTTTATAGATGAGGACACTGAGGCCTAGAGGTGAGATGGGATTTACTCAAGGCCACATGGAAACTGCCTCTGTCTGTCCTCACAGCTGTGCTAGATGTATATGTGCACCTCGCTACTAATGAAATCAGTATACCAGTCAGAAGAGAAAGGGACAAAATCTTACTGTTCAACTGATAACCGGTTGTAATTCAAGTTAACATTTTGAAACTAAAACTCAATTGTATTCTGAAAGATTTTCAAATCTCAAAAGTTGATTATAAAATGTTTTTAGCCTACTATTTGTTTAACTTATATAAAAAAATCACATTTATAGGATTGTGTGCCACATAAACTTGTAAGATCTGATCCAGAATATTTTTGATCTTGGTACCTTATTAGGTAAGACTAACATGAAATGATGTAAAAATTTCAATTGTGGGATGAAAATTATACACTTTGGCCACCCAAAATCCTCCCTTGTTTTTTGGAGGACTACTTTCCAATCTTATCAGAAGGGAGGAAAGGGGATTAAGGGGCTTGCTGGAGAGAATGAGCTGTAATGAGATGGAAAGATTTTATAATGGTTTTTAACACCTGGTGCTCAAGAAAGCGTTTCTTTATGTTAGTCTACATCTTGGTTTCACTGTCGATGGGTTTCTCAGTTTCATTGTCCTGTGCAATCAATTGATATGGTTTCTTCATTTCATTCTCTTCAATCACTGAGTTACCCATTTCAACATCTCTGTTCTTCAGTTCATGTCGAGACAAATGCTCCACAATCCCGGCTCCCAGGGAGTCTCCCAGTACGTTGGTGGTGGTCCGGAGGCGATCCCTGCGGGCAGGGTGGGGAGGAGGGAAAAATGAGGCTCCCGTGACCATCACAAGATTTCAACTTACATTAGGAACTGGCCAGCGAAGCACCTCTTAAAATTCAGTTCGCTGTGTCTACCAACTGCAAGATTACATAATAGACACATAATGTTCATAATAGGAGCAATTAAAAGTTATAAGGCCATATAGATGATGAATATTCAGCTATTAGTCTGACTGGAGTGAGAGTCCCAACAGTGGGGAATGAGCCTTCTATTTCAGCTATTCTCAAAATAATACTAAGATATCATTTGTCCCTCTCAGTCTCATTTTCTCATGAATGTATAGTGGAGTTTTGCAAAGACTACATGATGTGTGATGTCACAACTCACTGAAGCAGTTGTGAAACTGCAGAAACAGTTAGGAAACTCCAACTGTCTTGCATTAAGCCAGACATTAAGGAAACTTGCAAAATATAAAATAGTACCATTCTTTTCACTAAATGTTGGGGTCGAGGCTGGGCGCGGTGGCTCAAGCCGGTAATCCCAGTACTTTGGGAGGGGGAGGCAGGTGGATCACCTGAGGTCAGGAGTTCAAGACCAGCCTGGCTAACATGGTGAAGCCCGTCTCTACTAAAAATACAAAAATTAGCCAGGTGTGGTGGTGTGCACCTGTAATCCCAGCTATTCAGGAGGCTGAGGCAGGAGAATCACTTGAACCCAGGAGGCGGAGGTTGCAGTGAGTCAAGACTGTGCCATTGCACTCCAGCCTGGGCAACAAGAATGGAACTTCATCTCAAAACAAGTAAATAAACAAATAAAATAAATTTTGGGCTCAAAAATGTTTATTTTTTACAAAAAAATGCTATTTACGTTAGCATATGTAACCTTTTTAAGGATGATGAATTCATTTTATTTATTCATTTTATGAATTTATTATTGTCACCTTTAAATAAAACGTGTTCTAAATTAACAAATGGAAATTTATGTTTGTCTAATATGATAAATATGAATAGATACAACCCATATAGATGAAATGCTATTTCAGTGCTCAATAACTTTGAAGTGTAAAGATCAAAGACTGTGGAGAACTGTAGCGTTATACGAGAGTGCTCATGTTAACTGATGCTGACTGTGGGCCAGACAGTAGGCTGCATACTTTCTAGGCATCATTGCACTGAAGCCTACAGTACCCCTCGGAGGTAGCAGACACAGGCACCCTCATTTTACAGAGGTAGAACCGAGGGTGGTTGGGTAATCTGCCCGGTCTCACACAAGGTCAGGACACAAACACAGGTCCCCATAAGTGAATCCTCTCTGCCCGTTCTGGGGCTTCACACACACTGTCAAGCTCTTTTCATGGTCTCAGTTCCAGTGAACACACGTTGTGCTAACTCCAGCACCTACTGTGTTCTAGGCATTTGCTTTGGGCATCCTGGGGAAAGATTTTCAAAAGTGGAAGTAAACTTTCAAGAGAAAAGGCACAGAGAATGCCAGTTGGAAGAGCAAGGAAAGGGGGCACAGGGATGGGCCTGTAGAGGTTAGAGTTTGAGAGTGTGGAGGGTACATTTCTTGGAACTTTTCCCAGATCCAAAACTCAATTCCACTTAATGACACTAACTCTCTTCCCAGTGTCGGCATGGCTCAGCCTCACCCTGTTGGGCTAGGATGGGAAAATCATTCCCACCGGAATGGGAAGCGCACAGAGGCAGGGCCTGAGCTGGCATGTGGGGCCTGCAGCTTTGTTCCAGCTGCTGTGGCGTTGTGTTGTGCAACTCAGAAACAGCCTTGCTGATTTATGTTGCCTTTGCAGACAGCGGGTTTCCCAATTCCTGAATGGCTTTATGGAGTGAGATCTGTGGCAGCCAGATGTGCCCCTCAGGCTGATAGGGGAGTGAGTGCACATGTCGGCTGGGGCTCGGTCTCCAGATAAGGACCAGGGGTCAGACAATGAGGACAATTTAACTATGGGCCGAGTGGCCCCTCTCCTCAGAGTTCTTTCTGTAGCTGTGCCAGGCTGCCTGGTGCCCTAGAGTGACAGAGGTGGGCCCTGTGACAGTGAGTCAGAATGCAGGCCAAGCATACTCACAGGAACCAGTCCACTGCGATGATGAGCGTGATGTCGTCAGTGGGCAGGCCGACAGATGTCAGCACAATGACCATGGTGACCAGGCCTGCCTGAGGAATTCCAGCTGCCCCAATACTGGCAGCCGTGGCTGTGATGCTGTTAACAGAAGTACCAGAACAGAAAACACTTTTACAAAGCTCCCCAGGTAGAGCATATAGGCTGCAAAATACGCACGGTGCCAATGCCTGACTTGCCATGTAACACAAGAGGATGTGCTTCAGGAAAAAAGTAAATGAGATTTTTTTTTTTTTTTTGAAACAGAGTCTCACTCTGTGGCCCAGGCTGGAGTGCAGTGGTGCAAACTAGGCTCACTGAAACCTCTTCCTCCTGGATTCAAGCAATGCTTGTGCCTTAGCCTCTGAGTAGCTGAGAATACAGGTGCATGCCCCCACACCTGACTAATTTTCTTGTTTTTAGTAGAACGGGCTTTCACCATGTTAGCCAGGTTAGTCTCAAACTCCCGACCTCAAGTGATCCACCCACCTTGGCCTCCCAAACTGCTGGGATTACAGGCATGAACCGTCACGCCCAGCCTGTAAATGAGATTAAAAAAAAATTGAACTAATCATCATGCTAACTAATATTTATCATATGCTTACTATGTGTCTTCTGATATACTAATCGTGGCTTATCTCATTTGGTCCTCATACAATGACCCTTGTGAAGTTGGACCTATTATTCTAGTTGTTTTAAAATAAACTGGCAGCTATACACTTTTTAACATCCCTGAAAGTATTTTGTAAGGCGAAGTTTAAAATTCTGTAGAGTTACAATAATAATTTCTTTCCAATAATTCCCCTATCCAAGTGGAGGGTTGTAAAGTTACTGAACATTCATGATTAATGTTGTCAAAAGAATCAAATTTGGTTTCTTAGTTTGGTTTGCTTAGTTAATTCAAAAGCAAAATGATTTATGCACAAAGTTTTATAGTATTAGGAATACCTTTTATGAAGGCAGTGTAGACATGGCTTGCAAAGCAAATGTTTTATAAATAGTGAAGTATTATCTAGTTATAAGTGGTATTAATAAAGTATTAAGTCTGGCACAGAAAGTATTCATGGTCCCCATACTGGTCCCCTTCTAAGGTATTGGAACTTTTAGCTGGTATATTGCTCCCCAGAATGAAGACTACACTTCCCAACCTCCCTTGAAGCTTAGATTAAGTTCTGGCCAGTCAGACATGCATGGAAGTGACTGAACAACTTGCAGGGTATGCCATTTCCCCACTTCCCACTGGCTAAAATCTGGGGGTGGTAGGTCATCCCGGACCCCCTGGATAATGATAACACTCAAATGACTCAGTCCCTTATATTACAGAACACCTATCAATCAGCCTTGAAGGCTTTGTGGAGCAGAGCTGTGCTGCATGAAAGAGAAATATATTTCTATCTTGTTTGTCACTCTTACTGTTATTTTTAACTCTGTCACATGCAACTGAACCTTTTTTATAACTCAGAGCCTTTCAATCAATATGCCAAAGTATAGGTTACAGGTGAGCTGAGCTAATGATCTCCTCAGTCCCATTGTAACTACTTTGGGCCTGAGGTTCCCAGAACCCCCAGGTCAGTCAGTGACCTCTGGCCCTGATCAGCCTTGTCCTTTTTACTCCAATGCACCCTACTACAACTATTATCATTTTCTACTAACACAAAACATACACAGAGTCTAACAACTTATTTCTAAATAAACATAACAACAAATGTATGGTGACTGATTAGATGAAAAGAAACTAAGACACCAAATGTAGGCCATAAATGTGGATTTGAACTTGGTCTGGAAGTAAAAGCTGTAAAAAACATGTTTTGGGGGACAACTGGGGAAATTTGAATATAGATTGAATATTCTGGAAGTATTTTTAAGATTCTTACTATTGTGGTTATGTAGAAAAATATCCTTGTTCTTAGGAGATGCATGCTGAATTACGTACAGGTGAAATGTCATAATGGCAGAGAAAGAGAAAGAAGAAGCAAAAATGGCAAAACGTTTGCAATTTTTCCATCTGGTAGAGGATGGTTGTTATAATATTGTTTCAACTTCCCTGTATATAGGGCAAATTTCACAACAAAATGTTGAGTGATAAAAATCCCCCCAAATCTGACTTATTTTGCTCTCCAAAATGTACTTTTAATAACAATTTTTTGAAAACCCCACAACAGTGAAGAGCAGAGGCTGATCTGGATTGTGAGTCTGAAAGCGTCCCGTTGCCATTAGACTCAAGCGGACCTTGTGCAAAATAACTTTTAATAAGTAAAAAGGAGGGATTATATTTGCATATGCACAAGGGTATGCCTGGAGTATCTCTGGAAGGACATGGAAGAAACTTGCAGGTAACACTGGTTGCCTCTACAGAAGGAAACTAAGAGACTGGGGGAGGGTATGGAAAGGAAAATAACTTTTCACTGAACACCTCCAATATAATAGTTTTAAAAAATTCTCCACAAAAGTCAGATTCTTGAACTACTTGTCAGTGTGGTCTGTCATCTATCTTACACTGGCTAAAAATTCACCCAGGCCCGGCGCGGTGACTCACGCCTATAATCCCAGCACTTTGGGAGGCCGAGGCGGGTGGATCACGAGGTCAGGAGATCGAGACCATCCTGGCTAACACGGTGAAACCCCGTCTCCTCTAACAATACAAAAAAATTACCTGGGAGTGGTGGTGGGCCCTTGTAGTCCCAGCTACTCAAGGAGGCTGAGGCAGGAGAGTAGTGTGAACCCTGAAGGCGGAGGTTGCAGTGAGCCGAGATTGCATCACTGTACTCCAGCCTGGGTGACAGAGTGAGACTCCATCTCAAAAAAACAAAAAACTCACTCAGGAGAAAAAGTTCATCTAACTTTTTATTTTCTGGCAGTATATATACAAGCTAACCTATTTTAATGCTTTTAAATATTGAAGTATAATCTAACACTTTTAAAAAGGAGAAATATCCATACTATGTATTTTACAGACATTAGAAAGAATGATGAGGTAGACATATTTATTGGTTTATTGACAAGCAAACCAGTCAAAGGCAAACATGTATGTATAATATAATTTCACTAACTACAAAAAAGAAGTGTGTGCATGTCTATGCATAGGAAGAGTCTTTCCAAACCAAACATGAACAATGGTCACTTACAGAAAGATGTGGGGCGATATGATGGCAGGCAAGTTTCCCTTTTTACTTTATACATATCTATATTTTTTGAACCTTGTTATTAATGAGTGTATACATCTATACTCTAAAAAGAAAACAATTAAAATATCTAAATATAAAATGATTACCTCAAATCCCCACCTCTTGATTATGTGGGATCCCCTTCCCAACCCTGGTTATCCTCTTGTCTTTTAAAGACATTCTTTTTTTTTTTTTTTTTTTTGAGATACAGTCTTGCTCTGTCCCCCAGGCTGGAGTGCAGTGGCACGATCTAAGCTCCCTGCAATCTCTGCCTCCGGGTTCAAGCAATTCTCCTGCTTCAGTCTGCCAAGTAGCTGGGACCACAGGCCCATGCCACCACACCTGGCTAATTTTTGTATTTTTAGTGGAGACAGGGTTTCACTATGTTGCCAGGCTAGTCTTGAACTCCTGGCCTCAGGTGATCCACCTGCCCTGGCCTCCCAAAGTGTTGGGATTATGGGTGTGAGCCACTGCTCCCAGCCTTAAAGGCATTCTTAAGAAAGGGTTGTATAGAACTCTTTCCTTGTACCTGATTGTAATAATCTGTCCGAAGTTCAGTTCAAAGTTGTTAACTTGAGCAATGAAAATGGCAGCCAAAGCCTCATAGAGGGCAGTCCCATCCATATTAATGGTGGCTCCTACAGGGAGCACGAATCTGGTGACACGCTTGTCCACGCCATTGTTCTCTTCCAGGCACTTGAAGGTGATGGGTAGGGTGGCAGAACTGAGAACAGTGAAACAGGGCACATCAGCTGAGCATCCTGGTAGTTCTGACTGTCTGTGTGTTTGGTCTTTGGGACAGACAGTTCCTTCCTCTCCCATGTTGTAACTTAATGGGAACTGAGTCAGCACTTATATAAATAGGGGAGCGGGTTAAGAACAGTGTGGTCCCCTCACGGGGTCATTTGGCAGCTCTCCTGCTTCTGGGTTCCTCTGTGAGGCATCACTTGTGATCATGCCCCCATCACGACAGCCTGTGCCAAGTCACTCTGCCTCTTTTCCCTCAGGCAGATGTCAATTAAAGAGAGATGAAGTGGGCGGGAAAGGATAGTTGATTTCCAATTCATCCCCGCAAAAGATATGTAGCCAGGCATTCCCCGAATCCCAAATAGGTGTGATTGGCATGAGAAGTGAGAAAGCTGACTCATCATTCCTGGAAGTTTAAAACCCAGAATAAAATGGCTCCTCCTACACCCTACTTAAGGGGCCCTGGTTCAAGGTAACATTTCAGATTCATTTTCCACACATATATACATACCTTGAAGAGGTCCCCAGAGCAGTGATGAGTGCTTGCAACAACCCTCCAATAAAAACCCAAGGGTTTTTCCGTGTTACCAAGAAGTAGAGGAGTGGCAGGACGATGACTGCGTGAATGAATAAGCCAACAATGACAGTCACAGTGTACATGGCAAGCTGCCCCCCAATCACGCCCATGTCTTCCATCTCCACAATCTTCCCAGCAATCAGGAAGAGGATACCCACGGGGGCGTACCTGGGGAGAAGCAACACCAGCACGGTTGGAGTCTGGTTTCCACCAAGCTAGTCCACAGAAATTTCCAAGTGATAAGAAAAAGTGAAAGAGAGTTGACTGCCAAACTTTCCTGCCCAGGATACCATTAGGACTTACAGAAACTGTGGACTTCTTTTTTTTTTCTTTTGTAAATATGAATTTCCCCTGATTCTTGCAGAATCGGGCTTTCCCCTCCCTCAGAATTGCTCTAGGACACAATGTTTTTCTCTTAAACCTGGGAAAAAAGGCAGATACAGAGCTTTTGATACCCACCTCTGTCTTCCTAGACAGCTCTCCTTTCACTACACGGGGGTCACTTTTCTGGTCCTCAGATGCCACTCACTCCCTCTGCCTCCTGCTCCCCTGCTAAGTGTCCTGTACTGCTGGAATCCACTGCACCAACATCCAGACTTTTGGAAGCATTTTCCACATCAGAGCCTAATTCCCAAGTTAAAGCAAGAGGCACACGATGGTACGCCAGTGTCTCAGGTTTGCAGTCAGTTCTCTTTTTCAAGGGCTACTTTTATTATTGCCTTTCCATATCTACATACCACTTACAAGATTACTTAGTATTATTCTTCCAATCATCTTTTTTACTTAAGTAAATTTACTTTAAGAGAAAATTTTGTTATAGTGCAAATGAAAATCTAGTACTGCTTGCCATAAATAGATGTCCATAAAGTAAATTCATGATTAAACTTAATAATGTGCATGTATGTACTACCACAATCAGGTTATAGGTGTTCTAATGAAGTCATTGTTCCCCACAGGCTGCTACTGCCATTGTGAGCTTTCCTCCTGCAGACAATGCAAGAAAGAGCAACTGAGACTCAAAATGACTTCTACAAGTTGAAATAACCCAGAGGTTGCTTAAAGACCTCGCTGCCTGGATTTCCCTTCTCTTTGTTTCATATGTGCAGGAAACTACAACCAAACTCACATTACCAAACACAGAGAAGCCAATCACACTTAAGGAGAAGGGTCTCCTGGCAACTATGGAGGACTTGTTTCAAATCGAAAAATATAATGCTTCTTTCAAAAGTCCTTTGAGAACCCAGGCCAGGAAATCATAGGAATACCTGTTTTCAGAAATATAGTAACTGAGCATTGAATGTGCAGGCGAATGTACTGCTAGACAAGCTGCATGTGAGATTCATTCAGGGGCCTTGAATGGGCTTCTTTCATAAAAGAGGTGAAAGGTGGAGGCATTTAATAATATGAAGAGAAATGTCCACTTTCGTTCCTGCCAGGACTTCAAAGGAGCCTTCCAAGTGGGGGCTCCTGTGGAGACCACATTCTGATCTGTCTTTGTGCCCAAGTTCATATCCATCTTGTACAAATTCCTGAAAAATAGATTTCTCTGGGCTTTGGTGGCATTAAAGACAAGCGCATTTTTAATCATGTTGGTGAGTGACTGCTTTTCTTAGCAATGGATTTTTTCCTGCTTCAGGTGCCACAGAGGAGCCTGGATTAAAAATAAAGAATGAAAGAGAAGCAACCTCCACAGAAAGCCTAAGTCAATCAAAGGGTTTTCTCCCTGTTGGGTAAAGTTTACTTTCCAAGGTTAATGTTCCTCTTGGGTTTATAGTCTCTTCTTTTGTCTCCTGCTGTCAACTTTATTAAAGCAAATTTTGTCATAAATTGTGACTTGGCATTTTATAATACTTCCTGTGAATCCTTTAGACATTGCAGCAGAACTGCCATTTACAATTCTTTCTTAGGGCTGAAACAGATGAGGAGCCCTCAGTTTTCCTGATGGCCTAAGGGGCCTCTCCGTTTGCTTTTCCCTTTACTGAAAACACCGTTCTTCTGGCACTTTGGTGTGTCTTCTTCCTCTGTTCATTCAGGTCTTAACAAAGTATGTCACCTCCTCAGAGGCCTTTCTGCACCATCCAAGGCAAATTTTGTGCCTTCTCCTAGTTACCTGCTATTTTATTTTATTTTTCCACAGCACCTGTGACTAAAGCATATGGTTGATTGAATTGTTTATTGTCTGTCTCCTTTAAAAGAGTGTAAGATCTGGAATATCCTTGTATGTTTTCTTTATTGCTATATCCACAGTGCCTGGCACTATACGCTTAGCATATAGTAGACACTCAATAATTAGGTCTTGAATGAAAAACTAGATAAAAAATGGAGAAACGAGGAATGAGATTCCATCAGCACTGGGGTAAAAGGAGGTGACAGGGTTTGAAAACAAGGAAGCAAACTTATTAGGAGAGGCTTGCAGATAGGTTCAAGGCCTCTAGAGGCCCAGAGGTTCATTGATTTTCCTGTGCTTACCAGAGTGAGATCACTGCAATTGGCCATCCTGACTCGTGGCACCTTCCTCAGTACAGAACACATGTTGATGGCAATCACCATCTCGTATATAACATATACAGAAAATGGAAATACATACCACATTATTACTGCTACCAGTCTCATGATGGCTTCGTTAAGAGAATCAAAGAACTCTCTCAGGGCCTGGCCCTGTTCCTTCATGTTTCCAATCACAAAACCGAAGCACATGGAGAAGACAACTAGACCCAGGGCATTGACTCCATTCACAGATCCTGGAACTGGGACCAGCTCCTCTGTGATTCGGGTAAGAGTCTCCATGGCCTCAGACACGTTGTTTATCACAGCACCCACAAGCGTTTCGTTGGCCTGGATGGGCACTTTAAAGCTTCTCTTCTCATAGTTGGTTTTAAACTTAAAAATAAAAAGCACAATGAGGATTAAAGGTGATTTTTATTTTTTTCTTTATATTTTCCTGTTGTCAAATTTTCTAAAATGATATTTATTACTCTGTATTCAGAGACTAGTGTTATAGAAAGTCTCTTTCTCTCTCTCTTTAATCTGTGGCAACCCCCTACTACTTTCTTAACATAGACAGAAACACATACTGAAATACATACAAATCATGACACACACACACACACACACACACACACACACTCACTCAAATATATAACAAATGATAACAGGAAAGAGATATCCACTAAAGATGCTGGACTGAACACATGCATCTGCTTTTGCTTTCTTCTGAAACCCTAATAAAATGACTATAATGGGATTTTTGTTTTAAACCATAAACCCAAATATTCACAATAGTCCTCTTCCCTTCTGTGGGGATCATGCTATGGTATAATAGATAAATCACCTGGTATCCTTTCTCTCATATTCCACAGCTGTGAAACAAGAACAACTGTGCTGTTTCTACCTCACAGTGTTGTTGTGATAATCTAACAGAATGTATGAGAACATCTTGCAAATTTTAAAGTACTGTACTAATTTCTGCTAACGGTGCTCAATGACAAAGCCCTTCAGGGATTAGACCTGTTTAGAGATTTCAGTGGGTATTAAAAATTAAAAATCCCTAAACAACCAGTCTCCAAGCCATTCTTGATGTTATCAATTCTTAAGAATAGGTGCCTGATTAATAGTTGGTGAGGACAACTCACCTTCTCCAAGTCTATAGTGGGATTTCACTTCTAACTCAAGAGATGGTCTTTTTTCCCATCATCTATTCAGTTTCTGCATAGATGCCCCAGTCAGGAGATGCTGGCCACATGAAACAAGTAAGCTCATCCCTCTGTGATTTTAATGAGAGTAGAATTCCTGATCTTGATAGCGATTGTAGGGAAAGCACCAGTAAGAGTAATAATATATGGATGGTGAGTGAACCTAGAATCCAGGGGAAGAAAGTGCTGCTGTATATGAAGTGCTTGGTCATTTCTTTACTAAGGGTTAATGGAAAGCTTTCTTATCCACTGGGAAACAACTATTCCCAAACAAAGGCATGGCCAGCTGTCAATACTATGCACACATTCCTGAACAGTTAGTAGCGCTGGTAATTTCAAGCAACAAAAAAATTGGCCCCACTCATCTATTCCAATCGACTCTCAAATTTCTTTATTCCATTGGGTTCTTATGCATTTTGTGGATTGTCCAGGGTAGATTTTCAATCCTGATCAGCCTTTCTTATGCCTCTAACGCATTCCCCTTACACTCTGCAGTATGCACAGAAACTGCAACCTTGTTAGAGTTCTGGTCTAAGCCAACTAGACCTGGAGAGAAAGATTTTCTTTCCCTTCAAAATCCTGTAAATGCAAATCCAAATCAAACACAATCAATCTGCACAAGTCAGCACTTTTTCTATCTGAAAGATCTGGAAATCAACATTTTTGATATCACCCAGGGCCAGCTGACTTACTGGAATGTCAGCCCCATGGTGCTGGAGTTGGCTGGTTGGATTGAAAGGCACTTATTATTTATAGTTATAGTTGTTTTTGAACAAAGAAAGTTAGATTTTGGCCTCAGGCTTATTTATTTGAAAAGAAAGAATTTGGTTTGAATGTTTCAATGTGTGCATGTATTACATATGAAAAATAGTCTTAAAAATTATTACAAGGGAAAAAAAAACAAAGGGAGACTTACATGTGTAAAACACAGTCTTCTACTAGGTTGGGGTTTTGTTTGGTTTGTTTTACAGATCCTAAGCAGAAGCATTAGGGAATTACAACAGGAGTGAATTGACACTATATGGAGAAATGTATGGGAAGTGTTATTTAACCCAGAGTGTCTGTTTCCCTTTTAATATTTTAGGCAACAAAGTTCTTATATTCAAGTGAGGTTAAAGTGAGCTTTATTGATTTTATCTTCTAATAGTAAAAGGTATTTGTATCCACAACACAGAGCCAAGAGTTGCTTGCATATGAGCTAAAAGGAGCTGGACCTCACTATAGCCTCCAGGTCGGGGTCTCATCACCCTGAATATTCCTTTCTTGGAAGCAGAATGGAGTAGCAGAAAGCAGACAGAATTTGGAGTCAACACAGTGAATCTGAATTCGGAGTCTGCCACTTACTACTTGTGAGAATCTGTGCATGATACATAATTGTCTTGAGTTCATATAGATGAACTGCCCCATCAGTGAAATGAAGACAATGATATTTATTGTATTTATGTGAGGACTAAAAATAATGTTAGTGCTTGGCATATAGCAGGATTTCCATAAGTGCTGATGCCATTCCTTTCTGCTTTGGCTCTCCTTTAGAGTCCATTAGGTCTTTGGTAGACTTGAAAAAAAAAAAAAAAAAAACCAGTCCATTGATATTTAAATCAAACCCAGAAATCTGAATAATCTCTCTAATCTTCTTTAAGGCAAGTTATAAATATATTTTATATTGGTGTTTGCTTGGTTGATGGGCTTTTGCCAGCAGGGAGTTGGGGGATAGGAAGGGGGGGGGGGTCTTGTGATTAGCCTTCTTAACAATAGCAGACTCAATGAGCTATTTGTATGCAAGACACACAGTGTCTGGCAACTACTAAGCCTTCAATACAAGGTAAGACCATCCCCTCCCAAAAAAATTCCTAGAAAACACTAATGTTTTTAATCTGGTTGACAAGAGAAGTGTTTCTTATAGCAGAGAAATGAGGGGGGAAAGAGGGTCCCACTTGGTTTGGTATAAATAAGAGGAATTTCAAAGATGAGTTAATGTCTGTAGAGTGTTTACCTGTTTAAAGCAGGCTTCTACCAGATTTGGAGGGAACATGTTCCTGCAAAGAAAATAATAGTCACTTGCAAAATTTTCCAAGTAATAAGTTTGCTCCTTAAATTCTGTTTCATTGTGTGTAGGGTAAAGATTGCATTGAACCAAGCAACAAATGGAAAAAGAAAAATGTTAGTGGATTTTACGACTTGAAAAGGAATATATGGTCCTCCCTAAGTGTGGCCCATGTAGTTTATATTTTCAGGGGAGTCCAAACTCGACTCATTTATCCTCTTGTCAGCCAATGGGGTTCTTGATTCAGCCATTATCTTATTAAAAACTCTGCTGCTAGGAATAATCAAAGTAAGAATGGAAATGACTTTTATCGTTAGCTTTCTGGCTAACTAAGGTATTGTTCAGTAGTGGTCATTTTGGTTATTGTGCCATGTGTCTAGGAACCAAATGTTTTGAATCAAAAGCCATGGTCAGCCTATGGAATTTTGTTCTCCAAAAGTCTCCCAAAGGCATTCTGGGGAACGGGGGTTTGGCACTGAATTGCTAAAGCTTCTGCAGCTCTTTGGTAGCCAATGGAGAGATGACCTGCAAAATTTGAACTTGAAGCCCATGTGGCAGGATTTGTTACTTCTTCAGAGACTGTGTCAAAGCAGTGTTTATGTTTGTAGGCGGTAGAGTGAGGGACAACACTCTGGCTGGGAAGTCTGTCATCAGCTGTGTGACCCTGGCCAAGTCATGGCACCCATTTATATCTCAGTTGACTTATCTCTTAAAGAGGAGATTGGATTAAACTATCATTAGGGCTCCAAGATGAAAGACTGTGGGAGAAGGAGACATGACCCAGCAGTTATCTCAAGCTCAAGATTCCAGCAGTTGCATGTTACCAAAGTTATATTTTAATATTATAAACGTTTGTCCCTTTCTTCCTACTAGACCATCCTGTTTTCTTTTCCTTCTTATCTATCTATGGGGTTGTTGCTATCAACCTTGATAGAAATGTGCATTCAGAAGATTCCAGGATACATGCTCAAACCAAGTGATTGATTGTGAGCAGGATACATTTGTCACTGGAGCAAGGCAGGGCAGAAACACAGTCTTCTGATGGATCAATCAGACTGGGGATGATGAGATTCCAATTCTTCAAACAAGGAGTAAAAATTATAGGGAAAGAAAATGTAATATAATAAAATACTTCTAATCTAAATGATCTGAGGGTAAAGTTCATGAAGAAATAGTGAAAAGCCTTAATTAATTGTATGAACTAAATAAAAACATAGCTATTGAATGTCAGCTTGGCATGGAGTAATGTTACAGGGTGGCTTGATACATGCAGATCATTGTGATTAACTCCCTGAAAAAGGACTTTGAAGAAGAGGCCCCTTGGGCAGTGTTTACATACATAGAGATGGTAGAAAGTCACCCATGGTTGGAATTGAGAGGTGCTGCTGAAGGTACCCTCTGCTCCCCAAACCTCTCTTGACTTTACCTGCCACAGCCCCATTCCTTGAGATGCAATGGAGGAATTTCCTTCAGATGATCAATGGGGAATGGGCCTTTTACACAGGTATCTAGAATTGACAACCCAGTCACTCTGCAGGTAAGTTAGCTGAAAAGCTGGGAGGAAATAGCTAGTCTTTGGGAAAACAGGCTGGGAGGGACTAAACAGTGGGGGAATGCTAAGCAGATGGGGGATCTAGAGCCTATTATGAGATAGCTTTCCTTTGTCCTTCTAGATTCACTCTCCATTCTGTCTGTGCCCTGGGAGCCTGGCCTCTGTGGACCACAACACATGGGTTCTCTTGCCCTCTGGCTTCCTACTCCTATTGGGTTTGTCTAGTGACATGCACTAACAGATCACAGGGCAGAGGGAGTCTATATTCTCCTAGAGCTCTCTTTGACAGATTTGGTGGCAGCTTCCTTCCTCTATTTAGGGTTCCTGAGGCCCTTCCCTCCCGAGGCTATAGCTCTTTCTGGGTTCCATAACACCTCCTTTCTTTTGCTCCTTCATAGCTAAGGGTGGTAACAAAATAGTTTCTTACTGTTAGTGCTTTGGGGCCTCACCATCCTTGGTAGGTTCCTTTAAGGCTGCCTGCACCTTGGCAAACCTTCTTCAAGGTTCCTTTTGAGTATGTGGTATGCTTCCTGCCAGGACCTGACTGAGCAAGGGCAGGTGTGTAGGGGAGAGGAAGCAGGAAGGTGCCAGGATTGAATTTTGACTTACTTCACAGTTCTACATAAGGCTGACTCTATTACCAAGTCTGCTTCAAGTAGTAGATAAGACTCATCTGTAATCAATGTATGGTTTGTATGTAAAACAACGCTAAAGAAACCATCCTTTATTCTTTTATTACAGACCTGCCAAATTCTTTCTCCACAAATATTATGAAAGGAAAACCTTGGGACAGGTTTGGCAAGATGATCTCTAAAGTCCCTCTGGAACCAGATTGTGTATAATGCGTTGTGCATGGTGGGCAATGATACTGATCACAAGTTCTAAATCAGAAGGGTCCAAAGAATAGGGCATAGTTGAATAAAAACTAGCCTTAAAGAACAGTACTTAAGAAAAATAGGTTAAGAATTATTAAAATTCCAAGGTGAGCTGCATAGTTGAGAGAGCTCAGTGACCAGATTCTGAATCCTAAAGGCAAGGTTCTCAAAATTCATATCTTCTCCTTGCTCTTTTCGCCTCTCTCATACAAGATCAGAAAATGGATCCTTCCTTCAATTTCTATAAGAAAGAAGTAAAGCTATATGACCTTCATTTCAAGCCTGGCAAGGCTGGTTCAGTCAGACACCCCTTCCAGGGTTTGATTAGCTTCCCAGTAAGAGGATCTGGATGGTGAAAATACACCCCAAAGGACGGGCTTGCAAGGACATACCTGATCAAGTCCAGGAAGGCATCTGCAGCTGTCACTTGTACAATTTTGCCTTCTCTGTGCATGTTTTCCTTTGTGCCCTTCCCAGGATGGATGATGATGACAATGATTATGCCAATCACCACAGCAATGATGGTGGTAGTCATATAATAGACTACAGCTCGCATTCCCATCTTCCCTGATGCCTTACTATCTAGGGCCGCCATTCCTGGTGGAGGCAAACAGAAGATTTTCAGGAAGTCAGTCCAGGGAATTCTGCAGTGGAAGACAATGGGAACAGCATTTCCTTTATACTCCCCTACCCTCATCCCACCCAGCAATGGGATTTCGTACATATTGTGAGAACCTGGACCCAAATTTTACAAGGTGAAGGAAAAAGGCCGAGGCTAGAATGGTGAGGCATCAGCGGTGTCAGTGAACATGCAGTCACTCATTTTCTGCCCCAGGAGTTGATTTCACATGGCCAAATCAATACTGTTCTCTAATGGTCCGAAAGTGCATCAGATTCTTTCCTAGGTTACCACTAGTTGGGGAAGCTACGAGTGTGAGTAGTGTGTGTGTGAGTGTGCCTGTGTGCATGTGTGTGTAAAGAAATACTTAAAACATTTTTCTGGCAGGATAATCTAAGTTTACTTCAAGTTCAAGCACTGTGGTGATTCACACACAAATTAACTGCCGTTAAATTCTTTCAAAGGAATTATTTTATATATGTATTTGGGAGTCTTTTTTTTAATGTTTTAATGTACAATGTAAGCTATTATTCTGATCACCCACTGATCTATCTTCAATTTGCATTTAAAGTAGACATTGGGTTATAAGGTTCTCAAATAGTTTCTCTGCTATTTCATCTCATCCAATCAAAAAATTTTAAAAAATTATCGTGGCACAGTTCTCATTCTTGTACCCTGTCTTCTTCTACTTTGTCCCACAGGTCTGAGATGCCTCATCTCATGCTAAACATCCCTCTTTCCCTCATTTTCAGGACATCTTCAAAGTCTGCCTCAGGCAAGGTGTCATCCTAGAGAAAAAAGGAGGCATGACTTTTAAGGTTTTCCTAATGGCTGTAGCTAATGGAACACAGTTTGATGCATTTTCGACTGAGAAACTATTGGAAAAGACACAAAACTCTCAAAAGATTAAATTATCTATATTAATATGAGCTCTTCCGTTTTATTAGCTGTATCTTCACTTTTCTTCATTCTTTATCCTCCCCAATCCCACTAAAATCCAATTATAGTGTAATCCAATTACAGTTAATTGAGTTTTTTAAAAACAATTTAAAATGGTGTTTCCACAAATGTATTAAAAGGTTATACTGTATTTCAATAATGAGTATCAGATTCTAATGGTGGTTTAATATTTAGCTAGTGGCCCTGTTCACACAAACATATGTACAGGTTGTGCAAACTCTAAATATTTGCATATTTAGAAAGTAAAGTACTGATAAAAATGGTGTCTACAATTGCCAGATAACTGGTTGGGTTTGCTCAAAAATCTTAATATAAAGGTAATTAGCTTAAGTGGAAATTGAAGCCATGACCTTCATTTTATAATTTCATTTGTATTTGAAACGTATCACTTATAATTTTCATTATAAGCCCTTAGTATTTCATATGTTCTTATTTTGAACAACCTGTAATACAGATTAAAAAGCAATTAAGTAACAGTCTAAAGGAATTAACACGAAGTGGAATGGAGTGGGAACTTGAACTCGGGTCTTACGTAACTAGGTTCAGTGCACTTTCTGCCTCTGAGAAAACCAACCGTTGCTCCCACAGATAAGGAGGCCAGCTTTGGCTTTGATGCCATGCACTTAGCCTCTTTTATCCTGGGCCACTTTCTCGAAACCAGGGGCTAAGTATTCATTTGTTAGGATGGCACCACTTCAACACTTCAACTATGTTAAAAATGGGCTAATCTGTTCCCAACCGAAGTATCCCATCCCCCTGCAGTTTCATTCTCAGGTCTGAATCACATCTGAAAATATCTTGGCTTGGCTGTGCTCAAAATGATTTCTCTCAGAAGGGGCCCACTCTCTTTCCCATGAGTGCCTGAACTTGTCACCACCAAAGCCTGCAATTCTTCCGGCTCTCTCCCTGTGGAACCGGCGAGTGGTGTAAGCACAATACGCCGGATATCTCTGGGTACCAGGGAGTACCAGGCGGCAGTATTTTCTTCCTCCGAGATGCTTTTTTCCCTCTCGCGTTCTATTTTGTGGTGCTGTTCCGTTCTCACGCCAACTCTTCTCTGACGCTCCTGCCCACTATTCTCGACCTACAGCTATTCGGAGAGAGTGCTAAGTGGTCAAGGCAGAGCACTGGAAACCAAAGTGGCAAACAAAGGATGAGGCTTATATGTCCTTTCCCACACCATGGGGAGAGGTATAGGGAAAGTTATCCCAGTACCCACAGCTACAGGGCTGTTGACTCTAGAAAATAAAGTTTATAGGTTTTTAAAACATGTTTAAAGTAAAAACCTATATGAAAGCATTTTCTTCATACTTTCTAATTCTAAATAGCTAAAGACAACCATCAAGGCATTTTTTTTTCCCAAAAGGCACAGAAGGAGAATCAATCATCAAATGAGAGGCCTCCCTCACCTCTACATATTGGCCCTTATCCTTTGAAAGATAATAAAAACAACAGCTGCTATTGTTTTAGCCAAGAAAGGTAAGGGAAGTATATTCATTAATCACATCTCCATGTAGGTCCTTCCCTTAAAGGAGGATCGAAGTCCCACACAGAGTTACTTGACCACCTCTACCACCTCTGTTCCAGGTACCCTGGCTTGTAAAACGAATGAGACCACCAGGAACAAGGTGGTACACTGTCATCAGGGAACAGCAGGACTGATGTGTACAATCTGTTCACACACAATGGCCTTAATACTGGTGGCATCAGGAAAATGGAGGAAGAACTCTAGAAGATAAAACCCCAAATGAGCAGGGCATCACTTTCCCCACCCTCACCTAAACTCTGTGACCATTTCCTTTACCCAACCTCAAGAAACATGAGAGACTAACCTTTACACCAGAGACTAACCAGAGATGTCAGAGTGTCTGGAGCGAGGTTAAAGTACTAAATCACTTTGTAGAACGGGGCGCTTGGCAGGAACTGCCCTAAATGTTTGGGAAGGAGGAAGTTTACATTGAGTCTTATCACTTTAAAATATATGGGGAAAAAGAGCACTGGGGTGATGGGGAGTTAGAAAGTTACTTTGGTATGTACGTAATTGTGGGAGTGTGTTACGACAGTCATGCATTCATCTAAACACGTATTTGAGAAACACATTCCAGAGCAAGTGGTAAAGATAATGATCTTAACTAGCTTCTTTTTCTTCATTTGATCTGGGCTTAGCTAAACTAGCCCAATTCAAGACATCATGACATCTTTAATACGAAAACAACCTGCCTACAGAACCAAGATCCACCTGAAATCCAAAGAAATACTATATTGTACTATTGTTAAAGTACCGTCATGGCTCTTTCACTTGCAATGACACATTTGTGTGTGTGCTTTGTACATTTCGAGTTAACTTTTATCTGGTCCAAAGACTCACTCACTAAGTCCTATCTTTGATTGATGATAATAGTCATTTAATTCCATGACAATTGTATGATGCAGATATTGTTGATATTATATTATAGGTGAATAAACAAGAGACCAGAGAAGTTAAATAACTTGCCCAGCGTTGCACAGCTAATAAATGGCAGTGGCGGGATTTGAACCCACATTTCCAAGGGAGTATTCTTACTGCTGTACCTCTCTTTCTATGGACAAGCCAGGAGTCACCCATGTTTCATTTGCTTGTTATCCATGCTGACTTTCTCTAACTTTCTTGCATTTTAGTTAATTGCTAAGATGAGCCACTTGGCTTGAGGATAATTCTATGGAGGAATATAATTGTGAAAAATCTCTGTCCAATTACTCAACATTCCCTAAACCTACTTTAAGATCAAGGTGATTAACACTGGCCACAAGAAGGACTAGCTAGAGAGCTGATAATATCCGTGCAAATTCTTCACCATTCCTAGAAAAACAGCCCAGAGCATGCTTAATGGAGGGTGGAGACCCGTGCATATTTGCTGGCTGCTGTGAGCACTTGAGTCTTATTTTCTTTTCTACAAATCTACCCATAAATAACCACTTATCAAGCAAGCAATCATTTCTCCAAACCTACTTCTGTTCAACAATGAGTTAAGCTTCAGAAGGAGACGGAATAAGATGCTTTCTAGAAAGCAAAAGATTAAAACTTTGCTTCAAACACCTGAGTATTTTAGGCAGTAGTCACATGGAAGAGAGAGGAAAGGAAGAGAGTTTCTTGAGCAAATGGGTAATTATAAAGATAGTCTTTTGGCAATTGGTTTGTCGCAACAAATATGCACCAAATTCATGGGATTTTAGGGGCAGAGAGGGAATGTTTCATAAATGTTTATGTGGTACTCTGTAAGACTGTATTGTAAATTAGATCTATTTTGGTATAATAATTAATATGACTTCTTGGATAAAT
This sequence comes from Macaca mulatta, assembly GCF_049350105.2. Lineage (NCBI taxonomy): Eukaryota > Metazoa > Chordata > Mammalia > Primates > Cercopithecidae > Macaca > Macaca mulatta. The sequence goes on along the minus strand of NC_133411.1, from coordinate 37,756,280 downwards.
AAAATACATATTCAATCAAGTATTAAAAGACAACATAAAATGTGTCAAGTTCCCAAGTTTCCATCATTGGCATGATTTTATTCTCCCGTCTGCTGAAAATCTATGACTTGGACATTAACATGTACCAGTGTACTTCCCCCAACAATTCCCGTCTCCGGTTTTGAAACACGAAATCTAGAGAAGCAGTCTTCTGTTTTGAATTGTCTTCCCACTTATCCCCATGATGTTTCATTGTTCTTCCAGGGCCACTGGACCAGGTCCAGGAGGAACAGAAAAGAGTGACGGCAACTGCTGATTCAAGAAAATTGTTTTGTTTCAGTTTTTATTTTATTTTGGATGTACTCCTTCTCCACAATGAGTTTCTCAAACATGCATCTAATGAAAGCCTCCTGTTCTCAACCCTCCTAGAATTTCAAGATGCGCAAACTTACAAGGAAAGCAAGGATGAGCGCTAATATGTACTGTATTCATGTGAATACAAGATTTTTTTTAATAAGAAAATCAAACTCTAAAAATACAATATACTTCATAATTACAGGTTGAAAAATGGGACCCTGTGTCCTAGGCAGCTGCCCACTGCTGGGGCCAGGGTACACTGCCATCCTAGGAAGAGAGTGAGGAGGAGGGTGAAAAAACTCACTCAGGAAAGGCAGTGAGGGGTGGTGAGGGAGCACAAAGAAAGTCACTTCAAATCTCTCTCTAGCCAGAACTATATTGTTTTTCTGCACAAAAATATTTTCTTGTGGCCCCTTTATAGACTAGCTTGTAAAAACACTGCAAAGTGCTACGATTCGAAGGGTTCTGGAACTGAAGACAAATCTTTAAAAGTTAGATACCAAATTGTTAGTAAAGAATGATTATGTCACAATTTTGCATCGCAGATAGTAAGCCGGTGATAACCTTAGAATGTAATCTAAAAGACACAGTGGCACAGTGGTTAAGAGTTCAGACTCTGACATTAGAATACCTGGATTCTACTTTTGGCTCTGGTACCATGTGGCTTCTCCAAGCCTCAGTTTCCTCCTCTGTAGAATGTGAAAAATAGAAGCTCCCTCATAGGGTTTTCACTGGCATTAAAGGGGCTTCCATATAGAAAGCACTTAAAGTAGTGTTCAGCACATGGTAAGCATTCAACAAATGTTAGGTGTTATTATTACTCATTAAACAGGTACATAATAAACAAACTGCTCACAAAGCATTATTTCATCTCTAAGACTTATTTCTGATGTAGAAAATAAACTACAATACCTACATTGCAAGATTAGAGAAAACATACTTACAGGGTACAAAGTATGTCCTTGATAAAGGACAGTTTTGTTTATTCTATGTCTCCTGCTGCCAGAATTTTAGTGCCAAGAGAGCAGGACCATCTGTTTTATTCATTGCAGTGGCCTCAGTGCCTAGCATAGTGTCTGCACAGAGAGGGGCTCAATGATCATTTTTTTGAATAACCAGCCATTCTTCTTAGTGTTTTTGTTGCTATGCTGGATAAAGGCCACAAGCTTTTTTTTTTTTTTTTTTTTTTTTTTTTTTTCTAACACTTAGATTGGGTTACTATATGAATTACAAATTCTAAAGTTGCTTTTGTTTAAAACACTCTTTAATTCTGACTCACTAATTTTGGTTGATCTTACCCCAATTAATCCAAAATAATGAGGTTCATTCTGTCTGGAACAATAAGAGACAAACCTTGTGGGGAAAGAGTGTCAATGCAAACCCAGCGTCACCCGGAGTTTCATTTCCAGAGCTGGGAATGAGTTCCCGGCAAGGTGGCCCTAAGCTGCTCAGGAAGCCCAGGGGGCTGGAAAACTTCCACTTATTACTCACCACCATGGAATGGGCACCCTATTGCTTTCCCTTCCTTTGCCTTCTCTCTGGTACTCCTATATTATTTTCCCTCTTTTGCTAGCATATTTCCTTCTTGCAGATGGGCCTATAGAAGTAACTGCTATAGCTCTATCTGTCCATATGTTAACAGGTGAATGAGTGAATAAATGAAAACAGAAATACAGAGAAGGGAATGAAAGAGTGGCCTGTGGTCTAAATGTGTGCCTTCATGAAGTCAATTTAGTAGGTCATAACTAGTATTTTCATCAATTAATCAAAGAGAATAGAAAATATCACAGTAGGTCACATGTGGTAAAGGTAAGTATTATTTTGTGAGAATGTTTTTCAGCTCCTTGTGTGTATGTGTGTGAGTGCCAGATTGCAATACAAAATATATTTATTATTGTAGTTTCCGGTAAAAAATTTAAAAAAGTTTGCAAACACTGGCATAAGCCCCCATTTGGCTAATAGTAGAGGCTTTAAAAAGGAACCGTGGGCCGGGCATGGTGGCTCACACCTGTGATCCCAGCACTTTGGGAGGCTGAGGAGTGTGGATCACCTGAGGTCAGGAGTTCGAGACCAGCTTGGCCAACATAGTGAAACCCTGTCTCTACTAAAAACACAAAATTAGTTAGGTGTGGTGGTGCACGCCTGTAATCTTGGCTACTCGGGAGGCTGAGGCAGGAGAATCCCTTGAACCTGGGAGGCAGAGGTTGCAGTGAGCTGAGATCATGCCATTGCACTCCAGCCTGGGCAAAAAAGAGTGAAACTCCGTCTGAAAACAACAACAACAAAAGGGAACCATGAACTATGTATTGTCTTCCCTTCCTACCATCTTTGCTTCCTATGATCTTGGACTGCCCACCATACCCAAGAACTTGCTTCATCTCACGAGTGGAGACCACAGAATGAGGATACTGATCTCTGGTATTGGGTCATTTCGCCTGAACAGAAGTTTTATGGACATCGTAACAAGGGAATACATTTTAGAAAGGTTCACTTTATGGAATTTTGAGCAAAGAAGGCAATTTACTTTTATCGGTGATTCTTGGTGAAGAGAATGAAACCACCTCCATGAAGAGTGGAGAACTATTTTGCAGAATTCACAGTCACAAGCATTGTCACATGGGTTTTCACCCTGGTCAAAGGTTCCTTCTCATTATGGCTGTTTATAATATCACAAATGACATTTTATTAGCCTATAACATGGCTTAGCCTTATAAGGTTACATTGCATGGAAACACCAAGTGTTCCTTACAGATTTGCGACGTGTGATGGCACATAATTTATCAGGGAAACTGATTTTTAAATTTGACCCTTAAAACTTGTCAACACGTCTTTTTCTTCGAGCTCTAGTGTTCCTTAAGAAAATGAAGTGCAGGGCCGGGCGTGGTGACTCACCCCTGTAATCCCAGCACTTTGGGAGGCTGAGGCAGGTGGATCACCTGAGGTCGGGAGTTCGGGACCAGCCTGGCCAACATGGGGAAACCTATCTCTACTAAAAATACAAAAAAAAAAAAAAGCCGGGCGTGGTGGCGTATGCCTGTAATCCCAGCTACCCGAGAGGCTGAGGCAGGAGAATTGCTCGAACCTGGGAGACGGAGGTTGCAGGGAGCAGAGATCCTGCCACTGCACTCCAGCCTGGGGGACAGAGCGAGATTCCGTCTTAAAAAACAAAATCAAAAACAACAAAGAAAAAGAAATGCAGAAAAGGAAAAGAGAAACATTCTCTTTTGAAAGATTAAGTGGAAAAAAATCAGTGGCGAAGACAATGTTATTAGTGGCAGAAAAAGTCAAATAAATCACTGTATCCTCGGTCTGATAGGACTAAGCAGACAATCCCTTTTCTCTGGCTACAGTCGTGCTTTGAGGATGAACTTTAATTCGGAAGCAATGAGAGGAAACTGAGGCACAACTTCCACCACTGCTGCTTCTAACATCAAAGAACTTCCAGCGCCCTTTGGCTTAACCTTCGGGATGAAGACTGCCTCTCCGGGGTAAGCAGCCCGTGGCGGCCTCTGAGTGGTCAAGCTTTATTTCTTTCTACGCTGGTCTTGACCATTCAGTTGCCTCTCATGACAGCTTAACACAGGCCTGCGATCTTTCCAGTAATGTGGTTTGCCAGAGAGCCCACCGCAGGGACTTCCTCTCCCTCTCAGCAAGGTCGCCGGAAACTCTCAGAAGGCGCAGCCCTGAAATTCACTTCTCAGAGGCCACAGCTGCCGGCGCGAGCCCCGCTGCGAGGTGATTTGGATACCCATTTACCCTTCACATGAGCCCATCCTTCGCTCACAGTATTGGAATGTGCCGCACAATATGCTTTTTTGAAGAGGAACCAGAGAGTAATTCATCTTCTTTATGTGTGCTAAGCAGAGCAAGAGGGAGAGGCGAGCGGGACCCACCGTGGGCCGGGGAGTCGTGATTAGTAACAGCTGACAGCCTCAGACCAAGACCCTTTCTTTGGCTACCTCATTGTAACAGCCGAGCACAAAGGAATGACTGTCCTCTTGCCAAGATTTAGAAACCCAGGACCACAGAAAATAGCGGCAAAAAGCAAAGTGTGTGTTGGGCAGTGGGGGCAACAGGCTGACGAAAGCCACCCTTGGATCTACCTGTAAAGCCTGGGTTTGGAAAGAAACCTCGATCACGTGGAAAGCCCTGTCTCCCCGTGATGCCCGTTCACCAGCAGCACCAGGAGCGCTGATGGTGGCGGGAAAAGTAGGTGAATTCACGCACAGTAAGAGCCTGGGGAGAGCAGCAAATTGCTTTGATTTAATGAGAGGAAGTTCTTTGAGGGCCAGAGCCCCAGCCTGTCTCCCTTTTTATCCCAAAAGAATCATGATTTACAACTGACCACTGGATGAGTAGCTTGCAGTTTCCACAAAAGCCGTCTTTTCTTTGGATTGTGTTTCTTGTTAGGGAAAAGACCTTCCCGCATGACTGTCTTGGGAAGATGATCGAGATAGCACGTTTCCTAGCTGGCAGAATGCTAAATGGGGCTGAATTCCACAACCAGGCTTGACCTGTCCAAAATTAACCAAAGGACTTCTCAAGTTGACTGCAGAGCATGTCAGACTCAAGGGGTGCCCTTTCTTCCCATGGAAGGCCTGTCCCTCACAGAAGAAAAGGAATTGAAATGAAAGCCTCATAGAAGTTGAAAGCAATATATGAATGTTAAAGATCAATGCAATCTGGCCCTGCTTTGCCAAAGAACAGCCGAAGCAGGAGTGTGACTCCAGGCCCAGCCATGAGGCTGGGAAGCAGCAGATTCTTGTGGCCAAAAGGGCCACACGAACCTGTGCTCATCCACACTCTGCAAAGATTCTGGAACCAGAATCCAACCTTAGCACTCTGAAATGGATTGAGGTTAAGTTTGTTGCTTGAAACTGAAATTAAGATTTTTCAAACAGATGTATTTCTTTAAAGAAGAAAAGCAAGTAGGGAATAAAACATGTTCGCTTTGTCTATTTTCTATTTTCTTTTTCTTTGAGATGGAGTCTCTCTCTGTTGCCCAGGCTGGAGTGGTGTGATCTCAGCTGACTGCAACCTCTGCCTCCCAGGTTCAGGTGATTCTCCTGCCTCAGCCTCCCAAGTAGCTGGGATTACAGTTGCCCACCACCATGCTTGGCTAATTTTTGTATTTTTAGTAGAGACGGGGTTTCACCACGTTGGCCAGTCTGGTCTCGCACTCCTGACCTCAGGTGATCGGCCCTCCTGGACCTCCCAAAGTGCTGAGATTACAGGCGTGAGCCACCACTTTGTCTATTTTTAAAATTAAATCCAGCGATGTGAATCTTATCTACTATGTAAGAAAATACATTTTAAAAATTCAGGTCCACATTTTGGCCATAAAGAGAGTGGGCAAAATGAAATCTTTGGTGATAGAGCTGGGGCTGAGGAGAGGAGAAAGGGAAGATTGTGGAGACAGAGTTGAGAGAATGACAAGAGGAGAAAGAGAAAAGAGAAAACATAGAGAAAGGAAGGGAGACGAGAAAGCAAAGGAAGATGGGATGGAGAAAAGTTAAGAAGGGGCTTTTATTTCAGTCAGCATATTTCTTGGGCTGTGGCCAACTGCACCCCCTTTGAGTTGATTAGTTTTCTCAGCATTTGAAAGCTCATGGGTTGCTCTTATCTAAAAGAATAGTTCCTACAAAGGAATAGTCTCACCTAGGGAGTGGGAGATTATTGTCTCAGCTACCAGAGTCAAACAATAAAGCAATGTCATTACATAGAGTGAAAACACTGTTGTAGTAAACTCTAGAATTGGTCATCTTCCCTCGTTTCTGGTTACCATTGTAAGAGAACATTCTTCCCTTGAAACAGGAAAAGCTACATTTTTGCCCCCAGGCCCAAGGGCAGCAATGGAATTGAATAATTGCTGATATATTCCACAAGTAGTGGCACAACACTTTTATAGCTTTCTTCCTTCTCTAGGAGGGAGTTGTTTCTGCACATTCTACTTTAGTTTTGTAATACCTATGCATGTAGTTTCTTCTCAGCTTCATATTCCGATTTTTTTTTTTTTTTAATCAAGGGGTATTTAGGAATCCCAAAAATTATGCAAGAAAACTGTGGACAGTCCCTTATAGCAAACTTCACTTATCCTGAATAGATTTCAGGGGTCTAGGAAGGCGTATAGAGAAAGGATGTGGAAGTAACATTTGGTCGACCTGAGTTGCATGAGACGGGTTGGTAAAATAATTGTTTAATCTGGAATTTAGGAATAGAGTGAGTGATGAAGACACAGTCACCAGGGTTTGGAACAAACACAATTGGTGGATAGATACATTTGAGTAAAATATAGTCACACTAAATGATTTAAAAAGACAGTGAGTGATAGAACTGGGGACATTGTTGTTAAAAAGAAGTATGGAATAGAATACCTATACATAAGGTAAAGATAAGTCAGATACAAAACCATTATTTTTAAATGAAGGATTCAAAGGACTATGGCTCATCACAAATAATGGAATGAGTTGGTAAGGTAGTTAAGTGACATTCAGGATAACGTGCTTCTTTTAAAAGTGACTATTAATTACTCCTACAATTAAAATTTTTTTACTTATTCCTGTACTCTTTCAACATTTATTAAGGACCTTCTTGATACTCTGGCAAAGGACATAAACATTAAGCCTTTGATATATTTTTTACAGTCAATAGAACTTAAAAAAAAATTGTGAAACTGGCCTAAACAAATAAAACACATCAAATTATCCAGCAGAGTGATTTGGAATGGAATCGGAGGAAAACGGAAATGTGTTGGTAGGAATTGGAAGGAAATGGTTGTCATCAGCGTGAACCCCAGGGCTGCTTGGCTTGAATCCTGGCTTTCCCACTTATTAGCTTGTGACTGGTCAAGGTATGTAACCCTTCACTCTCTTGGCAAATGGATGTTTTTGAGAATTCAATAAATTAACATATGTGATGCCTTAAAAATATGTGGCATGTGATGACAGTGATGTTTTTATTTTTGTTTTTAAAAAACTATTTTTAGCTCTGAAAACCATACTAAACACCACTGTAAACCATAAGAACTCAGTCAAATTAGAGCCTACTGCCAGGCACTGTGCTGAGTGCTTCACCTCCTTTACCCTCCTAACAACCCTTCAAGGTGGGGGCTAACAATGGTCACTCTGCATTTATGGATTAGGAAACAGGGAGGTTAAGTCCCTCACTCAGGATCACACAGCTAATAAGTGGCATTGCTGGCATCTGAAGTCTCTCCAACTACAGAGCCCACTGTTTGATCACTATGCTTGCTGTCTTGGAGATTTTCTATAAAACAAATTCTTCTTCACACTAGACTGGTGTCAATCATTGATTTGCATTTGATCTACTCAATGTGGAATTGTGACAGTATCTCCTTAAAATCATGTTTGAAAGGAAGCCATATATCACAGTAAAAAAAAAAAAAAAAAAAAAGGATAAGTTGTAAAGTGCCACAGTCATGGTGAGTGGCTACTGTCACAGCCCTGGGACCTGCACTGGAGTTAGTTTGACATCTCTCATTGAACTGGAGAGTCATAACATGGTGGCTTTATTCAGAAAATGACATACTAATGGATGTCTGAAGTCAAAGAAGAAAGAAAAAAACCTCAACCATGGATAATCACACATTGCAATGGCCATGGGTAATCCCTAGAATGCCCAGGCCACTTGGTGAAGCTGCAGCATTCCTTCCCCAACTCTATTTAGAGTGTCAGTTACCAAACTTTCTCTGAGTCCCACCACAATGGTCCTCACAATCTTCTACGGTAAATCTTCACCATTGGGCAGCTTTGATTAAACAAACAAACAAACAACAACAACAAAAAAACTGCTTAGAAATCTAAAATCTCATTCCTTTTAACCCTTTCCCTTTGAGATACACTTTTGTTTCTGGAGGAACCCAAAACAAGTCTGATATATGTTTACCAGGGGACTTTGGTCTTCTTTTCTATAGACTCAATATGCATCATTTCTCCAATTGATCCTCATGTGTCATTATTTCCAGATGCTCACCAACCTGTAATGCCTCCCACTGCCTACCGGTTAACGTCCTCACACTCTGGCCCAAATCTTTTTTAAGCTTCATTTCCTACGCAGGTCTACCCTATTCTGCCAGGCAACCCAGACTTCTCAGTATTCCCTAGACATGCCTTGGGTTTTCCTGTCTCTGTCTCTTTGCTCTTAAGGCTTCCTCTGCTCTCGTCCTCATTTCCTGTGGAAATCTGACCACTAGCCCAGCCCCTGAATTCCCACAACACTTTCTTTATGCTTCTTGGTTTCATGGGGTGCTTTGTTTTATAGTCATGCATGTACCTGTCTGCCTCTCTATTTAAATTTTCAACTCCTTGGGCCTAGAGACTGGCAATGTCTCTTTGTATCTTTATTGCCTGCCCTGGTTAGCACATTGCCTGCCCGAAACAGGAGTCTAATAAATGTATCTTGGATTGGATTCAACACCCTCTTAGTAGCTACTCTGGTTTGTCAAAGTCTCTCCTGAAGGTGCACAGAATGAAACAGATTACTCCCGATGCAGTGTGGTCAGTGCAGAGTACAGTGACTATTAGTATTTCTACTGAGGAAGCACACAGCTATATTCATTCTTTTTTAGCCACCACTTCCTACTGTTGGTTCACATTAAGCCTTTAGTCACATGAACTGCTGCCAAGCTCAGTTGCTCCCCATCCTGTAATTGCGCAATTGCCTTTTGAATCTAAAAGCAGAAATGTACACTTATTCCTTGCTCAACTTCATCTTGTTGGTTTCCATCCAGCATTGCAGCCTATTGAAGTCATTCTGAATCATGATCGCAGGCATATGTAGTGGAAGCCATCCTTTTTGGGCTTATGTCATATGAAAACACTATGTAGATGCCTTCTATGTTGTTTAGTCATTGATTAAAGTATGGAACAGGACAGGGTTTTTTTGAGAAGTACACAAACGTGCTTCACCAGGTGTCTTTGCAGGTTGACGGGGAGCCTTAAACACTCATTAAGTCTAGATATTCAGCCAGATTCAAAGACACTTCATGATTTTTATCAGGTCCTATTTTATTACCAAAGGTATTAGGGAAGATTCAGAATTTTTCAGAATAACCAAAACACAATGTTTCAGGAATTCCACAGCCAAAAAGTGATTATAGAAAGGGAGCACTTTTTAAACAAAAAAGATTCCCTATAGCACATGAAGCTATTACAAGATGTTTTGTGAGAACCCTGTTAGCCTGAGTTTGTAACTTTAGGAATTACTCTCTTTTCCTAAAAGAATCAGTAGTATCAATCTAGAGAAGAATAAGCTAATAAATATCCTTCCCTACTAAATAGGAATGTCATATCATTTGGGCAGAGATGTAAATGCATCAAGGATTAATACAAACAGAAGTTATTCATATGCAAAAGAAATGATAGCATAATTATTTTAGGCTTCAGAAAAGTTAATTGGATAATTCATTAGTAAAAATTTCTGGTTGTGCTACAATGATTATTAAAAAGTCCATTATTTTAAAGTATATGCCTTTAGTTCATCTTCACTTTTATTCCTTCTGGAATAACATATCAGTGATTTTCCAGGTCACAGCCCTTCAAGTATAGTAATACATGATGGTTTACATTGATTACTATATGCCCAGTGACTAACACTGCAGGAACTCAATATAGCTTTGTTGAATGAATGATGAATGACAAATTCTGCAAATTCAGCAGGTGAAAATAATAAAGCAACTATACTCAACATAAAAATCAATGACATATTTTTGTAAAGTATTATAGCAAGAGTTCATCACCGCAACTAGGGCTGGAATGCAAATGTACAAATAGTAGCTCCTCTTCTCAAGGAGTTCTTTTGTTATGTAGACAAGTCAGATTCTCACCAAGCAATTAGACAAGTCATAGTCTCACCAGGTAATACATCAACCACACATAATGTAAAGGGCTAAGTACATGAGTACAGAAAAATTATGAAAAATATTTAGCTTATGTGGAGAAAAGACTTAAGGCAACAAATGTACCTTAACATTATAAACTGATCCAGTACTAATCTACAGGTCACATACCACATCAGGGGTTACATGGCTCTAGAGAGAGGGGGCTTTAGTGACACGTAGATTTGAGTTTGAATTCAAGCTCAGCCACTTGCTAGCAGGGAGACCCTGAGACATTATGCAACCTCTCTGAGACGTAGTTTCTTGATCTGTAAATGGGAATAATAACGATGACCTTGCAGAAGGAATAACAAGTACATTTGTTCAATAACCAGCATATTTTTTGTACCCAGTGGTTGCTAGCAGTTATTATGGCAGGTAAAATTAAAAAGTCACTGACCAATTAGAGAATGAACCTATAATCACAATTAGGATTTTAGTACTTTAATGTAGAACGAGTATAATCTTTATTGCAACACCAATGTTCTCAGTCATTTACAGCTTCTGATGTAAATCACATCTTATTTAGCTAATTACTGAGGAGCAACCATCCATCCAGCTCTGTTCCAGGCTAAGTAAATCCTGTGATGTGTTGCCTCTAACTTGCACTCATCTTAATGCAATGGAAACTTGATTGTAGAGAACACAATCCCATAGGGAATCTCAAACACCCTTGGAAACCAATTCTGTCATCAAAAAGTCAAAATTAAATGCCAAAAAGTGGCCGGGGCCCTCCAGGTCTGGTGAGTGAGGTCAAGGAATCCAAAAGGCTCAACGATGTACAAAATGATGCCACTCGTTAGTGATGAGGCTAAGACAGAATGAAAGTTTCATGGCTTTTTGATAAGGCAAAGTGGCCCAAAGCTTTGCTTTAGTACATGAGTTGGAAACTGGTTAAGTTTATGACAAGTGGAGTTTTCCCAATCTTTACAAGGTCACAAGCTTTCTTGGCAAGGTTGATTTTTTAATTCTAACAGAAAATACAGTGACTTTTAATTGTTTACTCAGGGTCACCCATAAGCAGTTTTCAGAAACATCTATGAACTGCAGTAAGCAGGACCCAGGAGGCAGCCAGTCAGCAGAAAGGGGGTAAAGTAACGTGCAACACGATCTCTGAAACTGCCTAACAATTAGTGACAAAGCCAGGGCATGGCCAGTGAGAATGCCATCATTTGACCCAAGCCAAGGCTGAGGAAATGATCCTTTCTGGACAGACCTGAGATGCAAGCTCTAGGAGGGACCTTACACCTGATACTCTCCGGCAAAGAAGCCAAAAGGGCTTTTGAAGTTGGTGTTTGTAATATTAAAGCAGAATCTCAGAGTGTAGTAGTCACTGACATTAGCCAATGCCTATAGATTCACATAGATCACGCTCACAGCCATGATTCCCCATGAGCTCCCCTCCAGGTCCCCCAGGAGGCACACACAACAAACATTTTTATTACTGTCACTACTATTATTTCCACTCCATAAACAAGCCCTGAATGCCAAAGTGACTTCTCCCACAGCTAGTCAATGTTGCAACTGGTAGCTCCAGAAGTTTGTGATCTTAAAAACCAAACAGGAATTACTACAAATAAGTGCAGCCGGAGTGAATGTCCCTTGCACCACTCACCTGGCCCCTGTTCACCTTTTCAGATGCAAACATCTCCTCGCCCTGCAGAGGAAGGAGATGTAGGACCTGGAGTCTATGGTTAACAGCACTGTGACTTCCTTCTTAGGCACCTAGCACAGCTAACTGGAGGGCCTCAATACTGAATGAATTAACAACCTCAGCTAGACAATAGCAGCCATGCATAACTCAGAGCACACATGCAATGAGGACAAGGAAGGGAATGAAGCATGAAGATATATGGCAGATGCTCTGTCAGGACTGTTTCCTGTGTATGCAGTGAGGGGACAGAGCTATACAAGGCTTGCTAGGGGAAAGAAAGGAAATGGTGCCTCTTGAGAAGTGTATCAACATCCAGTCTTATGGAGGCTGCAGCATTTGTAAAATGCTTCATGAATGTGTGTGGAGTAACTTTCAAATGGGGAGAAAGGTAAAAAACATTTCAAGTGGGAGATAAACCATGTTAAGAAGTCAAGTGAATGGGATAACCACGAGCAGGGAATCAGTCATTAAGATACCCAAACCACCCTTCATCTACCGCTGAGTGTTTTGCAGCACGAGAACATTTCCATTGGCTCATCCCACTCACAGAGCATTTTCTGTACGCCCAAACCATTTTCACTGTGTTTCATTACAGGTGTGGTGGCTCACACCTGTAATCCCAGCACTTTGGGAGGCCGAGGCAGGTGGATCATGAGGTCAGGAGTTTGAGACCAGCCTGACCAACATGGCAAAATCCTGTCTCGACTAAAAATACAAAAATTAGCTGGATGTGGTGGCACATGTTTGTAATCCTAACTACTCAGGAGGCTGAGGCAGGAGAATCACTTGAACTCGGGAGGTGGAGGTTGCAGTGAGCCAAGATCGCACCATTGAACTCCAGTCTGGGCGACAGAGTGAAGCTCTCTCTCAAAAAAAATAATAATGATAATAAGAAAACATTAATATTTTCCTTATTTTTAGCTAATTATCCTCAGCTCATTTGGGATGCATTTATTTAGCACTTATTGTATGCCACTCTCAGGAGCTCTAGACAGAAATGCAACCTAGTGTTTGCTCTGAAAGCTCACAGGTCCGGGGGAGTACAGCATTCCATGAGACAGAACAGTGCGTCAGGTTGAGAGAGAAGAGATCTGTGTGTGTCAGAAGCGAGGGGCCCGGGAGAGAGGCACTTGGGAAACTCTACTGACCTATACACTGGAGTTCTGGCAACACTTGACTACTGTCAGGAACAACTGTAAAAGCTCATCTAGAAAGAAGGAGCAATTTTAGTGCCAAGTCAGATCTGCCCATGCGTGTTTACCAGATTCGACTTTGAGTGCCAAGAATTTAGTAGTGGTGTTGTCAGAACCAATAAATAGGTTAGGGGAACTTGGGAGGGGTAAGTGTGGAGTCAGAGATTAAGTATTTATGTGAACACCGCAACACACTAAAGGTCTAAAAGCTGTTGAAATTGTAATTATCTGACATGAAATAACCTACATTTTGAAAACCAGTATCGCTCAAAATGCTGCCAAACACCTAGCATCTGTTCAGTTCTGTTATGAACCATTTCCTTGTGGGAGGGAACGTGAAAGAATTGTAAGCAGCTGCTGAGAAGTGTGCTGGCAGGGGATGCAGCTTCCACATTGCAAATTTACGTGCTAACTTATTCATTAAGTAGTACCATTAATGATCACAGATGTGCGGCAAGATGGGCAAAGCATTCAATCACAAGGCAAATATGAGGTCAGTGCTTCTAAGAGGTCATAAAACAAGAAGAAACATCTTAGAAAATGCATAAAAAGCAAACTAGCAAATCAATCTGACTATGAAGCTAGACCTTCATTCTCCAGTAGAAGCATTTGAATGTTCAGTATTGTACCCTCACCGAAAGCATTTCCAAGCTTGCTATTTACAGCAGTCACACCAATTTCTGTACTTCAGTTTTTAGAGGTATTAACTTTATTTTGTTTTGGGGAAAGTGTGGGTATGTAAGGTTGCTAAGAATTGTTCTTGGTAAAATTTTCTTCCACTGTGCATTTACATCTGAGGATCACTATGGGAGGAGAAGAATAAAGCCATGTGAGACAGCAGTGTCAGTAATACATAGATATATTGGGTTACTTTCTTTTTACTAAACATTTTAGGCCCAGTTCTTGCTCTGTGGGGAACTCTGGGAATTCTCTGGAGGCTTCCGAAGACGTGAATCTAGCTCTTTGTACAGTCTGTAACTGTACACCTGTTATTGATGCAGAGGACGAAAAGAACACACCAAACACACATTGTTCTATTTTTAAGCTGTTGTACTCAGCTGCAGGGGAGGGAGAGATGCCCTTTCTCCCCTTGAAAGTTACCAAGAGCCAGTTATTCTGCAGTAGCGTAAACTCAATTTACCAACTTTGAAGGCAGAGGATGATAATCCTAAGCACTGAAGGAGAGTGAATGTTGTGTGTGTGGTGTGTGTATGTGTGTGTGCACTCACTTCACTTGGAGCTGGGAATGCCAAAATAAATCTTTCCTCATATCTGGAAGTGCCTGTCGGGGAAGCGAACTAGCTGGCAATCAGAAAACTCCCATGTAACGCTCACTGCTTTCAATGGCAGGCACACACGACTCTCGTCCTATGGCAGAATTGCATGCCATGGCTTTAGAAGCCATTCCACCAAATATTAACTGAAGGATTGAATCAGTGAATCTTTCCAGGAAAAGTATGGCAAAGCTCTCTTTGCCTGTTTAAAAAGACAAAAAGCCAACTACATAAATTGGCAGTAGGGTGCAATATTTCCCTAAGTCAAGAATCCGGTGTTGGTTTTTCTGGCACTGCTCAAGGAAGCAGTGTAATACTTGGAACTTTGACCCTCGGCTCTCCCATAATAACCCTTTCTGAAAAATGTTATGCAGTGTGTAGTACTTTTTAACATGAAAGTGGAGACTTTCACAACACTTTATAAAATAACTTAAGACTCTCTGGAATCTCAGGAAATGATTGTTGTCTGTCCCCAGGGATGGAGTGCTGAACAAAATGGTCCCTGTTTTCATGACACAGTTGGCTGGAGGAGGTGGAGACTGGCAATGGGGCTGCCTAACTGCACTGTGTGTGTAGGAGATGTTTCCTGGAGAAAATGACATGCAAGGTAAGACCTGAGAGTAAGGAGGGGTTTCAGGTGACGAGGCTGGGGAAAAAAGTACAGGTAGACACTAGGCTGGGAGTGGGGTGGGGCTGGGGGTGGGAGGGTGGGGAGGAGGAATGAGAAATAAGACAGAAAGGCACAAGCTGGAGCCATGTGAGAAGTTTGGTCTTTATTCCAAAAGCAATGTGGGGAACGAGCCCAGAGTTGAGTTTTAGGAAGAACATGCTACCTTTGTGCAAAAAAAGTAGGTAAGAAAAGAGCAAGACCCTGGAGCACGGGGTAGGGGCATGGCAGGGAGACTAGAAAGGAAGTTATTGTAGATTAGGATCAATATGATGTTGCCCAGACTAGGGTGCAGATGGTGGCCATGGCAGAGGTCAATGGAGTTAGGAAGGTAGAATCAACAAGCCTGGTGTGGGGAAGGAACCCAAGGAGGGGCCAAGTGTCTAGTTTAGCCCCTAGTTTCTGTATTTCCTTTTTTTTAAACAAAACAAAACAAAACAAAACAAAAACCACACAAAAAAACTTCAATAGTTTCCCTACTCTTGTATATCACATCTAAAATAGCTGCATTCCCCATCATGTTAATGTTCTTTTACCAGGAATACGTTTGTTCTGCACGCACTCATCATCTTCATAATAAATGAAGTAACTCTGCAAATCTTGGTAACTTGAAAGGGAGCCTGGGAGACAGGCTTAGAATCATGAGGCCTTTACCATGTGTATAAGCTTATTTTGCAGACAATTCTAGCTATGCTTATGCCTTATGACTTATCCTGTAGCTTTTTCCCATTTTCAAAGAAAACAAATAATTTTTATGGGTCTGAGGAAGCAGCAATTGCATTGCCAAGACTGGCCCTGCCTAACTCAATATCCTTTGGCCAACTGACTTCTATCAGCTTTTAAAAGCTGTGGTTACTGAGGATCTTCAAGGCCATTTCAGCTATATAGTTTTAATGCTTGTATCCATCTCTCATGACTGAAAAACAACGGTTTGGGGGAAAGAGAAAGATGTTACACAATACCATGGTGATATAATCATCAAAATCCAGATTGTGGAAGACTAATTTTACCTGACAACCTGATCTCTTTAACGAACAAATTACAAATAAAAAGGGTGGGAAAGGAAGACAGAGATAAAGCTGGCAATAGAGAATGTGAGAGCTAGCCTGCAAACTTATCAGATTCAGAGACTCTGTCAAATAAATTCAATGCATGAATGTGGCTTGATTCAAACAAACTGTGAAAAGAGAAAGAAAAGAAATGAGGATTTTTGAAAACTGGCTGGATGGCATTATTAAAAGATTATTATTTATTTTTTAACAAGTGATAATGAGTATTATGGTTACATTAAAGGGGAGAAAAATCCTCTTTTACAGATAGATAAATGACCCCAGTAGAAAGCAGCCTTTCCCTCAGACTGTAGACAATCTCTATCCTGTATTCAGGAGAGAGGACTTCCACCCTCATCTGACAGAGGTCAAGGTAGAAACGGTAAACAAGTTCACCCAACATTTAATCTAGTTTCCCCACCCGCCTCTACACTAAGATTTGGATGTCCCCAAAACAATAAAGTAGACTGATATTCCCATAGGAAAATTTCACATCTGCCCACGAATGTATTTCTGAAAGTAAAATCAATGCTTGTAAAATTTTGAGTCAAATTTTAAGTTCACTAAAGTAATCCATGATGGAACATATTATAATTAATTGTTTTTGGAAAACTTACACAGTGATTCTCAATTGGGAAGGCCCATCTCACTTAAGGGTTGAGGACTGGGGCAAAACGAATATCCAGATATCAGAATAATCTTTAGAGTTTTTAAAAGCCATACAAATTAACATAGCTCCTTCTGCTCTCTCCACACCAACAATAAACACAAAACCAAAGGGTTATATTAACTCCTATTAATTACTGAGAAGAATGACTTTTTATCTCATAAGTATATTGAGACTGGAAAAATTTTGAGAATCAATGATCAGGACTTTTCTTTTTTTCTTTTTCTTTTTCTTTTTTTTTTTTTTTTTTTGAGAGGAGTCTCGCTCTGTCGCCCGGGCTGGAGTGCACTGGCCGGATCTCAGCTCACTGCAAGCTCCGCCTCCCGGGTTTACGCCATTCTCCTGCCTCAGCCTCCCGAGTAGCTGGGACTACAGGCGCCTGCCACCTCGCCCGGCTAAGTTTTTGTATTTTTTTTTAGTAGAGACGGGGTTTCACCGTGTCAGCCAGGATGGTCTCGATCTCCTGACCTCGTGATCCGCCCGTCTCGGCCTCCCAAAGTGAACTATACCTCATTATTTCAACACAGGAATTGTTTAATAATAAATCTGTTGGAGTGAAGTTCCTAAAAGAAATACAAATATCTTCCTTTATAGGAGACAAATAATAAACTATAGAAAGAATAAACAAATAATAAACTATACAAAGTAGCCCTACTTTGTATGTCACTTTTCAATCTTAGTCTTGTCAACCAACAGAACATAGGATTGTGTTTTCCTTTGGGAAGCCTAAAAATAAGAATTTATGCCAATTGTCCCTTTTTGGGTGTGGAGATAGAGATACGGAATAGAGATAGAGAATCTTTTTTTTTTTGAGATGGAGTTTTGCTTTTCTTGCCCAGGCTGGAGTGCAATGGCACAATCTTAGTTCACTGCAACCTCCACCTCCCAGGTTCAAGCGATTCTCCTGCCTCAGCCTCTGGAGTAGCTGGGATTACAAGCATGGACCACCAAACCTGGCTAATTTTGTATTTTTTTTTAGTAGATATGGGGTTTCTCCATGTTGGTCCAGCTGGTCTCGAATTCCCAATCTCAGGTGATCCACCCACCTCGGCCTCCCAAAGTGCCGGGATTACAGGCGTGAGCCACCAGGCCCAGCTGAGATAAAGAATCTTTTACCAATGAGTCAATCAGATACATTCATTCAAGTAGGGTAGATATGTGACTTTTATAATTAAACATACATAAGGACTATAATAACAGCACTGTACAGTCACGAATGTTCATTATGTGCAGTATAAAAGTATATACTTGTGGTAGTTTCTTGGGAAATGTTTTTGTTTTCATATTTTTTTTCTTCTATTGCAATCTTAGTAACCTTTGAACTACAGGCCATTAATGCAGTTAGGATCACGAGAGATCAAAATCTTACACCTTCCCCCATTAAGTCTTCACAATGTATGCAGTTGAAGGGAAAAATAGTGAGATGTGCTATCTTTAATGACCTGTTGATGACTAAAAAAGCCCTGTTCAAGTCTGTCTTGATGATGCTGCACTTTTTGAATGTGGATTTGGATTATCTGGACACGTGAGAAGTTATCAGTAGCTCAGTGTCACAGGAAGGCCAGGGGGGTTATCCTATAAGAACACTGTGATTATGAACAAAGCCCATCCAAACCATAAATACCTTCCAAGGGCAACCAAAGGTTATAAAAGCTAAACTCCCAAACTATTCTGAGGAATGGACAGCATGAGATGTGGGACAGAATGCATTTCTAAGTAGTACAAAGTCTGACTTATTATGGTGGCAAAAATGGTAGATTTTGCACATTCACATTAATTTAAGAACCGTGTTCCAAATTACATTAATCGTTAGTAAAAAGGTTTCTTGACACAAATCTCAAATTTCCTTGAAAAGTTCCTAAGTTAAATTTCTGAAACTTAAGTTTGTTGCTCAGAGTGGTACAGTCTTGCCTATAGGTAAAAAAATTGAAATGCAAATCTTTAAAATTTTTTCTTTCAACATTGAGACAGTATAATCATAAAAAAACCTCTTAATCATGGAAAGGTATTTACAATAATAAAACACTGTTCCTTGCACATCTATATGCTTGGTCCGCAAAAAAAAAAAAAAGAGATAAGCAGACACCAAATAGTAAGTTTCATGCTAATGAATGCCTTAATTAAATAAAAATCTAAGTGATGAGAGAAATGCAGAATGGCTTACACATTAACCCTAACTCCAAAATGTTCACCATACACTTACAGCTGATTTTAGTCTCCTCCAAATAAATATTGGAATAAATCAAAAATAAGAAACAAACAAACAAAAAGCCACGAAGTTAGTGCGGCAAATTGTGATAAAAGAAACTGCTCTCTTTTAAAGCCTGATAATTTTGACTTTTGCCTTTTCTCAGAAACTGATTTCAGTGGCAAAAATAAAACAAAATGGATCCCTGGAGTCTGGATGTTTGCTAAGGAAATGGCCCTTCAGTCAAAATTTGACCCAAATCTCCCTTTTTCCAATGCCGACAAAAAGCTCCTTCCACGAAAGATGAAAATTCGATCTTAATGTTTATAAGTGCTCTTCAGTGTGAGAAGACTGATAGGTAGAATGGCAAAACAAAACGTGCCAAAGTAGAACTGGTTAAATATGCTTTAATACATGTGGTCTCTCTCCTCACTTCTCTCTTTCAAGCAATGTTTGGGATCATTTTGAATGCCAAAGGAAATATTCTTCTTAACAAAAAATACAGTTGAATTTGAGTGTTTCTTGATTGAATGTCAAAAAATGAAAAGATTTACTTGGATGGACTGAGGATGCTTTACTCCAGAGAAATTCATGGCAGATAATTTTGCCTCTCATACACTGAAACTAAATAAATTATTTCATTCAAATCCTCTAAGTAGGTTTCATTATGACCAGTATGTGGCTGGAAATAGAAATTGGTCAATGGTAAGTGTTTGTTGAGTACTCACAGGACTTGAAGAGTATTTTAAGAGGAAAATGACCAAATTAGACTCCTAATTGAAACTACAAAAGAACCACACATTTCCAATAGACTAGATAAATACATACAAATGAAAATGTGTGTTTTGTAATGTGTTGTCATTTGAGACCTATATTTTATTAGAATAGATACATCTTGGCTAGTGACACCAGGGCTTTGGAATAGAGGTGGTTTCAATGAGAAACATCCCACAGGACCAGTTCTATCCCTGACCTTTATACCCCAGAAGCACAGTTAACGTGGGACAAATATAGTATACTTTTAAAATTCCTGCCAGCAGGTCTGCTTCCCTCACGTCACTCTTTGTACTCCACTGAGGCAGGAATGACTTACACCTGCAAAAATGTGAGGAATCCTTTCTTCAAAAATAGCTCTTTGAACATTATTTGTGGGTACTATTGCAAAAGAGAATTTTCCAAGGCTTAGGAACCACTTATGGAATTGTCTCTTTAGAGAGACCACAAATATGACACCACAAACTATTTTCCTTGGGAAAATCCTGTCTTTCCACTAGGGAGGTCAATTATTGTTATAGACATGAACATACCCTTGCAGACCACTATGCCTCTCTAACACACACTGAGGAGCTTGACTGCAAAGCTTCATCAAAATGGAGACGCGCTGTCTGCCTTCATGCAGCTTGCCCTTGGAGAGGTGGCCCTGAGCCACCAAAAGCAAATCACAGGGCTGAGGGACAAAGCTGACACATAGACCTGAATGTGGTTTTGTCCAGCTACAGTGGGCAGACATTACTGAATAATACTTAACATTTAAATTTCCAAAACTTTTGGATATTGTGTTTATATTTTTTGAGGGTTATTTTATGTCCCTTGTGTGGATTTCAACACAGAAAAGATAAATCTGAAAAAGGAAAACACACAGAGGAAACCAAGTGTTAGTGAAAAATGCCAGCCCTTGTTATCTAAACGTGTCCATGCAATAGTCTATCAGCGTTCTTTACAATTCCAGATTGTCCTTGGTCAGACCCGTCTGTCCTGTCTCCGGCAGTTGCACCAACCAAGCAATGCTGCCTTCCTTGACATCAACTTCAAAAAGCTTACGTATCTTTAGCTTTCCCTTAATGACATAGGTTTGCTTCTTTAAAGAGTATTCAGTGGCTTATACATAGCTTATTCCAAAGAGTCTTCTGGGAGTTTTCTTTAACGAACAAAAGGAATGTCTTGTAATCACTACATACATTACTTATATATGTGAAAGAGGACATCAATATCAGTGCAAGAAGTTGCTTGACCTGTAGCTCTACTCAAGAATGAAAATGAGCAATAATCTGCATCATGATAAACTGGTGTATGAAGTAGAAGTAAATTTTGTGCAGCCTCTGCTGGGAATTCAAGACATGAGATAGAAGAAAACACTAACCCCAACTCTCCAATTAAATAGGAAATAATGGATAATTCAAATAACAGGACTCCATAATGCTCACCACAAATGTGCAACTGATTTTAGCCTACTCCAAATAAAGACGAATGAAACAACCCCAAAATTACTGAGAATGGTTGGCTTAGAAAGCCTTTCCAGCAAGCTTCACTTTGGCGTTTTTTGGTGATGGTCAAAAGGCAGTGGATGGCCAGGTGCGGTGGCGCACGTCTGTAATCCCAGCACTTTGGGAGGCTGAGGGGGATAGATCACAAGGTCAGGAGTTCAAGACCAGCCTGTCCAAGATGATGAAACCCATCTTTACTAAAAACATAAAAATTAGCTGGGCATGGTGGTGGGCACCTGTAATTCCAGCTACTTGGGCGGCTGGGGAAGAGAACTGCTTGAACCCGGGAGGCGGAGGTTACAGTGAGCCGAGAACGCGCCATTGCACTCCAGCCTGGGTGACAGAGTAAGACTCTGTCAAAAAAAAAAAAAAAAAAAAAAGACAGTGGAAGTCAGTCCTCAAAGATAAAATCTGGTTTTGAGGTTCGATTAGTGCTTTCAAAAGGGGAGGATCCCCAAAAACAGAACTTGAGGGGCTCTCCTTACAGATACTCAAGTGCAGATACCTCCAGAAAGCAAATATTTACTTTCTTTCTGAATTAAAAATAACTAACTTGGAATTAGAACTCATAATAAAAAGCATTATAATGAATGTAAAATACAATACTATTGTAAAATATCTACACAGAACTTTCAGCAATAAGGCCACCCCATAATTTGAGATGTAGCCTGAGATCAAAGCACCTTGTAAAATCTACTTCATACCAGTGAGATTTGTTATCAGCACTTCACTTTTAGCATCCACATTCCTGAGAGGGAACTTGGGTATGTAATCCAGAGGTCCTCCTGTTGCAGCCATCTCCCCTCAGGCCTACCATTGCCCCCAACCACCTCACAGGGCAACCACAGGGGCGGCTGAGGAATGTCTTGACTTGTAGATACCTGATCACTGACCCGCAGACTAACATCCTGGTTAACTTGAGTGTCTGTATTACTCATCTCAGAAAGTAAAATTTAGGATGGGGAGCAGCTATCTAACTCAAAGCAGTGTACTCAAAGCAGTGTAAGAGTGATTAACTGTGCTTCAGTTAGACTGATAAGCAAATAACCATTTAGAATATTCCATTCAAAACAATTGACATTAAAATATTTGTATCTGACTTATTTTTAAAAATTTTAATTATGGTATAAAACACATAATACAATGTGCTATCTGAACTATTTTTAGAGGTACAGTTCAATAGTGTTAAGTATATTCAAATAGTTGTGTTACCTGGTTTACTTTTGTAATTAACTTTATTTTTATTCATTACAACTAAAGAAATAAACTCATATTATATTTTAATGCAATAAAAAGTTATAACTGATGAGTTTACCATCTACATTTTAAGGGATTTCAACAATTATTTTAGTGTAGCCAAAGACTTAACATTTGAATTTTACAGTTTTTGAAATGTGAAATGCACAATTACAATACCTAGACTACATATCTTATGACTTCAAAGTTTTAGCTAAAACATGTATCATGCAGATAAGAGCAAGAGTCCTCTCACACCTAAGACAACCAAAATGTATTACTAATGATGCCCCACTGTATTTCCTTTTTGATTTTGGCTATTATATCTCCTTGCTATAGGTGGGGAGATGTTTTATTTCAAAAGTACATAATAGTATAAAACTACTGATTTTCACCAATGTTTTATTATTCACATTGCACTTTATTTATTTATTTATTGAAACAGAGTCTTGCCCTGTTGCCCAGGCTGGAGTGCAATGGCCCAATCTTGGCTCACTTCAACCTATACCTCCCGGGTTCAAGCGATTCTCCTGCCTCAGCCTCTCGAGTAGCTGGGATTACAGGCGCACGCCAGCACGCTCAGTTATTTTTTGGTATCTTTAGTAGAGACGGGGTTTTACCATGTTGGCCAGGCTGGTCTCGAACTCTTGACCTCGTGATCCACCTGCCTCGGCCTCCCAAAGTGGTGGGATTACAGGCATGAGCCACTGCACCTGGCCCACGTTACACTTGTAACAAGCACTTAAGAGTGCTTATTTAGAACAGGTGTTAACTACAGTAAGGAATTCTCAAGGAGGATCATAGCTATGATTTATGACAAGTGGTACAGTAATCCCTGTATAGTCTAGTGCCCAGCATTTTTGCAAAGTGTAAGTTTAATATATACAGAACAATTATAGTTCAGTAATAAAAAGCCACCCCAACTGAAAAATGGGCAAAGGATCTGAATAGACATTTCTCTAAAGAAGATGTATGAATGACTAATAGGCACATAAAAATATACTTCACATTATTAGCCATTGGAGAAGTGTAAATCAAACCACAGTGAGACAGTATTTGATACCCGCCCTGATAAAAAGATGAATAATAATAAAAAGACAGATAATAAGAAGTGTTGGTAAGAAAGTGGAGAAATTAGAACCCTCACACACTGCTGCTGGGGATGTAAAATAGTGCAGCCACTTTGGAAAATGACATGGTAATTCTTCAAAAGGCTAAGAAGAGTTATCATATGACCCAGCAATTCTTTTTTTTTTTTTTTTTTTTTTTGAGACGGAGTCTCGCTCTCTGTCGCCCAGGCTGGAGTGCAGTGGCCGGATCTCAGCTCACTTCAAGCTCATGACCCAGCAATTCTATCCTAAGTAAATACACAAGAGAAGTGAAAACGTATGTCCATGAATGTTCAAAGCAGCCTTATTTATAATGGCAAAAACCAAACCAAACCAAAATATAGAAACAACCCAAATATCTAACTAATGAATGGATAATATTCCATTATATGGACATGTCATATATGGAATATGGTCATGTGATATGTTCATTATATGAATGGGTAATATTCCATTATACAGACATATCACATGTCCATGTGTATGCAATATGCATATATCATATTATTCAGCCATAAAAAGGAATGAAGTACTGATATATGCAACACCATGGATGAATATTGAAAACATTGTGCTGAGTGAAAAAAGCCAGTCACAAAGGACCATATATTGAATGACATGTTCATAATAAATAGATCTATAGAGAAAGAAAGTAGACTAGAGTTTGCCTGGGGCTGACGGCGTGGTGGAATTGGGGGATGATGGCCAACGAATGCAGGCTTTATTTCTGGGGTGATAAAAATCTCCTAAAATTGATTGTGATGATGGATGCACAACTCTATAAATATACTAGAAGTCATTAAATTGTACACTTTAAATGGGTAAATTGCATGTATGTGAGTTATATCTCAGTAAACCTCTTAAAAAATAAGGAAAACTTGAAATAAGATAAACCTAGAAATAGTTTTAGGACATCATACAAATAAAATAATATCTTTTTCTATTGTAAAGTAAGTTTCTACCTTCTAAGGCTCAAATGGAGGTTAGTGGTGGATGGCAAAGTTTGGCAGCAAGTATGTTTTGAGTGCTTGAAAGTCTGATACGCATTGCTAGAAATGAATCCTTCACATAAGGAAAACGTGCTTATGGGGTGTACACAGCACTTTCAGACACTTGACCTCACTTGGTAGCTGTCAAGTTACAGTTCAAATGTTTATTTAGTGGGACGTTATATGGTGACTTCAAGTCACGTTCCCACAGGACATCTGCCTTCCATAAGCTAAACCCAAATGTTTGCTGCTAAAATCAAATAATGATGCCATTTGGAGAAAAAAAGTTTATAGATTAAAGTTAATAGATTGAATTCTCTCAATTTTAAGATTTTTCACTATAAATTTTTCTTCATCCTTTCTTGTCGTCTACTTTTCTGAAAGCTAACAGAAAAAGGGCTTGAAAACTTTGAAGCATTATGCCTAAATGATATTGGAACATTTGAAATTGCCAATCATGCTTAGATTCAATAGCTTTTACTATTTATGGAAATATGCTTATAATTTTACCTTTACATTGCATAGGAGCTATATTTCTCATAGTAAGTGTGCTCCTACTTTATATTATAGAATTCAATATGTAAACACTTTTTATTATGCCCATAAGAATGTTATGAATTTTCGGTATCCTTGAGAACTACTACATTGATGTCTGGCTCTAAAACTATCTTCCAAATCCATGCCAAAAGAATGCTTTCAGGTATGTCGTGAAGCATAGAGTCTCAAGATAAGACAACCAAATTCTATTCTAAATTGAAAAAGAAATGGCAAGATTCCAGCATAAAAGCTACTAATGTTTCCACTTTTTTTTTCTTAAATATTTAGTGTGTAGTTTAGGTATGCTGATAATAGGGATTTTTTTTTTTGTATGAATCACTATATTACAATTGTAGAACATTTGTAATATACTTTCAGGGAGTTAGCTTTAAAATAATGAAACTTCCACGCTTAGCACAAACACTCTGGAGAACTACACATTGAAATTACAGCTCAACTAGAAATAATCTAGTTAAGAAACCTTAAAGTGCAGAAAGAAACTCTGGAAAAGTTATAAACTTAGAAAGAATTACCAACATTAGAGGCACTGTCAGACTACAACGCATTTTAGAATTGGAAGGACTTCTGAAAACGGAATAAACATACAAAGCTATCTGTGCCCATACATGCACATTATGCCATGATGAAAAATTTTGTTCCCAAATTTCATAGCATAAATATTTTATTGTGTCATCCTATACTAGAGATGTATCATGCTCAGGTTGCAGGAGGGTTTTGGTAATTAATATAAAGCACTGGTACAGAAGCTTATACCAGAAATGGGAGGCAAGTCAATTGGTTAACAATTTGTTCAAGTGATCAGCCCTTGGTGTGTGTGTGTGTGTGTGTGTGTGTGTGTGTATGTGTGTGTGTGTATGTGTGTGTTGGGGCAGTAAAGAAACATGAAATATGTTAATATAATCTTAAAATAGTACACCTGTCTTATGTTTCCTTTGCTTTCAAAAATGTAATAAAATATCAGCTATAAAATAATGAAGTGGTGGGTGTAGGTGGGGTGGCAATGTAGATGAAGGAGGGGGACCAGGGGTATTATAGATGAAACAAGACTGTGTTTTTATATATAGGGGTTCCCCTCTGTTTTCCCTTCACAGTACTGACAAGTCTTGGTAATACGGATGTCATTTTAACAGCTTGGATCTAGGAAGCTTACAATCATCTTACTTTTCTTATAGAATCCTTCTAAAGGATTAGCCAATAGCTCTTCTTGACTTATTACTTATCCTCAGAATCACAAAACTCAGCTACCGGCCACCCGTAATCCAATGCCTTGTGAGAGGAAACTCGTTTGGTAATTTAGGGGAGATTTCTTCCCTTTGAAGGAAACCTGGATGAAAACTCAAACAATTGTTTTAAAAAATAAACACAAAGAAGGCAAGCCTATATCCCCATATGAGGCAGTCCAGTTGAGAAGCGTGTTACACTGATAGTACAGAAGTTGATGGGTTAGTGAAAGAAGGACATCATGGGGTAATGCACTGGCTTCCAGCCTGAGGATCTGAGATTATTGCAAGGATCTTCACTCTGAAGAAGCAAAAAGAAGTCTATCTTGCCTGGTAAAATGAATTTGCAGAAACTTAAGACTTAGGACCCTAGATTCTGCCCAGACTCAAAATTGGAAGATCATTCAGGTAAATCAATCCTTCAGCAGAGAATAGCACTATTCCAAAGTTTTCTTTCTGCTTATCGTGAAATGACCACGAAATGCCAAACAGAGGGAAAAAACAGAACTGTCCTCTGGAGGCATACAATTCATGACATGGCCACAGAAATCCTTGTCTGGATATAGACCCTTCCCCGCTGCCGCCCGCCCCACCTCTTCTCTCTCTGTCTATTTCTGCCAGCAGAAACTCCAGCATCTTTTTACTTGTCTTTATGGGCACAGAGTCTTTTTATAATGGAATGCAGGTTCCCAGTCATTTCCAGGGTAATCAGTTCACAAGTTGATTCAAATTAAAGTCAATATACTGGGGGTCTTTGTGTTTGTGAGTGTGTGTGCACGCGCATGTGCGTGTGTGCGTGTGCAGTGTACTTTCATGTTTTCCCTTATATATAGCATTTTCTATTTTACTTACACAAATAGTAAGCATTCATGCACCACCTGAGTAATAAAAATGACTTTAAATAGAACTGTATGGAATTTATAGTGGATAATATCTTCTGAAGGAGTAGGAGAAAACAGCACCTTTTGGGAGAATAATTTTGGGAGGTAATTTAGCAATATCTCTCTGGATTTTACATGCACTTGCTTGGTGCTCTAACAACTCTGCTTTTAGTCATCAATCATTCAGAAATAGACTACAAAGATACATACCTGCTGAAGTTTACTGCAGAATTATTTGAAAGAGCAGAATATTACAAATACACTAATCATTCAGTGATAAGGCATATCTGCATGTACTAATATAGGAGAATACGATCCAAATAAGGCATATTATACATGATTCCGTTTTCAGAAAAACAGTGGTATATTTGTGTGTAAGCTTTTAACAAAGAGTGTGAAAGATTAATAGTGCTGATGTTTTAGCAGCAATTGTGTGTCAGGCAGTCTGCTTAATGAGTATTAACTTGCATATTCACAACAATCCAATGAGGTAGATACTACTACTGTGTAGATAAAGAAACCGAGGCAGAGAGAGATAAAGTAGCCCTTCAAAGGTCACTGAGCTGGGAAGTGGCCACGCTGGGCTTCCAGCTCAGTCCTTCTAGCCAGAACACTTATTCCCTACCACACGCTGCTTCTCCAGCAACAGGTCTAGCACTGTTATCGGTGGTTACCTCAGCAGAGTAGCATTTCACTTTTTACTTTGTGCTCATCAATATTTGTATGTGTCATTTCTAATAGAGAATGCATTGCTTTTGTGATTAAAAATAACCGGCTGGGCGTGGCAGCTCATGCCTATAATCCCAGCACTGTGGGAGGCCGAGGCGGGCAGATCACAAGGTCAGGAGTTCGAGACCAGCCTAGCCAATATGATGAATTCCTGTCTACTAAAAATACAAACATTAGCTGGGCGTGGTGGCGGGTGCCTGTAGTCCCAGCTACTCAGGAGGCTGAGGCAGGAGAATCCCTTGAACACGGGAGGCGGAGGTTACAGTGAGCTGAGATCGTGTCACTGCACTCCAGCTTGGGTGACAGAGTGAGACTTCATCTCAAGAAAAAAAAAAACATTAAAAATGGTACACTTCTCAGGCAGGATGAACTTTGCTCCAGATGCCACAAAAATACATAAAACATGGTCTTAGTGGAACGTTCCAGTTTAGTTTGGAGCATGACAGCATGTGCTGGTAATGTATGAGTGACAGTGACAGGTACTCCAGGGAGGGATCCTTACTTTCAGCTGGAGCAAGTAGGGCTAACTTTATGGAAAGATTGAAAGCTAAGCTTTCAATTTACTTTGAAGGAGGTAAAAAATTCTGATGGAGCTGGGGAAGAGGGAAACATAGTAAGGATGAAGTGCTGAGGGCATTAGGATGTTGAGAGAGGGACAGGGTTTCTGCCAGGGAAGCAGCAGGCAATAAAGCGGTAGAGGGGCTTGCGAAGGCTGCTAAGGGTCTTATTTGTTGTGCCAAGAATGCAGACTCTGTCCTCTAGGCAATGCAAAGAATGTGCCAGATAAAGACACAGTACCTTCAAGAAGCCTTTATGAGGAAGACAGACATGTTAACAGCACATTCCATTGTGATGCAGTAACTGTGATAAGGTGGAAACATAGTACCTACACCTCTGCCAGCCTGTATTAGCAGGAGAAAGCCAGGGAAGGCTTCCTAAAAGAGGGGGTGTCTGAACTAATAAAGGTACCAACTAAAGTAGTAACACTGGGGGACTGTGGCACTAGAAAACAAAGAACAATTCTAGAAAAACTGTAAAGTGATCGTTTTCAACCGTGGGCGCACAATAGAATCATCTAGAGAACTACAAATAAATGTCAATTCCTAAGCTCCATTTCAGGTCAATTAATTAAAGAACTCTGGGGTAGGGGGCAGGAATTGGGGGCTGGGCACTACCTCTATGTAGTGCAATTAATCTGATGGGACAGTGAATCCTCTCAGAATGTGAACTCCAGAAATTAGAAGAGCCTAAGATGGTGTCTCACTTCGGAAGCATTCCCCGCCTCCAACCCTCACCTGCCACCTCCAATCCTTAGGCACAAACCTCCAAGTCAGAATTAATCAGGTAACTCACTCTCTTGAAAACAATGATCATATCAGCAGAAGAAACCTGCAGTTCCACAGCATTCTGAAGGAGACTTAAGTTGATAAGTTAAGGGTGGAAAATCTTATTTTTCCTAGAAATAAAGGAAACTTTAAACTTTCCTTTCTTATTTACATTTTCTTTAAATTTTTCAAAAGTTTCTTCCAAACCAGAACTGATCAAAATCACTGGCTCACTTGAAGCTGCTGAAATTAGCAAATAAGAATTTCTAACTTGCACACGCTCAAGCCTTCTGGAAAGCAGCGTCTCACAACAAAGCCGTGTGCCAGTTATTACTGATCTTTTAATTGAAGAACAATTCCATTTTTTCCACAAAAATCTTTCCACAGTCAGTTCTGCAAGATTTAGTTGACCACAAGCTTAACTCTTCTAAGCCAATGGTTTGTCATGTCTGGTAAAGCAGTGGACCCAACCTCAGCCTGCATTCATAGAGGACTGGATCTAGGCCACTGTCCCTACCCAGTCACATGACATCTGAAGCACCAGGATCAGCTCTGGGAGCACAGTGGATGGCGGAGAGGCAGTCAGGATGGTGGAGGGCCTGGAGAACAGGCACAGAAGAAGCACTGGGACACTGCGCTTATGCTCAGGTGCCCAAGAGACTGCTAGGTTCTCCCTGCGACCATCTGAAAAACTGCCATCCTAATTGTGCCAAATAACACAATTAGGACTAATAGGTGGACCTCACAGAAGACAGATTTCATAATTAAGACCACGTAAGAATGGAGCATTCGGGGGAGCTCCATGTCCACTTTCCAGGGGCTGGAGAGGGGATTCCTGCTCTGGGAGCAAGGCTGCATGAGCCCAGAGATCCTCAAGTCTCCTGGCTCCCTTCCTGCAATCTCCCTCTGAAAGGGAAGGTTTCTGTGGTTGAAAGCCTGTCAAGCACCTTTTCTTCTTTACTTCCCATTTGTGAGGCCATGTTCCCCAGATTGACTTTTGTTGGGAATTTCACAGGGCCCCACCTCTGGTTCTTTCTGCATTTAATGGTGAAAGACTCAGGTGAGAGGAAAACAATTCAGGGCCAAAAAAAAAAAAAAAAAAAAAAAAGGAAGAAAGGAAGAAAAGAAAGAAGAAAGAAAGAAGGAAAAGAAAAGAAAGAAAAGAGCCCCTTCTCTGCTAGTAGAGTTATTTCCCAGCAAGGAAGCCCGAAGACGGGAGAGGCAGGAGAAGAGACTGGTGCATCGTTTCTTCCCTAAGTTGTCCCTTCATTGAGATGATACTACCCGTGTCACTGATACCATGAATACTGCAATCATGAGTCCATCTCCCAACCAGACGTTGAATGCCTTGAGGGCAGATATCTTGTCTTCTCCATTTTGGTATCCTCAGCTCCTAGAGAAGCACCTGGCACATAAAAATCCTCAACAAATGCTTACTGAATGAATCATCTGTAATGGAAAGGTAAATTCTTTTTGGTATAGCTTAAATGACTTTATACCTCACCAAAACCTAAATACACACACACACACACACACACACATTTAATTACCCAGATTTACTTTCTACATGATGCAAAAAAAGTTTACCCCACAGATGGGTTCTTCCCACTACATTATACAACCTCCCTTTCTAGACAGGCGTTCCTTAGCTTCCCATCCCACATGTTTGTAATTAGCCCTAGAGAGACAATGAAGCAGTCCCAGTAAGTTGGTTTCACATGAACTGGGCTGAAGCTTCTTAATGATTGCCTTGTTTCCAGGCTGCCATGAAGTGTGTTTGAGTGTTAAGATGGAGACTCAAGTTTTGGTCACCTCAAGTTTTGGTCAGCCTGAAAATCTCCATTCACAGCATGGGTGCAGTATATGGAATTTGCTGGCCCGTGGAATCCAGGGTGCTACACACTGGGGCTGAGTTTCTCAGAAAAGACGGAGCAGTTGTATAACCAATGATAATATTTAGAATTATGCAGCTGTGATAAGGTAATCGAATTCCATGCCGTAGGGCAGAAACCTATCCCTTCCAGTAATAAGGAAGGAATTCTTGCTGACTCCCATGTTGTTACTGGATTAATTTTATGGTTTCTTCCATTTACCTTAATAGGAAAGTGGTTGCTTCAGGGATCACAGACAAATGAGAAGTGTGGAATCTGGAGCCTTAGTTCCGTGCCCCTGACTTGAAGCTCTGTCTTCTTGCTCTAGAATTTTCATTTATACAATGGGAACCGCCAGAGGACAGCTCTTGCTGCTACTCTTACCACCAACAACTACCACTAATTGAGCACACTATGTGCCAGGCATAAATCCTCACAACAACCTTGTGACACAGGTATCCTATCACTTACATTCTACAGAGAATGAAAGGGAAGCCTAAAGAAACTCCTCCTGGCCTGAGAGAGATACTGTTTTGTTTGGTTTTTTTTTTTCAATACAATGTATGGGTAGGTGTTGAGGGGGCAGGTGGTGAAATCTACAGCTCCTTTTCTTGTCCATAAATGCTCAGAGTATTCAAACAGGCCTCAGCTATACACCAGAGCCATGGCAATGCATAGCTTAAGATATTAAATTTCTCTTAGTGGTTTTGACTCATTTTGCAAGCCCTTGACAAACCCTTCAGATGCTCCATATTTAAGAATTGTCTAGCCCTCTTGTGTTAAATGAAATGACAAAACTTCTGTTCAATCTTACTGCAACTGTCGTTTCTCTGAAGCCAAAGGACCATACTTGGAGGTACAACATTTATTATTTTTAAATAAGAAAGCCCTTTGCTGGTGATTCCAGCTTGTTGCCTTCAACAGTTGTTGAGTCCCACATTCGACTGAAGTCGTTGGTGTATAGATTTGAAAAGAAGTTGCCCAAATAATACGTGACACATCATAGAGCTTGGAGGACCAGACAGGCAGGTGTTGTGTTTTGTTTTTCTGGTTTTTAAATTTATTTGTTTTATTCTGGATACAAAAAAAGTATTGTTAGAGTTTTCTAAGGACAAATGGGTTCCAAAGATCTCTTGTCCTTGGAAATGTTCAGGAAGAAGCTGGACAGTCATTTGGAAGGGACACTGCAGGAATGGTTGGACCAGATCAGTGCTTCCCAAAGTGCGATAGGTGTCCTGGTGGTGTGGAAACCCTACCTTAATTAATATAAAATCACAGTGAGGAAGTCATTCTTTTCAGTTCTCTTTTGATTCTTTGGATTACAGGAAAGGCAAAGCTTATTTTGGTGCTAATGTGTATTTAACACCTTGTTAACATTTACTAATCCCCTCTCTTTATTTATTTATTTATATTTC
Organism: Macaca mulatta; assembly: GCF_049350105.2. NCBI lineage: Eukaryota > Metazoa > Chordata > Mammalia > Primates > Cercopithecidae > Macaca > Macaca mulatta. The sequence goes on along the minus strand of NC_133411.1, from coordinate 37,723,760 downwards.
TTTTTTTGAGATGGAGTGTCACTCTGTTACCCAGGCTGGAGTACAGTGGGATGATCTTGGCTCACTGCAACCTCAGCCTCCTGGGTTCAAGTGATTCTCCTGCCTCAGACTCCCGAGTAGCTAGGATTACAGGCGCATGCCACCACTCCCAGCTAATTTTTGTATTTTTAGTAGAGATGGAGTTTCACCATGTTGGCCAGGCTGGTCTCGAACACATGACCTCAAGTGATCTGCCAGACTTAGTCTCCCAAAGTGCTGGGATTACAGGCGTGAGCCACAGTACCCAGCCATTTAACAATACTACAAGAGTTGGGGAGTGGGGTCACAGGCTCCCAGAGCCTTTGTTAGGCAATTGTATCAGTTTACAATTTCATAACATTGTTACTTATCTCCTTCACATGACAAGTAATAGGAGGTTTCCATTTTGGGTAACAATTGTAGGCTGTGGAAGAAGAGTATGTTGGTTTAAACAAAATATTAAGTAAATGAGACTGAGGCGGTACCTATGATGGAAAATTCTGGGCTAGTTGACTTTAGGATGAAGATGCTGTGACAGGAAAACCAGATTTGAAATCATGTTCTTAAAAATCAACTTGTCTCTTGTTGGGAGTACAGAGAACGAGTCTTATCTCCTTTTAGCTGGAATTGGAATGGGAATTTGCTGACATACATTGTGTGAATTAAGGGATGTAGGGAAGCTCACTCCTCAGCACCCAACATACATCTTCTTGGGAACTATACCTTTGTGTTCACATATCCCCAGTGTCTGACATAGTAGGAGCACAATAAACAGCTGTTAAAGAGTGAACGAATGTTAAATGAGAAATTTCATCTATTTGATAATCCTGCCTCCAGTGTGCCCTACCATAGGTCCCAGACACTGTTGCTTTTACTTTTGTGTTGACACTCCTCTCTCACCTCTTTTACTTACATCATGCCCAACTGCACAGAGATTGCCTGTCAAAAGTTGTGCTCCCCACTTCCAGAAAACTGGGGTGACACCAAAGATTTCTTCTGAAGTAAGTGATTGAGGGGGAATGCACGCTTAGAATGAGAAAAGAAGAAAGCACTAGTTTCTGAAAAGATTCCGAAGTGAGGAGGTAATAGTTATGTCTACACAGCACAACCAGATGTGACATTTAATTATTATCCAGTGAATTTAGTCAGGCTAAGTCAGCCAAACCAACTCATATTTCTGGCATGAAATTTCTAGTTTGGCTGCCTATCCTGACCAAATCAATAGAAACTGGCACCAAACCCCTATTTTATTGTGTGGTGTGTTGGCATAGGCATAGTCTTCTTGTTCAAAAAATAGGTACTTGAGTAGAAATCTAGCCATTAGGCTTCCTCCCAGCTTCTTTCTGGCAGCCTCTGGAATGCTAATACACACTAGGGATGTTTGGAAAGATTGGAGTTTCAAATTCAGGGAAAAGGGAACATGGCTTACAAGGGCTATAGAGCCACAACTCGTAAACACGGATGTTTCAAGTAAAATGAATAACTTAGATGTCTCAGATTTTAAATGTGGCTTTAGTACAATTAAACTTATAGCATGTTTTCTAGAATCTTCCACAATAAAATGCTTAGTCCAAGAAACACAATAATAACTTTATGCATTTCAGTTTCTGTCTACAGACCCTGGGACAACTGAACTTAGAAGCAACAAGTCTATAAAGTATTTTCCCACTGGGAAATATTTCCCATGGGAGCATGACCTGAGTTCTTACTCTACTATTCCTTCTGGTGCAGAAAAGACCAGAATGGCTACTACACAATGCTGTTATACCCAGAAGATGGAGAGAAGAGGCTTTCCAATAGCAATTTGTTTAGTCAGCAGTAAACATGATGTTCAGTAGCATATTCCACATTATCAATTAAGCTTTGGCACAGGACTGCCAATGATTGGATAAGGCAACATATGAAATCCTGTGATAGCTTCATGGGCACACAAGTTTAGCAGTACATTTCTCATAATGAATAGCACTGACATTCAAACCTAAGTTCCAATATTGGTAGTCTGAGGGTTGGAATGGGCCTGTAGATGGACTGTGTTTGCTTTGCAGTGTTTTGTTCTGTGAAGCATATCAAAAAGTCTGCAGGTTCTTAAAAAATTTGAGATTTCTGGATACCCTTGAAAAATGGGAAGATCTGGCCCTTGCCTCAATAGTCTCTTTGCCTTCCTTTTGCCACATTGTTCTGTAGTTGGTTCCCTCTCCAGTTATCATCATACTTGCCCCTCTTACTTCTCTCGTTGAAGAGAAATATTTCTCTGTATCCATGACTCTATCAAAATAGGAAAACAAAGAGTAGCCTGAAAGGGCAGCTTCATGGACATACATCACCCACGTGGCCACTGGAGGCATTTGAGGTTGCCTTTCCACTCTAAAATAATGGAGCCTGACTTTGTTTCTTCCCTAGGCAACACATTCTCTAGTATACACATTTCCCAGTATACACAGGGATCCTCAGGGTCTGTGTAATTTGTAAAAGTTCCTCCCTTCCCATTACAACTGGGTCATACCCTCATTTGGGTTAGAATTATTGTATTCAAAACCGTAAAGGACGTTCTTATTGAAACAATCATTCATTCCATTTGATCCTAAATATCTAAATTACTGTGTAGTTTGGAAATTACTTCAGACTAACACCTTAAAAAGATCTTTGGCAGACTAAATTATGCCCCTCAGGCTCTTTGCCTTAACACAGTTCTGGGTAAGAGCTAAAACTCTCTTAATGGTCCAATTTGGCAACACTCCCAACTTGCAATTAGGTTACATTTTTAAAAGTTCATTTTATATTAGTTGTTTGCAGCTTATAATTCCTTTCTCTTTAATAATATTATAAATGTTGACGATTTTTCCAAGTTTTGACCAAAAATGTATCTTTAGCCATGCAAAGGGATTGCATCATAGTTTTTTTTTTTTTTCCCCCTGAAAAATTACACAACCAAAGCTCTTATTTCTTCAATAAAGTTGTTTGTTATTAGGTATTAAGAAAAATCAGGAAATTCCACTTCAAGGTGGTGGTCAACTGGGACTGCTACTAAGGGGAAGTAACACTTCTCTAATTGTATCAGATAAGGGCTTTTCTCTTTTAAAGAGTAACACATTGGATTTTCAGCACAGTTAAGAGAAAGCAGAAACCTCTAAACATTGGTTCCACCCTTGAAGAGAAAGTATAGAAGATCCAGAACCCCTCAGTTTGTGTACAGGAAAACTGCAGGCACTCAATCCAGATGTCCTGCCAGCAGGGACGGTGAGGAGAGACTCTGCTGTACCACAGAAAATGTCAGATGTGGGTTCTGTCTTACAAGTGCTTTCTGTGAATAATTTGTTTCCCAGAAAATTATCAGCATATGGATAATAAAATAAGCATGTGCCCTCATGTCAGCATGAATATAGCTTTGGTGGTAAGAGTTGTAGCTGCTGTGATTACCCCTGGTCAGCAATGGACCATCCCAGCTTCACAAACAAGTACACCAAATCAACTCCAGGACTGTTTTATGGGCAATTCATTCTCCAGTGAAAGCACGTGTACATGCAATCACTTGTTTAAGGCCCTGGACAAGTGGAAACCAGCGGAGATCTGCAAGGCATTGAGGGAAAATCTGACATAGTTCCTGTCTAAGTAATAGCCAGCCCTCCAAGGCATGTAATAGAATGTTCCTCCATGACTTTTGACTTTTGAGTACTATGAAGTTCTCATTACACAGAGATCTTGAAAGGAGAGTATAAATATCCTTGAGAACTCCCTGGGACGGGAAGGATTCTCAGTGCCAGCTCACATAGAGGCAGAGTGGTATATGCCCAACAGGGGAACAGTGAGCCAAGGGTGGAAAAAAGAATAGGGTCAGTAATACCTGAGTTCTGGGCTTTACCTACAAACCCAGAAATCATCCCGCTGGGGCAGTGTCTATGGAAATTCCTTCTCCAAGTCAGAGATGTGCTGTGGGGAAAGAGAAGAGTGGGCAGGAAGGAATGTACAGTAACATTTTTCTGCAACTTCTTGGCTCCTATGATTCACCAATCACATAGACAAATGACTTTTTCACCTTTTCCCATGCAGGAATAAATGGTTATCTCATTATCATAGAAAATAGAATCCTATCCTGCAAAGCTTCCACTTGTTAAAAGTCCAAGTGTCCACTGATAAAATATTCAGATGGGGAAATCTCCCGCCCCCTCCCCCTTCTCCCACCAGCATAAAAGGTAATGGGGGTGGGAGGCAACTGGAGAAGGAAATGAAATCATGCGGGTACACCAGGAAAAGATAAGTGTTGGTGGCAGCAGAGTTGGTGAGTGTTGTGGGCATTACCTCTTGATGAGGCTTCCAAGAAGGCTCCCGCTCAAGTCCTGGTGGTTCTGAGAACAAGCATTCTTGCATCAATAGCTAATAGGCTGTCCAACCAGATGTTATCTGGGTGGGATAAGAGGGTGAGAAAACAGACCTGTTGTACGCTGTTGTCAACTACATCACTGTGGTCAGAGAAGGCTGATGGTGTGGTGTTTAGCAGAGCACCTCGTTCATGGTGAGGCGAACCAGATTACGTGGCTGTTTAAATTCGTTTCCTCTTGTGATTGGTAAAATACGAGAGTTATAATCATTCATGCATTACTAAAGCCTCCTTTCCATCATTTTTTTTTCTAGAACAGAGCATGCATCCAGCAGAAACCTAAAGCATTGGCTTTTCTAAGCAATCTTTTGCAATAAGCACACTTAAAAAAAACCAAACAAACCAACAACTGCTTATGATACCTGTGACAAGACTGGAGATGATAAGTGGTAAGACCAGCATCTGTAACATCCTCATCAGAAGTTCCCCAGGAAAGGAGAAGTACTTGACTTCCCGGTAGCTCATTCTGTATGGTCGGAGGGTAAATCCAAGGATTGTACCTGAAGAGGGGAGAAAAAAAACCAGAAAAATTGAGTCTTTTTTGAAACAGAAGGAACAGCCCTAGCAAAATGAGTATTTGGCTGGTGGTCGTATTTATGTAAGCAGCAAATACCTGTGCAGCTTTGGGAGCAACAGATGTATCTATCTTTGCAGTCATTATCTGTGAGGGTCTGGCTAAATCCATGGTCCAATAGAACTTACAGAAAAAAAACTCTTTCTAGTTTCAACAAGTAAAAAAATCCCTTTGTCTAACTTGAATGCAGTGGAACTCATTCTGATCTGGCTTAGTACGGAGTTACAAAGATTGGGGCATAATTAGGAAACAAATAAGCATTCGTGAACAGGTGATATAGAAAAAAAAGGCTTTATTCTAATTAAGTTCCTCTATAACAACAGATGTTAGAATTGCTAACATAACCACTTTTAAAGGATAGAGTGATTTTATTTTTTTTCCAGTTAGAAAAACCCCTCATGTTTACATTGTTAGTCCATTTTCATCATCTCCCTGTCTTCACACCACATTTTCTCCCTCTGTCTACATGGTCTTGACATTGCCTTGGTAACTGTATTGTACCGACTTGTTAGTTGCTGGCAAGAGAAGACTCCAAAATGAGCAGAGATTTTCTCCCCAAAATTTTCCCTGAAAATGTGGGAGAATATAGGGGAAAGAGAAAGCAATTTTCCCCTTAATTTTTCCTCTATAACTGAAACTTTAAAATATTTTTAGAATGAGAAATTTACATTTAAATCAAATTATGCATGATAACTACTGAAATGTTCAGAAATTAATAAAGGTATTGGTGTCAAAAGTGTAAATTTACTCCCTCTCCCCTTTCCCTAATTTACTTTCCTTGCCAAAGAAAATTTACTTATGCCAGTGTTGTAAATGTTTGTAAAGTTTTTGCCTTGCTATTGTTACTGAAACATGTGATTCCATTCTTGAAAAAGGTTCATGTAAGTTATAGAGAAAGCAGCATGCCCAGCACTGGGTTAACTAGGAGCTAAAGGCTGGGGGTAGTGGGGTGGTGGGGGGACACAGGAATAATACTGGGTTGCCACAGCTTTTCCAGAGGAGGCAAGCACTCTTTTACGGAAACTGAACTGTCTTAACTTCTTATGAAATGGGACACAAAGTTCATTTGAATTGTCACTGCAACTCCAATTTCAATTCTTGGGTCTCGGCAACTATAAAGTATCCATTCTTTGTCTCTAAACTGTGGTATTCTAATAAGAATCTTAATTTATGTGGCTAAAAAAAAATCCAGCTGACCCAGCTCTCAGGGCCTTCAGGTAAATACTTATTGCTTTTTTCCAATATAACAGTAACATGGTTAAGAGAGAAAAGTTGAACTGGAAAACGCAGAAAGGTGGGACAAAAGCCTGCACATATTGGTTGTATCACTGAAGTAAATAGCAAATAACTAACGTTTACTGAGCTCTTGCTATATGCTGGGCATTACCTGGGTTAGCAGCAAATTTAATCCTTTCAACAACCCCAGGAGTAGGGTACTATTTTACCACAAACTTACTGAGGGAGAAACCTAATCACAATGAACTGAAAGCTTGCTCAAAGTCAAATATACTCAAGTGGCAGAGCTAGGATTTAAAAACAGTTTGGACTCAGATCCCAGGTTCTTTTTTTTTTTTTTTTTTTTTTTGAGACGGAGTCTCGCTCTGTCGCCCAGGCTGGAGTGCAGTGGCACCATCTCGGCTCACTGCAAGCTCCGCCTCCCCGGTTCACGCCATTCTCCTGCCTCAGCCTCGCGAGTAGCTGGGACTACAGGCGCCCGCCACCTCGCCCGGCTAGTTTTTTGTATTTTTTAGTAGAGACGGGGTTTCACCGTGTTAGCCAGGATGGTCTCGATCTCCTGACCTCGTGATCTGCCCGTCTCGGCCTCCCAAAGTGCTGGGATTACAGGCTTGAGCCACCGCGCCCGGACAGATCCCAGGCTCTTAACCCTTTTATGTGTTTCCTCTTCTCCTGCAGAGCAAAGGCAACCACTTTGTGTGTCTCTTTGCAGGATGTTCCAAAACATAGTTAAACATGTGGAAATCATACAGAATATACTTTTCCATATACGGTCACCATAAGCATCACTTTTAGGTCTCCTGATACCAGATTCATTCACTGTATCAGGCTTTACTTAGTCCTCGCTCTGTTGTTGAACATTTAGGTTGTTCGGCATTTTCACTTTTATGAAGAATATCATGATGAAGGCTATTTGACATCTGGGATTTTTTTTAAATTGTAGTTTTAGAGAAAGGATACGACTCAGAGGATACGACTACCTTAATCCATGTTACGAAATTGCTTTCTGCGTGGGTTGGCTGGGTAGCTTAATGCTCCGCTAGTGAATGAGGCTTTATTTCCTCTACCCCCAGGAGCAGAGTATTATCATAAAAAGATTGCTAAAACAAGCAAAATTTGCTAATGTGATGAGTAAATAGTATATATTTCGTTTTGTTTTGTATTTACTTAACATCTAATGATGTTGATTATTTTTTCTAATTGTATTTTCTCCAAGTATCTATTCAATCCTAATCGTTTAAGGGTCTAGGCACGTACGTGTGTGTGTGTGTACATGTTGAGTATTTTTACATAATAAAGACAATTACCCTTTGTCTATGTATAAAATATTTGCTATAACAGTTTTTCTGCTTTGTTTGCCTTACATTATCGCATTAAACATGTACCGGTATTTTGCATTTTTGTAACAATGTCTGCACACCTTTTTTATTAGGTGATTTCTTCATAAGTTTATATGTTTTAATTTCCCTCTCCCCTCACAAGTTTGATACATCTTAAATTCATTTTTCTTTCTATGTTTACTTGTTTGGTTTTTAAAATATTTAACTTTCAGTCTTCCTGGAACTCAATCTGGGGTTAGGCATTTAATTCTGATTTGCAATGTGCATTATTTAACACAGCAGCATCCATAACTTATAGGAATTAATAAAAGACTTTGGTTATGTCTGTCTTTTTCCTGCTTGCTCACATAAAAGCCTAGTCACACAAAGATAAGTGCTTTATCACATATAAATAAATAAACAAACATTTTGTTTTATTTCCAATCAAATTAATTTGACTGAATTATGTGTTTTCTGATCTTCATTTGAATGGATTTAAACACTTGACATTCAATTGTAACAAAACATGTGCATGGTAAACACAAGGGGCTCATTTTGGTCATCTGGAATTTGAACGTATCAAGCTGTTAGGAGTTTTAGATATTCTGCAAATGACAGTTGAAGACCAGGCTTGGTTTTACAAATTCATATCCTAGTTGGCTGTTTGTTATTAGAAATACACTTACTTATATACAGTATATATTATATATACAGTAATATTTATATTATATACAGTAATATTTCCAAGGGTAGGCAGGATCCTGTCTAGTCCAAAAAATTTACCTTATTTATAAGTAATTGATAGAATAGCTGTTCTGCTAATGATATAGGTTCTAGGAGCAAAAGTCAAACAAGTGCTGATGAAGGAAGCAATTATCTAAACACTAGGTGCACTTGATCTCATCTCCCAGAGTCTTATCTGAGCCTACGCTAACTCTACTCCCATTGATACAACAACACTGGCTGTGTATACAGCCTCTTCCTCTCCTTGGGTGTTTTACTACCTTCTCTCCTCTTCCCCGCTCAAGCCCTGCACTTAGTGCACCAATTTTTATTTAGGTGTTAGGAGGGAAAGTAAGCCAGCTCCATGAATGAATTCTGGGTAATGTGCGAATGACAAAATCTTACCTGCCAAACAGATATCTAAGAGAACAATGCAAGACAGTCAGGGGAGCAAAGTCTCAAGAGCTAGTGATATTTTGTGTGTGTCTCTCCTTATAGTTAACAAGCTGGTCTTGCTGGGAAGTGCAGTCATGGAATTAGCTACTCTAGGATGTGTCTCTATTTATTTACATTCCTCAAGACAACACCTACATCGTCTAAAAGCTCTTCTCTGTGGTAGGAGGGCATCATTTCTCTGAAGTAGGACATCTCTTCTCTATAGAGAGGAGACATCATGTATTTATAAGGGATAGTTTTACGTCAAAAGTTTTGAAGAGAAGTGTTGTTTAGAGTGATAGTAGATTCAGACACACTTTGAATCATTTTTGTCCCTGACTATGCTTTTGTTGGTTTACTATTTCTGGGTTTACCAGGCGAACTATTTCTACTCTTGAAAAAGATGAGGTTACACTGGGAAAGGGGAATATTTATTGAGCCCTTACTATGTGTTAATGGTGGTGTTTAACACTCATCACAACTTTATGAGGTAGATATTATTGTATCTATTTTCTCTTCTATCTTTTTGAGACGGAGTCTTACTCCGTCATCCAAGCTGGAGTGAAGTGGCACAATCTCGGCTCACTGCAACCTCCGCCTCCTGGTTCAAGCAGTTCTCATACCTCAGCCTCCTGAGTAGCTGTGATTCCAGGCATGAACCCACAGGTCCAGCTAATTTTTGTATTTTTAGTAGAGATGGGCTTCTGCCATGTTGGCTAGGCTGGTCTCAAACTCCTGACCTCACCGTGATCCGCCCGCCTCTGCTTCCTGAAGTGCTGGGATTACAGGCGTGAGCCACTGCACCAGGCCTTGTGTCTATTTTAAAGATTAATAAACTGATGCTCAGAAGTCAGTTAACTTTCTCAAGCTTATAGATCTCATAAGTGGTTGAGTGGGGGGATTCTACACAAAGCCTAGTGCTCTTTCCATTACTCTTTTAATGCCTCTCAAACACAAACATGTCCTTGTAGCCTAGGCCTGAGTATAGTTCTCAAAAGAGCCTGGTTCCTGGATCTTTAGCATCTTGAACTCCTACAAGGTGCACACTCTGGAGGAATAACCTTGGATCTCCTAGACATGTCCTGTCAGCACCCAGCACAGGTCCTTTACAGGTCCTCTTTACAGGTCCTCTTACTTGTTGAAGATCTCAAAAGTGATATTGCCACTTTCAAAAATGGCTATACCAAATCCTTTTTTATAATTTAATAAAACTTATATAACGTTTATTAATTAAAATAGTCTGCCTTTCCCTCGACTACACACATTTTCATCTTCAGTTGAAGATCTCAAAAGTGATATTGCCACTTTCAAAAATGGCTATACCAAATCCTTTTTTATAATTTAATAAAACTTATATAAAGTTTATCAATTAAAATAGTCTGCCTTTCCCTCCACTACACACATTTTCAGTCACTAGAAACCATTGGTAATAACGTGAAAAGGACACTTAATGAAGAAGTTAATGAAGACGCGTGTCAACGTTTGTTCTTAACAGCAACAGCTCCTAGTCATTGACCACGTGGCAGATACCAAGTCCTCACAAGCACATTGCTTCACACATTGCATCGAGGCCAGGACTATTATTATTATCCACACCTCACAGATGAGGAATCAGAGTCATTGAGAGGGCAGGTAAATTGCCAAAACCACACAGCTGGCAGACTGCCACCACAGTAGGCTTAAAGAGGGGTCATGTGCTCACTCAAGTCCATGGAGTAGCTGAGGTGGACCTGATACCCACACTGTCCAGCTTCAGGGTCCAGACTCACCCACTCTACTGTCCTCACAGCCTCTCAACAACTGTGGTACTGACTGAAGGAGTCTAAATGGGTACACAATATTTTGCCCATTTTTTCGTCTATTTTGAATGACATTAACTAAATCTAGAGCTTAAGCTGAGGAAAAGTTGTGCTGATTTTACTTAACGAAGTCAACAGCTAGCTTTTCTCAACTCATTGCTGAATGAATCAACAAAAGCCATTTTTCGTCAGCTTTCTGCTCCTACAAGCCACATTAGAGCTGAAGCCAGAGGTAGGGTCGACCAGCTATCAGCATCAAATCAAGAGGAAACGCAGTGAATACAAGCCTGCTTGTCTTGGTGGGCAGTTCTGGTTTCCGATTACATTCTAGCCCAGCAATGAAAAATGCCTTCCTGGAAACACAGCCTGATGCACAGACTTCTCAGATCCCTCTTTGCTCTGTCCTTCCACCCTACCGTCCCCTCCCCTCCCCTCCCCTCCCCTCCCCTCCCCTCCCTTCCCTTCCCTTCCCTTCCCTTCCCTTCCCTTCCCTTCCCTTCTCTTCCATTTCTTTAGATGACATCTTGCTCTGTTGCCCAGGCTGGAGTGCAGTGGTGCAATCTCGGCTCACTGCAACCTCTGCCTCTGGGTTCCAGTGATTCTCCTGCCTCAGCCTCCCAAGTAGCTGGGATTACAGGCATGCGCCACCATGCCCGGCTAATTTTTTTTTTTTTGTATTTTTAGTAGAGACTGGGGTTCACCATGTTGGCCAGGGTAGTCTCGACCTTCTGACCTCATGATCCACCCACCTCAGCCTCCCAAAGTGCTAGGATTACAGGTGTGAACCACCTCGCCCGGCCACAATCAGTTTTTCTCTGTGGCAAAGCAGCACACCCTTTGCAAAACTGAGCTCCATTAGTGGTCACTTATTTGAAACACATTGATTGATAGTCCCACAGCTGACAAAAAGCTTTATGGACTCCAGATCCTCAGTGCAAAAGAACAAGTCCTTTATTATAGATTACTCTGCAAAAATAGCAATGAAAATCAAAATCACTTCCTAGCAGAATTTGTTAGAGCTAAAACAAATTTTGCAAAGTTTGCATCTAGGTGATGTTATACAATATATGGATGTCATGAGCAATATTCAGATCATGCACCTTTGGTTATCAATATTAATTAAGATTTCTGGTTTACTCCAGTGTTAGTATTTGAACAAGATTTCTAGAATCTAGAAAATATATTGACTAGAATGTTTAAAGTGATCAAAATTAACTGTGCTGGATGAACGCTATAAACAAAATTGCATTTTTGCTTAAATAGTTTCTCTTTACTAATGTAGAAAGTTCAAGAAAGGAGTTCTTCAGGGGTTCCTTGTTTTCCTAACAACAAATGCTTCTTCTTCTTCTTCTTTTTTTTTTTTTGAGACGGAGTCTCCCTCTGTAGCCCAGCCTGCGTTGCAGTGGCATGATCTTGGCTCACTGCAAGCTCCACGTCCTTGGTTCAGGCAATTCTGCCTCAGCCCCCTGAGTAGCTGAGACTACATGCGCCTGCCACCACACCCAGCTAATTTTTTGTAATTTTTTTTAGTAGAGATGGGGTTTCACCACGTTAGACAGGATGGCTCGATCTCCTGATCTTGTGATCCACCTGGCTTGGCCTCCCAAAGTGTTGGGATTATAGGCGTGAGCCACCACGCCCGGCCAACAACTAATACTTATTTGGAAAATTAAATATCATCTCACTTTCTAAACTAAGACACAGTGTGCACATTGGAGCCTCAGAAAGAAGATATCATAGGTTTACTCTTTACAGCCAAACACATACAATAAGTTGAAAGCTAAAGACCAACTTTAAGAATTTGGTCTACATTTAATCTGATAAAACTATTGAAAATATTAAGATACCAGAAAATATTTAAGAATAAAAGAATGAGGCATAATTTGAAGTAAAATTTAGACCAAATCACACTACTTAATTTTTGGTAAATGTTGGAGTTTGAAATAGTAAAATTTTGCTAAATTATCTCCTCTATCTGCAAACTTTGTCATGAACAAGTTGGCAGACCAAAGTCTTCTAAGAGATATCACTCACTATTCAAAATCTTCCAGAAAGCAAGGTAGTGCTCCAAAGGAGCTCAAATGTCAAAAGGAAATCTCAAAGCAATAGAGGCAATGATCTTGACAGAAAGACCTCGCATTCTGAGGCCAACCACGAGAAAACTAAGTGCCTGACCAAGATGAGCCAGCCAGCTCTTTCAGCATTAGTGCTACAGGAAGGCCAGGAGACATTCATACCCATTGCCCAGAAAAACCTCAGCCTGATACCTAGCCAGAAAGGAGACCATGATGTCCACTTTAGTGGCTCAAGGAAAATCAGAGTGTTGATAGTACACCACTCACTGGTTTTACGTGACAAACATGCTGCTATTTCAGTTAGGATCTTTCCATTTAGGTAGCAAAACCAAAACCAAACTAGCACTAATTTGTCTCAAGGCTACAAGAATTTGATGTATAATTGTAATATAATCACAGGAGTGCCATCCCATCACCTCTGCTATATTCTGTTGGTTAGAAGTCACAAGTCCCACCCACACTTAACAAGTGAGCTACACATGGCAGTTAGAGGTCAACCTAACATGCAAAAGTCTCTGGGCGTCCTTACCAGGCTGCTTCTGTCTTCATGGAGAAGATGCCCTACAAGTGTTTAAGGAATGAATGATGTCGAGATTCTAGTCCTAGCCCTTAACTCTCTGTGTGACCCTGGATAACTCTATTGCCTTCTATGCGTCAATTTTTTTTTATAATTTGTAAATGAAGAAGCCTCCAAATTTACAAGTCACCCTCCTTACTGGCTGGACTACTGCAGTAGTCTTCCAACTGGTTTCTCTGCCTCTGCTTCACCTCTCTCCAGCCTATTCCTGAAAGAACACTGAGACCTAGGTCAGCTTCTCACTCCCCTACTCCCTCCACTGACTCTTCCTCTCATGCAGTCTAAGCCCAAGGCCATGCAATCAGTGGCTGCTCCTGGCAAGCCCCGCTAGATCCACCTTGCTCAGAACCCATCTCCTACTCTGCTCGCTCTCACCTGTTTCTACACTTGCCTCCTAGTCATTTCTCCATCATCTTAGACATGATCCCCTTTTATCTTCCTTGCACTGGCTCTTCCTTCTGCCTAAAACATAATTCCCACACATTCACAACATTTACTTCCTTTAAGATTTAGTTCGGCCAGGTGCGGTGGCTCATGCCTGTAACTTCATCACTTTGGGAGGCCGAGGCGGGTGGATCACCTGTGGTCAGGAGTTGGAGACCAGCCTGGCCAAGATGGTGAAATCCCGTCTCTACTAAAAACACAAAAATTTGCCAGGCATGGTGGTGCACGCCTGTTGTCCCAGCTACTCAGGAGGCTGAGGCAGGAGAATTGCTTGAACCTGGGAGGTGGAGGTTGCAGTGAGCAGAGACCGCACCACTGCACTCCAGCCTAGGTGACAGACAGAGAGCCTGCCAAAAAAAAAAAAAAAAAAAAAAAGACCTAGCTTAAATGTCACTTTCTGAACGAGGTCTACCCTGAATTTTCTTATCCCTTAGCTGGCTTTATTTGTCTTAATAGTTCCTATCACCTTCCAAAATACAATATAATTTTCTGTTTATTATGCTTGTTTATTATTTTCTCTACCTGCTAAATATAAGCTCCACAAAGTTAGAATTTTTTTTGTTTTTTTTTGGACAGTTTTGTTCACCGACCTATATCAAGCCCCTCAAACAGTTTCTGGCACACAGTAGGTGCTTAATATATTGCTGAACAAATGAACACACATGACTTATTTTCTTTCAGATAAACAGGATCCACCAGTGCCTGGGCCCCACCTGGTGTTGAGCACACTTTCTGAATGCAGGAATCTCTCTGTCCTGTGCTCCCCAGTAAATCCGATTCCCTACTGCACTCCCTGAGCATAGTAGCCTACCCTAAGGAATGTCCCCTCTGTACAAAACCATGTGATTTCGCTCTCATGGTCTGTGGGACTGGATCTTGACTGAATTATGATTTCTCGTAGGCTTAGCTTTCTAAATTCACAAATGAGGAGTGATAGCTATGGATCCCGAATTTGCTCCTAAGGTAGGTTTTTTTTTAGTAGAAGGGAGAGCAAGTGTGATGCTGTAGAAAGACAGTTCTGGGCCTGATCCTGTCAGTAACTTAGGGTAGGAGATGCTTTATCTAAATGATTTAATCTTCACATCAAACCTGTAGGATTTAATATCAGTATCCCATTAATGAAAAGATTGAGGCCTAGAAAGAATAAGTCACTTGCCCAAGGTCACATTGCAGTAAGTGATATGACAGGATGGGATTGCAAACTTAGGTCTGCCTGTTTCCATATCTTCAAATCACACAATCTCTTCAGGCCTCTTTTTTCTTTTTTAAAATAATCTGCAAAATGAGAGAGACCAGTTGGAATGGGTGGTGTCTAAGACCCTCCTGAACTTTAAGTTTTGAGTTTAAAAGAACCATGTTCATCAAAAACATTATAAATCTTAGCCACTTTATACTAATTCAACTTGTTTCTGTTAATGAATTCTAAACTCCTTGATAATACATATGAGAGCATTTAATGAGTCAGAAATGTTTTGGCAATTTAGCCATTACAACTATTATGGCAGGCATGCAATAATGATTTGAGAAATCAAATAAAAATTTCTATTTCAGGAATTGGCCCACTTTGGAGAAATCACAAGCCTGTCTCACGCCAGTTTGATGAAGCTGTTGGACATAAATTTCCACTTGCTTCTTTTCATTATTTTTAGAGATAGGGTCTTACTCTGTTGCCCAGGCTGGTCTTGAACTCCTGGCCTCAAGTGATCCTCCCGCCTCAGCCTTCTGAGTAGCAAGGACTACAGGTGCGCACCACAACACCTGGCTAATTTTAGAAATTTTTTTAGAGACAGAGTCTCACTATGTTGCCCAGGCTGGTCTCAAACTCCTGGTCTCAAGGGATCCTCCTGCCTTAACCCCCTGAATAGCTGGTATTACAGGAGTGAGCCACTGCGCCAGGCTGCATTACTTATTTTTACAAAGAAGACAAAGCCATAATGGTGAATCTACCTGGGTAAGAGTTCTGCTGGTCCCTGGTCTTTTGTTTCTGTCAAACTTCCAGGCATTTCCTGGTGAGAAGCTACTGGGTGTTGGAGGCAACCTCTCAACCCTCCCCCACTCCTCTGTTCCCACATCCTTGGGAGATTTGGGCCTTGGCCTGGCTCATTCTTTTGTCCTTTGGTATTTCCTGTTGCTGAAGGTGGGAAATACCTGCCCCAGCCTTGTTCCACAAGGGGTGCCCAGATGAGCGAGCCCTGGGTGACTGATGACTAAGTAGAGTGGAGACACAGACTTATGTGCACGCGGTGTGTGACTCTTAGAGACAACTGCATCAGAAGAATCTTGGAGTTCTAAGAAAGGCCTGGTGCTTTCTTCCAAAAACTGCACTGAAAAAGGCTATGTGAAGTGATAATTTAATTTACAAATAATCCTACAGGTATTCTAAATGTCCAATCGGTTGTTATTTTAAAAAATATTCTATTCCAGAATTAGCAATTAAAAGCAGGACTTGTTGCCTTCCTTTCTGGAAAAAAATATTATTATGAGTGAGTAGAAACTGGAAATGAAATATGTTTAAAATTTCCCACGTTCCCCTGGTGCCTTTGTGTGTTACATGGTGGTGCACAGCAAGGGTGTTCCCATTTCCATCTATTCCCTCTTCTGTTCTTTCAGAGCCTCTATTCTAGTAACTGATACGTCTCTGTGCAGTATGAAGAGTAAAGTTTACTCCTGTTTCCTGATTTTATGTTCTGCTGTAGAGCCCAGCCGAGACCCATTTGTGCTCAGACTGTCAGCACCAGTATTCTGGGGAATTATTAATGGACAGATTGCATCCCTTAAGACTGCACCTAAAAGAGCCAGGGCTGGCCTGGGAGCAGGGTGATCCTAGCTTCTATAGTCTTATTTCTGGCAATCTCTTTTCTTTTCTTTTCTTTTTTTTTTTTTTTTTTTTTGAGACACAGTCTTGCTCTGTCGCCCAGGCTGGAGTGCAGTGGCCGGATCTCAGCTCACTGCAAGCTCTGCCTCCCGGGTTCACGCCATTCTCCTGCCTCAGCCTCCTGAGTAGCTGGGACTACAGGCGTCCGCCACCTCGCCCGGCTAGTTTTTTGTATTTTTTAGTAGAGATGGGGTTTCACCGGGTTAGTCAGGATGATCTCGATCTCCTGACCTCGTGATCCGCCCGTCTCGGCCTCCCAAAGTGCTGGGATTACAGGCTTGAGCCACCGCGCCCGGCCAAATGGCAATCTCTTTTCTAAGTGCCCTTGACACATTGCTCAATGTTTCACTTTCTAAACTTGTGTTAAATCGGTGGTAGGAGGCGAGGGCTTAGAGGGAGCGATAAAAACTGAAACCCTCGTCCATCTTTTTCACAGTTTATTGTGAAGATTATAGATGGTAAGAGACGTGAAAGTGCTTCAAAAGTTGAACGTAACATACAAATGAAAGCTTTGGGTGTTGTGTCTGGATTAAATTTGGGCTTTAGAAGAAGGGAGATACCTGCATCTACTCAATTCAATCCTGAAATTACAGTTTTCCAACGCGCTGATTTCCTTAGTTTCCTCCATTTGTCTGCGTAACCCACACAAACTGCAAAGTCCACTCATGCTTACCTTTGGCAGAGGCAATACAGTACCGAGGCTAACTTTTTTTAAATCCCACAATTTGGGAGAGCAAATGATCACAAATTCTATGGGGTACAAATTAGCAATACTTATCAACATTACAAATGAGTATACCTTTAGACCCAGCAATTTCACTTCTAGGTATATCCACAGATACATGGGTGAAAGATCATTCCTTGCACTGTTTTTAAATAAAAATGTCTAAAGACTGGAAACAACCGAAGCGTCCATCAATTGCTAATTGCTTAAATAAGTTATAGTATACCCATACGATGTAGCCCCAAGAATGAGGGGCCTTTCTACGTGCTAAGGAATAATATCCAAGGTATATTGTAAAGTGAAAAAAGCAAGGTGAAAAGTGGGTTATGTATACCATGCTATTATTTGTATACAAAGAGTTAAAAAAGGAATAAATACATATTTATTTTTATAGTCATAACATTTCTCCAAGGGCATATGAGAAATGAATAACAAGATAAACGGGAACCCTGGGGGACAGGGGACAGTATGGTACTTTCTTTTTACAAGCTTTTGTACTTTTTTATTTTGGACTATGTAAATTTATTTACTACATAAGTAAAATAAAATAGGCCAAAAAAAAAAAAAAAAAAAAGGCCCACAACTGTTTCTCCCTCTTTCTTTTTTAATCTTACTGGATTCTTTTCTGCAATATTTCTGCTGGATGCCTGCATCTTTCTAAAATGTCGCTTTGAGTCTGGGTTGATTTCTCCTCAATCCTGCTTTAATTTGCTTTAATGAAGAATTTACTTAGTTTAGGCCATGGAGAGGAAAGTCACTCACTGTGCTCAGATTTATAGTGAGTAGATCACTTTCTGACCAAACCGCTTTCTTTTTTTTTGGAGACAAGGAAGCGAACCTGAAAAAACTTTGAACTCAATCATTATAGGCTCATGTGCTGCTTCAACCAATTAGTAGCCCTTGAAGTTGCAAGAATGAGAAAACTGAAACAGCTCTGCAAAGATGACAAGCTTCTCGTCATCCATCATCTCGTGGAAAGCATTGCAATGTCAGAACTTACAAAGCCCTGAAAAGTCTGCTGAATCTCAGGTTTGCTTATGAACGACTTCATTTGCCCTAAGACAGTAAATCTAAGAAAACAAAAATAAATAAATAAATAAATAAATAAATAAATAAATAAAAGCATGACTACTTTTTTCACAAGAAGTTTCTTGGTAGACTAATAATTTCCTTCTTGATGTTTCTCTTCACATTCATCAAGTAGCTGAAGACACCAGCAAGCTTCTAGACAAGCACAAGAAACCCGGGCTTTTGTTTCATTTGCTTGAAAGATGAAATTTCAAGTAATGCAATGGGTATAAAAGAAGGCACCATCTTTGCAGGGTGTATTTTTCTCCCTACTCTCATTAGGGATAAATGAGCCTCATACAAGGTTCTGAATAAGAAGCCTCTCACTAACAGCCTGCTGTCTTCTCTCTGTGAAGCAGCAGCAGTTTGTAGCCTGGAATCATCGTTGGAGAACTGGAGAAGCCTGAGGACAAGAAGAATGGAGTTGCCCTCTCTGGAGACAGAAACCCCGTCTTGAAATTCAAAACTTGGTTGTGCCTTTCAATTCGCTGCTCTTAAATCTACCCTCCAATCATTGATAAGTTATACAAAGGGAAAAAGGGAGCGCCCTCCCTTAATTCATCCAGGGTATATCTTCCTTTATCTAAACCTTTTTGCGCCTTTTATCTTTCTCTTTTTGGTTTCAAACTCTCTTGAGCCTATCTCTTGATAGGGCATAGTGATGTGAATATTCTTGGCCTAGGGAATAAGCTCTAGGCAATCTTGATAGCACTGAAGCTTGACACAAAACTCATCTTTTTTTTCTAGATGCAGTCTCGATCTGTTACCTAGGCTGGAGTGCAGTGGCGTGATCTTGGCTCACTGCAACCTCCACCTTCCGGGTTCAAGCAATTCTCTGCCTCAGCCTCCCGAGTAGCTGGGATTACAGGTATCCGCCACCATGCCTGGCTAATTTTTGCATTTTTAGTAGAGACTGGGTTTCACCATCTTGGCCAGGCTTGTCTTGAACTCCTGACCTCATGATCCACCCACCTCGGCCTCCCAAAGTGCTGGGATTACAGGCGTGAGCCACTGCACGCAGCCAAAATTCATCATTTTTATACTCAGTGAGTACAGTTGCTAAACTTGTGCACTGAAGCGCTCTGTGTGTTTTCTCAGCTCCCAGCAATGATGCAGCTCACCTAGCTGCCAGCAAATACTTGATGAATGATAGTATCCTAGTGTTCCATAAATATCAAGTACCTGGAACGTACAGCTTGCAAAAGACAGTGCTTAAACTCTGGTTGCCTCCTCTAAACAAGTTAGGCTCTTCACAATCTTATTTATTCCATAGCGAAAACAAAAGCCTATGGTTTTCTTCCCCTAATTCATGAGAGATGGGCAGAGACTGAAGGACAGAAGGAGCTCCTGCAAAGTGTGCCCTCACTGTGTTCTCAAACACTGGCTAGGAAACACTGATTATCAGACCCAGAGCCAGGGGCCCTCAAGAGGTCAAAGGGAGAGAAGGGGGCTATTTGTTAGACTGGAGAGACCAGCCAGAATGGGTTATCCAGGAAAAAGATTCAAGCAAGGTACAGTGTCATGCCCTGGAAATAAAACAAAACAAAAGAAAACAAAATAAAGCAAAACATCTCTGCTTATTATTCCATATATTCAGATACTTTAGAGGAAGATAAACTAGACTTAAAAAGATAGGATTTTGGAGTTGGAAGCAGACATTAGTCCAAACTTACTTTGCTGATGAGAAAATGACACCCAGAGATTTGTCTTACATCATAAATCAAGTTAGTTGATGGTAGAGTCGGGCCTGTACCCAGGACCTTTAGGCTCTCAATGCTTTCTTAGCTGCATCCCAGACATTTGCAGCTACAAATCAGAAGGAGGGTGGCCTGGCTGTAGCTTACATGCTACAGAGAGTGCAACAGAAAGTGCTTTGTAAACTGTAACACCACAAAAATGAAAGGTATTATTACTGCAGGTTAATTGTTCTGAACACACTTGCTTATTTGATGACCTACTTGAAAGAGAAATTTGAAATTATTTGCTCTGTTTCCTCAATATCTGAATTGACAAGAAGAAAAAGAGCAAAATAGAATCCAGAGATATGCTTAGAACAACATTAAGTTTTCTACCCACTGCTTCAAAACCACCTTTCCCAACTCTCTTGGAAACCAGCCACAGTTTTCTCAGGGTTCCAGCCAGCCCCCACTCTGATCAGAGTGGCAGTTAATGGGCAGTAGGCACCAAAGGGGTGGAGGAAAGAAGAAACCAGGGAGGTGGTGAACACTCAGATTGGCCCCGAGGCGTATGAACAAAAAATTCACTATTGAGTGTACTACAATACTTATTAAAACATTTCTTAGCACCTCTCCGTTTTCCCGAGAGAGGCGTCTGCTCTCAGGCGCCCCCTCCACTGAGGAGTGTACTGTGATAACGGCTGCCTGGGGATTACTTTCTGGTTCTGCTCAGGAGGCCAGATTGGTAAGGGACAGATAATGATGGTATCACTTACCCTGAGGCTTTCATTTCTGCATCTAAAAGCCCTTTACAACTATTAAGGCTCTTCCTACAACTCTCTTGGCTCTCTTCTCTAGCTAAGGAAATGGAAGCCACTTCTAAACCCAAACCAGGTGAGTATCTTCTCTCATCTCTGCCCCACAGCCTCCCCAAATGCCAGGGTCTTATAGCTCTCTGGAAGATCAGCATCATCAAATCAGTGCATATGACAGCTCAAAGCCGTATCAGAGATGTAAATAAAAGACGTAGGGTTTACAATGTCTATGAACACTTTACTGGCAAGCACTTAGGGAAATCATTTAAGGTGACATGGCTTGTACAGAGCAGAACTGAGATATAAATCTTGGCGACAGTTTTTATAATTATTCTATTTTATACATGAAGAAACAGAGGCTCAGTTCCAGAACTGGACATAAACCTCGGCTGTCTGACTCCAGAGCACATGGCTCTGATCTCCACTATACCTTACTGGGCTATACCCTCACAGTAGGAGGCAGCTCCTGCAGTGCTTTTGGAGAAGGCGGGAGAGGGCTAGGATGCATGTGCTGTGGGCAGCACATGTGTCATCACTAGCCCTGACAATTTTTCTGTATTTTTTCTTCCCAGGGGAGAAGACAAAGCACAGATAAATCAGACCCTAGTTCTTATACCCTATCCCAGTGTGGCTTCTCCAGAGCAAAACTCTGCAAATCCTCAGCTTCCTCCTCCTTGCCTCCCAGTCTCTGCTTAGTGAAAGCACAGCTGAGCTCTGGTAACACCAGGAGACTCAGGATCACCCTCCCCCCAGCTTCCTGAAGCTCCTCTCTCCCTGCTCATTTCCAGGAAGTGTTGAAGAAACACTTCCTGGAACCCAGATATCTGTCCATCGTTCTTTGGATTGCTGTTGTTCAATCAGTGTGGAAATGCCCCGCTATCAGGGTTTCAGGAAATTGAGAGGTGTGCGTGCCCAACTGTGCCTGCTTCACGAACTCAAGCAGTTGACTGGTGTGGTCCCACTACCTGTCAGTTCAGTTCAGCAGCCGATAGCAAACCATATGATTAACCTGCTTGGCTGACCTAACGGACTTGGCCAGTTACATCCGGAAATCACTATAGCATTTCTGAAAGATTAGTGCTTTTAAGCATGAAGGAGAGGGCCCTAGAGTTATGGAAACTGTTCTGAGAATAGACTCACTTACAGAGTAGACTCACTTTTGCAGTAGGATAGCCCAATTCACTGATCCTTATTCACTTGAACTCCAAAGACAGACTGTCTTCGTTCAATTTGGAGATTGTAGGAATACCTTGTAAATCTTGATTTGCAACAAGCTTCTTCCATTGTATATCCACCTCAGTGGCATCCCGCCCCACAAACTCAACAGGTCCAAACTGAACTTATCCTCGTGCACTCCCAAGGCCCCAATCTTTCTCCTGTATCCTACCTTCAACAGTGGCGCCATCAGCCACTCTGCCACCTAAGCCAGAAATCGTGCCATCGGTCTGCAGTCCACCTTCTCTCATTGAATCAATCGCCAAGTCTCACCAGTGGTCTTTCAGTTCAACCTCTCTTTTTCATCTCTTCCGTTGCTACCTCAGGCAGACCCTCAGCGAATTGCTGGAGTAAAGCCAGAATGGGTGTTCTAGCACCCAGAACAGTGTGGTGAATGAGCACCTGGAGCCAGAATGGAGGATTTGAATCCCACTCAGTATTCATCAGCTGTGTGATAAGGATTTGGGCTTCAGTTTTTTCATCTGTACAATGAGAGTAATAAAATTACCTCCCTCTCTGGGTTGTTGTGAGAATTAAATAAAGTTAACATACTTAAATACAACTGTGCTTTCCATACATTGTGAGTGTTAGCTATTATCGTTATTATTATTATTTTCTTTTTTGGAGACAGGGTCTCACTCTGTCATCCAGGCTGGAGTGCAATGGCATGAACATGGCTCACTGCAGCCTCACTGCAGCGATAAAGAGCTTAAGCAATCCTCCTCCCACTTTAGCCCCCGAGTAGCTGGGACTACAGACATGTGCACCTGGATAATTTTTTTAAAAATGTTTTTGCAGAGATGAGATCTTACTATGTTGCCCAGATTGATCTTGAACTCCTGGCTCAAGTGATCCTCCCTCCTTGGCCTACCAAAGTGATGGGATTATAGGTGTGAGCCACCTTGCCCAGCCCAAAATAGTGAACATCAACAAGACTATTTGTTTTCTTTCTTTCTTTTTTTTTTTTTAAGATGGGGTCCCACTATGTTGCCCAGGCTGGTCTCAAACTACTGGGCTCAAGAGATCCTCCCACCTTGGCCTCCCCAAGTATTGGGATTACAGGCGTGAGTCACTGCACCCAGCCTCTATTATTGTTAGCAACACATATTATAACTATAGCAAAAATATAGCTACAGGAAACTGAGGCTCAGAGATGCCTCCTTTTGGATCACACAGCTATTAAATAATAAAGCTGGCACATGGATCCAGATCTACCTTCATCAGAAGCCACACTCTTTTTTTTTTTCTTCAGATGGCACATCTAGGACTCCTAATGTGGTTATTAAAAGGAAATGGAACCTCTAAAGTCCCAACACAGAAAAATGCCATATTATGTAGAACAGTATGCATAATATGATCTCATTAAAATTTTTTTTACAGCTAATTAGAAACTTCTCTATTACCACCTCTGATCCTTGGATATTCCTTTCTCATCTTCTTTTTCATCCATGTCTCCTATGAAATTACCCTGAGAACAGGGGATCCCCATAGCATAGCACAGGGCAAGATACATAACATCTAAGATACATAACAATTTTTTTTTTTTTTTTTTTTTTTTTTTTTGAGACGGAGTCTCGCTCTGTCGCCCAGGCTGGAGTGCAGTGGCGCGATCTCGGCTCACTGCAAGCTCCGCCTCCCGGGTTCACGCCATTCTCCTGCCTCAGCCTCCGGAGTAGCTGGGACTACAGGCGCCCGCCACCACGCCCGACTAATTTCTTTTTGTATTTTTAGTAGAGACGGGGTTTCACCGTGTTAGCCAGGATGGTCTCGATTTCCTGACCTCGTGATCCGCCCGCCTCGGCCTCCCAAAGTGCTGGGATTACAGGCTTGAGCCACCGCGCCCGGCATACATAACAATTTAACATATTTGTTAAATTGAATAGCATTGAATTTTTTTAAATAAATAATTTATCTTATTTACTTAGTAGATAATAGCTATCAGTAGATAATATAAAAATAAGGGGAAAAATCAAATAATACAAAAACTTACTCAAAGGAAAGTAGTATTCCTTCCACCCCATTCTCTAGACACCTAGCTCCTATCCCAACAGGCAGCCATGCTGACCAGTTTCTTGTATATCCGTCTAGAGATAGTACAGAATTGCACTGAATTTTAGTGCAATTTAAATTCATAGCCAGAGTATTAGAGAACAGAGGGAAATGCTTTATAAAAATTTAGCCAGTGTGATTTCTTTCCTGAGAAGTCACCAATTTCTTTCAAATCCATATAAAGGAGAACTCAAATGTAAACTCTGTGAGAGTGTGTGTGTGTGTGTGTCTGTGTGTGTGTGTGTGTGTGTGAAGACCAATATCAGAGAAAGGAGAACTCAAATGTAAACTGCGCAAGGAGAACATCAGAAAAAGGATAACTCAAATGTAAACTCTGTGTGTGTGTGTGTGTGTGCGCGCGCGTGCGCACGCACCAAGACCAACATCAGAGAAAGCTGCTAGTTTACTGTGTTTGTGAATGCCTTCAGGTAAAACCACCACTCAATTCTGTGCATTCCTATTTATAAATATCTCCCCACCTTGCAGCTGATCTTATGACCCATTTCTTTCTATTGTTTGGCCTGAGATCTCACTTTTATTGTGTAATTCATTCCCTAGCCATGGAAAGAGTCAGTGTTCTGTGACTTGAACATGACAAAGGACTTTTCCTTTCTTTCAGCGAGATGTCTGAGGTCACTCTAACGCAACTTACCATAGTCTGAAGGGAGAAACTGCTTTCTGGAGGAAGAAAGACAATAACCACTCTTCCCAGTGTGGTTTTTGTCAGACAGATGTCCACAACAGCCCTGGCAGACCATTACCTAATGCTTTCATGATGGGCCCTCTAAGGGATGTGGAACTTGGCACTGTGTTCTCTCAGATTGCTAACCGCTCTTGTTACACGAGCTTTTGTCATGGCATGGCATATTCAGACTTTGACGTTGCTTAGAAATGACAGTAGAAATTACATAAAATTGTACCAATGGTTCTATGCTTATGCTTGCAGATGAATTGATATCAAAATATTTATAATTTCTACTTTATTTTGAATATATGGATTCACATGTCTTTATCATAATATTTTTCTAGTTTCCACTTCCACACATTAAATCATATACATTTTATTTCAAAAAGGCAGAAAAAAACAGACTGAACCAAAGATTCAACCCAGTACACAGGTTTTCCCAATGATTTTTTTTTTTCACTAAAAGCAATAAAAACCTAGGAATTTGAAAACTAGGTAATAAATATAGCTCTTCTCATCTCATCTTTGGGGAAAATAATTATCTCCATCCTTGCTAGCATATTTCTTGCTTTTTCTTATGCTACTGCAAATAAATTAAGAGTTGGTGTACAGACACATTCTTTTCCTCTCTCTTAAGACTGGTAGACATGGAACCCAGTGACAAGCTAAATGGAGCCTTTATATCCACTGAGCCCTCAGTGGAAGACACACTAACAGATAACTGAAGGGTTCTTCCTTCTCTCCTAAATCTGTTTGCTCCTAAGTTGTCTATTTGCTATTCCAAGTCTTTGATGTAGACTCAGTGGTCTCTTGGACTGTCAATGAGCTCTTTTTATGTGTTTCTTTGTTAGTGCCTTCTTCTTGCTGCTTCTGCCTCCTCAGTTTCCATTAGTAAAGCCAACCATGAGGGCACCCGGCCAACTTATCTACCCTAGCTCAGCCAACTCTTATTGCAGTTCTCACAAATCTTAGGAAAGCCCTCATTGGGTAAGGAATGATCCCAGAACTCCTAGAGAAAAACAGACTTTTAAATACTGGCATTATCTTCCTTTTATTAGAGATGTTATTGCTTTGTACTAGTCACTTAGGAACTTCCTTCTCCATCAATCTGTCTTCCATGTTTAAGTTTTATGACTTTCCATTCCTCTGTTCTTGAATGAAACATTTCTGTCTTAGAAATTCAACTCTTCTGGTGTTTACAACACCATTTTGAATGGTGTTTCTCCGTCTTTTTCAAATATACTCCAGTATAACTGAGCTCTATTTATTATATGTACAGGATCATGAATTATAAATGAGTATTTGTTAAATGAATGAGAAGGATGTGGCTTAACGGTCTATAGGAGAACTGTAAGTTTTATGTTGAGTTTAACTGGGTAAATCATACAGTTAAATGACAATGCTATGTGAATGCATCTAGCATTGCTAGCTAACTGGCCTTCATTAACTTATGAGGGTATTTCTCTTCCTGACATCTCTTAGAAGATGTCAACTAGCATTAGAGCAGAGGAAGAATAGAGTGGTTAAGAGAATGGCCTCTGACACTAGACTGAATTTGACTTCCAGCTCCAGAGTTTGCTAGTGTTGTGACTTTGGGCAAATTGCTTGATGTCTCCACAGTCAGTTTCATCTACAAAATGAGGAAGATCATAGTAATCATACATTCCCACTCGCTTCATAGGCTTGTTTGAGGATTAAGTGAGCCGATATAAACAAAACTCCTACAGAGTAGCTGGAATAGTACTATACAAATGTTTGCAATTATTACTATGCAGCTATTTCTTGGCTTGGCAATGACTTTGATTCAGAGTGAAAACTGAGGCAAGCAGACTGCATTCTGCATTGACTTCCAGGACGATGATGTGGGACTGAAATACTTCATCCAGGAAAATGTTCAAGCCTGGAAACCTACTGTGGAAAGCCATTACTTCTCTGGGTCAGTTAGGCTATGTTCTCTTTGAATATCTCTAAAATTAATTGAACCATCATTTATCACCAGTGATTACTAATGGAAGAGAATCATGTTAAAATGGGAGGTATCTGAAGTCTTCTGACACACTCTCCTGCTATATTTCATTTGTCTACAATTTAAGAATTCAATTTCCTTGAAAAATGTTATAATTATATTTACACACTACAGAATTTTCTTAATCTTTATTAAATCATTACCTCTTTAAAGTTGATGGAAATCTTGGCAAACTCCAAAGTAGAGATTAAAACTGTACTGAATGCTCTTTTTTGGTGGCAAATTGGTAGGTTAAGTTAGAGCATTTTTACAACCTGCCTTTGGCTTGTATGTTTGTCAACCTAAGGATTTCTGTATTGGTTTGGTCAAAAATTCCAAATAAGTAGGTTTTTTCAGCTATATTTTAAAGTAGGACCAATGCCACCCATAAGTAATAAACGATAACTTTTAAGATCAATAAACAAAACAGTAATATTTTATTAGTACAGATTGCTGTCAACCCTGCTAAATTAGTAAGAGATGGAAATGACTCAAAAAAAGGTATAGCTGGTTATGGCAGGCTCTGCAAAGCAATGAATGAAAGAGATCTGTGTTAACATTTTCCCCAATCTACCTTTCCCAGTTGCTGGGTGACAGAGTGCAAACATATAAAGGATTCGGCCTCTGTGTCTAAGTCTTGATACTTAGCTTCAAGTCAGCATCAGTTAGAATATAATTATATTTGGAACCAACATCTCATTTTAGGTGTACTAATTGTATAAATTAGTTTTAAGTGGAACTGACATTGTATATAATTACATTTTGGCCAAATCTAGCATGCTTGCTTTGTCATGCCTAATGATGAAATTATCGCTTCTTTCTCCTTATATGAAATAGGAAAATATTGTATTTATTTTTTTCTCACACAATTGATTTGCATAATGCTTAATGATGCCTAATGATGTGTTTATGATATATTCTTCCAAACATGCCCAGACAGTCATTTTTGTGGAGAAAAATCATCAAGCTCAGAGGAAAGCCTAGGCTATCATTTTGATACAACTAGTTCATCTGATAATATTCCCCGGGCAGCCAGATGCCCCAGAGAAACAAGATACAGGTTTGTTTGTTTTTAATCAAATGACTCACCCACAATGACAGCGGTGACAGTGAGTAGCACAAAAGCATTCCGAAACAGGTAACTTTTAACATCCTCCTTTGTAATGTTCTGCACTTTCTTCTTGGCCAAAAGTGTGCGTTTACGGACTCCCTGCTGGAATCTCTCCATCCTGCCCCCCATCTTGGGCTCTTCTCCATTGCTTTTAGTCATATTTTACTTTTCTAGGAGTGTCTCTTCTTTGCACTTCAGTGTCTGGGAATCACCCACAGAAAGCCAAACCTCCTCTTTGGTATTAGAAAACACAGCTAGAATGGGAGAAAAAGAGACATGAGTTATAGCCTCCAGGGGTGAGAAATCAGTGCTGCTCTACACCAGGCAAGCTCTTGGCAAATTGCATAATCTCAGCAGGAATCAAGGACTGGAGAGTCACAATACCAGACTTCAAGGCTGCAGTGTGCATATTTTAGTGGACCACGTGTGGGAAATGTGCATAAATTCGGGATATATATGCAGAACTTATGTTCTATTTTCTTTTTAAAAATCCATCCTTCCCTCTCCAATGAGGCTATGAAAGGGTTCTTCAGAGCTGGATCTGACTGAGAACCCCTATCCCCTATCCCCCGCAGAACCCAGCCCATGCCTTGCACAACGTACACACTCAATAAATGTCCAATTGAACTGAATGCACAGAAAGTACTCAATCATTACTTGACAAATTATGCTGTATACATGATTGAAGGCACAACCAGGTCAATAAAAATAATTAAGATATTGATAGGTGGAAGTTTCTCTATTATATGTAGTGAAGTAACCAGCTATTTTCTTCATTAAAAAATAATAATATCTACTAGTAAATATGGTCATAAAAAGAACACAAGTGCCCACAGTACACGGGAAATACATGTGACTATTTTACAGGGTAATTTTTTCATTTTTTTTCCATGAAATAAGCAAAGTGCTCTGGGCACATCTATAAATCATCTGAAATCACAATTCAGCTTCTTTTTTTTATCACAAGTAGACGTCTGAAGTAGCGTTTTTCTTTGTGACACACATGCTGGAGTCTTCCAAGGAAACCATCGCTGACTTTTTAGCATTTTAAGATTTAGGATTTCTAGAACAGATGAGGAGATGAAACCAATTTTCATTCCAAACATTACAGCGTGTGGTTTCTGGTTTCTTTAAACCACTCACGCTATTTAACTACATTTCAGTAAATCTCTTTCCTGGTGGAAATCAGCTGTTCTGAAAAATCAAGGGATTCCTCCTGGTGCTTTACAGGAGTTCTAATCCATAGCCCTTCCCATAATCAATCCGAGTGAAAACCAGCCGTACCCTGGTTGTGTGTCGCTGCCAACGCAAGCAGCCAGCGTGTGCGCCTGTGGGGGAGGTAACTGGAAACCAAAGGACTCCTCGCAAATGACTCCTCGCAAGCTTTTAGCAAATCCCAGTGCAGGAAGAAAAAAAAGACTTAACAGTTTGCCTTTTAAATATAATTGCAAGTTGGGGTCAGTGATATTAAGACTTATAATTTGTTTAAGACGTCACACCGGATTAAATGCTTAGCGAGAAATGAAGACTGGGAAGTAGGAGAGACCAGACTTTTTTTTTTTTTTTTTTTTTTTTAACTAATAGCTCTGATTTCTCTTACCAGTCACTTTTAAGCAGATCCGCTCAACTTTGATCCTTTTCTAGATCTCGCGCCACAGTCTGCCCCCAATCCACCCCGAATGACTCAACTCCAAATTAGCAGAGGACCCGGCATAAATAGACACCACACTCTCACGACGTGAGATGACTAACATGGACTTTATCTACCAAAATGGCTAGCCTTGATTCAGGCTACTCCTCTGCTTGGAAGGCAAAATAGATCGGCAGAGAAGTGAAAGGAGAAATTAAACCCAGCAGGAACACAGAATGTGACACTTACCTTTTCTGATTTTGTAAGGGGTGAAAGATAGCAAGCAGTGACGAGGTGAATTCCCCAGCAGGTACAACAGAGCAACAATCCGCAGCGCGCGTAAGCAGGCAGGCTAGCCCTGACAGTGTGCATGTGCTCTGAGACTGCAAGTTACTATCAGGGCAACTTAAGAAAAGGGGAGGAGTCTGTACCCGGGAAAGGAGGAGCGGGGAATGGAAACCGCACAGGGGAGGAGGGGGAAACCGCGAGGTTTCTGGAATATTGATTAATCTTGGCACACCAGAAGCAGGCTTGCTGGCTTTGTTTTGCTCCTCAGACCGCTTTCACGCGTTGTCAGTTCACTGTCATTAGAAATGCAAAACCGGGACTAGCAAGAATTGAAAAATAAAGCGCACACAATCGGAAAGCTGAAAGTCTTGATTAGAACGTTTCAAAGACATTTCTAAGGCTAAATTTAATTACCTCATATTACTGCAGGTTGCCTCCCCTTCAGGAAAGACAAGGGTGTGCTCTTTAGCCTGGTTGTACAACTGTTACGAAAAAGTCCCTCTTTTTCGAATAGGGGAATTAACTGACATTTCTTGGGAAGACCCTGAATGCAGACAAGTATGGAGAAAAAAATAATGCTTACTACGATTCTCTAAACTTGTATAAAGTTAGGGACATGCCTCTGTTTTAGCAGTTTAAACTTCAAAACTTCATTATAACAAACCTAATTTAGCTCAGACTGCCTGTGTTGCAGAGACGGAAAAGGTAGCAAATGTAAGGAGACTGGAATGTTTGCCAAACTAGAAAATGAAACGCATTTTAAGACCAAGAGTGCAAAGCACACTTGAGATCTGGTGATTTCAAAAGATAAGTTGCTGTTCAGATGTCTCAATTTTAAAGGATGCTAAATGTTCTCCCTGCCACACACACCATTTTTAGAGCTAAAAAATTCTCATTGCCTTGGGAATGTGACTTGCACTTTTAGTCCACTTTTCTTAAAAGAAAAATAAATTGTGAAAATAGATATTAGAAAATAAAAAAAAAGTTTTTTGAGCTGACTTATTCCCAAAACTTTAAGCTTATTTAGCAGGAAGAAAATGGTTTATTAGAAACAAAAATTTATACCAAAATCACAGCCTGAGGTTTGAATTCCTGTTCACTCAATTTAGTATTCCCCATGCAAAATATGCTCAATTATTGGTC
Organism: Macaca mulatta; assembly: GCF_049350105.2. Classification (NCBI taxonomy): domain Eukaryota; kingdom Metazoa; phylum Chordata; class Mammalia; order Primates; family Cercopithecidae; genus Macaca; species Macaca mulatta. The sequence continues at coordinate 37,692,901 of NC_133411.1, read as the reverse complement.
TATTATTCAACAAGAAAGTATGTCTTTTTTCCCCTCAATACAAATCTCTGGAGATCATAAAGAAATATCTCCTTTTACCTTCAACTGTATGTCCTTTTGAACAGCTACTGGTTGGAAAGCAATGGTGAATCATGTCAACACTTTAAAATTACAAATTAGCAGCAATTATAACAGCTTTCTAACATGCTATCATTTTAAGAACTTATTGAAAATACAGGCTTTTGACATTCCCAGCCCTCAGTGACCTTTCCCGTCCTCTGATCTCCTAGGTCACTGAGCATCTATACTGCATTGTTTAACACTTAATTATACCATGTTTTGTACTGCATCCTTCTTTTAAAGCTCATGTTAGGTTTTGGCTTCTCAACTAAATTATAAGTTCTTTGAGGGCAAGAACCTGTCTTATGCCTGATACAGCGTCAATATTAAGTAACTCTTTTAAGTGAATGGAATAATATTAGGATGTGAAACAAAATGCTTTTCAATCTTTTGTGTTAATATACAATTACTAGTTTTTACATTGGTGCCTCTGGCTTAGGTGCATGGAACCATTTCTCAATGCCATGACTACTTTTAAAAGCATTTATTTACTATACCAGGTCCTATTTGAGCCATGGGTTTAGGATTAATTTGAACCCCCCCAACTTTTTTTTTTTTTTTTGTAGAAATGACTTTGATTTGTATTGCAAGGGAACTTGAAAGAGAAATCTGATTTTAAATGGGGTTTCAAGCCCACTGGCATTTCCGTTTTTTGTTTTTATTTTTTTTTTAATAGGCAAGAAAAAGGGCTGGAAAACCACACTTTGGTTAGCATAGAGATGGGAAGACCCTGGTGCCCTTTCTTTTTTACTTTTTTTTTTCCTCTCTAATCCCTAAAGCTTGGTTAAAAACCATTTCATTATTTCAGTTTGTGTAGAATTATGGGAGTCTGGTATTCTGTTGAGAAGGGAAGTAATTCACCACTGAAAGTTTTGTTGGCTGTAGTAAAACCTAATGAGAAAATGAGATGCAAAGAGTCTCAGTTCAGAGTTCATCCGAATTTTAGTCTGGAGGGAAACATTGGGAATTATTTCTTTAAGCACCACTTTCTCTTTCTGGAAAGCTATAGCAAAAATAATGCCCTGGGGGCCCCCTGGGTTTCCTCAACACGTATTTCTACCTTTTCCTCTCTACTTTACAGTTAAGTCCCTTGAGCTTTAAAACATCTTTTTTTTTTTTTCCTTCATAGAAACACTAAATAAATGAAAGATCAAGAAATTATGAACAAGCCTCTGCATGCTGTATTTCATTCAAAGCTACTCAGGGTGGGAGACACAGAGCTGGGGGATCATATTAACGTTAGTATTATCAAATGAGAAAAACACAAACACCAGCAGCAAATGCTGTTCCTGCTGAAAAAATCTGCCAAGATCTTTCTTTGAACATTGTGTGATTAAGTATGTTATAGGTAAATTCTTTCTTTTGAGGAAAAAAATGTCAGTATAACAAGAAATAACCAAATCCAACCTGTCCTTAAAGGGAGCATTTATTGGTTTGAAGAACAAGAGATTACGGTAATAAGCGTGCACTGATCTTAGCGTGGTACAGGCCAGTCGAACTTCACTATTCAAAATTAGGAAATTCTGGTTAATTGGATTTTTTTTGAGCAACAAAATGGATTAGAAAACCTTTTAATCTTTTTTCAATATTTTCCACGTTGATTTTTAATTTAATGACAGTTTTAAAATCAATCCTTGTTTAAATAGCTTGCATTTCAGGATCATCAGAATATCAATTCCCCTTCTAGAATTTGGAAATTGTAGAATACTAAGACAATGAACAAGACCTGACTTAACCCCAGAGTGTAACAGTGGATGTGTTAGAGGCAGTAGGTGTAGAAGAAATTGTGGTAGTTGTAGTAGTAGTAGTCTTCCATTTTGTCTTGATTTTTTTTCTTCTTAAATATGAATGTAAAAAGCATAACAATAAAAAAACCTGTGGTGAAGTCTAGTTAGTTGAATTTTTAAATAACTGGGTTTTATTTTAAAGTCATAGTCACATGAAGCTTAAAAACATCCAACTACAGAGAGGTGAACTAAAATTAACTTTATCACATTCATTTATTCGTTCAACAAACATTGAGCAACCACTGTGCTCCAAATACCACGTTCTTTCCTCAAGGAGCCCATAAACACATCGTAATTATTAAGCAGTGGGCCAGGACAGGGCCCAACAGAAAGTTATGAGATTGCCGTGTGCTGAGGCCTATTTTCCAGTTAGTCTGTCAAAAAGACTGGTAGCAACTTGAGGGAAGCAGCCGCGCCTGGATCCACATTGTGTACACTGTTTCTAGCAGGTGCCTGCCCATAGCAGGCATAGCGTGGCATGGCAGGGAGCCAGTAGCGGTTCCTGCTGGAGAACAGGCCAGTAGGGGCCAAATTTACAACTTGAACTCCACTCCTAGTCAACGGGGAGCCAGCCACAGGATTTAAGCAGGGGAGTAATTTTCATTTTAGGTAAAATGCAAAGCCTTGAAGTGACTAAGACTTGGGTTAGGAAGTCAAGGGGCAGGAGGAGCATTTACAAACTGGGTGAGTTCACTTTCACATTGAAAAATACTCACCATTTGAGAATACTGAGGCCCTTTAGGGGTCGGCTGACACTGAGCCAAGGCTGCCTACTGTAGGTGGAGTGTGCACTGTCCAGCCCACTAGGCCTGCCCACTTCACTCAAGTTAGTTATCAGCATGTGGCTCTAGCAAGTTCTTCTGTTTTGACCTGTGATGAGGTTTCAGAAGAGGACTGAGCAAGGGCAGAAACCTAAGGAACCCCAACACAAAGGTGAAGACCAGCAAGAGGAATTCCCCGATATAGATTCCCACATGGCGAGAAGTTACACCAACTGTTCTTTTTATCACAAGCGAGCCAACAGGTGGACACAATGATGCCTTAAAAAACAACATGTTTTCTCCATTCTAAAGCTAAAGAGGGTCTGCTTTTTAGTGAAGGCTTCACACATGTTATTGTTATCAATTATTATTTATATTGAAAAGTGACATTTTCCCCAGTTGCTCAACATGAGTCAAGCCTTTGTAGAACCAAGAATATCAGTTTAGCTGGGAAAGATTATGTAGGTTGATTGGAATTCAAGCCTTCAGCAGACATTTTTATAAGGCTTTATAGTTTTATAAGTACTTCTACACACATTATCTAATTTAATCTTCATGATAATACTTTGAGGTATATTCTACTCTATTATTACTTATAGACCCAGATGTTGGAGATCAGTAGGGATTGAGTAACATGCTGAGGATTATAGTCAGTGCTAAGACAAGAGTTCTTCATATTGATTTATCATCTTTTCCCAAAAGAAGCCCCCAGGTGTTTTTTTAAAGACAGAAAAGAAAGGAAAGAACATTAAAAGGAAGGCCTACCATCTGTCATTTCTTCTGGGGAGTCAACTCTAATCTTCTCCCACTCTCCAAATCCAACAGGCTTGGTTGCCCTTTCTATGTGCTCCCAAGGCCCCCTGGGTTTAAATTTCCAGAGTCATTACCACTTTGTGCTGCAATTCTCCCTGTCTAGACTGTAGGGTCTTTGAGCACAGGGCCTGTATGGATTACTACTGGTTACTCAGGAACCAGAATGAAAGGTGCTCAGAAAAGAGTTGCTGCACCAATAAGCAGATGCAACACAGTCACAAACATGAGAGGGTTCATCTGTCTATTTCCAATCCTAAGACTTGGAGAATGGAAGTCAGTAAACATCAAACTTAAAAGGAAAAAAAAAAAAAGCCAATGAGTTCCTTCTTCAATCATTACAATGTAAAATAGATCCCAGTGTGGCTGCTCTAATTGAATGTGGGGTGAGTGGGAGTCATAGCCTTTGTCAGCGTCCCCCTTTTCTTGCCCCCAAGTAGCTCCCTGGGTGAGGCACCTCCTTAATGTGTGGATTCTACACATCACAGCTGGGAAGCGAGGATGAATGCAGAAGTCAAGTCAGTTTGTGCCATAATTCCTTACTGCCAAGTTCAGGTTTCGAACCTCAATCTCTGGGCTCCTGGTCCCATGTGTGCAGTCACTAAGCCACATGCTCTCCCTTCCCAATTCTGAATGTCATCCATAAAACTAGGTTAGACCAGATTGTTTTTCTCAAGTCGCTTTCCTGATTCGAAATCATGTCATGCCAATAACGGGCTTGCCATATCCACTTTGGTCTGTTTAGTTAAGGACACAAATTTTCATATACACTCAGTGATTAATGGCTTCTCATTAGGATTTCCCTGCCACAGATTAAACACAAACATAATACAGTCACCAAAGGAAGCTTATTGAAGGGCATGAGTTTTATGAAGCACAGTGATGACATGAATGTTTTATAACTGTTTGCTGGTATAGAATCATAATTACAGCAATCAAGACAGATACACATCTTTTGTAAGGAAAAAAAGTAATTATAATTTAAAAGCACACAGCTCAAAGTTGCCATCACAAAAACGACTATTATAGCAACTATTTCGCGTTTGGACATTTTTTTGGCAGGAGGTCTGGGCATTGTTTATTGTAAGTCAGAAACAGGCACTGAGAAAATATGCTAATTTTTAAAGCAACAGAAAATTCAGTTTTGGGTTGAGAAAACAGGGTGAACTGTGGAAACTGGGCCTTGAGCACAAATCAACCTTAGTGGCTGGAATAACTTTTGGACATTGGATGCAATTATAGTAATGTGGGGGTAAGGTTAGAATGAAGTTAGTTTACGCGTTAAAACATACATTCAAGACTTGGGCTGTGCTCCTGAGTAAAATTCCATCTTCTGTGAATGTCGTGCCTATGGATTGATTCTAAGCTGAAAGACCAGGGAAGAAAGACTTCAGAATGCTTAACAATCCCCTTTTCCTTGGCCAGGCAGGGAATTCCCATTGAATTATGAGGCAGTTCATTTTTGAGTCATAGAAGAAGCAAATGCAAGCCTCTTTCCTCATTCCGCTGCTTTCCCAGGAAGGAAGGATCACACTTGCTTGAAATAGAATTAACGCAGGATGACTAGTTTATACCTACCCCTGTCCTCACTTGTTTGCTGAAGTCCAGTAGATTCTTCAAAATCGCTTAATAATCAACAGGTGAAATCAGCATAGGTCATGTGACATTAGAGAAAAATGCATGGAGACTGGGGGTCAGGAGACCTGAGTGGTGCAAGGTTGGGCAAATATGGTATTGTTGGAGGTCCTCTCCTCCAAACTGAATAGTGAGGTGAGGTCTGGGTTTCAATTTTTTTTAACCCTCTGTTCCAATCAAATCTCATGATGAAACAAGCAGCATGACACATCAGTTATAAACCTGAAGGGTCGGGAGGCAGAGCCACTGATTCACCCTTCCTCTAGCTTCCCCTCCTCCTCTCTCTTCCCTAACCCCAACCACCAGCATCTGGACCCTGAGTGTGTTCCAAGTTGTTGGGGCAAGATTTGGAAATGACTGGATCGGGTAACTCAAAGTACTCAAATTCTAAGAATGAAATTCCCATAAACTGGAATAATCTCTGGGTGAAAAACGAAAAGGATGAGTTAAACTCCAAGAACTCCACAGTGTTCATGATACCTCAATTAATAAATAGCGGCGCATGCCTGTAATCCTAGCTACTTGGGAGGCTGAGGCAGGAGAATCACTTCGACCCAGGAGGCAGAGGTTGCTGTGAGCCTAGATCGCACCACTGCACTCCATCCAGCCTGGGTGACAAGAGCGAAACTCCGTCTCAAAATCAATCAATCAATCTTCTTCAAAACATGGCTTGTTTTAAAAGTTCACCCACAAAGGCACTTTGAGAGGCCTGTGCGGGTGGATCATGAGGTCAGGAGTACGAGATAAGCCTGACGAAGTTGGTGAAACCCCATCTCTACTAAAAATACAAAAATTAGTGGGCGTGGTGGTGCTGGCGTGTAGTCCCATCTACTCAGGAGGCTGAGGCAGGAGAATCGCTTGAACCAGGGAGGCAGAGCTTGCAGTGAGCTGAGATAGTACCATTGTTCTCCAGCCTGGGTGACAGAGCAAGACTCCATCTCAAAAAAAAAAAAAAAAAAGTTCAACCGTAGGTAGGATGTCTAGGGGTTTCTGTCTCAGGTCTTAGGCCTATTCCTAGGGACGCGAGGTGGCAATGAGACAGACTGAGTTGAAGAGGCCAGTCCTATTTTTTGTGACTTGTGAGCTAGCTAAGCCCCAGGACAAATACAGGAAATAAAACTGCCAAATTTAGTGGTTTACCCAAAGTTATCCAAGTAAATGACAGAGTCCAGACCAGAACCTAGAGTTGGCACTCCCAGTCCTAACCATTTTCAGAGAGACACATTCTCTTGTAGTACCAACTACATTCTGTGAAAGCCTGGAATGACAGGATTCATTTATGAGGGTGAGGTTTTCAAATTCTATGTTACAAATCTGTGCTGCCCAGTATGTTAACCACTAGCCACATGTGACCACTGAGCACTTGAATAGAGTTAGTAGGATTTGAGATGCGCTGTTTTATGTGTTATGTATACAATAGATTTTGAAAACTTAGTACCCCCAAAATGTAAAATATCTCATTAATACTTATATTGACTTCATGTTGTAATGGTAATATTTCAGATATATTGAATTAAATAATATATGTTGAAATTAATTTTGGTTGGGCACCATGGCTCACACTTGTAATCCCAGCACTTTGGAAGGTCAAGGTTGGCAGATTGCTTGAGTGCAGGAGTTTGAGATCAGCCAGGGCAACAAGGCAAAACCCAGTCTCAGTCTCTACAAAAAATACAAAAATTAGCTGGGCATGATGGTGGGCACCTATAGTCTCAGCTACTTGGGAGCCTGAAATGGGAGGATCACTTGAACCCGGGAGGTCAAGGCTGCAGTGAGCTGTGTTCATGCCACTGCACTCCAGCCAGGGTGACAAAGAAAACAATTAATTTCACTTGCTGCTTTTTGCTTCTTTTACTGTAGCTAGTAGAAATTTCTAATTTATATATATAACTCACATTATATTTCTATTGGTCAGCACTGTTAGAAAGTGATTGCTCTTTAAAGAAGAGTCTTTGGAAAAAGATAGAATTGGTGGGGCTCATGAAATCCTCTCTCCAGAGCAATCACTCTTAATTTATTTAAGTAGATTAACATGTAGTAAGAATATTTTGGTCTCTGCGTAGAAGTTTACGGCTAATGGTAATAGTAACAATAATAAAAGGTCTACCACTTATTAAGTCTTTTTGAAAAGACTTATGTGTCAGGCACCATGCCAAGTGTTTTATATTTGCCTCATTTACTTGTCACAACAATCTTATTGTTACTAAGTTTTATTATTCCCACTTTCCCAATGAAGGAATTGAGATTCTCAGAGAATTAGCAACCGCCTAGGTCACAAGCTGGTTGAGTGATTGGACCAAGATTCTACCCTAGTCCTCTTGCATTTAAAGCCTGGGAACTTAAGTGCTACACAATTCTGCTTTGCTGGGACTAACAGTCCTGATAAAAATACCACCCTCAGAATTCTACAGATTCCCACTATGTTTGAAGGCCCTGGAGGGAAGGTGGGATACACAAAGTGGGGCAAAATCGTGGCAGTCTTCAAGGATCTGACATTATGGTAGGGAAAACATATGCAAAGAAATACGTGACAGAGGAAGACTTCATGAGAGAGATGAAAACATAAAATCCCTCATCGGACAGGACAGACACGAATTCATTCCAGTTGTGGGGGGAAAGAGAGAGTTTCATGGAAGAGGCAGCATTTCAGAAAGAACTCTAAAGATGAGGAAGGTTTTTCTGGAGTTAGGAGTAGCTAGAGAGAGGTGTGCCAGGTGGAAGAAATGGCAGGAACACGACAAGTCCTGTGAGGGGACCAGCAAGGGGACCCAGATGGCTGTTTACCCACGGCAAGAGACCAGAGAAAAGACTGAGGAGAGAGTTCCAAGTCTGGACAAATTAAGGAGTGGAAACAAAGCTGAAATAAGATGTATACCTTGCTTTCTTGACAAGGCAGTCACAGCATTTCTTGGGTTGAAAAGAAGTTTTCAGTTTGTGTTAATGCACTTTGGAGCACGCTAAAGTCTTTTTTCTAGTACCTGGCAGAACAAGCAGTAACACCACCAACAACACTATCAGCCTCCAGAACTTCCAAGAATTACCCAATCTCTATGAGCCAAAAACAAAACAAAACAACCAACCAAACACACCAAAAAACCCAAACATCCAAATGTGACACAGATACCATGGGAGCAACCCCCAGGTGGCCAACATTCTTCCATATTCCAAGATATCTATCAGCAGACACAGGCCCCCACTATGCTCTGATCAAAACCCTGGTTTTTCTTCTCTTCCATTAGAGGAAGACCTGTCTTAGAGGACAATAGATCCACCAAATTGTCACAATTGCTAACATTCACAAGGCAGAGAGACAACACTAGAAGAAGCACCTTCCACCAGATGTAGAAGAGAGTGAATAGTTTTATTAGGGAACTTCTTTTTAGATGTTTGCTATGTTTTTCAAATGTAATATTTAAGATGGAACTCACCCCTCAAGCCCTGCACAGGGTAGCTGGAGTCTCCCCTTTCTGGAGAGCTACTTGGACTTGGACCTTTCCTTCACTAAATCCCAAAGGATTCAGAGTTGTTTTTTTTACCCCCTAGTTCTGCTTTCAAAATCTTCCAGGAAGTTAGGACTGTCACGTGACGCCTATTGTTATGAAGAAGTGTAGTGATTAAAATGTGGTCCCTGTCTAATCCCAGCCAGGGGCTTTGCCTCTTGATTAAAATATGGGGGGGGGGGGGGAGTTAAGGAAAGGAGCCTGCTGAGGGGTAAATTTACTTCAGGTTAACCCTGCTTTTCATCAGTCATTTCCTGCAAACTCATTACCATAGCCAGGCATTAGCAAATCCCACCTTTCCAAAACTGGCCCTTGTCAAGAGACACTTACTGGTAATCCTGGAGCTTCCTCTCTAGCATTTCCTTTACCCACCAGGAATGTCTGATCTTCCCAATTCCTCATCACAGACAGAAAAAAATCATCACAAATCCACGAGTCCTCAAAGTCTGGAGCTTCTAACTAGGCAGAATTCACTGGTTGCTGGTTGTCCATTTTGAAGTATTCTCTTGGGTCTTTTTGATGAGATTGCAATCTTTATTTGGATATGTTGATGCTTTATGGAAGCAAACCTTTCCTTCAGGTGTATCTTAACTCAAAAGGAGCTGTCTGAACATTTTAAAATGCCCATTGGCTGTATGAGTTGAAATCGATGTTGTGAAGGTGAGAAAATGGAAAAGAACAAATAAGAGTGGACAAGGGCACAGATGTTCTTCAGGGATACAGTGTCCAGTCAAAGCTGGGGTTTGAATCTCATTACAAAGTCAATACAGACTACAGCATGGCTTCTATCTGCTCTGCCTCTTATTTTTTAACTTTTTATTAATTTTTGTAGAGATGGGGTCTCGCTATGTTGCCCAGGCTAGTCTCGAACTCCTGGACTCAAGTGATTCTCCCACCTTGACCTCCCAAAGTGCTGGGATTACAGGCAAGAGTCACCACACCGAGCCCTGGTCTTCCTCTTTTTTGTTTTTATTTTTGTTTTTTGAGACTGAGTTTTGCCCAGGCTGGAGTGCAATGGCGTGATCTCAGCTCACCACAACCTCTATCTCCTGGGTACAAGTGATTCTCCTGTCTCAGTCTCCTGAGTAGCTGGGATTACAGGTGCACACCACCATGCCTGGCTAATTTTGTATTTTTAGTAGCGACAGGGTTTCACCATGTTGGTCAGGCTGGTCTTCAAATTTCCAACCTCAGGTGATCCGCCCACCTCAGCCTCCCAAAGTGCTGGGATTATAGGTGTGAGCCACTGTGCCCGGCCTCTTCCTCTTAAAGTTGATTTAACATTTCCAGATTCCTCAGCTCTACCCACAGTGGCCCCACAGATTTTGCTATCTTATTATACTGCCCTTTCAGTCGTTATATAGAACTTGGACTTGTTAGCAAGTTTAAATAAATTTTCTTTTCCTTTTAGATTTTTGAAGACTGAAGTCTTCAAAACATCTCTTTGCAAAAGTGTACAAAATATAGACTAAAATGTTAGTGTTTCCTTCCTTCCTCCACTGCTTTATACTCCCAGCCTTCACTCCACATTCAGCAGTTTATTCTCTTTTGTGCCACAAGTATTTCTTGAGCCCCACTCTGCCTGGCACTGTTTAAGGAGATGTGGATAAAGCAGTGAACAAAGGACAGGACATCTTGACTCTCATGGAACTTACTTTCTGGTGGGGGGAGACAGACCCCAAACAAATAAATGCACACTGCTTTAGGAAACGACTTTGGAGCTCACTCAGGGTGAAATAGGAAGACATCGTAGGACATCACGAAGAATGAAATGGCTTTTTTTTTTTTTCTTTTAAGGCTAACTGGCTGATTTGTGGAAAATGGTTAGCAGGGTGAGAGACTACCTAGGAGGCCATTGAAAAAGGCCTAGTGAGAGTTGTTGGTGGCTTGGATTAAGGTACAACCATAAATGTGCGGAGAAGTGCTACAACTTAGGGATACAGTTTGGAAGAAGAATTGTCAGGGTTTGATGAAAAATTGGACAAAATAAGAAAAGAGAGATGTGAAAGATATAGCTGAAGTTTTAGACTTGAGCAACGAGGTAAATAGACTAACTAAAATGAGGTGGAGGGCTGAAGGTTCAAGTTAGGTGCAGGGGAATGAAGAGCTCTGAATGCTCATAGATCTCCAATGGAAATCTCTAGGTGGCAACGGCATTCTCGAGAGAGGTGAAGCTGGAGCTCTACATTTGGGACCTGTGACACACACGGAATTTAAAGCTCTGTGTAATCATGCCAAGGGAGCATGACAATGAATGAAGATGGAGGAGAAGATTCAAAACCAAAATGGGGTAGAATAACTAAAAATTAAATGGTCAAAGTTGTTTTATTTATTTATTTTTATTTTTTATTTTTTTTGAGACAGAGTCTCACTCTTGTTGCCAAGGCTGGAGTGCAATGATGTGATGTCGGCTCACTACAACTTCCACCTCCCAGATTCAAGTGGTTCTCCTGCCTCAGCCTCCCAAGTAGCTGGGATTACAGGCGCATGCCACCACACCTGGCTAATTTTTGTATTTTTTAGTAGAGACGGGGTTTCACCATGTTGGTTAGGCTGGTCTCGAACTCCCGACCTCAAGTGTTCCTCCCGTCTCAGCCTCCCAAAGTGCTGGGACTACAGGCATGAGCCACCACGCCCGGAAAAGTTGTTTTATTTAACATTACACATGGTAGTACAACAAACACGATTACAAAAGCTGGTATTATACCTAATCTGATTTCTATTATATTATTCTGCCTCATTTTGTTAGCCAAATTTTTATATAAGATTTAATGACTCTAAAACCAACGTTTTTGGCCTGAGTAGCTGTAGGAATGTAGTTGTAATTTACTGATTTGGGGAGGACTGAGAATAGACTTGTGGGCAGGAAGTCATAATTTGAGATACTCGAGGGGAGATGTTGAATAAACTGTTAGATATGAGAGAATGAATTCATGGGAGAGGTCTGGTTTGAGACTAGATTTGGTTTTATCTGCTATAGATAGTGTTCCTATGGGGCGTGAGTGAGTGTAGCTAGTGAACAGATAAGGACTGGGCCCTGGGCTCTCCAATGTCTGGAAGTGGAGAAGATATCGAGGAATTGGAAGGAAGATAATGAGGTAAGGGAGGAAAAAGCAGAAATCCTATCTAACATGCCAAATTATCTTAAAATTACAAGAACTGAAAACATCAAATAGTCTCAGAGTCTCCCCTAATTTGGCATAAGCAAAGAATACTGTCTTTTATTTATTTCACCTCTGCATTTAATTCTAAATCTCCCCAGGATTATAGATACATACCTGCTAAGAAAATAATTATGTCATCCAAACAATTTTCGGATGCTTTCCTAGGGGAATTTTTTGGAATTCTGTTTTCAGCTAGTCATGTGCCCATTGCCTAGAGATTTTGGCTGGGTGTGACATGTGGAGCTGGGCACACATGGTGCTGCTTCTTACTTTCACGCTGCCATATGAAGGAAGGTGTTCTTTTCTGTCTCTCTGTTATGAATTTGAAGGCTTGAGGGCACCTAATTTAAGCAACCCCAGGGGGTCTATACCACTTGATTGGACTTTCACATTTTACCCTTTGCATTTCTTTGTCTTTTGAGGTTATGCCAAGATCTTTCCCTGGAACACTGCCTGTGGGGTTGGAGACACCCTACAAAGGTTCTGTGGATAGGCTCCAGGGGTCTGTGAACTTGAATGGGAGAAACAGTACCTCTTTATTTTCATTAACCTTTAGTTGAAATTCAGCAATTCCTTCAACTAATGGATGTAGGTAGAAAATTACATGAGTTTTAGCAGTACTCGGACTTTGTCACCCATAGAAATCACAGATATTTTCATATCACCTTACAATTGTTTCAGATATCTCCAGATGTCATCTGAGAAGGCGCTTCAGTAGACTGTGATAGGGGTCCATGGTGCAGAATGGTGGAGGACCCTGCTATCTCTAAAGATATATTCAACTGGATGTATATTCTACTGGAGACATACACACACACACACACACACATATATATATATATATTTTTTTTGAGACAGGGTTTCAACACGTTGCCCAGTTCCTGGTCTCAAGCAATCCACCCACCTCAGCCTCCCAAAGTGCTGGGGTTACAGGCATGAGCCACCGTGCCCGGCCTCTACTGGATATCTTGATGCCTTGTTCAATGACATTAACTTTATTTATGGTGCCTTTCTTGTCAGAGGCTTTACATTTTAGGTGGTGAATTCTGCTATTATTACTTTTTCTCCATGGCTTCTAAGCTTTGTGTATTTCTTGGAAAGGCCTTCCCCACTCAAAAGCAATAAACATACATTGTAACTTTCCAATATTTTCTTTCAACAGTTTTATAGGGCTTTTGCTTTGTTTTGTTTTCCTTTTTGTTTTATTTGTTTATCTTGTTTAGAAATGGAGTCTTGCTGTTTTGCTCAGGCTGGCCTGGAACTCCTGGGCTCGAATGATTCTCCCATCTCAGCCTTCTGAATAGCTGAGACTACAGGTGCCTGCCACTGTGCCCAGCTTGTTTTGTTTTTCGTGTAGCACTTTAATCCAATTGGATTATGTTTTTATGTCTGCTGTAATGTAAGCATCTAACTTTTCTATTTCACTTTCTAAAATGGCAGCCAAATATCCCAATAGTATTTATTGGATAGTGAATAAATTTGTCATTTATCATATTTTTAGTAGCTTTACTGTGGCATAATATTATACATACTTAAAGTGTGCAATTTGATAAGTTTTGACATAGCTGTATACCTGTGAAACCATTACCACCATCAGGAGAGTGAATAATTCGTATTTTTAAATAATTTCCATTTTATTTATCTTCTGAATAGTTAATATATTCACATGGTTCAAAATTCAAAAATTTTGCAGACCCTGCACTTGATGGATCAGCTGGCACTGCCCAGATCAATAAACTGGCTCAGCTCATCTAGTGGCCCCCACCCAGGAACTGACTCAGCCCAAGAAGACAGCTTCGACTCCCTGTGATTTCTTCCCTAACCAATCAGCACTCCTGGCTCACTGGCTCTCCCCCACCCACCAAGTTACCCTTAAAAACTTTGATCCTCGAATGCTCAGGGAGACTAATTTGAGTAATAATACAACCCCAGTCTCCTGTACAGCCAGCTCTGTGTGAATTACTCTTTCTCTTGCAATTCCCCTGTCTCGATAAATCAGCTCTGTCTAGGCAGCAGGCAAGGTGAAACCCTTGGGTGGTTACACTTGATGGCATCCATGGGATTGCTGCTGTGAACCGTGATTCTGATTTGCTGAACTGAAACTAGAATTAGCCAGGGCTGATCACCCACTCTCCGCCCATCCTGCCCCTGTTCCATGAGATTTGGCCTCATTAAAACTGACCAGCACTGGGTCAAGCAAGTCTCTTCAGTGTTTGTCTAGCTCCTCCTAATGTAAATGTCCTCTAGGTGGTAGGATCATCTTAGCCTTCTTATCCATATAACTTCTTCCTGGGACACAGGGCTTCATGAAATGCTAGGGCATGGGCATTCTCACCAGACATATGTTCTAATATGAAATAATGCTCAGTTTTAAATTGATATATTAATATCAGTATGGTAGGTACACATAGGAGGAAGAATCATCTTAAATGTATATCCGTATTGGAAGTGAAAGAGAAGAATGAATTTCCTTTGAATGTACTGATGAAAAAGAATTCAACTTTACTGCATAACCTCCCAAAGGGTTAGTGCAAGCCATGATTACAATAAGCTTTTATGGCCTCTCTCTCTCTCTCTCTCTCTCTCTGTCTCTCTCTCTCTCTGTGTGTTTTGTTTTTGTTTTAAATTTTTAGTTTCAAAAATCATTCTCTAAGTGCCACTGAGTTCAAGCGTACTTCACTGAAGAGCGTTAGTGTTCGTCACAGCATCTGTGTTGTATTTTGGGAGGTCCATGGGACTTAATTAGAAAGAAAATTGGCTGTAATTTCTTCTTTTGGTCCTCTTAATTGAAAAAAACAAAGCCTGGCTGTTACTGTTTGAAGACCCTTTTAAGAAATCATTCTTTAGCTTCCCCTTGATTTGTGTTTCTTGCTAAAAGTTTTCCCAGAGGAGGGCTGAAGACAGCCCTAGAACAGTTCAGGCATTCTGTTCTCTTCCCTTTCTATCGAAGCGCTCCAGATAAGAGCCCTGAAGGAGGGAACACATTCAGCCCTCACAGTAGGATGCCGGTACTTTATAATAACCTCTCCCACAGCCCCAAGATCTCAGCACTATTCACTTTCTACCAGGACCCTTAACATAGCACAAAGAAAGACTTTGAAAGTCCCTGGACCCCACATCCCTGCTGAGAGCCCAGGATGCAGGATACCACACAGCAGTCTTCAAAAAGCCCCTAATTTTATTTCCGTCTCTGATTTCTGAACCACAGTCTTCTGCTTGAACAAGGGGAAAAACATCTGTGTAAACAAATATAGATGACTGAAACAGGCTAAACGCTTTTCCCAATCAATTCACATAGACTCTCTGTTGATTGTAAGACGAATAGTGATATGGACAAAAAGTGCTCCAATACATGGTATTCTCTGTGAAGAGATTTGTTGGTATTAAGCACCCACAATAATGGTCTCTATAAAATAGGGATGCAGGCTGCTGGTGACCAGAAACAGTTAACTGTATCACATCATTATTATTATCATTATTCATATTATTTTGGGACAGAGTTTTGCTCTTGTTGTCCAGGCTGGAGTACAATGGCACAATCTCGGCTCACCACAAACTCCGCCTCCCGGGTTCAAGTGATTCTCCTGCCTCAGCCTCCTGAGTAGCTGAGATTACAGGCATGTACCACCATGTCTGGCTAATGTTTTATATTTTTAGTAGAGATGGGGTTTCTCCATGTTGGTCAGGCTGGTCTCAAACTCCCGACCTCAGGTGATCCACCCGCCTTGGCCTCCCAAAGTGCTGGGATTACAGGTGTGAGCCATCACGCCCAGCCATGTATCACATTGTTTTAGTTAGAAATTTTCACAAAGTTTTCCTAAGATCAATCCTTCACTCAACAAACATTTACTGAGCATCTATAAGCATTTTTTCCTAAGTGCTTCTGGGGACACTAGGCAAACCTGAACGAGATCTATCTATGCCTTTAAGGCTGTGGAACAGAGCAAAGGGATAAATAGTCATTAAGAGTATAGTTTCTGAAATCATCTGGCCTAGGTTTGAGTTCTGACTTCATTACCTGCTAGCTGTGTGGCCTTGGGCAAGTTGCAAAGTTTTCTGAGCTTCAATTTCTTCATCTTCAATATTATCTTCTTCACAATGACATTTATGAAAATTAAATAATGTGATGAAGAGTACCTGCCATATAATAAAAATGTCAATATAAAGATTATTATATTAGTTGGGGTATGGACTAAGCTACTATAGCAAAAAGACTCCAAATTCCAGTAGCAGAGCATAATAGAGGTTTATTCTTCTCTCTGTCCAGAGGTAGGAAGTCTGCAGCTATAAGGGGGCCTCCACATTTTCCACATGTGGCTTCCAGCTCTAAGACCAAGACGGTTGCTCTGGCCCTTTCCACATCCCAGCAAGCAAGAAAGGCAAAAGGCAAGGTGAAGACATGCTTCATCTTTTTAAGGACATCACCCAGAAGTGGCTGATTTCATTTCTGGTTACATTCCATGTTCCAGAACTTAGTCACCTGATTGTGCCAAGTTGCATTAGAAGTGGGAACTGTAGTCTCTAGCTGACCACATGCTCAGTTAAAACTCCTAACTTCCACTGTGCAAAGTGTTGGGCCATGAGCCGTTCTCAGGCACAGCTATCATTATTAGCTGGCCTTAGGACTGATGAAAATTGCTGCTATAAGAGCCTTGAAAGTCATAGGAGGTAGACTCCTGGACACATGGGGAAGGAAGAAAACATCCAGATAGAGGGATAGAGAGCTCAGAGGCATCAACGAGAAGAGGCTTTCAGAGTGTATGGAGAAGTCCAGAGTATCGGAGTGTAGCAGGCAGTAGCAGAACTGTGTGGAAAACAAAGCCAGATCAGAGGTGAACAGCAGACCAGGAAGGGTCTAAGACATTTGGCCTGCATTTGTTAGGCCATGAAGAGATAGTAAAGTTTTTTTTTTTTTTTTTCCCTTGAAACAGAAGGTCTCACTTATTTATTACTCAACTCAACCAACCAGTGGGCTCATAACAGATTCAGAGAGGAAAAATATCTTCCCAATGAAACATGTCCAGCTCTGCAGACAGTGGTGACATTTTCAGCTGGATATGGTAACATGATTTTGACCTTCAGACAGCATAAATATGTGTGCCATCTCACGTGCAATTCCCTAGAGACCCAACTTGGTTCTTCTCCAATGTCTCCTTTTGGAGTTGTACCCGATTTTATTACCAATTTTCATCCGAATCCACTGGGGAATGGGACGATTTTGCTTTTGTTTCTTGACCAGGAATCACTTAATCCTGAAAGTCTTGTGAGAAGTGAAGTCAAGCACACACCATGATGGCGGAGTAAGGAAAAGAGGGGGAAAATGAGAAGAGATAGTAAAGTTTTGTGAGCAGAGGAGGCAAAAATTGGGGATGACCTGGTACAGGAACATATGTCTGACAGCAGAGAATAGAATGGATTGACAAGGAAGTAAATGGAGGCTGTGAGACTGATGGGAGAGGGCATTCCAATAAGCCAGGGATGAGATTCTCAGGGCCCAGTCTGGGCCCATGTGGTGATAGGATTGGAAAGAAAGAGCCAGATGGGAGGTACCTCTGGAAATAGAGTCAACAGGATATGATAACCAATTAAGTATGGGTCTGAAAACAATAGTGCAGAATGACACAAATTCTGCAGTTTTAGTTTTTGTCAGGACAGAGATGCCATTAACGAGGAGAGAGAAGCTGGGAAGGCATAGAGGAGAACTGGGATGTGTTTCTGGTTTGTGAACCAGGAAAGGTAAGAGTCTCACGGTACTCTTATAATGTGATTTCTTTTTTTGGATAATTATTTAATGTCTGTTTTCCCCTGCTACGCCATAAACTCATCTTTTGATGCCTAAAAAAAATCTCAAACTTTGTGGTATAAAACAAGCAAACATTATTTTTTATTATTACCTCTCATAGTTTGAAAGATTGCCTTTGCTCAGGTTGGCAGGTTTCACTCAGGGTCTCTCATTTACTTGCCAGATGAGGCTGGAGTTGGAATCATCTCAAAAACTTCTTCATTCACGTGTCTTGTAGTTGATAGTGGCCGTCAACTGAGCCCTCAGTCAAGACCCTCAGCCAGAACACTTATATGAGGCTTCCCCCTATGGCCTGGGTTTCTTTGCAGCAAAGCGCCTGGGTTCCAAGAGCACTCCGGAGAAAGCTAAGGAGAAGCTTCATTGCTGTTTACTACCAAGTGACACGGTGTCACTTCTGCTGTATTTTATTCATGAATAACAAGTCACCAAGGCCAGGCCATATTCCAGGGCTTGAGGGGAGGAACGCTAGAGAGTTTATAGACACATTCTGTGAGGACAGGGGGCTGGTCTGTCTTTTTTTAACCTCTGTATTGTCAATGCTTGGGGAAAAGTCATATACTGTGTGGTCAATGAAAGTTTGTTGAACGAATGAACAAAGACAAACGTAAGCAGGTTCCAGTGCCACAGAGAGATTATTCAGTGTGAAGACTGGGGAATGTTGGCTGTTACTAACTGCTCATTACTAGTATGGCCATCATTTCTATGTGGGGGACACAATCTTCAGCAACTTTCACTAGTTTGAAACTTGGGAAATGTTCAAGTGGGAGAAAAAAGACATCGTGATTCCTTTATATTGGGTCATTGGCTCTCGAGTTTGGCACAAGTGGATCTGAGAGGCAAAATCTGAACCATATACCTATATCTCACTGATGGTTGGTACTGCAAGACAAGCAGCTCCTGTCTTGCTACTCTGGGTCCTGAGTTGGGAGTGTTCTTACTGGTGAAGGGGAGGAGGCTTGGAGGAGGTGGGAGTAGGGTGCCGGCAGCCAGATGGCTCAACTTCTCTCATTTTCTTATGGACTTTTTCTAAGGTATCCCCTCTTTTCCTCTTTTTCAAATTCTGATGATGTAGCTGCCATTTCCCGAGGAGAATACTTTTTAAAACTGTTTTTGCTGTGTCTTTAAATAAACAAAACAAACAAATAAAATAAGAGAAATATTTATTCATTATAGAACACTTGAAAAATATTGCACATTATAGAAAACAAAAGCTGTACATATTTCTACTAGCCAGGACCAACTACATTGGTGATATTTTCTTTGAAGAAAATAACTAGATAGTTGGAATACTATAATACAGAAAGTTGTACATCTGATTTTTAAAACCTAACTTTATAATAAAGACATTTTTCTAAAGTTTCTAACTCTATCCTTAGTTGTTGTTTTAGCTTGGGCAAATTACTTAACCTCTCTAAACCTCAGTATCCTCATCTGTAAAATGGAGGTAATAATAGTACCTTCTTCACAAGATTGCTGTCAGGACTAAATAAGATGATGTGTAAAATTCTTAGCTTGCACCTGGCATATGGTAAACATTAAATGTTAGCTAATATTAATATTTTATGTCAGGCATGAATTCATTGTATTATCAAAATATGATTTTTCAATTAGTGCATAATAGTCATTGTATAGCTGTACCATGATTTATTTAACTGTTTTCCTGTTTTTGGACATTTAGATTGTGCAAAATGCTTACTTTTGTAAATAACTTTGTGATAAAAGTCCTTCAATATAAAACTTTGTCCATCTTACAGATGAAGGTAAATTCTTGGAAGTGAAAGCAATTTTTGAGGGAAGGGGAGAGAACATCAGGGGAGTTGGGGCTTTCCTTATCCACCTCAGCTCAAGTTCTTCATGATCTCCCACAGCTGCCTTGGATATAAGGCTCCTAAAAAGGGATAACAGTTTTGGGCTGGCTTCTAAAGGAACTTGGGTTGAAGGAGAAATGGGGACACTTTGGGAGATTTCTAAGTCTTCCCTCCTCTTTGTTACAAATTCTCAAAAGGACAGGAGTCACTAAACTGGGAACCAGAAGACCTGAGGTCTAGTTCCAGCTCAATGGCTAATTGTGTAACTTTGGGCAAGTTGCTAAACTTCTTTGGGCTTCCCCCTTGGTAAGATGAAGGAATTTGGCTTCACTTCTAAAGTGCCTTTGAACGCTAGCATTCAATAGATCAAAGACTCTGACAACTTCATAGCCAATATCAACCTTCCCCACCTCCTATTTCAAGCAGAGAATCTGGTTCATTTAATCTTCATTCATCCATTCAAAAAGCATTTACCTACCACCCACTATTTATCTATCACAGAAATGAAATACAAGGTGATTATCCTTGATAAACTCCAAGCCTGGTAGAGAGATAGGATGAGAAAGAAGTTATATTGACATACTGTAACAATTACTATAAAGGTTATTACTAACTCCCATGGACAGACAGAAGGAGGAAATGTATATTGTGTTTTTAATGGCGCTGGGTTGGAGGGTCAGATCAGGAGTAGATTCACTTACGAAAAAATGTCAGCGTCTTCAATCACCTTTGTGTGTGAGCCTGATCCTAAGTATTTATAAAAACTTTCTATGAGACCTTCGTCTGTCTTAAAATATCTCCATACAGCATATATTGTTGAGCATCTCCAGTGTGGGAGACAGAGAGTTGATGTTAAGAGAAACAAAATGGCAGCCTTACCCTCCAGGATGGTAAAGGTAACTATGCAGGTAATGAGGCTGTGGGTGAAGGTGGGAGTGCTGTGGGAGCCTTTGGGAGGGAGCCATTTTATTCCTGAGAGATCTGGGGATAAGTGTTTTTTTCTCAAATTCTAGAAAGAATGCTGGGTTTGGAGTTGGAGAAGTTAGGTTCAGCTCCAGGGTTGGGTGAGTTGCCTAATGACTGTGAGCATCAGTAACCAGCCCCAGAAACATTTACCTGGAGGTGGTGTGTGTACAGCTGGAGTCTGTTACACACTGAAGAAATGGTCTTGTCTCCTTCCTTCCGTTACTCATCTTTCAGAGTCTTGGTTCACACACCCTGAAAGTGTGAATAGTGTCTCTCCCTGAATGTAGAATAACATGTAAGGGAGGCACCTGGCAAGGCCAGAGCATTATTGTGGTTCTGGAGGAGGGAGACTAAGAGCTGGTATCTTAAAGAACTGACTTCTCCATTAGGCTTTTTAAGGATGATTCTGGCATTCACCAGGGAGTTGTTCCTCTTTAGCAGAAGAGTACTGGTCAGCAGCAGTGGCTGAACCGAGGCCTGATGGTGGTGAAAGCGCTCAGAGGAAAGGGAAATGGAGCAAAGTGGAAGGTGGACAGGGCCAGCTGACTGCATTGCAGCCAGACCTAGCCCCAGTGCCAGCAGGAAAGGGGCACTCCAGCAGGGTGGAGTCTGGGGATGGGGTGGCTGCCCAGGCAGTACAGGCCAACTAGTACCGTGGCGAATGGGACAAGGAGTGGCCATCACTCCTTCACCTCTGTCCTTTCTTGTTATGTTCCAAAGGGAAAAGCTGTGATGAAAGGGCTTTAAAAAAAGTAGGGCAAGGGAAAGATCAACCACACCGGGTTGCCAGGACAATACTGAATGGGACAGCTGGGTTGGGTCCCTCAGCTGTGCAGTGGGGAGAAATGCCCTGAGAAACTCTGTGCTTTGCTAAACATTCAAAGATTATGTACAAGATCCAGTGTAACCCTCCCCACCATCCCTCTTTCTTGACACTCCCAAAGTCCAAGAGAGAAAAGGAGGGAGAAAATTCATTTTGGTGTAGGAGGGGAGATAGTGGATTCAGAGAGAGAGAGAATGTAGGATAACCTAGGGGAAGTTTACGTGGGCACCAGGAGGGAAGAGGGACCACAGAGCAGTGCTGGGAATGCGATCTCCACATGTACGGATTGCTTGCTCTGTGTGTGACTCTGAAACAGGTGACTTTTTTCTTCGAATGGAATAGGATTTGTGCATCACTTGGGATGAGCTGCCTTGCAATGTGTTTTGTATGTGTGCTCTCCCAGGCAGCAGACTTCTGTCCCAGGGTGCTCCCCCTGGGTAGTGTAGGTGTCTGGTTAAGTCTGCCCAGGAACTTACTTTCTGAGGTGGATAAACTGACATGGATATATTCAAAGAGCTGAAGAATAAAACATGAATAAGGCACAAAACATAATGCAAAAAAAGGAAGATCTGTGTGTAAGGAGCCAATCAAATTTTTGTTGACGATCTTTGTACAGTAATATCATTCTTGCTGCTAAAGTTTTAAAACTGACAGATGGATTTGTAGCTATTAAAATTGTCATATGCCTACCAGAAGGGAGTCTCTATTAGAATATTGTTTTTTAAAATTATTTTTATTGTTATTATACTGGTGATTATTTTTATCCTGGTGAATAATTTTTCATAACAATATTTTATTAATATTATATAAATAGTAATACTTGACATATTGCATTTAAATTTTAATATTATGTTATATTTAATAAATATCATTTACAAAATATTTTATTCATATAATATATTGAGAGGTATCAACTATTATGCCATTTAATCATCCCAAGAATCCTGTGATGTGAAATGTTTATTATTATTGTCATTCGATAGATGAGAAAATGGATCGAAATTGCCCAATTCTATAGAATTAATGAAGTGTGGAGCTGGTATTGAGGCCTAGAATTATTTGAATCTAACCTAATCCTATGTTTTTTGTTTGTTTGTTTGTTTTGTTTTGTTTTGTTTTGGAGGGTGGGGACGGAATCTCGCTCTGTCGCCCAGGCTGGAGTGCAGTGGCGCGATCTCGGCTCACTGCAACCTCTGCCTCCCAAGTTCACGCCATTCTCCTGCTTCAGCCTCCAGAGTAGCTGGGACTACAGGCGCCCGCCACCACGCCCGGCTAATTTTTTTGTATTTTTAGTAGAGACAGGGTTTCACTGTGTTAGCCGGGACGGTCTCCATCTCCTGACCTCGTGATCCGCCCGCCTCAGCCTCCCAAAGTGCTGGGATTACAGGCGTGAGCCACCGCGCCCGGCCTGTTTGTTTTTTGAAATGGGGTTTCAATCTTGTTGCCCAGGCTGGAGTGCAATGGCACAATCTCTGCTCACTGCAACCTCCGCCTCCCGGGTTCAAGCGATTCTCCCGCGTCAGCCTCCTGAGTAGCTGGAATTACAGGCGCCCACCACCACGCCCGGCTGATTTTTTTTTTTTTTTTTTTTGGTAGAGATGGGGTTTCACCATGTTGACCAGGCTGGTCTCAGACTCCTGATCTCAGGTGAGCCACCCACCCTGGCATCCTAGAGTGATGGGATTACAGGCGTGAGCCACCTCATCTGGCCCAAACCTATGTTCTTAGTGACAAATAATCCAAAGCTAGTAATTTGGATGATCCAACAGATCTCATAAGAAATAGAGCTATGAATGGAAACTAACAAGATTACATAAAAAGGGGTGGATGGAAAATTCTAAGTGTGCTTTCATAAAACCAGCTATTTGAGTTTGAGGTGGGAAACTATGGCTTAGTAATGGTTTAGATGAAATATACTTGGGTGTACATTAAAAAAAAAAACTCAAGTTTAATATAAGCCAACAAATATGTAACATGACTGCCCATAAAAGCTAATTACTGAGGTTGTAGCAGTAGAAGTATTATTTACAGAAATACAACTATAAAGGGGCAGGAATTGGCAAATGGAACACGAAGAAAGCATTCATGACAGTGAAGAGTCTGGAAAACATCTTGGTTTCTAACAATTTCAACAATGAGCAATTGTTGAAAGTATAATATTTGTTTTTTTCTAGAAAGCAGTAATAATTATTATAATAATACCTAATTCTTATATATTTCCTTAACCCAATCATATTTGTATTATTAACTCTTTTATTCCTTACAAATACCCCACAAGTAGACCCATTCCTATGCCCATTTTATAGATGAGGGGAATTTGTTACGTAGCACAGAAAGTGGATACAGTAGCCCTCTCTATCTTGTACTTTTGGTTCTGCCATGGTCACAAGTAAGACGCATGTGCAGCAAACAGAGTTTTTACTCTAACATGTGGTTAAATTGGAAAGAGGACAAATGATAACTCATATCCTTTTCTCCACCTCTTTTCAAATGCAATGAAATTAACCTCTCCTTTCCAAGAACAGTATGCAGGCGGCTAAGCTGGAAAGACCCACACTTGAGTGAATAGCGACAGCTCAACCCTTCTGCTCTTTGGCTCTGCTGTCTCTACTGGCCACTTGGTCTACCAGTCAGTTGTGCCCTGTATGTACCCAGCCATGTCTGGGAAGATTCATAACCACAAGACTGTCTTATCAGGAGGAAATACAGGAAATTACAGGATGGGTATATGAGACATATGTGCTGGATATAAAGCTCAATAGCAGTGACGTCATATTCAGAAAATAGTGTAAACTTTCTCGCTGTAAAGGTTTGGTCATTACTATTTTGTAACTCTATCTAAAAATTTGGTAAAAAGTACTTTCAGCAGCAATGAGCTAAAAAACAAAAGGAAAATCAACAACAATGATGATGACAAACACAAAACAAAACCAAAAACCTGAAAGAGCATATTTAATGAAAAATTAAGTCTTAAATGTTCATTCCCCAAGATAACTGATGAATATAGAACTTGCACAAAAATGTTGACATTTACCATCCATCAAAGGGTTTTAGTGATATCACTAAACATATAAAAAGCAGATGAAACCCATCTGCCGTAAAAGCAACAGCACCTACTTCAAAGTTGGAAGTTATCTTAAGAGGATTGTGGTCAGAGAAAGCAATTTAATATGTGCAGCTGTGGAAAGGTTTATTTATACATCATTCTTTGAAGTGACTTTTCATTTAGATTAAATGTCTGTTCTTCTAAATTAATTTCAATCATTTTCAGTACCAACATTTCTTGGGCATGTGCAAATCCATGCTGAAGTGTTGGGTCCATTAACAATAGAAGAACTTTGCAAACACTTAAATAATTCCAATTGTATATCAAAGTCATCAGATGTTTCAAATAGAAAATTGATCAAGTTCGTTCCAGTTAATGGCTTACTTTTCTTTTCACCCGACAATTCAGGAAATCAAGTTAAGCTTTTGGAAGTTTATTTGTTGAAGGCAAAATATCTGACAACATTGTGCATACTGCGATAAATTCAAGGAAAATTTCAACATTGAAAATGAAATTATTTGTGTCTGTGATGACATGAATATAAATTTTGGCAGAGCATAACACCACTGTAAAAACTATGTTCTAATCATGGTATCTATAAAACAGAAGTGTACTTGGATTGACTGTGGTGCACACACAATTCCTAATTGCCTCCAAACAGATATCAGTGTTTTACCAATTTAAATAGGAATTTATGTATATATAGAGTAACTGATTTTTTAAATTATAAAGCTGATGTTAAAAAACAAACAAAAAACTTCAGATGG
Source organism: Macaca mulatta (assembly GCF_049350105.2). Classification (NCBI taxonomy): domain Eukaryota; kingdom Metazoa; phylum Chordata; class Mammalia; order Primates; family Cercopithecidae; genus Macaca; species Macaca mulatta. Next base: position 37,667,932 of record NC_133411.1, on the reverse strand, counting down.
AAGTATATACTTTCTCTTTGCCATGCATCACCAATCACATATTAAAAATGTTTGAACTTTTTCAGTATCACTGATCACTAGGGAAATGCAAATCAAAACCACAATGATATACCACCTCATATCAGTCAGAACGGCAGTTATTAAAAAGTCAAGAAACAACAGATGCTGGCAAGGGTGTGGAGAAATAGGAATGCTTTTACATTGTTGGTGGGAATGTAAATTAGTTCAACCACTGTGGAAGACAGTGTGGCGTTTCCTCAAGGATCTAGAACCAGAGCATCATTTGGCCCAGCAATCCCATTACTGGGTATATACCTAAAGGAATATAAATTATTCTATTATAAAGATACAGGCACACATATGTTTACCGCAGCACTATTCACAATAGTAAAGACTTGGAACCAACCCAAATGCCCATCAATTATAGACTGGATAAAGAAAATGTGGTACATATACACCATGGAATACTATGCAGCCATAAAAAGGAATGAGATCATGTCCTTTGCAGGGACGTGGATGATGCTGGAAGCCATCATCCTCAGCAAACGAACACAGGAACAATAAACCAAACACTGCATCTTCTCACTCATAAGTGGGAGTTGAACAAAGAGAACACATGGAGACAGGGAGGGGAACATCACACACTGAGGCCTGTGGGGTGGGGGCAGGTCGAGGGGAAAGAGAACATCAGGACAAACAGCCAATGCATGTGGGGCTTAAAACCAGGGTGACGGGTTGATAGGTGCAGCAAATTACCGTGGCCCGTGTATATCTGTGTAACAAACCTGCACATTCTGCACATGTATCCTGGAACTTAAAGTAAAAAAAAAAAAGAAAAAAAAAGTTTGAGCTTTTTGAAGAATTACTTGGCAAATTAACCCAAATGTCAACCATAATGATGAAGAAAGTTCTCTTCATTTTTGTTGCATCTTGTTCAAAATCAGTTGAAAATATGTAATGAAATTATTCAGTGACAGAAACAACTAAAAACTTTTATTTTTAAGTGTATAGCAAATTGTAATTATTAAAAACAGAGCTTTCAAATATATAGAAGCAAGGGAAGAAGCAAAAAAAGTAATCTATGAGAGCTCAAGTGGTGAAATAGGTTAACATGTGGGAAAAATCTTTTGATGAAGATTTTAGTTTTAATTTTATAAGTTTATATTACATTCCAGAATGGATGGAAATTGAGGAGACCTATTATTTTGCAGAATCTAAATTTGATTACATATTTAGAAGAATCATAAAAAGGGACACTTCAAAATAAATTTCATCTTGTAAAAATATTTGTTGCAAAAAGTAATCTACATGGAAAAAAATGGTACCTGTAAAAATATTTGGGCTAAAATATTTATAGATCTCAATTTTAAAAGTCAAGATTTGGCTGTGTGCAGTGGCTCACGCATGTAATCCCAGCACTTTTGGAGGCTGAGGCAGGCGGATCACCTGAGGTCGGGAGTTTGAGACCAGCCTGACTAACATGGAGAAACCTGTTTCTACTAAAGATACAAAATTAGCCAGTTGTGGTGGCACATGCCTGTAATCCCAGCTACTCGGGAGGCTGAGGCAGGAGGATCGCTTGAACCTGGGAGGCGGAGGTTGCAGTGAGCTGAGATTGTGCCATTGCATTCCAGCCTGGGCAACAAGACAAAAATCTGTCTCAAAAAAAAAAAAAAAAAAAGAAAGTCAAAATTTGAGAATAACCTCTATTTAGTAGACTTTGACCAGAGCTGCCAGTGCAGTGGCCAACACCTGTGAAGACAAGTAGTTTTTCACATAAAAATATTATGGCCAAAAGAGAGGAGTCAACTGAAGCTGCCATGAATTTCAAATTTATTAATAAAATAGTCACCTATAAAGAATACTGCAGGCTATTTTATGAGAAAATTAAAAATAATAATTTCATGTTAAAAAATTTATTCACAGAATACCGGTGATTAGTATTATAGACGGAAACAGAATTACAAAACTGATTGAGTACATCAGTATATACCAAGAATAATTATTTCACTTTTATTCTTTTTAATGTTCAGCTATTAATATAATTTTAAAAATACGCTAATGAACACAGATGCATTATTTTAACTTTTAAAGAAAATTTCAGTTTAAAAAATTATTTTTAATAAGAATAATTCACAAATTCTCCGAGAAAATAACACTGATTTGTTGATCACTGAATGAATATTTTTATAAATACTACATAATTTTAATTATGTGTTTTTATTTTGATGTAATTTCAAATTCATAGAAAAGTTGCAAGAGACCGAGTGCGGTGGCTCATGCCTGTAATCCCAGTACTTTGGGAGGCCAAGGCGGGTGGATCATGAGGTCAGGAGGTTGAGACCAGCCTGACCAACATGGTGAAACCTCGTCTCCACTAGAAATACAAAAATTAGCCACACTTGGTGGTGGGTACCTTTAATCCCAGCTACTCAGGAGGCTGAGGCAGGAGAATCGCTTGAACTCAAGAGGAGGAGGTTGCAGTGAGCCGGGATCATGCCACTGCACTCCAGCCTGGACAACAGAGTGAGACTCTGTCTCAAAAGAAAAAAAAAAAAGAAGAAGAAAAGTTGTAAGAGTTTTACAAGGAGCTCCAGTATGCCCTTACAAGCTCCCATTTTGCTTCCATGTGCTTTAGTATTCTCCTCTCTGTCTCTCTCTCCACTCATCCCCGCTTCCCTGTCTCTCTGCCTTTGTCTCTTCCTGTCTCATATCCATGTGTGTAATTATTTAAAATATTGTTTTTCTGAACCATCTGAATGTAGGTTCAAGACATCATTCCACTTTTCTACTAAATCATTTGGTGTGGATTTTCTGAAAATAAGGATATTAAGTTCAGGAAACTTAATATTGTTAAGTTCCTATAACACGATTATCTAATCCATAGTCCCTATGTAAATTTCATTTCTTGTCCTAATAATGTCCCTTAGAGTTATTATTATTTTTTTTTCTGGTTCATGATCCAATCCAGTATCACATGTAGCAACAGTTGTCAGGCCTCTTGGGCTTCCTTTAATCTGAAATAGTTCCTTAACTTTTCCTTGTCTTATTTAACCTTGACTTTTTTTTTAAAGAGAACAAGACTGTTTGTTTTGTAGAATGTCCCTCAATTTGGATATGATTAGTTTTGGGCCATGCATTTTTGGCAGGAATAAAGTGATATATCCCTCTCAGTATGTCATATCTGGAGGCATACCATGTTGATTTGTCTCAGTATTAGCAATATTGACTTAGATCATATGGATAAGATGATGTCCACCAGAACTCTCCCTTATAAGGTGGAGATATTTTAGTGAAAATTACTCAAAGATCATGTGAATCAAATTTTTACCCTCTGTAGTTAACTTTAGTTGATTTTATCAGTTGTCCCAGATTTGGCCAGAGGGAGCTCCTTCAAGTTGTCTTTTTGGCCTTTTGATATGATTTCTTATTCTTTAAGCACTTTCTTACTTTTCAGCATGAGATACCACAGGATCATCGGATCATCTTGTATTCCTTCTCTCCATGGAGGCCTGGCTTTTGGCAAACAGTGGTGTTTATAAACAACAATCGGACACTAGATATGCTTATTGTTACATGTGTGTCATTGCTTAAGGCTTTCTCAGTGCTATATGTGTTTGGACATGTATGGATGTCTCTACAAAAAATTTTTTAAAAAATCAGCTGGGCATGGTGGTGCATGCCTGCAGCCCCAGCTACTTAAGAGGTTGAGGAAGGAGGATTGCTCCCAGGAGTTCAAGGCTGCAGTGAACTATGCATTCACTCCTTGACATTGTCTTATAGGTTCCTAAAGGTTTGTCCATCTTCTTTCAATGTTTTCCTCTTTCTTTTTATATTGGATAATTTCAATGGGTCCATTATTAAATTTATTGACATTTTTTTCAAACTCCATGTCTGGTTCCTCAAACTGGCACTTTCTGCTTGAGTTTTAATTATCTTAGACCTGTGTCAACTGGGGCAAACCCTCAGACAAAAAGCTATGTAAACACGATTTTTTTTTTTTTTGAGACAGAATCTTACTCTGTTGCCCAGGCTGGAGTGCAGTGGTATGATCTCAGCTTGCTGCAACCTCTGCCTCTCAGGTTCAAGCAATTCTCCTGCCTCAGCCTCCTGAGTAGCTGGGATTACAGGCATGCGCCACCACATCTGGTTAATTTTTGTATTTTTAGTAGAGATGGGGTTTTGCCATGTTGGCCAGGCTGGTCTCGAACTCTTGACCTTGTGGTCTACCCGCCTCAGCCTCCCAAAGTGCTGGGATTACAGGCGTGAGTCACCGTGCCTGACCTACAAATTTTATCCAGTGCAGTTCCCTGATATGAAACACTGACTCTCCTCCAGTTTCTGCTGCTTTTATTGCTCTCCAGAACCTTCAGATGATGATCTAAAAGAAATTGTTTTTTCAGCACAATCTACAGAAAGGTTAGTCAATACAAGCTACTCTGCCAGTACCAGACATGGAAATGTTAATACAAATATTAGTCCTTAATTTTCTAATAGGGAAAATGTGTAATTTATATCTAAATAAAAATAGGCTTGGTTAATAACTGAAGTGATAGAATAGTAAGTTGTAAAAATAAATTCTCACAATTTAAAAGATTTTTATAAATATTTGAGTTATAGTTGACAAACTTGCCTTAAAATATCTCATGTGTTATCATGAGCCTATTTGTACACCACCGGAATATAGCTCATGCCACAAACAATTTTCCTCATGGAAATAATAGCTCCTGAACGGCTCTGTGTCCTATTTAATGAAACAATCACATACTTGAATGCTGACTGTGTTAAGTTGCTATTAAGATTTCTAAATGTGCATTCTGTATTTCTGTACTTATCTCATGGACGTTCAGCCACAAATACCTCACAGACTGGCACCGGTTTGTGAAACGTACTGTGAATACTGTTAATATATGGGGCATTTCCCTTCTGGATTTCTATGCTGAGTCTCTCCCCCTCCCCCTCCAGTTGTATTCTTCATTTTTTTCTACCCTGCTCTGTACTCAAGACGCTGACATGCACAGACTGTGATCCCCTGCCTTCTGGCATCCTGTTGTAGTTGGCCAACAGAAATAGCCAGCAGGAGATAGAAAGGCAGAGAGGTTGGAGTGTTCATTCCTACAGCTTTTCTGAACCGGTCCTGGAGAGTGAGTTGTGTCCCTCTGCTCCTCCACTACAAGTCCCAGCTCCTGTCAGGTAGCCCTCTCCTTCTGCCTACCCTCTTTAGGTACTGATCTACTTTGTCCCCTTGCCCTTCAGTCCTATAGTGGGTGATGTCCCTCCTTTGTTACTAGTATGGTATCGCATTTCCCTTCCCACTCCCTGCCATATCTTTAAATTGTGCTTTTATTAACTATTTTCAGTATATACATGTGCCATCTTTTTGCTGTCAGGACTCTGACTGAGACATTCTCCTTGGCTAGGATTTGGGTCTGGGTTGTAAGAGTGAATAATTTGCACAAAACCAAAGAGCTTTCTGGAAGAAATATAATGGAGACTCCAATACCCTCTGTTTTGCAGATTTACATGAAGAGATTATCTCTGATGAATTGAGGTGGCCCAGATTGAAGGTCAACTGGCAGATGTGTATGTTCACTATGAGAGAAAGGAACCAAGGCCAGATCATCAAGGAAAGAGCTGGCTGGGAGCTCAGGATGTGGCCGAGGCTGTAAGGTTCCTCCTGATGGACCCTTCCTGGCACTGTGGACATGCATCTGGAAAACATCTGGGTATGATTGTTCAGAATGAGCCAGGTAACTAGAAACTGTGCCTTTGTTGTGCAGTGACTGTTGTTGATTTTACATATCTTTTTCTTAATTCACCTTAAGAAACTCCCGCCAGACCAGCAGCAGTGATGTGAATTGGTGCCCAGGTCCCTTTCTTTAGTGATGGGTGGCCAGCACAAGTATGATAAATCACCACTGTTCTTGCAGCAGTGACCAAAGATTGAATCTCACTATCAAACTACCTGCTTTCCACAAGCACTTTACCAGCAGCAACTTCACCAGATCCTGGCATTCTTCAGTGAATGAACTCCTCATAGTTTCCAGTTTTCTTCCATCATGAGGATAATAACCAGGACTGATGCCTTCAACAGAGCAAGCCCCTTTGCATTCTTTCTTTCAGTATGGGAGGTGAGATGCCCCAAAGAGGGAGGCAATACATTTTCACAATAGAAGAGTAGAGCTCAGAGTTATTTAATGTAAATATTAAAAAATGACTCAGCATTATTTTATACCCCATGTTTGCAAATCACAAAAACAATCACAAAAACAGCTATAAGATATATGTAAAGTGGTTGGTAACTGAGTCAATGATGACACTAGAATTATAGTCTAGATTATGTTCTCTACAGATATTGGTGCTTTTAGGGCAGAAAGTTTAGTTGAGAAAAGTACACTTACTAAGTAGATAAAAGTTCTGCTTTATGTGTATAAGACTGATTCCTAAGAAGATGGAATTTTAGAATGTCCTATTTCTTACTATATACACTTGGGCTTGGTCAGATGTTAAGACCAATAGTAGGATGTTTGTGTGGAGAGAGGTCAACAAAGAACTAAATCTAACTGGTTAAATTTACCAAGAGTTATTATTTTTGTGATCTCTTTTTACTATGTGCGGGCCAGTGTGTGTGTGTGTGTGTGTGTGTGTGTGTTTTCTTCAGCATGTTGTTTTTGAAATGTATATCTGCCCTTAGAGAGTTCTGTGATGAGAATATTTGAAACCCTCTTTTAAAACCTTTGCAGTCCTTTAAATGCAGTCAACTGTTGACATGTGGTCAAAACATAATTCACAATGAAACATTCGTTCCTTGGGATTAGTCCACATCCATCAGGCAAAAGCTTGTCTAGTCAGGTGCCTTTCTCAGAGGCCGTGGTGGGTAGTCTTGCTGTCTGTATTGTTTTAAGATGACTCTTATCAAGGGTTGAATTCCTTGATTTTTGCTGGTGTCACGTGGCCAGACATTTGCTGGGTACGGAGTTTTTCTTCCTTCATTCACCAACAAAAGCCTCAAGGTCTATTCTTTTCTTCCTCCCATGCTGGGACTCACCTCTTCTTTACTCCTCCATTCCCATCATTGTTCTCTTCCACTTCCTCTCATTTCACTCACGTGCTGCCTGCCTTGAAGAGGAGGCAATGGAAGAATTTCAGTTAATATCTTCCTATAAAAATCTTAGTTGAACAAGCAAAAGGTGTACAGTCTGGTGGAGAAGATACATAATTAGAGATGACAATGTTTGAGACATATGCTCTAATTAAAGTGAGCCCACAATGCTATAGAATGTATGGGAGAAAGCTCACCTTGGGAAGGTCCAAGAAGGTTTTCTATATTAGAAGATACTTTTAGAAGATATCTTTCTATATTAGAAAATACTTTTACAAGTATAACTTGAAAGATAGGCAGACGTAAAATCATGAAATAATTTGAATGACATGCTTAGGAGTTTTGGGGGGCCATAGAATACTTTAAAGTGTTCTGTTGAGCTTTGTATCTTTGGAAGCTCTCTCTAGTGGCATTATGGAGGATGAACTGTAGACAGAAGATCTAATGGGATGCAAATGAATCAGAATAGGTGAGAAATTGTGAGCATCTGAAAGTGAGGCAATGAGTTTGTATAAGAAGAGAGAGAATCAAGAGGCATTTTAGCATTTAGACTCCATGGTACTTGGTGACCAATTGGATGGGCAGGTGGATTGGGATGGTGAGTAGTCAGGGGTAGGTGCTCCAGATTTGAGGGACTGATGGATAGTAGAGGCACTGGCCAAAAGAAGGAATGTAGGCACAGAAGCAAGTGTGTTTGGAGGAGTGAGTGGATAAGAGATAATGAGCTTATTTTTGAACATATTGGATTTGAGGTGTCTATGGAGAGATAATAATCAGATGTCTTAAGGACGTATAAAAAGGTTTTCATTTCTCATTCTTAAAACTGGTAATATTCAGTAACTTTCAAGTTAATATTCAGTAACTTTTTATATTTTTTCAATCATATTAACACTGTTAGAATTTTTTTTCTTAATCTATTCGGCCACACATAAACATAGTCCCAACTCCTTTGCATGCAAAGTTTGTGAGTTGTTTTTGCATCATCACTATTATTGGATTAGAAATATATTTTACCTTAAAATATAAACTTAAATGCCTTTGTTTGCATTATTGTTTGATATTTCAGAATAAGACACTTTTTATATACATATCTCATTTTTCTCTATACAACAGTGCTACTAGTAGGTTTTATCAGATGAGGAAACTGAGGCTCAAGTATAATAGGCAAGTACTTAGGCTTGTGCAGAGATGGGTCAAAAGACTAACACTTGAGAAGCTGGCCTGCAATGGATATGCAGAATAGACAGAACCAGAAGCGGGTGTCAGAGCTGAGATAAGAAGGAAGAAATTGTGTGTTGACATGGGACAGTCAACAGGACCTCCAGCAAGCAGCAGAAGCAGCAGAACATTGCCCGAGGCTGGGCCTCTTCTACCTGTGTGGAACAGAGTGGCACCTGGCCCATTTCAAGAACCTCTGGGCACTTCACATTCAATTCCATACACTAAGAACATCTACTATGTGCTTGGCACAGGGCCAGGAACTGGGGATATAAAGAATAAATTAGACAGTTCTTCCTCTCCAGGGGCTGGGAATGGCAGATATATAAACAATTGACTATATACAATTGTTGAGCTCTAAAACAGAGTAAAGAATAAGATACCTTGGGGATAGGGAAGACAGAGTAGTTAGTACTATGTAAGAATGAAGTAAAGAGAAGATGAAGAAGTTCCATTTGAGCTGAACCCTGGAAAGGCTGGTGAGACATTTCCCAGGAGGAGGGGAGGACAAAGATGTTCCAAGTAGAGTAAAAAACAGGGCAAAAGCTTGGTAGTATACAAGCTTCTGGGGTGCATATAGGTTGATGTAAAACATACTGCAAAGGATAGAATAGCACATGGAAGAAGACCCAGATAGAAAGGTGGACATTTTACTGCCGACTCAAAGCAAACTATTCAAAGGCAGGTCAGGGAGGATGGGAGAGGGAAGGAAACCCACAGACCACCTCTCTCTGTAGTATAATCAGCTTCATTGCTGACACTTGTATGGACCTAGAGAATTTAATAATATTTATGCCTCAAAGATTCTAGGAGGGTCAGGAAATTGGACATGCATGGAAAAGTTTGGTTGTGAATACCCTGACTTTCTTTTCTTTTCTTTTTCTTTTTTTTTGAGACGGAGTCTTGCTCTGTTGTCCAGGCTGGAGTGCAGTGGCGTGATCTCGGCTCACTGCAACCTCTGTCTCCCGGGTTCACGCCATTCTCCTGCCTCAGCCTCCTGAGTAGCTGGGACTACAGGCATCTGTCACCACACTGGGCTAAGTTTTTTTTTTTTTTTTTTTTTTTTTGTATTTTTAGTAGAGACAGGGTTTCACTGTGTTAGCCAGGATTGTCTCAATCTCCCGACCTCGTGATCTGCCCGCCTCGGCCTCCCAAAGTGCTGGGATTACAGGCGTGAGCCACTGCACCCGGCCTTGAATACCCTGTCTTTCTTATGCTGGAGTCTGGACAAGGTTTTGGGCAATTAGTTTTCTGCACATGTTTACTTTAAGTCACAGACACCACGATCTTGGGGTTACGTGGATCTCAGAGGCTCCTCGCTCCCTGATGTGAAGATACCTATGAAAAATTGGTTAGAAATCCAGTGTTTGTCAATGATGGGAGAAAGGGTTGCATGAAAAAGTCATGACTCATGCTCCCCTTGAGGCTTAAATGGGGATGAGCAGGTGCACCTAGCAGAGAAGGGTAGTCTGTGCTCAGGCACAGGTGTAGACGTCAACAAGATAAATGGGAGAATGTGGAAACCTTCCTCAAATGAACAGAGCACTTATGTTCCCAGGAGCAAGCTTACATCAGCAAGGCTGTTTATAAAGCATTTATATTAGACATGGGAGGACCGTGCAGGCTTCTGAGCAATGGGTAGTGAAAGGGACTTTTTAGGAAGATTATTCTGGATGAGTGGAGAGCCTGGAGTCCCTGATTTAATTTGCATTTTTAATTCCTGGGTTCTCATGAAGTGGAAGGAAGCTTTCATGACATTTCTTGATAAGCAGATTGAATGGACACCCATCAGCCTCTTACTCTTCACAACTGAGAGTTCTGGAGTTTAGGGTAAACACAGGACTGAGTTAAGGAAAAATGGCCTGAAGCCTGCATTGAGTAGCTGAAATCAGCAGGCGTTTTATCATCCCTGTGCCATGCCAGTGGCTTTTCCCGAGTGTTTTTTTATCTGCTTTTGCTTCAACCTCAGGGGACAATCTGTTCAGTCACCATAAGGGACACCTTCAAAGAGTTTTCTTGGACAAGGTCCACTCATGTGGTCAGCCGTGACCTCATCTCCCTGCTCCAGGGGCCCTGTTTTGGGGCTTGATATCTTGAGTTTCTGCTGGAATCGGAAGCAGAAAGGCCCTTCTTCTGAATGCCTCTCATTTTGGAACACAACAAAAACCACCAGTTAGCTTGTTAAATGTTTTTCCAGATTTTTTCTTATTTTTAAATAATTTAGCCCATTGCCCTGCTTATTGTCAAGAGTCGTTAGGAAAGCCAACTGCTTATAATCTTTTCACAAACATACACAAAGTGGGAGGTTTGGGGAGATGCACGGGAGAGTAAGGCTTTTCAATTTCTGGCACAAAATTTGGAACTGTAAGGAAAGAATAGAAATACTGGTTCAGATTTTCCTAAACTAAATTGTGAACTTGATGCTTCTACCAGCGACCAAAATACTCATCTCATGGAAATTTTCATACTTCTCTTTCTTAGCTGTCTCTTCAAATTTGAAACTGTCCAGAGAGGGCTCTATATTCTGCTATTTTATTTATTCTTGAAAGTGAGGACCCCTTGGCTGTCTCCTGCAACCCTTTGGAGGAGCCATGTATCATGGTACCTTTCTCCTGCCTGGCTCAACCAGCTATGGATACAAATTCAAGTCCCCCAACGACTATATTCACAGTTTCCTCCAGTAGCAAAGGGGCTTGTGCAGATTCGGTGTGAAGAGAAGCTGCAGGGATGGGTGGGGTGTGTGTGAGAGGACAGGTCTCTTGCTGCAGCCCTGGAGATTGAAGCTGTGCACGGGACTGGACCTGCTTCCAGAACCAACCTCTTCTGCCAGAAACAGCTTATTCCCTGAAGAGCCTCTGACTCATGCCTCTAATAGGACTATTATGGTTTCCTGGCAGCAAATTTGTCCTTTTGAAATGTAGGACTTTTTTTTTTTTCTTTTTGTAATCTGAATTATCAGTTGACCTATGTAGACAAGTTCTTCTGTTCCATGCTTTCCTGGTACTTTTTGAAGCTCAATTCACGATATCCATTTGTAGGACTAGATTTTAAACTCCTTGCATGTGAAGACTAATTGTCCTAGTAACTAGGGTATGTCCAGTATCTGGCATAGTGAACGGAGCATTATTCCAAAATGATTTTTCATTGAACGAACGAATGAATGAATGAATGGTGTGTTATTCCTGTATGGTCCTACCAAGGAAGAAAGATTTTAGGAGACATTAGACCTCCCAAAGCCATAGCAGGGGACAGCTAAGCAACATGTCCCAGAATTTTCTTAGGTTTTCACTGGGACACAGTTCAGCAATTGTGTTCATCTGGTTTCTAGGCCACGATAGAGTGGAAGTAAATTAAGGAGGTGGGATGCTGCTAGAGACAGATGACTCTGATAGGAAAAAAGGGAACAACCTAGAGTCTGGCAAAAGGCAGGCCTAATTTTAATAAAGTGCACAGGTGTGAGGCTATTGAATGCAGGGGCAGATGACCCTAAACTTTACAAGCACTGAGATCATCCCTATACTATACTGAAATACAATAGTTAGACTGGCGGTGAGAATCTTCAGTTATCTGGAAATTTACTTACATGAACTAGTTTATGCTCAAATGATGCCAGGCCACTGAAGTATTCTATTAGCACTCTTTGACGTGTCAATTTTATCTCTTCTGAGCGCTTTAGAAAATCCACCACTCTCTTTGACACAGGTAATAATAATTGTATCCCATTCTGCTTCTACTTCACCTAACATAGGATGAGATGTTCCTCAATGGCAATAGCTTGGCAGTCTTTTTGAAAAGGAAGAGGATCCTCTCCTAATTCTGCTTGGAACACAGGGATCTTTATGCACATCTGTATTGGAAATTGCTTTCAACCAAAAAGGGGAAGACTGAGAGAAGAAAGCAATGACACGAAGCAATCCTGAGAGTGACAGGGATGCTAAGACGTGGAGTTTAACTAACAAAGAAAGAGAAATTTCTAAAAATGTCATGGGACAGACAAATAGAGAGACACAGCCTGAAAGAGGATGGGGAAGTTTTATTCAGGCCATGGAGTGGCAGGTGTTTGCCAACAGGAGCTGTGATTCTTCCAAAACCTTTTAATGTTCATGGCACACAGAACAATGTTTGTTTCAAATTTCTAGACAAGGAGAAAAACACTGCATGACTTAAGCCAAAAAGAAGTTCGTATTCCAGAATTTAATATTTGAGGGCATACATGGGTTTCTCTTTTTTCTTCTCTTATTTTAAGCAGGCACCAGGTTGTCTAGCTTGGGAAATGCCACTCAATTAACACCTGAAAGCATTAGGTACATAATGTGAAATACAAGAAACTGTTGCATTCAAATTATTATTGGAAAAGAACTTAAAGGGAAAGGCAAAAAGGAGGCTGAGGAAATATGAGCTCTTCAATATCCAGTTTATATCAATTGTGAAAACAAGATTATAAAGAAAATCAATTTAAATAGAAAAATTTAAACATAAGAAATTCACTCTTACAAAACTACTTTCCAGTTTTATATATTATTTTCTAATCTTTGGCAATATGCTTGTATATTTTTACATAATTACAATCACAGTGTATATGTAGTTTTTTGTTTTTTTTTTTTTTTGAGACGGAATCTCGCTCTGTCACACAGGCTGGAGTGCAATGGCGCGATATTGGCTCATGGCAACCTCTGTCTCCCAGGTTCAAGTGATTCTCCTGCCTCAGCCTCCCAAGTAGCTGGGATTACAGGCACCTGCTATCATGCCCAGCTAATTATTGTATTTTTGTAGAGATAGGGTTTCACCATGTTGGCCAGGCTGGTCTTGAACTCCTGACCTCAGGTGATTCTCCTGCTTCAGCCTCTCAAAGAGCTGCGATTACAGACATTGAGCCACCACGCCTGGCCTGTTATGTACGTTTGTATTAACTTTTTTTGGTGACTAAATATTCCATGGAGGCTGCTATTTGAAAAAAAGCTCATTGATTCAGGGAAAAGTTAGTTCTCTATCTCACTCCGTAAGCCAATTTAAGTTACAGATTGACTAGATGATAAAACATAAAGATGAAACCTTTGTTAGAAAATAAAATAGAAAAAATCATATAGTTGTCAAAAGAAACAAAAAATACAGAGTAACTAGGAATAAACTTAAAATGTGTAAGTCCTGCCTGAAAGAAACTAAAAACTTTCCTGAGAGAACAAAAAGACTTGATTAAATACAGAGACACGTTATGTTCCTGGACAGAAGACTTTCTATAGTAAAGATGTAAATTCTCCTCTAATATCTATGGTTGTAACATTTTCAATCAAAATGCCAATAGAATTTCTCTTAGAATTTGACAAAATGCTTCTGAAGTTCACATGGAAGAATTAACATAGGAGAAAACAAAACAAAACAAAAAAAATGTTGAACAGGAAGGGAATGATAAGGCTCTGCAGTATCAGAGATTAAGATATATTGTAGTACTACAGCAAATAAAATTGTATGGAACTGGCCCAGAAACAGATAAACAGATAATTGAAAAGACAATAGAAACTGCAGAAACAGCCTCAAGTATATATATTTAAGATATGATAAGCGAAGCTAGTTAACCATTTGGAAAAATAAAGTTAGATCACTAGGGCATACCTTATAATAAAATATATTCCTGTAAGATTAAAGTATTTAATATAAAGGGAGACATTAATTAAATATAAAAATAGATAAATATTTAATCTTGGGATTAAAATAAAGCGCAATCATGAAGGACAGACTTGACAATAAAATGGTCTATTTGGGGAAAAAACACATAGTTAACAAGTAAATGACAAAATATGAAGAAATGAGGCCTGGTGTGGTGGCTCATGCCTATAACCCCAGCTCTTTGGGAGGCCGAGCTGGGTGGATCACCTGAGGTCAGGAGTTCAAGACCAGCCTGGCCAACCTGGTGAAATCCCGTCTCTACTAAAAATGCAAGAATCAGCTGGGTGTGGTGGTGGGTGCCTGTAGTCCCAGCTACTCGGGAGGCTGAGGCAGAAGAATGAATTGAACCTGGGAGGTGGAGGTTGCAGTGAGCCGAGATCGTGCCATTGCACTCCAGCCTGGGCAACAGAGCAAGCAAGACTCTATCTCAAAAAAAAAAAAAAAAAAAAAAGAAGAAACGGCAATATGTGTGACAGAATGACTGACACATAATTATTTTTCTAATATATAAAGAGATCTTAATCATCAAATTAAAAATCAGACTCATAAAAAAGAACAAAGAACACAAACAGGAAATTCATAGAATTACTGTAAATGACAAATTGTGAATATTACAAACTAAATACATGACAACATGAAATTCAGGACAGGTTTTGCTTATCAAAGTTTTTTGATAGTAAGAAATCTGTGATGATGAGGATATGGAGAAATATACATTCTTGTATGCAAATTTTTTATCATTAGGAGTGCAAAAACTAAAATCTTTCTGAAAGGTAATTCAATAAAATATTGCATCAAAAGGCTTAAATTAATATAGACTCATTGATCCAGAAATTCACTTTGAGCAATCTATCGTAAGAAAATTATTTAAAGGTACAAAGATGTGTAACTATGATATTTTTCATTGTCTTTTTTTGCCTCAAATTTTAACCCTCCAGAAAATTCTGTGAAATATTGGATATTCTTAGAGAAAACTTTGTATTATGAAAAAAGTCAAACAAACAGGACAGTAGAAAGAATATTCAGTGAGCACTCACGTATCCACCACTTGCCCAGATTTCATGCTTGCTAATATTTTGTCATATTTGCTTCATCTATTTCTCTTTCTCTCATCTGCTTATCATCTGTTCATCTTTCATTTTTGCTAAACATTTACAACTAACTTTCAGAAAGTGTGACAGTTCAACTCTAAGCATGTCTGTGTTAAATTCTAAAAAAGAACATTTTTTCACAGATACAATACCATAAATTATACTAACAAAATGAACTATAATTTCCTAACATATCCATTTCATAATCTAATTTCTCCAGTTGTCCCTCAAATACCTTTGTAACTACATTTCTGAATAATGACCAATCAAAGATCATTTATTGCATTGTTTTTATGTCCATTTAAATAGTAATATTGGAAATGTAGAAACAATCTAAAAATTCAATAGTAAGGTATCAATTCAATAAATTATGTTATATCAAGTGAAGACTTCAGTGCCATTAACAATCTAGTAATATTTGGTGATATAAAAAAGCTTTTTTTCTTTTTTTTTTTTTTTGAGGCGGAGTCTCACTCTGTCGCCAGGCTGCAGTGCAGTGGTGCGATCTCGGCTCACTGCAACCTCCACTTCCCGGGTTCAAGAGATTCTTCTGCCTCAGCCTCCCAAGTAGCTGGGATTACAGGTGTGCACCCCCACGCCCAGCTAATTTTTGTATTTTTAGTAGAGACGGGGTTTCACCATGTTGGGGTTTCACCATGTTGGCCAGGATGGTCTCCATTTCTTGACCTTGTGATCCGTCCGCCTCGGCCTCCCAGAGTGCTGGGATTACAGGCATGAGCCACCGCGCCCGGCAGCATTTTTTTTATTTTTATTTTTTTTGAGGCACAGTTTCATTCTGTCACCCAGGTTAGAGTACAACGCCGTGATCTTGGCTCACTACAACCTCCGCCTCCCGGGATCAAGAGATGTAGCCGGGACTACAGGCACATGACACTACGCCCGGCTAATTTTTGTATTTTTTGTAGAGATGGGGTTTCGCCACTTTGCGCAGGCTGCTCTTGAACTCCTGAGCTCAAGCGATCCACCCGCCTCCACCTTCCAAAGTGTTGGGAGTACAGGCGTGAGCCACCGCGTCCCGTCAAGTAAGCATTTTTAATATATTGTTGATGTGGGGCCGGGCGCGGTGGCTCAAGCCTGTAATCCCAGCACTTTGGGAGGCCAAGACGGGCGGATCACGAGGTCAGGAGATCGAGACCATCCTGGCTAACACGGTGAAACCCTGTCTCTACTAAAAAAAAATACAAAAAACTAGCCGGGCGACGTGGCGGGCGCCTGTAGTCCCAGCTACTCCGGAGGCTGAGGCAGGAGAATGGCGTAAACCCAGGAGGCGGAGCTTGCAGTGAACTGAGATCCGGCCACTGCACTCCAGCCTGGGCGGAGTGCATATATATATATATATATATATATATATATATATATATAGTTGATGGACAAACTCTCCAAATATAGTAAAAGCCCATTTTTATATACGTGTATATAAATAAATGTGTGTGTGCAAGCAAACACATACCCTCACACATGCATACACGTACAAATTTGTGTGTATGCACCAAACTGTTGAGAGTAGTCCTCCCTGGTTAGTAATATTACAGGCGACTCATTTTTTTCTCAATTTCCGCTTACCTCTACTCTTCCATTTTTCTTTATTTCTGTATTTAAATTCTTATAAAAATATAAGTAGTGAATAGTATTTTAAAAATCAATGTAGGCCGGGTGCAGTGGCTCACGCCTGTAATCCTAGCACTTTGGGAGGCCAAGGCAGGCAGATCACCTGAGGTCAAGAATTCGAGACCAGCCTGGCCAACGTGGCGTAACCCCGTCTCTACTAAAAATACAAAAAAAGTTAGCTGGGCATGGTGACACGCACCTGTTACTCATGAGGCTGAGGCAGGGTAATCGCTGTAACTCGGAAGACGGAGGTTGCAGTGAGCCAAGACAGCACCATTGCACTCCAGCCTGGGTGACAGAAGGAGACTCCGTCTCAAAACCAAAACAAACAAAAACCAGTGTAATAGCACCGTATCACTCCTCTTCCCTTCCCCATACCCATCTTCCCCTTCATTACTCTTTTGGTTCCACTTCTAGCAAGTAACTACTGTGGAAGAGTTTAGTGTATGCATGAGAATTTTTGGGTTGCAATCCAACGATATACCTTCTTGCTGACATAAGCAAAAAGGAACATGCTGGAAGGACAGTTGGGACTCACAGACTCTAAAGAAAATGTGGAGAATCAGCCATGAAGGTGGGCAAGAACCACTGGCAGTTGGAGGGGGGCAGAATCACAAAGCAAAGGAATGCCTTTTGTAGCAGGGCCAGCTTGGGCCAAGGGTCACTGCGGGATGAGTAAACTCCAACTCTTTCTTCTATCCTAATGGTCAAGATCTAAAGTCTCAGAAAAAAAACATTTTCTTGGGGAACTGTAGGTCACATGCTTGCAGTCTGTGACTATATGGAGTCAGGAGAAGGGACAGCACACCCCTCAGGCAGGCCACTGGGTTTACAGTTCACCAAATCTACCTGTGCACATTTTGATAGACATTTCTAAATTACTCCCCAAGAGCCGGGTGTGGTGGCTCACGCCTGTAATCCCAGCACTTTGGGAGGCTGAGGTGGATGGATCAAGAGGTCAGAAGTTCGAGACCAGCCAGGCCAACATAGTGAAACCCCATCTCTACTAAAAATACAAAAAATAGCTGGGCGTGGTGGCGGGCACCGGTAATCCCAGCTACTCAGCAGGCTGAGGCAGGAGAATTGCTTGAACTTGGAAGGCAGAGGTTGTGGTGAGCCAAGATCGTGCCATTGCACTCTAGCCTGGGCGAAAGAGCAAGACTCTGTCTCAAAAAAAAAAAAAAAAAAAAAAAAAAAATTACTCCCCAATAATTTTTTTCAAGTTTCTACTCACACCAACAATAAATATTAATAATCTGGCTTTTTACAGTTTGTCGAATTATCATTGCAGTTGGAAAATGCTTTTGTTAATTGGCTATTTTTATTTTTTTGTAGGCTGTATATTCTTTTTCTTTGTCTACATGTTTCAATGGACTGTTTGTCTTCTCCTTATTGGTTTATAAGAACTCCGTATATGGTATGAAATTTAGACCTTTTAGATTATGCACTGCACACTTTTCTTCTCCATTTGCTGTCTTTTGTTTTTATTGTGATTTTCTGTTTTTGTCTTTAATTTGTTTTTCTTTTTGTGCTGTTAGGAAGTCATCAATATCTATGTTGTCGAATGTGTTTATAAATTCCACAAGGACAGAGTTTCATCACCACTGTACTCCCGGGGCTTGTCACCATACCTGGCACGCTATTAGCTTCAAATGTGTTAAGTGAATTTGTGAATGGATGCATCAGTCTTCTCTTCCATGACCTTCCCTACTCCAAAATTACAAAAATACTCTCCAGGTTTCTTCTAGATGTATCTAGGCCATTTTTAAGGAGTGCAGTTATTCTATGCACAGCCACCAGATAAATCATTTAAAAAGTAAATTTGATCTGGCCGGGCGAGGTGACTCACATCTGTAATCCCAGCACTTTGGGAGGCTGAGGCGGGCGGATCACCTGAGGTCGGGAATTTGAGACCAGCCTGACCAACATGGAGAAACCCCCTCTCTACTAAAAATACAAAATTAGCTGGGGGTGGTGGCACATTCCTGTAATCCCAGCTACTCGGGAGGCTGAGGCAGGAGAATCGCTTGAACCCGGGAGGCGGAGGTTGCAGTGAACCAAGATCCCGCCATTGCACTCCAGCCTGGGCAACAAGATCAAAACTCCATCTCAAAAAAAAAAAAAAAAAAAAAAAAAAGAAAGAAAGAAAGAAGTAAATTTGAATATAGCGCTTCTCCTCCGGGGCTTTCCATCACACAGAAAATCAACTCCTGCTCCTTCCTGTGGCCTACAAGGCCCTGCTGCACGATGGCCCTGCCTGCCTCCATGACTACACCCACCCACCACTTTCCCTGCTGCTTTGTGCGTTTCCAAAGGAGCCTCCTTGCCAGGGTTGTTCCTGTCTCGGGCCTTACACTTGCTGTTCCCTCAGCCAGGAATGCGCTTCCCCAGGTCTGCGTGGGACCCTCTCCTCCACATCCTTAACTTGCTCAGAGTGACTTCTATGACCTCCCACATCTATGTCAGTCCACTCCTGCAGCCACCCCCCCGTCACTCACACTCCTTTATGCTCACCTTTGATTGCTGAAGAAAACACTCACCATTACAATTTGATAGTTTTTCAAAAATTAACTGACACCCCCATTAAGATGTAATCTCCATTAGGGTGGGGACTTCCTCATTCCACAACCTAGAACAGTGCCTGTCACATAGTGTTAGTAAGAATTTGTTGAATGAATCAGTTTTAAAGAAAAAGGTGGATTGATGAAATTGTGGAATACCCATTTTACAGAATATTATATAATCTTCATAAACCGTATTTTCTAAGCCTAACAACATACCATGTTACTTGATTGAAAACACACACAAAAACATGTAGAAAAGAGGAGAATTTTTACATACTCTCCTAAGAAAAACTTGGCAGTGCAACTTGCTTTATAACCAGTGATTTAAAAAAAAATTTTATTTAAAAAGTGATAACAGCAGAAGAAATGCTCATTTTGTGACATTAAAAGGAAAGAATAGTAAGCAAAATATCTGTTATAAAAGAAAGAAAGAAAACATGAAAAGAAGTACGTCAAAATATTTAAAGAATCCCAGCACTTTGGGAGGCCCAGGCAGGCTGATAACTTGAAGTCAGGAGTTCGAGACCAGCCTGGCCAACATGGTGAAACCCCCTGTCTACTAAAAATACAAACATTAGTCAGGCATGGTGGTGCACACCTGTAATCCCAGCTACTTGGGAGGCTGAGGCAGGACAATTGCTTGACCCTGGGAGGCAGAGGTTGCAGTGAGCTGAGATAGCACCACTGCACTCCATCCTGGGAGACTGAGGGAGATTCCATCCCTCCTCCCTCCAAAAAAAATTAATAGTAATTATTGGAGGTTGAAATGTAAATAATTTTGATTTCTACTTTTTCTTTATGTTTTCTGCAATTAATTATTTTTACAATAATGTAGTACTTTTACAATTTTGGGAAAATAAATCGCTTTAAAAGATAGTATTATGGGCTGAGTGTGGTGGCTCATGCTTGTAATCCCAGCACTTTGGGAGGCTGAGGTGGGTGGATCACCTGAGGTCAGGAGTTGGAAACCAGCCTGACCAACATGGTGAAATCTCATCTCTACTAAAAATACAAAATTAGCTGGGCGTGGTGGCGCATGCCTGTAATCCCAGCTATCAAGGAGACTGAGGCAGGAGAATCACTTGAATCTGGGAGGCAGAGGTTGTAGTGAGCTGAGATAGCACCATTGCAAGCCAGCCTGGGTAATGAGAGTGAAACTCCATCTCAAATAAATAAATAAATAAATAAATAAATAAAATAAAAGATAGTATTATGGCATTTTCCCCCCTTATTTTTCCTATTTAGAACTACCCAGCATGTTAAACGCAAGCTCAAGTGAGGTCCTAAAAAGAAGATGCTGCAGGTTTAGTTCTGCTCAGCTACACAAAGATAATTTGCCTGTAGCAGACGTGGAGCTGGTATGTGCAGGCAAAGGACCAAAAATGTTAAGCATATTATTAAACTCTGGCATTTCTAAAGAGTTTAAGATCATTCTTTGTTTTCCCCACATTCTCTGCTGTTTTGATAGCCCAAAACTACCCAATAGGAATTCTGGAGCAGTGCACTATAGTAACTTCTAAAGGGGCAAAAGGAAAGGACGCACAACCACCACTACTTTGGCAGATCCACATCGGAGGCTGGCTCTGGAGGTTCTGAAGTCCCTGAGACGCTCAGCTATAAAGTCCAGTCAGTCATACAGCAAACAGCCTTCCTCAGGCAAAACTCTTGGGGATTGCAGTGGGTGGGCAGCTAGTGTACTACGTGAGGTAAGCTCGCTTTCTGTTTCTCTGCTTCCCCTTTTCTGCATTTGGACACCACTGGAGAACATGTCATAACCATGTATATCAACTCAAAGGAAATTCAGGACATCTCATTTTTTACTGGCTCTTAATATTGCTTGTACCTGTTTGCACTGTAGTCAGAGCCAGCCTTCTTAAACTGGCTGAATTATGTGTGCATTGAAACTTACAATGGCTCCCACTGCCTTGTAGCTTTGCTCCTCAAAGTGTGATCATTGGAGCAAAAGCATGGGCCTCACACTGGAACTTGTTCAAAATGTAGAATCTCACACCAGACCTACTGAAGCACAATCTGCATTTTCACAGATTCCTATGCACATTAAAATCTGAAAAGCACAGGTCTATGGAATAAAATCTAAACTCTTTGGCATGGCTATTAAGGCACTTTGTGATCTGACTGACTTCAAATTATTTCTTAAGGCCCGGCATGGTGGCTCACACCTGTAATCCCAGCACTTTGGGAGACTGAGGCGAGTGGATCATCTGAGGTAAGGAGTTCAAGACCAGCCTGGCCAACATGGCAAAACCCCCTCTGTACCAAAAATAAAAAATTAGCCAGACATGGTGGCGCATGTCTGTAGTGCCAGCACTCAGGCAGCTGAAGCAGAAGAATTGCTTGAACCTGGGAGGTGGAGTTTGCAGTGAGCCGAGTTTGCGCCTCTGCACTCCAGCCTGGATGACAGAATAAGACTCCATCTCAAAAAAAAAGAAAAAAAAAAAAAAAAGAAAGTGAATTAATGAGCTGTTAGTGGGTTATACTATTTGGGGTTTATCTGAAACACACTTTTACGTTTCAGTATCCTTTGCCACTTCCATCCAAGCATGTCTATACTATGTCATTCTCTAATAGCTCCTTATCCCATATTTTAAAGTATTATTTTTTTTTCCTTTTTCTTTTATTCCTTTTCTTTTTTTTTGAGACAAGTTCTCGCTCTGTTGCCCAGGCTGGAGTTCAGTGATGTGATCTCGGCTCACCACAACCTCTTCCTCCTAGGTTCAAGCGATTCTTGTGCCTCAGCCATTGAGTAGTTGGGATCACAGGCATGCAGTACCATGCTTGGCTAATTTTTTGTATTTTTAGAAGAGACTGGCTTTCGCCATCTTGCCCAGGCTGGTCTCAAACTCCAGGCCTCAAGTCATCTGCCCACCTTAGCCTCCCAAAGTGCTGGGATTACAGGTGTGAGCCACCACGCTCGGCCTCCATTTTCTTAAAGAAACTTTTTTTTTTCTGTTAAAAATAGCAGAATCATCTTAAGAAATCCACTAAAAAAATTAGAACTAATGATTTCAGCAAGGTTACAGGGTAGAAAATTAGTATGCAAAAATCTATTACATTTCTATAGAGTGAGCAAATAAAAAATTAAATTAAGAAAGCTATCCCATTTATAACAACATAAAAAATAAAATACTTAGAAATAAATTTTTAAAAGAAATGCAAAACTTATACTCTGAAAACAACATATTATTGAAGGAAATTAAAGAAGATCCAAATGAATGGAAAGATATCCTATGTTCATGATTGTAAAATTTAATAATATTTAGTTAAATCTTGCATTTAGTATGTATACGTCACAGTTCAACCAGAGAAATAGAAATAGAACCAATGGTGAATATTACACACATGTACATACAATAAGAGAGAGAGAGAGAGAAAGAGATTTACTTATTGCAAGAAATCGTGGCAACTGGCCAGGCAAGTCCAAAATCCATAAGACAGACTTCAGAGAGCATAGACTAGAACTCGGACATGAGCTGAAACTTCAGTCCATAGGCAAAATTTCTTCCTCTTCAAGGATGTTTTAGTTCTGTGCCTGAGGCCTTTCAAATGATTGAGACCCACCCAGATTATATAGCACCATCTCCCTGATTTAGTGTCAAAATACCTTTACAATACACGTATATTAGTTTTTGATTGAATAAGTGGGAACTGTAGCTTAGCCAAACTGACATAAAACTCACCATCACACGGTAATTCTCCCCAAACTGATCTACAGATTAAGTGCAATCCCTATTGAAACCCAAGCTGGACTTTTGGCAGAAATTGACAAATCCATCCTAAAATTCATATAAAGATTGAAGGAATCAAGAATAGATAAAATAATTTTTTCAATTTTTATGAAAAAAAATTAAAGGCAAATTACTTCTTGATTTCTAAACTTAATACAATGCTGCAGTAATTCAGATTGTGTGATACTGGCATATAGATCATCGGAATACAGCTGGGAGTTCAGAAAGAAACCCTCACGTTTCCAGTCAATTGATTTTTTTTTAATTGTACCAAAAAACACATAATATAAAATTTACCATCTTAATCATTTAAATGTGAAGCGTAGAAGTGTTAACTATGTTCCAATTGTTGTGAACAGATACCTAGGACTGTTTCATCTTGCAAAACTAAAACTCTATACCCACTGAACAACAACTCATGTCCTTATTTTCCAAGCCCTGGTCATCACATTCTGTTCCTGTTTCTATTAGTTTGACTTTCTGTCCATTTTACTTCCTGTTTCTATGAGTTTGACCACCTCAGATACCTCATATAAGTGGAATGACACAGTATTTATCTTTTTGTAACTGGCTTATTTCACTTACCTTGATGTCCTCAAGCTTCATTTATGCTGTAGCTTATGACAGGATTTCCTTTTTTTAAAGGTGGAATAACATTCCATTGTATGTATATACCAAAATATCAAATTTTCTTTATCCATTTGTCTGTTGATGGACATTTAGATTGCTTCCACATCTTGGCTGTTACAAATAATGCTGCAATGAATATGGGTATCTCCATGCAATTGATATTTTTATGAAAAAGTCATGACAATTCAATGGGGAAAGCATTATCTTTTCAACAAATGGTGCTAGGACAACTGGACATCCATACGCAAAAGAATAAAGTTGAATACTTACCTCACACTATACACAAAAAGTAACTAAAATGTATCAAATACCTAAAGGTAAAAGCTGAAATTACAGAACTCTGAGAAGAAAACAGGCATAAATCTTGGCAACCTTTGGGCAATGGTTGGTTTCTTAGAAACAACATCAAAAGCAAAAGCAACAAAAGAAAATATAAATTAAGTAGTATCAAAATTAAAACTTTTGTGCTTCAAAGGACACCATCAAGAAAGTGAAAACACAACCCTGCAGAATGCAAGAAAAAATTTGCAAATCATATGTTTGCTAAGGGACTTATATTTGGGAAACATAAAAAACTTACACAACTCAATAATAAAAAGACAAATAACACCAATTAAAAATGGGCAAAGTATCTGAATGAATGTTTCTTCAAAGAAGATATCCAGATGGCCAGTAAGCACATGAAAAGATGCTCAGCATCATTAGCCATCAAGGAAATGCAAATCAAAGTCACAATGAAATACCATTCCATATCCATTAGGATGGCTATAATTAAGACAGATAATACATGTTAGTGAGGATGTAGAGAAATTTGAGTTCTCATACACTGCTGGTGGAAATGTGAAATGGTACAGTTGCTTTGGAAAAGAGTCTAGCCATTTTTTAAAAGGCCAGAGAGTTCTTATAAGATCAGTAATTCCACCCTTCATATATACTTAAGAAAAATGAAAACATGGCTGGGCATGGTGGCTCATGTCTGTAATCCCAGAACTCTGGAAGGCAGAAGCAGGTGGATCACCTGAGGTCAGGAGTTAAAGACCAGCCTGGCCAACGTGTAGAAACTGTATCTCTACTAAAAATACAAAAAATTAGCTGGGTGTGGTGGCAGGGGCACCTGTAATCCCAGTCACTTGGGAGGCTGAGGCAGGAGAATCGGTTGGACCCAGGAGGTGGAGGTTGCAGTGAGCCAAGATTGTGCCATTGCACTCCAGCCTGGGCAACAAGAGTGAAACTCCATCTGAAAAAAAAAAAAGAAAAAAGAAAAAAAGAAAAAAAATGAAAACGTATATTTAAGAACATTCATAATGGTTGTAGGTATGTGGCTTTATTTCTGTTTCTCTATGTTGTTCCACTAGTCTATGTGTCTATTTTTGTACCAGTACCATGCTGTTTTGATTACTGTCACCTTGTAGTATAGTTTGAAGTTGGATAATGTGATGCCTCCAATTTTGTTCTTTTTGCTTAGGAATGCCTTGCCTATTTGAGCTCTTTTTTGATTCCATATGAATTTTTAAATAGTTTTTTCTAATTCTGTGAATATGTCATTGGTAGTTTGAGAGAAATAGCATTGATTGTGTAGATTGCTTTAGGCAGTATGGCTGTTTTAGCAGTATTGATTCTTCCTATCCGTT
Source organism: Macaca mulatta (assembly GCF_049350105.2). NCBI lineage: Eukaryota > Metazoa > Chordata > Mammalia > Primates > Cercopithecidae > Macaca > Macaca mulatta. The sequence goes on along the minus strand of NC_133411.1, from coordinate 37,642,657 downwards.
AGCATGGAATGTTTTTCCACTTGTTTGTGTCATCTCTGATTTCTTTGAGCAGTGCTTTGTAATTCTTGTTGTAGACATCTTTCACCTCTCTGGTTAGCTGTATTCCTAGATATTTTATTCTTTTCATGGCTGTCATGAATGGGATTGCATTCTTGATTTGGCTCTTAACTTGGACATTATTGGTGTATAGAATGTTACTAATTTTTGTACATTAATTTTGTACCTTGAAACTTAACTAAAGTTGTTTATCAGATCTAGGAGCTGTTGGGTGGAGACTATGGGGTTTCTAGATACAGAATTACATCATCTGCAAACAGAGATCATTTGACCTCCTCTCTTCCTACTTGGATGCCTTGTATTTCTTTCTCTTGCCTGATTGCTCTGGCTAGGACTTTTAGTACTATGGTGAATAGGAATGGTGAGAGAGGGCATCCTTGTCTTATTCCAGTTCTCAAGGGGAATGCTCCCAGCTTTTGGTCATTCAGTATGATGTTGGCTGTGTGTTTGTCATAGATGGCTCTTAGTATTTTGAGGTATGTTTCTCCGGTGCCTAGTTTGTTGAGAATTTTTAACATAAAGGGATGTTGAATTTTATGAAAAGCCTTTTCTGCAGCTACTGAGATGGTTGTGTGGTTTTGTTTTTAGTTCTGTTTATGTGGTGAATCATATTTATTGATTTGTTTATGTTGAACTAAATTTGCATCCCAGGGATGAGGCTTGCATCTCAGGGATGAGGCCTACTTGATCATGGTGGATTAGCTTTTTGATGTGCTGCTGGATTTGACTTGCTAGAGCCCAGAAGTAAAGCTGCATACCTTCAATTATCTGATCTTTAACAATGCTGACAAAAACAAGCATCGAGGAAAGGACTCCCTGTTCCATAAATGGTGCTAGCCATATGCATAAGATTGAAGCTGGACTTCTTCCTTATACCATATACAAAAATAAACTCAAAATGGATTAAAGACTTAAATGTAAAATGTAAAACTATAAAAACCTTGCAAGATAACCTAGGATATACCATTCTGGACATAGGCCCTGGCAAAGATTTCATGATGAATATGCCAAAAGCAATTGAAACAAAAATAAAAATTGACAAATGGGACCTAATTGAACTAAAGAGTTTCTGCATGGCAAAAGGAACTATCATCACAGTAAACAGAAAACAGAATGGGAGAAAATATTTGCAAACTGTACATCCAACAAAAGTCTAATATCCAGAATGTATAAGAAACTTAAACAAATTAAGAAGCAATAACCAAAACACTCCATTAAAAAGTGGGCAAAGAACATGAATAGACCCTTCTCCAAAAAATGACACACAGGTAGCCAACATGTATGTGAAAAAATGCTCAACATTCACTAATCATTAGAGAAATGGAAATCAAATCAAAACCAAAATGAGATACCTTTTCACACTACTTAGAATGCCTATTATTAAAAAGTCAAAAAAAAAATAACAGAAACTGGTAAGACTGCGGAGAAAAAGGGAATGCTTATACACTGCTCATGGGAATGTAAACTAGTTCAGGCACTGTGGAAAGCAGTCTGGCAATTTCTCAAAGAGCTTAGAAAAAAACTACCATTTTACCCAGCAATCCCATTATCGGGTATATAACCAAAGGAATATAAATTGTTCTACCATAAAGACACCCACACATATGTGCAATTGCAGCACTATTCCCAATAGCAAAGTCATGGAATCAATCTAAATGCCCATCAACAGTAGACTGGATAAAGAAAACGTGATACATATATGTGATGGAATACTATGCAGCCATAAAAAAGAATGAGGTCATGTTCTTTGCAGTAACATAGATGGAACTGGAGGCCATACTCCTAAACAAACTAACACAGGAACAGAAAACTAAATACCATATGTTCTTTCTTATTAGTGGGAGCAAAACATTGAGTACACACGGACACAAAGAAGGGAACAACAGACGCTGGGGTCTACTTGAGGGTGGAGGGTAGCAGGAGAGAGAGGATTGAAAAACTGTCTACTGGTACTATGCTTATTACCTGGGTGATGAAATAATATGTACACCAAATTTCCGTGACACATAATTTACCTTATAACAAACCTGCACATGTACTTCTGAATCCAAAATAAAAGTTAAAAAAGAATGTCCATATGGCATTATTCGTAAGAGCTAAAAAGTAGAAACAGCTCAAATGTTCATCAACTGATGAATGGATATATAAAATGTGGTATATTTATAAAATGAAATATTTTTTGGCAATTAAATGTAGTATTGATACAGGCTACATTCTGAATAAATCTTGAAAATATGCTGAGTGAAAGAAGCTGTTCCCAAAGGACCACATATTATATTATTGTATTTATATGAAGTGTCCAGAATAGGCAAATGTTTATAGAGACATAAAATAGATTGCCTAGGGCTTGGAGTTTGGGGGGAAATTGGAAGTGACTGCTAATGAGTATGAGGTTTCTTCCTGGGGTGATGAAAATTTTCTAAAATTGGTGGTGGTGATAGTTGTACAACTCTGTGAATATACTAAAAACCATTGAGATTACATTTAATTGAATGAGTTGGATGGTGTGTGAATTATATCCTTATAAAGCTGTTGATTTAGTTTTGCTTCTTCTTTAAATTCTACTAAAATGCCAGTAAATTGATTTTTCTTTTAAAAAGGCATAAACTAACACAACATCAACATTTTAGAACTTAGGAAATAGATGGATAAAGTCCCCAAAACATTGACTTTAAATTGACTTTAGGGAATGCTAAGAAGCAGCATGATTTTTGATGCTGGATCCTCAGAAGTCTCTGGAATAGGGAATACGTTGCTCACTCCCGCCTCTAGAAGTGGGAAAACAGGTTGGTTGAAGATCTAGAGATTGAGAGATCCATTCTTTCTTATCTGCATAGCTAGGCAAATGCTCGTTCTGCTTCCAGAAGACAGGAGGTTCTCTGGAGAGGGAGAGCAGTGGAGGCTGAGGGATATCAAACACAGTTGAGGGCAGAGGTGCCATACTAAAAACAGGGAGATAAGTGAAATTGGGCATTTTGAATGGTGAGACCACCCCAGGTCTGTCTCGCCTTTGTTCCCAGAGTTCTGGCATTCAGAAATACACCCTGCAGGCAGGAATTTGAGAGGATCTTCTCTGGGAACTCTGATCAGTCCAAGAAAAGAGATTTAAAGTTAGCATATTGCTGTTTCCCTTAAGTGAGAGCATCTCACCCACGTGCCAGAGCCTTTAGTGTAAAAGCTCTTAGTGCCATATTTTTAAAAAATATTATACAGTGGATTATTTTAAACAGACAGAAGTAGACAAAAGGGTATAACAAATTTCATATAATAAGCATACAAGTTTAATCCTTATCAACACATGGCCAACTTTGGGTTATCTTTATCTCCCTCTCTGCCCAATAGATTATTTAGAAGCAAATCCTGGATGTCATATTACTTCATCCACAAATTCTTCAGCATATATCTGTAAATGATAAGTATTTAAAATGAACATAGCACTGTTGCTGTAACCCAAATATTAATTATTTAATACCAAATATCCAGTCATTTTTCAATTTTTCAATTTCTTCCAATTATATTATAAATGTTTTTCTACAACTTATTTGAATAAACATCCAACCAAGGTCATCACTTCGTGTTTGGTTAATACGTCTCCTAAGTCTGTGTTGTGTATCAAGCCCCTCTTAGGTGCACCACCTCAGATCCTTTCAGCTCACCTTTCCCCAGGCCCTTGTCCACTTGTTTTATTTCAGTTGCCTTAGTGACAGGCTTCACATAAACAAAACCCAACAGCGGTGAGGCATCATGCCCATGGCATTGGGCTCCTGCATTCCTTCTTGGGAATTCCTTTTCCACCAGACGTGAGTTACTTTGGGACCCAAGAATGTGCACGGGGAAGTTGTGGGTTGTTAACACTCAAAGGTAAATCTTTGATCAATGGGTGATGGGAGCCAGTGCATAAATTCCTCCGTCTTCCTCTTCCTATGTAGGCTGTCCTGAAATGCAGTAGCTCAAATTGTGTCTCAGAAGAGTCCATCAAGACTGCACACTTGGCACCAAGTGGGGCAAGTCAGAAATGCACACTTTGTTATTAACCTATTTCCTCTTCTACTTCCCCTTCTCATTTCCTGGGATAAGCTTTGCCTCGGGCTCTCTTTACTAGGGGACTCACAGTAAGACAATTTTTTAATAGACTTCCTCACCCTTTTAATTTCCTTGGTAATCTAGTTGTTGAAAAAAACACGTCATTCACTTATTGTCTAGAGTTTCCTATGTTTTGTACACCTCATAGCAGTTTAACATGTTTTTCTGTCTCTTGTCTTTAAACTGGTATTTGGATCTAGAGACTGTATCAGATTCAGGGTTGATTTTTTGACAAGAACATTATGTAAATGGCATTTAAAATGTCTTATTGTGGCTGGGCACGGTGACTCACACCTGTAATCCCAGCACTTTGGGAGGCTGAGGCGGGTGGATCACTTGAGGTCAGGAGTTCCAGACCAGCCTGGTCAACATGGTGAAAACCTGTCTCTACTAAAAATACAAAAAATTAGCACCTGTAATCTCAGCTACTCAGGAGGCTGAGGCAGGAGAATCTTTATACCGGAATATTTATCTTTTTGTGATGATAAATCAGTAGGTTCAGGCATTGTCAGCCTGATCTTTCCATTAAAAAGTCTGATATTTGCTTATTTTTAAAAGGAAATTTATAAAGATATAATTTACATACAATAAAATACATCCACTTTTTACACCTGTGTAACCACCACCACAGTCAAGATATAATGTTTTTAGATTCATCTATGTTGTTGTATCAGTGTTAACATTTGAATTTACTGAGTACAATTCCATTGTATGACTATAGCATGACTTATTTACTCATTCACCTGTTGGTAAACACTTGTGTTGTTTCTAGTTTTTGCTTGTTATGATAAGATTCTATTATGTTCAAGTCCTTTCACTCAACTGTTTTTCCTACTGAAAAAATACTTAGAATTTCTGAGTCACATGGTAAGACTATATCTAACCATAGAAGAAACAGCCAAATTATTTTCCAAAGCAGTGGTATTTTTTATATCTTTGCCAGCAATGCATAAGAGTTTCAGCTGCTTCTTGGTATTGGCAGTCCTTTTTTTTTTCTGAGATGGAGTCTCGCTCTGTCACCTAAGCTGAAATACAATGGCATGATCTCCGCTCACCGCAACCTCCGCCTTCCACGTTCAAGCGATTCTCCTGCCTCAGTCTCCTGAGTAGTGGTATTACAGGCACATGCCACCACTCCCAACTAATTTTGGCAGTCATTTTAATAGCATTATACTAATGGATATGCATTGATATCACATTGTGGTTTTAATTTAATTTTTCTGATGATTGCTAATATTGAGCATCTTTCCATGTGTGTATTGGCCATTTGTGTATCCAGTTTTGCAAAGAGTCTATTCAAATATTTTGCCCATTTTTAAATTTTGTTGTAAACTTCTAATTGAGTTGTAAACTCTTTATATATTCTGGATACAAGTTATATAATATATAACAAATACATTAAAGTTTCTCCCAGCCTGTGGCTTCTCTTTTTGTTTTCTTTCTTTTTTTTTTTTTGAGACAGAGTCCCGCTCTGTTGCCCAAGCTGGCGTACAATGGCATGGCCTTGACTCGCTGCAACCTCTGCCTCCCAGGTTCAAGCTATTCTCCTGCCTCAGCCTCTTGAGTAGCTGGGACTACAGGCATGTACCACCGTGCCCAGCTAATTTTTGTATTTTTAGTGGAAACACGGTTTCACTATGTTGGCCAGGCTGGTCTCGAACTCCTGACTTTGAGATCCACCCTCCTCGACCTCCCAAAGTGCTGGGATTACAGGCGTGAGCCATCACGCCTGACCTTCTCTTTTAATTTTCTTAGTAGTGTCTATTTAAAAAAGATAGATGTTACCCCCAAAAGTATGGGCCTATTTCTGGACTGTCTATTCTGTTCCACTGACGTATCTTTTTATCCATATGTCAATAGTACATCTTGATTGTTATCATTTTACAGCTAGTGTTGAAATCAAATGATGTAAATCCTCTCACTTAGTTTTTCTTTTGTAAAGTTGTTTTAACTATTCTAGGTCCTTTGCAATTTTCATATAAATGTTTGAATCAGCTTGTCAATTTCTATAAAAATGCCTGCTTGGATTTTGATTAGGACTGCATTTAAATCTATAAATCAATTTGGAAAGAAATGACATCTTAACAATATTGAGTCTTCCAATTCAGAAACATAGTATATCTCTTTTATTTGGGTCTTTAAAATATTTGTCACCATTGTTTTGTAGTTTTCAGTATGCAAGTCTTGTGTATTTTTTGCAAAACCAATCCTGTAATAGATTGCTTGTGACATTTAAGTGGTGTTTTTAAACTTTCAATTTGTAATATTTGATTGTTAGTATACAGAAATATAAATTAATTTTTATATGTTGACCTTTATTATACTGTCCATTATTGGTTTTAGTATTCTTTTTGTAGATTTCTCAGGACTTTCTACATATATAATCATATCATTGCTGAACAAGGACTGCTTTGTTTCTTTCTTTTCAGTAGGTATGTCTTCTATTCCTTTTTCTTGCTTGATCACACTGGCTAAGAAGTCTAGTATAATACTAAATGAACATGGTTAGAAAGGGTGTCCTTGCCTTCTTCCTAATGTAAGGATGAAAGTCTATTTTTAGGGATGATGTCAGCTGTAGGTTTTTCAATAATGTTCCTTATTAGATGAAAACAATTCCATTTTTTCCTAGATTCCTGAAAGTTTTTATTACAAATGGATGTTGGATTTTTATTGAATGCTTTTCCTGCATTTATTAGAATCAATAGTTTTTCCTTTGTTCTAAGCAATATCACATTGATTGATAATATTATAATGTTAAGCAAACCTTACATTCCTGAGATGAAAATCATTTGGTTATCATGTATTCTCCTTATTATATATTGTTGTATTTAATTTGCTAAACTTTTACTCAGGGTTTTTGAGTATACATTAGTGTGAAATATTGATATGTAGGCTTTTTCCACCTTATAATGTCTGTCTAATTTTGGTATCCAAGAAATCTGGGCATTATGGAATGAGTTAAGTAAGAAATATTTCCACCTCTTTAATTTATTTGAAAGACTTTGTGTAGAACTGATATTTTTTCCTTATGCATTTGATAGAATTTGTCTGTGAAACCAACTGGGACTGAAATTTTCTTTGTAGGAAGCTTTTCAATTATAAATTTAATTTTTAATAGAGGATTATTTGATTTTTACTTTTTCTTGACTAGGTTTTTAGTAGTTTATTTTTTTCAAAGAATTTTTAAAGATCTCTTCTCTTTTGTCAAATTTATGGGATCGAATTGTTTGTAATATGTCTTTATTATCACTTTTTTTTGAGACAGTGTCTTGTTCTGTCACTCAGGTTGCAGTGTAGTGATGTGAGGTTCAGGGCAGCCTTAACCTCCCAGGCTCAAGTGATTCTCCCACCTCAGTCTGCCAAGTAGCTGGGACTACAGGCATGTGCCTCCACAACTGGGTAATTTTAAAATTTTTTGTACAGATGGGATCTCACTAGGTTGCTCAGGTTGGTCTCAAAATCTTGGGCTCAAGTGATCCTCCCATCTTGGCTTCCCAAACTGCTGGGATTATAGGCATGAGGCACCGCTTCTGGCCCTTTATTATCCTTTTAATGGATCTCTAGCTAGAGAGTTATCAATTTTACTTTTTCAAATAAACAGCCTTTGGTTTTAATTGATTTTTATCTATAGTTTTCCTATTTTCAACTTTACTGACTTTAGCTCCTAACTTTAATATTTTCTTTAATATTTTCCTTAATATTTTCTTTAATATTTTCTTTCTTCTACCTTGGGTTTAATTTGCTCTTCTTTTTCTTAGCTTAAAGTCAAAGCTTTGCTCATTGACTTTAGAGCTCCTTTTATGATTGTTTAAACAATTAAAATTCTGTAATTTTCTTCCTATATGCTGTTTTAGCTTCATCTCACAAAATTTCCTTTGTTGTTCTTTCGTTTTCATTGAGTTCAAAATATTTTCTAATTTCTATTGTGACATATTATTTTACCTATGGGTTATTTAGAAGTATATTCTTAGTTTCAAATATTTGGATATTTTTAGATATTTTGCTCTTGTTGGTTTCTAATTATTGCTTTGTGGTCACATATGCAACAAAATTATATTACTCTATAGTTTCAATACATTTCATTTTATTGAGATTTATTTATTTTTTTTATTTTTATTTATTTTTTATTTTTTATTTTTTTTGAGACGGAGTCTCGCTCTGTCACCCAGGCTGGAGTGTGGTGGCCAGATCTCAGCTCACTGCAAGCTCCGCCTCCCGGGCTTGCCATTCTCCTGCCTCAGCCTCCCGAGTAGCTGGGACTACAGGCACCCGCCAACTCACCCGGCTAGTTTTTTGTATTTTTTAGTAGAGACGGGGTTTCACCGTGTTAGCCAGGATGGTCTCGATCTCCTGACCTCGTGATCCACCCGTCTCGATTGAGATTTATTTTATGCCCTAGTGTGTGTGGTCTTTCTTCATTCCATGTGCGCTGAAAAGAGTGTCTATTCTGTAGTTGTTGGATATAGTGTTCTATAAATATTAATTATGTCAGATTGATTTATAGTGTTTTTCAGCTCCTTTATACCCTTACTGATTTTTTTGTTTGATTGTTCAATCTATAGTTATGTTTTGCTTGAGTTGAAATGTATTTCTCTGGCTGCTTAGAGCTACTTTCAGTAGATTTAGCCTTTTACATTGATTTTACCATTTTAGATTCATATACTCTTTTGTTTTGATTCCTTGCTTCTGTGACTGGATTTCACCATTAAATAGTTTTTCCAAAATGTGCTTTAGCATGACTTTTGTTTAAAAATGTTTACCTTTTTTTTTTTTTTTTTTTTTTTGAGACGGAGTCTCGCTCTGTCACCCAGGCTGGAGTACAATGGTGCGATCTCGGCTCACTGCAAGCTCTGCCTCCTGGGTTCACGCCATTCTCCTGCCTCCGCCTCCCGAGTAGCTGGGACTACAGGCGCCTGCCACCACCCCCGGCTAAATTTTTTGTATTTTTAGTAGAGACAGGGTTTCACCGTGTTAGCCAGGATGGTCTCGATATCTTGACCTCGTGATCCGCCCGCCTTGGCCCCACAAAGTGCTGGGATTACAGGCGTGAGCCACCGCACCCGGCCACCTGTGGTTTTTATTCCAGACAATATGTCTGGGTACATCTTTTATTTTTCTCAGAACCTGGTATACGTTATTCCAATGTCTTCTGGAATAAAATTTGCTGTGGATAAGTCATCCTGCATTTTTACGCTTACTCATGACTTTTAAATTTCTGCCTGGATTTCTTCCTTTATTTTTAAATTTATATATTTTATTATGAAATATAGTACAAATACAGATTGCTTTATTTCTAAAATTTAACAATTTAATCAGACTATGTCTTGGTATTCAGTACATTGCATCATTTTTACTTGGTACTTAGTGTGCTCTTTCAAGTGTTTAGATTCTGTTCTTTATTCATTTCAGGGTAATTTTATATCTCTAAATACATTTCCCCCCTCTAAATTCGTTTTATTTTTTACTTCAAGAACACCACCTACATTTAAGTTGAACTGTCTTTGCTCTCTTTTTACCTTCATTCATTTCATTTTTCTTTTTCTTTTGTATTCACTCTTTTTTATCTTAAGATATTCCTCCACATCATTGATTTACTATTTAGCCTTATCTATTTTATTCCTTGTTGTATCTAGGTTACTCATATGATACATAATGGTGAGAGGTTTTTGGTATTCTCAATGTGCTTTCTTTCATTCTCCATCTCCTTTTCCATCACCATGTTGTTATATCTTCTTGCCTTTGTATTCTTTTTATATTGAATGAATGTTCTTTTTTTTTTTGAGACAGAGTCTCACTCTGTCACCAGGCTGGAGTGCAGTGGTACAATCTTGGCTCACTGCAACCTCCGCCTGCTGGGTTCAAGCGATTCTCCTGCCTCAGCCTCCCAAGTAGCTGGGATTACAGGCACACGCCACCAAGCCCAGCTAATTTTTGTATTTTTAGTAGAGACAGTGTTTTACCATGTTGGCCAGGATGGTCTCGATCTCTTGACCTCGTGATCTGTCTGCCTCGGCTTCCCAAAGTGCTGGGATTATAGGCGTGAGCCACCGCTCCCGGTCGAATTAATATTCTAACAAAGTTATTCTATAGACACATTCTAAAATAATATTCTTCTGTTTCTTTGGTCCTATTCCACTTTTAGTCCTTCGTCTGTCTTTTGCATGCTACGTTCCTTTGTCTTCTTGTCGTATCTTTTCATAGATTCTATTTCATTTCTTTTAACCTTGCTTATGCTTGGGAAGATTTGTCCAAACTTTTATTTTCTCTATTATAGCATAGGCTTATGATATTTCTTATTTTTGGCCGATGCTTCTACTATCTCATTCCGTATTGCCTTCGCCTACGTGAGTATACCTGCAGCTGCAGACAGTTCCTGGTATGCTGACAGCTTCCTTCCACAGGGACCTGCATTCTCCTCTTTACTGCCTGCAGACCTTCTTCGACACCACGGAAATTTGCTTGATTGTGTGTAAGTATGACCCAGAAGTGTGGAAAGAATTGTGCTCCGGGGAGACCCCTAAACAAGGGGGGATAGAAGTCAGCGAATAAAGAGAGTATCAGCCACAGAGAATGCATTGAACAAGTGGACATGATAACTCAGGCATTAGAGACCAGCCAGTCTCTGTCCTCAGCGACCACAGTGCTTGCACAATGAGTCCATGAACAGTATAGCCTTGGTGGCAAGCATGGAGACTCTGTATAGGTCTAACAACTACATGAAGATATTTGAGATAATCATGTAAATTTCAACATAGAATAGACAACACAGTCATGTGCTGCCTAACAATATTTTGATCAACAGGACCACATATGTGACGGTTGTCTTATAAGATTATAATGAAGTTGAAAAATTCCTATTGCCTAGTGATGTGACATTGTAATACAACACATTATTTATGTGTTTGTGGTGATACTATTATAAACAAACCTACTGCACTGCCAGTCATATAGGTAATGTGTGTGTGTTTTAGTTTTTATAAAAAGTTTAAGAAGTAAAGAAATAAAAATTAAAAAATTAAAAATAGAAAAAAGCTTATAGAACAAGGATGTAAGGAAAAATTATTTTGTACACGTGTACAATGTGTGTTTAAGTGTTATTAAAAAGGAATCTTAAAAGTTAAAAAAATTTAAAAGCTTATGAGTAAACAGGTTACCATAAGTTAAGGTTAATTTGTTATTGAAGAAAGAAAACATTTATTTATTTATTATTTTAGTAGCTTTTGTGTTTTTTGTTATTTGAATGAATTGTATAGTGATGAAGTCTGGGCTTTTATTGTACCTGTTACTTAAATAGTGTACATTGTACCCAATAGGTGACATTTTTTGTCCCTCACCTCCTTCCCACCCTTACCACTTCTGAGTCTCCAATGTCCATTTTTACCACTCTGTATGCTTTTGTGTAATCCATGGCTTAGCTCCCACTTGTAAGTAAGAACAGAAGGTATTTGCTTTTTTGTTCTTGAGTTACTACTTATGATAATGGCCTCTAGTTCCCTCCAAGTTGTTGTAAAAGACATCCATTTCTTCTAGATTTTCTAGTTTGTGTGTATGAAGGTGTTCATAGTAGCCTCTGAGGGTCTTTTGTATTTCTGTGGGATTGGTTGTAATGTCACTTTTGTTGTTTCTAATTGTTCTTATTTGAATTTTCTCTCTATCTTTGTTACTCTGGCTGGTGGTCTATTGATCTTGTTTATTCTTTTGAAAAACAATTTTTTTTTGTTTTATTGATTTTTGTATGAATTTCTGGGTCTCAATTTTACTCATTTCTGCCCTGATTTTAATTATTTCTTTTCTTCTGCTAGCTTTGGGGTTAGTTTGTTTTTGTTTTTCAAGTTCCTTTAGGTGTGATGTAAGATTGTTAATTTGAGATCTTTTTCACCATTTGAGGTAGGTGTTTACCACCATAAATATTCTCTTAACACTGCTTTTACTGCATCCCAGAGATTTGGGTATATTTTGTTTGTGTTTTCTTTTATTTCAAAACATTTTTTTATTTCTGCCTTAATTTCACTCTTTACCCAAAAGTCGTTCAAGAGCAGGTTGTTTAATTTCCGTGTAATTGTGTGGTTTTGGGAGATCTCAGTATTGATTTCTATTTTTATTCCACTGTGGTCTCAGAATATGGTTGGTATGATTTCAATATTTTTAAATTTATTGAGACTAGCTTTATGGTTTATCATGTGGTCAATCTTGGAGCATATTCCATGTATAAATGAGAAGAATGTATATTCTACAATTTATGGGTGGAGTGTTCTGTAGATGTCTATTAGATCCAGTTGGTCAAGTGTCGAATTTAAGTCCAGAGTTACTTTGTTAGTTTTCTGCCTTGATGATCTAATTCTTCAGTGGGGTTTTGAAGTCTCCTTGCTATTATTGTGTAGTGGTCTAAGTCTTTTTGTAGATCTAGAAGTAGTTGTTTTATGAACCTGGGTGCTCAAATGTTGGGTGCATATATAATATATTTAGGATAAGATTCTATAGATATGATTAAAGTAGGACTAAAGTATTACTTGGGAGGTGAAAGAGCTCTACAATGAGAATTAAAATACTCTGCTGAAAAAAATCAGAGACAACACAAACAAATGGAAAACTATTCCATTCTCAAAGACAAGAAGAATCAATATTGTTAAAATGGTCATACTGCCCAAAGCAACCTACAGTTTCAGTACTATTCCTATCAAACTACAAATTACATTTTATTTTTCACAGAATTAGAAAAGCTATTCTAAAATTCGTATGGAACCCAAAAAGAGCCTGAAGAGCCAAAGCAACCTAAGAAAAGGAACAAAGCTGGAGGCATCACATTACCCAACTTCAAACTATACTACAAGTCTGTAATAACCAAAACAGCATGGCACTGGTACACAAACAGACACATAGACCAATGGAACAGCAGAGAGAACCCAGAAATAAAGAAGAAAACCTAGGAAATACCATTCTTGACATAGGTCCTAGCAAAGATTTCACGAAGAAGGCACTAAAAGCAATTGCAACAAAAACAAAAATTGACAAATGGGACCTAATTAAACTAAGAGATTCTACACAGCAAAATAAACTATCTTTAGAGTAAACAGACAACCTACAGAATGGGAGAAAATATTTGCAAACTATGTATCCAACAAAGGTCTAATATCCAGAATATGTAAGGAATTTAACAGGCAAAAAACAACCCCCTTAAAAAGTAGGCAAAGGACATGAACAGACACGTCTCAAAAGAAGACATATACACAGCCAGGAAGCATACGAAAAATGCTCAACATCACTAATCATTAGAGAAATGCAAATCAAAACCAAAATGAGATACTATCTCACACCAGTCAGAAAGGCTATTATTAAAAAGTCAAAAAATAACATGCTGGTGAGGCTGCAGAGAAAAGGGAATGTTTATACACTGCTGGTGGGAATGTAAACTAGTTTAGCCACTGTGGACTGCAGTTTGGCAATTTCTCAAAGAACTTAGAACTATCATTTGACCCAGTGATCCCATTGTTGGGTACATATCCAAAGGAATAGAAATTGTTCTACCAAAAAGACACATGCATGCATGGGTTCATTTCAGTACTATTCACAATAGCAAAGACATGGAATTAACCTAAATGCCCATCAATGGCAGGCTGGATAAAGAAAATTGGCACATATATACCATGGGATAGAACACAGCCATAAAAAGAACAAAATCATGCCCTTTGCAGCAACATGAATGGAGCTAGAGGCCATTATCCTAAGCAAACTAAGGCAGGAACAGAAAACCAAATACTTCATTTTCTTACTTGTAAGTGAGAGTTAAACACTGAGTACACATGGACACACAAAAAAGAACAATAGACACTGGGGCCTTTGTTGAGGGTGGAGAATGGGGGGAGGGCAAGGATTGAAAAACTACCTGTTCGGTATTATGCTTATTACCTGGATGATGAAATAATCTGTACACCAAACCCCCGTGACACACTTTTTATCTATATAACAAACCTGCACATGTAACTTTGAACCTAAAATAAAACCTTTTTTTTTTTTTTGAGACAGAGTCTCAGTCTGTCGCCCAGCCTGGAGTGCAGTGGCACAATCTCGGCTCACTGCAACCTCCGCCTCCTGGGTTCAAGCAATTCTCTGCCTCAGCCTCCTGAGTAGCTGGGATTACAGTTGTGTGCCACCATGCCCGGCTAATTTTTGTATTTTTAGTAGATATGGGGTTTCACCGTCTTGGTCAGGCTGGTCTTGAACTCCTGACCTTGTGATTCACCCGCCTTGGCCTCCCAAAGTGCTGGGATTACAGGCGTGAGCCACCGGGCCCAGCCAAATAAAACCTTTTATAAAAACGAAGTCTTACTTTACTAAGTAAGGGAGATTATGCCCCATACTCTGCGTAGGCCTGACCGAATCAGTTGAAAAGCCTTAAGAACAAAACTGAGGCTCCCCTGAAGAAAAACTTCCATCCATGGACTGCAGCTTCCTTTCTGATGACCTACCTACAGATTTTGCACTTGTAACCAGGTCCCAGAATTACATAAATCAATTTGTCACAATAAATCTTTTTCTTTTAAATTTCTCTTTTTTGAGATGGAGCCTCGCTCTGTCTCACAGGCTGGAGTGTGGTGGTAAGATCTCAGCCCCCTGCAACTCCTGCCTCCCAGATTCAAGCGATTCTCCTGCCTCAGACTCCCAAGTAGCTGGGATTACATGTGTGGACCACCATGTCTGGCCAGTCTTTGTATTTTTAGTACAGACGGGGTTTCACTATGTTGACCAGGCTGATCTCAAACTCCTGACCTCAGGTGATTGGCCCTCCTTGGCCTCCCAAAGTGTTGGGATTACAGGCATGAGTCACCATGCCTGGCCTTGTTGCAATAAATCTCTTAATATATATCTCCTACTGGTTCTGTTTTTCTGTGGAACTCTTACTGATACAAATATTATGTTGGTTTCATTTCCATTCTGCTTACTAGTGGAAGGTGTCATAACCTCTCTATGCTTCATTTATCATTTGTAAATCAGAAACAATAATATTGTCTACCATTAGTGTATTGGTGAGGATTAAATAATTATTTATATTTGTAATTATTTGCTATGTTAAAGCAGGCTTTCTTCTGATTTACCAAAGTTATTATCAGGAATGGTTATATAATATTATCAAATGTATTTCTAGCATCTATTAGCATGATCATGAAGTTTTCTATTTTAATGTACAGATGCCATAATAAGAGATTGGCAGTAAATCTCCTTTATATTCCTGAGATAAAGCCAGTTGTTCGCAGTGCATTCTTTCTTTTAGTATGCTCCTAAATTCCACTTTCCTGATATTATATTTAGAATTTTCCATCTATATTTTAGGCGAATTCATGTCATACATTGGTCAAGGATTGCCATCAAATTATGCTGGCTTAATAAAATAAATTGGGAAACTACCTACATTTTTTGTTTTGTTTTGTTCTAATAACAGAATGTTACCTCTGCAGTATCTACGGTTGGAATTTATTGACAATTTTTATGGTATAATATACATGATCAATCTTTATAAATGTTTAATGGACTCTAGAAAGGATAATGTATTTCCTGTCGGGACTAACATTTGGCTGCAACTGTAGCTATAGCTATTCAACTTTCCTATATTCTTCAGATCTTTGTTTTAATTAATTAATTATTATTATTGTTATTTTGAGATGGAGTTTCGCTCTTATTGCCCAGGCTGGAGTGCAATGGTGTGATCTTGGCTCACTGCAACCTCTACCTCCCAGGTTCAAGTGATTCTACTGCCTCAGCCTCCCAAGTAGCTGGAATTACAGATGCCTGCCACCATGCCCGGCTAATTTTGTATTTTTAGTAGAGATGGGATGTCTCTGTTGCTCAGACTGGTCTTGAACTCCTGACCTCAGGTAATCCACCCGCCTCAGCCTCCCAACGTGCTGGGATTACAGGCATGAGTCACCGCGCCCGGCCTGTTTTAATTTATTTACTTTTGTTATTTGACTTGTCAAACAGCAAAACATGTGCTCTTGTTTTCTTTGTGATGCACCACACTTATTTTTTTTGCCTTCTCTGAGTGCTATTCTATTCATAAAGGCTCATGATTACAATTCTTTTATTTTTTAATTGGCTTTTGTGAGCACTATCATGATTCTTATAAAATTACCTTCTTTAAATGGGAAAACATATTTGCAAACTATATATCTGACAAGGGGTTATACCCAAAATATATAAGGAACAGAATTCAACAACAACAACAACAACAACAAAAACACCTGATTTTAAAATGGGCAAAAGATCTGAATAGGCATTTCTCAGAAGAAGATATACAAATGGGTGACAGGTACGTTTTTTAAATGCTCAACATTATTAATCATCAGGGAAATGTAAATCAAAGCCACAATCAGATATCACCTCACCCCAGTGAGAATGGCCATTATCAAAAAGACAAAAGATAAGTGTTGGCAAGAATGTGGAGAAAAGGGAGCCCTTATACATTGGTGGGAACGTAAATTAGTACAACCATTATGGAAAACAGTATGAAGCTTCCTCAAAATATTAAAAATAGAAGCAATCTCACTATGGGGTATATATCAAAAGGAAATGAAATTAATACGTCAAAGAGTGATCCGGTGATTATCACAGCACCATCTACAATAGCCAAGGTATGGAATCAATCTAAGTGTTCATCAATGGTTGAATGGATAAAGAAAATGTGGTATATACACATCTACTGTACTCACCTATTTTCACACCACAGTTGACCGTGGGTAACTGAAACACTGGAAAGCAAAACTGTGGGTATGGGGGGACTACTGTGCTGCATGATCTCACTCATGTGAAATCTGAAAAGGTTGATCTAATAGGAGTAGAGAGTATAATGGTGGTTAGCAGAGGCTTGGATGGTTAGACAGAAGGGAGATTTGGTCAGTCATAATAATTACAGTTAGATAGAAGCAATAAATTTCAAGAGCTCTATTGTACAGCAAGGTGACTATAGTTAATGATGAAACATTGTATCCTTAAAAAATGTAAAGAAAGTGGATGTTATGTGCTCTCACCACAATTACTATGTGAGGTTATGCATTTGTTCATTACTGAAATTTAACTATTCTATGATGTTTATACACTCTGAAATGTCATGTTGTACATGATAAAAACATACAATGTTATCTGTTAATGTAAAATAAATAAATAATTTTAAAAAGAAATTACCCTCTTTGTCTTGTTCATTTTTAGGGTGAGGAGTAAATTCTACTATGCCATATGGATACTGAGTAACTATTTTTGTTTGCATTTAGTTATCATATCTTCACCTATCCTATTACTCCTAAACTTTCTGTGATTTAGATACATGCTTTATAAATAAAATATAGTTAGAATTTGTAAATATTCTGAAAACCTCAAGCTGTAATAGTGGAGATGAAGCTATTTATTTTTTATTGTGAGTATGATATAGTTGGTACATATGTCCTCTTTTTAAAACATGTTTTTTCTTTTTCTTTCATTACTATGTATACTGTCTTTTCCTATATAGGCTGTGCTTCCCTTGTTTCAATATTTTCCAGTGTTTTTGAAAGTATTTATCCTATATTAACATTTTCCTACTGGTTATCTGTTTTTTTCCTTTCCTTTCCTCTCCTCTCCTCTCCTCTCCTCTCCTCTCCTCTCCTCTCCTCTCCTCTCCTTTCCTTTCCTTTCCTTTTTTGACACAGATTTCACTCTTGTTGCCCAGGCTGGAGCGCAGTGGTGCAAGCTTGGCTCACTGCAACCTCCACCTCCAGGGTTCAAGCAATTTTTCTGCCTCAGCCTCCCAAGTAGCTGGGATTACAGGCATGTGCCACTATGCCTGGCTAATTTTGTATTTTTAGTAGAGATGAGATTTCCCCATGTTGGCCAGGCTGGTCTTGAACTCCTGACCTCAGGTCTTCCACCTGCCTCGGCCTCCCAAAGTGCTGGGATTACAGGCGTGAGCCACCGCGCCCGGTCCGTTTATTTGTTTTTCAAAAGCATTCTTGAAACCACATTAATTGCTTGTCAAAGTGAAGAGTAAATATAAAATAAATACTGTTATTTTACATTTATGTTTGCCACTCCCCCACCCATATAAACATTTCTTTTATCACTAACTGTATATAATAAAATCAATGAACCAGGGAATGTATGTGATTAGCTTTAAGATAACTGTTGCTGGTTATAATGCATTCAAGATCAGAAACTAGTACAAAGAATGGGAAAAAAAAAACCTGTCAGGAGCAACACAGCAACTTTTTGAAAAATTTTTTCATCACCCAATGTGGTGATAATTTATTTACTCCTAGTCAGTTGTGCAAAGAAAATATTGGTTCTTTGTTTTTCTGCAACACATCTACTCTGCATGAGCCTTACCTGACAGGTTGCAGGGAATAACAAACATTTCATTAATGATTTTGAGGTTTCTTTAGTAACACACTTGCCTTCAGGTAAATGCTCAGTATTTTGGATGTTCCCTTCCTCAGTGAGAGAGGTTCCATGTCTCCTTCTCTTTTAATAAGGGCACTAATTTAGTCATGAGGCACTACCCTCTTGGCCTTATCTAAGCCCAATTACTTTCCAAAGGCACCATCTCCAAATACCATTACATTGGGGGTTAGCAACTTCTTCAATATATACATTTTGGGGGATGTAACCATCCAGCCTACAGCAGCTACTTATGCACTTGATATTTTCCACAAACTGTTGTAAACATAAGACACTGTTTTCCGTTTCTGTTGAATCATTCCTACAACCTGAACAAACTTTGCCCAATTCCATGGGTCAAATTCTGGATCACTATTCCAGCAGGGCAGTAGGGACAAACAGCAGCTAAAATGACTTAAGTTTTACTACTGAACTGAGGTTCCAATTCAACCACTGATAGCTGGACCTGAGTTTTCTCATCTGCAAAAAAGGGACCGATAAGAAAAATAGCTAGCTATGTAAGTGCGAGATATGCCCTGTGCCAAGCATCTTTCGTAAACATTGAGGTAAATACTATTATTATACGTATTTTGTTGATGAGGGAATTAAGGCTTAGTGAGGTTAAGTAAAAACGCTGAAAGTTAATCCAAGTCAAGGAGCTTGAATTCCAACCCAGCTCTAATTCTGAAACCTAAACCGTACAACGGGTGTACATTTTACATAAGAAGGTGCATACAGAGGTGCATACATCAACAAAATACGTATAATAATAGTATTTACCTCAATGTTTATGAAAGATGCTTGGCACAGGGCCTATCTAGCACTTACATAGCTAGCTATTGGTAGCTATTATTGTTATATTTATCATTGTTGAAGATGAACTTTCTAAGTTCAATTCTTTCATTCATTTGTTCATTCATCCCGTATTTATGGAGACCCTGTTATACGCTGAGCTAAGCACTCTGGCACAGCCGAGCCGAGCCTGCCCTTTCTTCTCTCTTTCGTCCTCTGTTCACTCCCCTGGTACTTGATGCAGGCAAAGCCCTGTAATGGAATTCCAAGTTGACAGATTCAGTTCATGAGCCATGCTGTCTCCATGTGGGTTCTCCCTGAGGCGGAGCCTGAGACAAGGACTTGAGTAGTCTTTCGGGATGCCTCTTTACTGAGGAGATGTCCTTAGGAAGCAGGAGTGAGGGGTGGTGACAGTGAAGCAAGGAAGGAGGAAAAGCCGGTGTAAGGATGCATGATCACAGCTGCTACTATGGACAGCAGTGCTGGATTCTGCCAGGGCCTCTTGAGAAGTGTACAGAATGCCTGTCAGAAAGTTGCCCTGAAGATGAGAGGGGCTAGAGCATTTACCTGCCCACTCTTCTCTGTACTAAATTCATTGAGGGTTGCCCCAGGAGATGTAAATTTCAACCTGCACTTGTCTATCCTACAGAGGCTGGAGGCAGAATGCAGAGACTCCACATATGCACGAGGTGGGTTACCAGTGCAAGGTGAGTCTGAGCCCTCTAGAACCGGCCTCCGGAGCTACAGCTGAAAGCTTGTACCTGATACACAGGTTTCCTGCCTCCCCGCTGCGTGGCTCCAGTTCCAGTCTCTCTATGCTTCATATTACAACACATTTTATTCAGAGCAATAGCCCTCAGTACCAGGAAAAGGTTAACTGATGTTCCACTAACGTGGTTTACCTAGGTAGCAGCAGTAGGAGAAGTTTGGTGGTATAATTTGGATAAAGTTCCTGGCTACCAGGCCACAGGTGAAAAATCCCTGGCCCACCATCATATTCTCAAAAAAAGCCACTCCTCTTCAGCTCAAACATCTAGAGTTGCTTCTGCCATGTGCAACTGAGAACATTGACCAATATAACCCCCGTGACACTGGATAAATGATATTTTGAAATATGACATTTGGCCTATGTTATTGTGAGGAATTAAGACCGGATTAGTCCTAGCAATAACAACAAACTTTAAGACTATCTGTGTAGGGCAAAGTACCAAGAAACATGAAACATTCAAAATTGGAATTTGTTTTCTTTTTCTACCAAGAGTCTGAAAACTCAACTGTACATAGAAAGCAGGTTTTTTGGCACATGGTCAAAGAAATTTTTCTTTGAAATCATTACTGCCCTTACAATTGCTGCTCCTTTTATCTTAGATTGATTGTTTCTTTTGTCATTATGTGCCAAATATTTTACACAAAAGATAAAATGCAGCAAAATAAATCAAAGTAAAATGGCTGTCCTTCATGGCTAACTTTTATTTTCCGCTGGATTCTGAGTGATTTCCTAAGAGTTCAGAGTTCCAGAGAGCAATCAGAGGTGGATTTTATTAAATCATGGATTATAAAACTTCACAGCTTGAAAACCAGTGTCCAATCTTCTTGTTTTGAGGTTTCAGATATAGATTAGAAAAACCCTGGTGTATTGTTCCTTCTCTGCAAACATATCTGTTCTTAGAGAAGCAAGTGCTATCCTGTTCTGCACAGACCTTTACTTACAGCAATTCTTTCTGCCCATGGCTCTCAAATCAGGGATTTTGCTGATGAAACAGATGAACAAAGAGATGAAAGTTAAAACGGCCTTGGCATTCAGGAGGGAGGAAAATGTATGTGCTGGGCTTCAGGGCTTTTTCCTGAAAGTGGCCCCCATGTGGCAGGAAGTTTCTTCCCTTTCCTGGGTTCTCCCCTGAACTCCAGATTTAGTCAAATTTATTTCTCCTCAGGGTCTTTTTAGTTTCTGCTTAATGAGACCGGGGGTTGCTGAGTGTTTGATTGACACTTGGTTATGTACAGCCTGTATTCATCTTCCTGAGAAAGGACATTGCACAAGAAAGGATTGCCAGTGGCAACCGTGGTGGCATTTCTGAGAGCAGCGGCAGCATTCTCAGCAGCTCTGTTCCCCACCCCAGTGGAAGGAAACCCCACACTGACCAGCGGATGGAGGGATGGAGGGAGGCCTGACTCCTAGAGCAATTATAAAATCCCTATGCACAGAGACCTTGCTTTCTTTTCAGTCAACATTAGACCTGCTCACTTTTTACCCACATACAGTTCTCCTGATTTCTAGGACACCTGAGCCAAGTCTAGGCTGGAGGAAAATACTTCTAGAGTAAAATCAGATCGCTGCAAAGGAGTTGCAACATCTCAACTGGCTTCATGGATCAAATAACATTTCCATGTCACATTCAGGCACCCGAACTGATCTGTTTGCTGGAATCCTCCAGCTAAGAAGCGCAAATCTCTGCCTGCCTATAGCAAGGTCCCAAGCAATGCCCTTGGCGGCTTAGCCAGGACACAGTGACTTGGAATACAGCTTGCTAAGCGTGTGGCCTGGCCAGAATGGTGTAACTGGCAAACTAGCTGGAACAAGTTCTTCTGCTTCAGGCCAGTGAATACTTATGTCAGGCCAGGAGTAAAGAAAATGGATTTCACTTACTTTGTATCCTGTGTATTGCCTGGGGAGAGGGTGGCAAGTGAAAGCAGTTTTTTTTTTTTTTGTCGGTAGCACTTTTGGTAGCTCCGCTAAGCTTGCTGCCTGTGCCCTCCCTTTCTGTCCACCTCTCCTTTCCTCTTCAGGACAGAACTTAGCACACTGTGCATAAATATGCATATGACAATTCCCATCCCCTGGTTTCAAGGGGATTTTTTTTTTTTTTTTTTTTTTTTTTTTGAGACAGAGTTTCGCTCTTGTTTCCCAGGCTAGAGTGCAATGGCGCGATCTCGGCATGCTGCAACCTCCACCTTCAGGATTCAAGTGATTCTCCTGTCTCAGCCTCCTGAGTAGCTGGGATTGCAGGCGCTTGTCACTATGCCTGGCTAATTTTTGGTATTTTTAGTACAGACGGAATTTCACCATGTTGGCCAGGCTGGTCTCGAACTCCTGACCTCAGGTGATCTGCCTGCCTCGGCCTCCCAAAGTGCTGGGGTTTTAATAAAGCTGGATGGTCCTTCGAATTCAAACTTTAAAAACAGGTAGATCGAGTAGTGATTTATTGAACAACCCTCAAACTGAAAAGAAAAAACCCCACACTTTGATGGAGGTATAATGGACACAAAATAAACCACATGTGATTAAGTGTGCAATTTGATAAGATTGTTCCTTTTATTTTTAGTTGACACATGAGTATACATATTTATAGGTTACAGAGTGATATTTTAATACATGTATACAATGTGCAATGATCAAATCAGGGTAATTAGCATATTCATAACCTCAAATATTGATCATTTCTTGGTGAAAATTCAAAACCCTCTCGTCTAGCTTTTTGAAAATATACAATGAATTATTATCTGTAGTCACCCTATAGTGCTATAGAACACCAACTTATTCCTCTTATCCGCCTGTAATTTCCTGTCTGCTAAATACCCTCTCCATATCCTTCTCTCCCTCCTCTTCTTCTCAGTCTCTAATAACCACAATTCTGCTTGCTACTTCTATGAGCTCAACTTTTTTTTAGCTCCCACATAGGAGTGAGAACGTGTGGTATTTATCCTTCTGTGCTTGACTTATTTCACTTAATATAATGTCCTCCAGGCTCATCCATGTTGCTGCAAATGACAGGATTTCATTCTTTTTTATGGTCGAATCATACTCCATTGTGTATATCTACCACCTTTTCTTTTCTTTTTTTTCGAGGTGGAGTCTCACTCTGTTGCCCAGGCTGGAGCACAGCAGTGCAATCTCTGCTCACTGCAACCTCCACCTCCTAGGTTGGAGCGATTCTCCTGTCTCAGCTTCCCCAGTAGCTGGGATTACAGGCATGTGCCACCACATCCGGCTAATTTTTTATTTTTTTATTTTTAGTAGAGACAAAGTTTCTCCATGTTGGTCAGGCTGGTCTTGAACTCCTGTCCTCAGATGATCTGCCCGCGTTGGCCTCCCAAAGTACTGGGATTACAGGTGTGAGCCACTGAGCCCGACCCCACGTTTTCTTTATCCATTCATCTGTTGATGAGCATTTAGGCTGATTCCATATCTTGGCTATTATGAATAGTGCTGCAATAAACATAGGGTTGCAGATATCTCTTTGACATACTGATTGAATACTTACTCAGAGGTGAGATTGCTGATCATATGGTAGTTCTATTTTTAGTTGTTTGAGGAATCTTACTGTTTTCTATTAGGTTAATGCAAAAGTAATTGCAATTTTTGCCATTATTTTTGATTGCGGTTTTTGCCAATAAAAAGTAATGGAAAAAATTGCAATTACTTTTGCACCAACAATATAATAGCTATACTAATTTACATTCCCACCAACAGTGTATAAGAGTTCCCCTTCTCCTAGTTGTCACCAGCATTTGTTATTTTTTGTCTTTTTGATAATTGTCATTCTGACTGGGATGAGATTATATCTCACTGTGCTTGTTTTTTGCCTTTCCCCAATGATTAGTGATGTTGCACATTTTCTCACATACTTGTTGTCCATTTGTTTGTTTTCTTTTGAGAAATGCCTGGTCAGAGCCTTTGCCGAGTTTTTGATGGGATATATATATCAGTTGTTTGAAGTTCTTGTATATTCTAGATATTAGTCCCTTGGATGAATAGTTTGCAAGTGTTTTCTCCCATTCTACAAGTTGTCTCTTCAGTCTGTTAATTGTTTCTTTTCTGTGCAGAAGCGTTCTAGTTTAATACTGTCCCATTTGTCTATTTTTGCTTTAGTTGCCTGTGCTTTTGAAGTCTTACCCAAAAAATCTTTGCCTAGACCAATGTCTTGAAGTGTTACCCTTACGTTTTCCAGGTTGATAAGTTTTGGCAGATGTATATTCCACTTGATTGTGGTAAAGCTGTCATCATAACCAAGAAAATGAACATACTCATCACCCCCTAAATTTTCCTGTTGCCTATTTGTCATCCATTTCTCTCCTCCATTCCTGCTCCCTGACCTTCCAAAGCTCCGCCCCAAATCCCCAGGCAACTACTGATCTGCTTCCTCTCAGATTAGTTTTCATTTTCTAGAAGTTTATATGAATGGAATCATACGATATATACTGTTTTTATCTGGCTTCTTTCACTTAGCATGATTATTTTGAAATTAATCTATGTTGAGTGAGCGTTATTAGTTTGTATTTTTCAAAGACTTGATCCATTTTATCTGAGTTGTTGCATTTATTGGAATAAAATTGCTCTTGATATTTCCTTATTATTTAAAAAATATCTGTAGAATTTGAGGTGCAGTCACCTCTTTCATTTCTAATATGAATGATATTTTTTTATCTGCTTTTCCCCCTGATTTTTCTAGGTAGATATTCATCAGTTTTATTATTTATTCATCAATGTTTATCAACCTTCTCAAGCAAGCAGCTTTTGGTTTCATTGCTTTTCTCTATTGTTTTTCTGTTGTGTATTTGTTGATTTTGGCTTTGATATTTATCATTACTTCTCTCTGCTTTAATTCCTCTGTTTAATTTGCTCTTTTTAAAATTTCTTAAGGTGCAAGTTGAAGTCATTGATTCGAAAGCGGTCTTCCTTCTAATATGGGTGGCTACTGCTCTACTTGTATCTTTAAGTACCATTTTAGCTGCATCCCACAATGAAATTAAAGTAGAAATCAGTATAATATAAATCCTTTGTATAAAATAATCCTCTTAAATGTAGACAGATTTGTTTCATTGCTCAGAATGTGGTCTACTTTGATAAGTGTTCTGTGTGCACTTGGAAATACTGTATATTCTGTTATTGTGTGGAGTGTTCTATAAATACCAATTTGGACAAGTTAACAGTGTTGTTCAAGATGTTTATATCTTTTTTGATTTACAGGCTATATTTCCTATCAATTTTTGAGAGACAGACATTAAAATCTGACAATTACAGATTTAAATATTTTCTCCTTGAAGTTATGTCAGTTTTTGTTTCATGTATTTTTGAAGCTCTGTTATTAGGTATATACATTTTCAGAATTTGCATGTTCTCTTGACCCATTTATCATTATGTAATGACCTTTTCTATCCATGACAGTATTCTTTACTCTAAAATTTACCTGTCTAATAGTAAAATAGCTGCACTAGCTTTATTTTGATTAATGTTAGCATGATTTTTCTTTTCCCATCTATTTAACAAATTATTGTTTTGTTAGATATAACAAAACAATATATCTTGTTGCTATAATAAATTATCAAAAACTCGTTGTTTTTGATTCCCATTGTTGCTATAACAAATTATCAGAAATTTAGAGACTTAAAACAACATAATTATTACCTTATAGTTCTGGAGGTTAGAAGTCCAAAATCAGTCTCACTGGGCTAAAGTCAAAATGCCATCAAGGTTGATTCCTTGTGGAGGCTCCGGGGAAAATGCATTTCTTTGCTTTTTCTAGCTTCTGGAGGCCTCAGCTCATGGGCGTCTTCCTCCAATATTTAAAGCCAGCAGCATAGCCTCATTAGAGGGAGGCACCGGAGGGCTCACAGTGAGTGGTAACTGTGGCGTGACCACGCTCTGTGTTTCACAAGAAATTAAAGCATTGTACAAAAACTAGGTGGTGCTACTGTATATACTGAACTATCAGAAGAGCTTTGAAATAAACAGTAGAAGTATGTGTGTTGGATGACTAGCAAGACCTAACTCTCTTTCTTGTCCTATGTGGGTGCTGCATATACAATCACATGTGACCCACAGTTCCTTGGAGAGGATAAATCCCATGTGCATGTCACCATCAGTCATTCTGTCTTGGGAGAAGAAAGACGGAAACTCACAGATACAAAGAGCAGAATCTCCCAGTCTTGGGCATGAGGCTGAGAAGGGTATCTAGGGGTTGCTTTTGGTGTCCTGCCCATATCCTCTCTGGCCTTACCATTGTAGTTCCTGACTTCTCACACCCTAGGGCTTTCTTTCAGCGGGTGGGAAGTGTGTGAAGATGAGTTCCATCTCCCCTACCCAGATGTCCTCAACCAGGGACTGACGAAAGTTGGTGTACAGATCCTTTGCCTCCCTTGCCCCTGGGGCTTGATAACTCTGAGGCACTCATTCTAACTAATTTCTGTGTTCCCAAATGGACTCATGCTCCAGTTACAGCAGAAATTGGCTGTACACCATTTATTCATAGATCGTACGCCATTTATTCATTGTCTTCTCTTTGCTTACTTCCTCATTTTGCCTCCAGTGTTTCTTGGGATCACCTGCCTCCAAAACTTCTAGTACTTGAGTCCTTATATCAGGATCTCCAACAGAACTAAACAGGTAAGGCAAAGGGGATAGGGCTACAATAAAAACTCACATTTGATATACTGTCCCATTAAAACCAGAACATCAAAAAGATAGTTGAAAATTCTCCCAGTGAAGCTCTGCAACTAACCTTTAATGGGGTTACTGGCAAGAAGAATGGTTTTTTAAATGTCCCTTAGGAGAGGGATATGAGATCTTTAAAGGAAAAAAAAATGCCCTGCAAATCATGATGAAATGCTTGCTCAGGAACATAAAACAGATGCTTTTAAAACCCTATCAGTAAGGCTGAGAATCCAGAGGGCTTTGGTGATTCCAGCCTTGTGCTTTATTTGCTGGCAGTAGATTTGCCAGAGCTCCTGGGGTTGCCATAGTATTTGTAAACAAACTTCACGGTCAACAGATGCTGGGGTGCTACAACAATGCTAAGGGGAGTTTGAAAGAGGCAGAGTGCTCTTGCTGAGAAGAAGTCTTGAAAAATGACATCCTCAAAAGGTCACAGAACACAAAGCAATGAACTGGCTACCTTGCTGATCAGGACCCAGCACATTTGGATCAACTCACTCTCTCCCTCCTTCTTCCAGCATCCCTCCTCTCTACAGGCATTCCAACGCTCCTCCCTGAGGAGAAAGAAGTTATAATCAAATGGGAAAATCTCCCTGATGACACAGATGATGTGGCCAGAGTCCCTGACAGTTAAGGTGCAGTTGAGGAAGGGAGGATAACAAGAATTATTTCACGTTGCTTTGGCTGTCTGATCAAACCTGCTGAGTAGTTCAGAACAGCCTGCCATTCCCTCTTCTCTGAAAGGTATTTATTCCACAAACACTTACTGCACATCTACAAAACGCTGAGCTCTGTGCCAGATATTGGGGAATGTAGAGAGGATTAAGATACAGCACCTGTCCTCAAGAGACCACTGTCCAGCTGGCGGAGGCTGCAGGGTGATAAACGCAACAATAGCTGAACATGCCAGGCACAGTGCTCAACAGAGGGGAGTGGGTAACTTGGGGGCTGTGTGGGTTTTCCTTGAAGGACAGGAGGAGCTCATGATAATAGTTAGTATTTATTGAGCATTTACTCTACGCCAGGTACCATTCAGAGCACATATCCAGATTAACTAGTATAAAAACCCATGAGACAATTACTGTTGTTATTCCCAGATGAATAAACTGAGAAGTTAAGTAACTTGCTCAAGGCCACACAACTGAGTCAGGATTCCACACCCCAGAGCACACAGTCTTAATGACTGTCCAGTTCTTCAGGGAATCATTTCCAGTAAGTGGCTCTGGGGCTAAGAGTATGAAAAATAGGTGGGGATTAGTAATGCTTTACATTAGTGATTTCTACCCATAGAATGTAGACTACTGTCCTAGTAGTCTACATAGGATAGCATATCTCCTTAGGATATCCTAAGGAGAAGCACCCAGAGACACTAGAGTCCCCATAAATGAAATGACCACAAAGTTCCTCTTTCAAGCAAGTGTGCTTTTATAACTCCCTCTCCCAAAGATGGTGACAAGGGTCCAGGCAAGCCCCTAGAGATGTATGCATTAAAATGCACATTAGACAGAATCCTAAGAGTTTAAAGAGTTGCAATTTAAGTGCACTGGTCTTCCTAAAGCCACATTATTGTCTTGTCCTTGAAAATGGAGATTTCAGAGTTTTGGAGCAAAAGAGTCCCAAATGGGACCTGGCATGGTAAGGCTGGCCTGAGGCAGAGCTGGGAGGAAGCCACTTTGCAGAGGAGAAAATGCCAAGAAAGGATGAGCGTGTATCTAACCCAGAATGGGCTTTCTGAAAATGGAGAGATTGGGTGGACTCTCAGCAAGAAGAACCTTGATGAGCACAAACAGGAGTGATTTAGAAAATATGGGCTTCTAGCATGTAGGTGGTGAGGAATGTGACTTGGCAGATTTCTATTCCAACGAGGAACCCTGGCCTGCATGGGAGAGGGCCTTCTCCTGGATGATCTCAGCTTTGGCCAGGGTCATGGAAGTCAGCTGTGCTGGCCAGAAGGACAGTAGCCTTGAGGGTCAGGGCCTCTAGTAGGGCCCGTGTCCTGGCAGAAGGGGAGAGCCTGGATGGACCTGATTACATGCTTTAGACAAGAGCCAAGCTCCTGAGTAACGTGCTACCACACCCAACCGTTCTCACCATGAAATTTCCTCACACAGCGGCATTGTTCCTTTCGGATCTTCAACTGACAGTGTGTGTTGGACTTAAAAAGGCCAGATCCAGAGAGAAGAGGAAGATGGGAAATTGGCCTTCAACATACTCGTCAGTGGAGAATCCCTTCTTCCCACCTTCCGTTTCTCCTTACATAAAAAAAATGTTTTAAAGGCAGCAAATGCACATAGTTTAAAGAATCACAAGGCCAGGTGCAGTGGCTCACGCCTGTAATCCCAGCACTTTGGGAGGCCGAGGCTGGCGGATCATGAGGTCAGGAGATCGAGACCATCCTGGCCAACACGGTGAAACCCCATCTCTACTAAAAATACAAAAAATTAGCTGGAAGTGGTGGTGCACACTTGTAATCCCAGCTACTTGGGAGGCTGAGGCAGGAGAATCACTTAAACCCGGGAGTCAGAGGTTGCAGTGAGCTGAGATTGTGCCACTGCACTCCAGCCTGGTGAGAGTGAGACTCCATGGGAAAAAAAAAAAGAATCACAGAAGTCTCTGAGATTTGTTAGGAGAAAAGCCACAAATTGTGTAATATGACTGCCCTGGGAGGGGCTTAGAGGGTCTGACTCTAAAATACAGACTTTCAGCCACTCCTATTTATATCAGCTACTCCTTTTGGCCCCTACTAGTGGCTGCTAATTTTTAAGCTTTTGAGGATCTCTTGTTGCAAATCAAATTGCTTCTCAGCTTTCTGGTTGACAGAATGTATTTGTGCATTTTCTGCCTTCAAAATTTTGCTCTTCATGCCCCCTCTCATGGACTATTAGCCTTTTAGATTTGTGGCTTAAGAAAACAAAATCTCTTTATTAGCATTTTTAGTGGTGTTTCAGGAGGGGAAGAAAGTAGATGGTTGTGTTTAGCCTGCAAACTTTACTAGATCTCACCTGCCTTAATTTGTTTAAAATTCTTTAGTTGGTGACATGAAAAAATAACTCTAAGAGTAAATATAGATAGATGGGCTGTGGGTTCAATTGGGAGTCTCTGCAGTTGGTTAGCCAGTCAGTCTGCCCATCGGCACCCCATGCTCAGGGACTCATCATCTGTGTTCATCCCGCATTTTTACATGATAGTGTTTTCAAAAGAGAGATTAAAGCAGATGGGGGATGGAAGGGTAGAAATAAATTTACCCCTTCATCTTTTAAAGACAAATAGCGAGCCCCCAGGCCCTCTTATACTTTGAAGCAAGCTTTTCTCTACTGTATTTCTGAATCCATACCTCAACATTCATATTGTCAAAGGAACAAGCCACAAGATCTCCAGGGTACACAGTAACAGGGGGCACAAAGTGTCCCTTGGATAAATTCCTGCAGCTGAGGGCAGAGACCCAGCAAGAACAACCTTCCTACATTGCCAGACTGACCCCCGTTATCACTTAGGGAGAAACCAATGACAGGTGGCTGGGAAGTAGCAACTTTTGCTTCAATACATTGGAGAGGACAGAAATTCTTGTTTGCATGCTGACAGAAACTTTGGGGAAGGAAGAAAATGCCCCCCTTCCTCACATTTTCCATAATTAATGGCTCCTTGCTTGGAGACAGAAATATACTCGAGAGGGGACTACATCATGTGCCCTGAGAGGTTCTGTCCTTAGTGATGAGTCTGCAGGCCCTGTGGGGATGGGATCCAAGATGGTGGCAGGAACTTCGAGAATGGATGCCAAAGGGAGACTCGCCAGGTATGTCGACTAGTGGCCGACCCTTGTACACATCTACAGCACCAGGGTGAAGGAGCACTTCACTGAGGCAGTGGCGCATATGAGTTGGTTCACAGCTTAAAGGGAGTGGAGCCCCGGGAAGCAGCCCTAGGAATGCAGCTTCTCTGGACACTAGCTTGCCCCGGCTTGTCTCAGCACCTCAGGCCACTTACCTTACTTTACAGCTTTCACTCCCCAGGCTTGAAAGGGCTCACGGTTGTCGCTTTGTATAATTAGTCAACCCTTCTTAATAGCCACAAGGAAGTTCAAGCAAGTATCTGGTTCAGGCATAGGAGGTGGGAGATGGCAGTACCTAGGAATCATCCTCCATTCTCTGGTGCCATTCCAGAGGTTTGGAGCAGCATTTCTTATGGAGTAGCAGACTTGGAGGTCAACCTAGGGTGCTAGGTCGAAGTGAAAATTCCAAGTCTCACTCCAGGGTTCTCAAATTAAAATTCTTTGAGTTAGGGTGGATCTGCCTGGCAATCTTTACTTCTTAAAAACAACGTTTTCAGGTAACTCAGGTATAAAACAAGGTTTTCAGGTAACATTTGAGGAACTTCGGGCAGTGTTTACCAACTTCCAGATGATATCATTCACCTACTTTCTAGGCCTCTTCCCCTAAGACTTGGTTCAGAGAAACTGGGCTGGATTTGGGAATTTGTATCTTTAGCAGGTATCCCAGGTGAATCTTATCAAGAAAGTTGGAGAAACTCTGCCCTAGGTTAAGGAATGTGGGGATATTGAGGGGCTGGTCCAGGGTTTCCCTACCAGGCCAACCCTTGAAATTACCTGAGGTGTTAAAAAAAGTATGTATGCCTAGCCCACCCTTGATGCTTTCAGCACATATCCAGATAATTATGGTTAACATGCGCATATCCAGGCTGCAAGCACAACTTATCCCTTTTTCAAGCTGGCTTGATTCCCATGAATTGTAGAGGACAGTTTTTTTTTTTTTAAATTTTTAATTTTTGTGGGTACATATATATATTTATTGAGTACATGAGATATTTTGATGCAGACATGCATTGCATAATAATCACATGCTGGAAATGGGCATCCATCCCCTCAGACATTTATCCTTTGTGTTACAAACAATCCAATTATACTCTTTGAGTTATTTTAAAATGTGCAATTAAATTATTATTGACTACAGTCACCCTGTTGTGCTATGGAATACTAGGTCTTATTCATTCGTTCTAACTGTTTGTTTTGTATACCTTAACCATCGCCACCTTCTCCCTACCTCCTCCACTACCCTTCTGAGTCTCTGGTAGACTTCCTTCCATTCTCTTTTGTTGAGGATAGTTTTGATTACCTAGTAGAAAGCATTTGAAAAGCACTTCTTTTCTCTTCTGGAGCAGAAATCTACTTGAGAAAAAAATGATGGCACTTTCATATCAATTTACAAATGACTTAGGCACTTTTGCCTGCTTTATCTGACTTAATTGTCCAAATGGAGGATTGTGATGTGGATGTTTTTATTCTGTCACTTGATGAATGAGAAACCTGGCTCTGAAAGAGGTTAAGTAACCTACCGAACATCTCACAGCCTGTGTGTGGGTATGTGTGGGAGCAGCTCTTTGTCCTTGGTCCCAGTAAAGCAGATGTATGCCAGAAAATCAATAAAGGAACATTTGCCCGAGAGATGGGGGTGGCATTGACGTGGGCCTTGTCTATGGGTGAAAAGCCAGCTACGGTTTGGACAGAGAAGAGGAGGAAACAGTTATGACGTGAATGTGCTTTCTTTTATTTATTTCCTGCTGCTGCCAGTAGCCCTCAGTGAGATGTTTCCTTGGAAGTCTCCCACTTCACTGTCTTCCAGATGAACATGACCTAAACCAGCCTACGCTCTGTCGAGGCTAGAGCAAGGCCACTCTCCGTAGTCCGTGACTGAGAGCAGGGGAATTCAGGGCCATACAGCATATTTTCTTTTATGCAAAGCCTGCTGGCCTTTTCGGGACTGATCCTTGATGTCATTAGCACCAATAAGCGCTGCCCCATGGACCTACCCACCCAGGCCATAACAACAATGATGTAATCACCACTGCCATCTTGCAGCTTCTCACATGCTCCAGGAAGTTGGCAAGCTTTAGGAGAGGTGACTTCTTTCACCCATGGCTCATTTTTGGAGCCTGCATGAAACAGTTGATGGATATATGCTGTATTTATTGAATGGGGACTCTAAGCAAGGCCCTGTGCTAAGACCTAACTGACCTACACTGAGGGACAAGTAGAGCCTTGAAGCCTAACATGATTCATACTGGATCACTTCAGGCTCTGCCTTGTACTTTTATTCACATGAGAACAACCACATGCATCCTAGCCAGGGAGGTCCTGGGGACCAGCAATAGGTTCAGAGAAGAAAGAGCAAAAGAAGCCACAACACCCTTCACCAGGCCTGTGCTTAGAATTCGTGTATAATTTGTTTGCTGTTGTAGGGAAGAAGAAAACAGAGTAGGGGGTGAAGCGTGAGTCGGAGCCACAGAGTGATCCAAGAGTGGCTGGCTCCCTGGAAGGTTTCATTGCGTTGGCCTGCATTTCTTTGGCTGCCAGCTTATTCGGATCCAGAGATGGCATGGAATTGCTGGCACTGGGATTCTCCTCCTTACCACACACTGGGAAATAATCCCAAACACTTGGAGCAATATGTGCAGCTGAGGTCTGGCTAGGTACAAGGATGGAAGGAGCAGGAGGGTGCAGGGCAATGAAAGAATCAGTAGGAGGGAAAACACATTCTGCAGTCTCTTCCACCAGTGATCAAGGGCACAGGCAAGGGAAGCATGAAGATGAAGGGGAGGAAGGGAGAGAGAGAGGAAAAAAATCCATGACAAGGAAACAAATCCTAAGGAGAGAGGGAGAGATGGACGTGGCTCAGCTTTCATGCTTCTGGGGTGCTTGCACAGTGGTGCCAACACACACACATACGCACACACACATACACACACATGCCCACATACACACGTGCACACACATATGCACACATGCAACACACACACATGCACACACATGCATACATACATCTCTGCCAGCTACCAGCCTGCAAGTTAGCCAATAATTAATTTTTGGATTGTTCATCTTAACCATTCGCTTTTGAAGTATAATCACGATTAAAATACATTCTTTGCCTTTATGAGTCGCTTTTTTAAAAACACATTTACTGTGCTTGTGCCACGTTAATAGATAATTTTATGCTTACTTATTATTTTCCTCATAGCCACACTTTTGACCTCTAATTGAACATGAACATCTTTCATGGCAGGGACACTATTGTTTCATTTCTTTCCAACGCCCTATGCTGAAGAACTATGTATGCTTTTCTTTTTCTATTTTTTTAATTTTTGAGATGGAGTTTCACTCTTGTCACCCAGGCTGGGGTGCAGTGGCATGATCTCGACTCACTGCAACCTCCGCCTCCCAGGTTCAAGTGATTCTCCCGCCTGTGCCTCCTGAGCGGCTGGGATTACAGGCGTGCGCCACCACGACCAACTAATTTTTTTGTGTGTATTTTTAGTTGAGACGGGGCTTCACCATATTGGCCAGGCTGGTCTCGAACTCCTACCTCAGGTAATTCACCTGCCTCAGTCTCCCAAAGTACTGGGATTACAGACGTGACCCGCCGTGCCAAGCCCATGCATGCTTTTCTGCATATTCTAGGTGCTTCATAAATGCATAATTGGCTATGTCCTTATAGGAAGGAAGGATTCCATAGTTTCCTGGGCAGTGTCAGAGTGGCTGGACTTGGCAATGGGCCCAGCAACAGTTCTGCCTGTGTGAGCCTTGCCTTGGGTTCTGGAATGTTCAGCGTGCATTAGTCACCTGGTCCGGTGACGATCAGCTTCTTCTCTCATCAGGAACTTCCCTGGCCTGCTGTGGTTTGAAATCCTGCAATATGGTTGCCCTTGAGATCTTTTTTTCCAGGACCACATTCTCAACGACACTATGTTCTCATCCAGTACTTCTGGTACTTCTGCTAATCTAACTTCCTTGGCTGGGTCCCAATGAGGTCCTCTGTAACCCCGTACTCTGAGCCAAGGAAAGTCATGTTACAGCAAAGTTCCTGCTAAACAAAAGTACTCAACTGCATGCTTTGAGGAGAATTTAAGAAAATTCTCTGGACCTTTCAAGCTTGCCATATACTAAAACCTTTTTTTTTTTTTTCTCCACCAGCCCTACCCACATTGATTAATGAGATTCCCCATCTACTCAGAACCACATTCCAATCTCCTCCTGAACTCCTAAGGGAGAGGGCGCATACACCCAGTTGTAGTCATGCCTACAGGGAGTTACAGGCCAAAGAATTTCTAAAGAAAGCCTAACAAAAAGGTAAATAAAAGGAGAGGATTGTCACAGACTCACTGCTGCAGTGCTTTAAAATCTCAGCCTCATCTATTGAACACTAGCCCAGGTAGGGACAAGGCCCCGTCTTGGTACGTCTACAGAGGGCATGGAGAGACTGCAGGCTTTTTGGGTCTGGGAAATGATAAATCCCAATGCTGAGGGGAGAAAGCCAAGTCAGCTGGCCTGGGACATGGCCTGGACCTGAGCTTGGCATATGTTAGTGTAGACACAGGGGACAGTGGCTCTAACAGGAACTTGATCTTTCCCCCCAATAAGCCTCGTGAGGCTCTGTGCCTCTCTCAGGGGAGACACATGATGTGCCTGGCTTCTAGGAATCCTGCTGCGTTGTAGTGGCCGGAGCCCCTCCCACCTGGAGTCTGTGCTTCCTGGAGCCAAATTGCCAAGGACTAGCGCTTACTGAAGCGGACTGGGATAGGAACAGCCGGGAGCATTCAGAGTTCATAGTAAGCCTCCTGGAGGGTCAGAGTTTCTTGCTTCTTATGTGTGAATGTTTAATATGCTACCACAGCTTTAATCTATCACAGTTCTTCCAAACTTTGGGGTACTTAAGAATTTCCCAAAGACCTTGTGGAAAAAAGAGATTCCCTGACTTTTACTCCCAGAGATTCTGACTCAGTAGGGCTGAAACACACCTGGGACTCTAATGCACAGAGTCTAAAGACTGCACAGTGAGAAACCAAACATTTGTCAATCCCAAAGACAGAACCTGGTGTTCAGTGCTTTTCATCATCCTCACCACCACCATCATCACTATCACAACCACCACCATCATCATCACTATCACACCACCATCACTGTTGCCAGCATCACCACCATCACTACCACCACCATCACCATTGCCAGCATCACCACCATCACTACCACCACTATCACCATTGCCAGCATCACCACCATCACTACCACCACTACCACCACTGTCACCATTGCCAGCATCACCACCACTACCACCACCATCACCATTGCCAGCATCACCACC
This sequence comes from Macaca mulatta, assembly GCF_049350105.2. NCBI lineage: Eukaryota > Metazoa > Chordata > Mammalia > Primates > Cercopithecidae > Macaca > Macaca mulatta. The sequence continues at coordinate 37,606,744 of NC_133411.1, read as the reverse complement.
ATCACTACCACCACTACCACCACTGTCACCATTGCCAGCGTCACCACCATCACTACCACCACTATCACTACTGTCACCATTGCCAGCATCACAACCATTGCTACCACCACCATCACCATTGTCAGCATCACCACCACTACCACCACCATCACCATTGCCAGCATCACCACCATCACTATCACCACTACCACCACCGTCACCATTGCCAGCATCACCACCATCACCACCACCTCCACCATTGCCAGCATCACCACCACTACCACCACCGTCACCATTGCCAGCATCACCACCACCACCACCACTGTCACCATTGCCAGCATCACCACCACTACCACCACTACCACCACTGTCTCCATTGCCAGCATCACCACCACTGCCAGCACCGTCACCATTGCCAGCATCACCACCATCACCACCACCTCTACCACCACCATCACCATTGCCAGCATCACCACTATCACTACCACCTCTACCACCACCATCACCATTGCCAGCATCACCATCATCACCACCACTACCACCACCGTCACCATTGCCAGCATCACCATCACTGTCACCACTACCACCACCATCACCATTGCCAGCATCACCACCACTACCATCACTACCACCACTACTACTACTGTCACTATTGCCAGCATCACCACTATCACCATTGCCAGCATCACCACCATCACCACCACCACTACCACCACCATTACCATTGCCAGCATCATCATCGCTACCACCACTATCACCATCATCAGCATTGCCAGCATCACCACCACTACCACCATCATCACCACCATTACCTCCACCACCACCATCACTACCACCACTGTCACTATCATCACCACCACCATCACTATCACAGCTACCATCACATTATCACTATCACCATCACCACCATCACCACAACCACTACCATCACCATCACTACCACCACCACCTCCACCACCACCTCTTCCACCACTACCACTACTGCCCCCACCACCATCACTATCATCACCATCACCACCTCCACCACCACCATCACTACCAGCACCAACCACCACCATCACCTCACCACCACCACCATCACAACAACAACAACTATCTGGGAATTTTTATTGTTCAGTGGCCCCAGGTTCAACTGACTGCAAAGCCAGAACATTTCTCACTAGACTGCAAGGGTTTCCAAAGACCCCAGTACCTGCAAGAAACATGTACAGTGCATGATTTTTGAGTACCTGAAATATGGTGGTAAGATTGGGGAACTGAAATTTTCATTTTATTTTATTTAACTAATTTGAATGTAAATTTAAATAGCTACATGAGTCCAATGTCTACTGTGTTGGACAGGGCAGACCTGGAGGGTGAGAGGAAGAGCCTCTACTCAGCACCTGCTTGCAGATCGGTTCACTGCTTCAGTCAACCCCACGGGGAAAATATCAAGTCTTAGTTGAGTCTGAGAGTTGAGAGAATCTGGACATATACTTAGAAAAGCATGGACAATAGGTGAGAACTGAATGCTTCTTCCACTCCTCCCCCTATCCACCAGAGTACTGACTCCCACAGTCACCAACCTGTTTTCATTTATGGAGGCTCTATCCTGGGAAAGGTCATGCTGCCTTTTTCTGTAATTGTGCCACTAAGAATAGGAAAAATTGGGGGTGATGATGAAGCCCACTCTAGGGGCTGCTACAGCTAAATTGTCCAACTAGGCTCCAGAAAGATGTTGCAGTATTTAAGAATCTGGGCCCAGTAGCCAGGGATCCTGAGTTAAAGCTTGTCTTTGCTACTTGTCATCTCCTGCATAACCCTGGAAAATTACCTCATAAAACATTAGTTACTTCATCTGTAGAATGGGAATAACAAAAATTCCAACTTCATCAGGTTGCAAAAAGTCAGCGGTTCTCAAACTCTTTGGTCTTCTGATCCCTTTATACTCTTAAAAATGAGAACTGCCCCCAAAACCTGTTTTGTGGGGTAAATCTATAAATATATACTGTTTTAGAAATAAAAACATTAACAATAATAAACCCATTCTACATTAACATAAAGAACACATTTTTGTGAAAAATTACCATATTTTCCAAAACAAAAAGTAATTAGTGATAAGTGTGACATCGTGTTACATTTTTGTAGCTCTTGTCAATGTCTGGCATAAAAGCAGACAGCTAGGTTCCCATCTCTGCTTCAGCATTCCATCTGTTGCAATATGTTGTTTTGGTTGAAGTATATGTTGAAAAATCTGGCTTCATGCAGGTATGTAATTGAAAAAAAAAGAGTATTTTCATAGCCTTTTCAGATAATTTTGGGTAATCAGGGCACAGGAGACAGGGAACTTGGGTGAGATACAACATAAAACTTGAAAAGTGGGCATAATTAAAGGTTAGTTACAATGTAGAATCTGAAGCTGTATCAGTAAACTTTTCATACTTCATTCCATTAAAATCTATTAGTCTATAATGCACTTTGTATCTTTTACCTAGGCATAATTTTGTAATATCATACATCAGCCATTTGGAAAATATTGGTTCATTGAGTTATGCTTGATTTTCCAAATGTTATCATATTTTTATTATGCAATATCAAAACATTACATTTGTTAATATCACCATCAGATGATGTTAATAACATCATCAGAATAAGTTTTTTTAAATTGTATTTTATTCTTTAACTTTTATTTTAGGCTCAGGGGCACATGTGCAAGGTTTGTTATGTAGGTAACTTGGGTGTCAAAGGGGTTTGGTACAGATTATTTCATCACCCAGGTAATAAGCATAGTGTCTGACAGGAATTTTTCAATCCTCACCCTCCTCCCACCCTCCACCCTAATGTAGGCCCAAGTATCTGTCGTTTCCTTCTTTGTATTCATGTGCATTTGGTGTTTGGCTTCCCCTTATAAGTGAGAACATGCAGTATTTAGTTTTCTATTCCTGCATTAGCTCACTTAGGATAATGACCTCCAGCTCCATCCATGTTGCTGCAAAAGACATGATCTTGTTCTCTTTTATGGCTGTGTGGTGTTCCATGGTTTATATATACCACATTTTCTTTATCCAGTCAACTGTTGATGGGCATTTTGGTTGATTCCATGTCCTAGCTATTGTGAATAGTGCTGCAATGAACATACAGGTGCATATGTCTTTACAGTAGAACAAGTTATATTCCTTTGGGTATATACCCAATAATGGGTTGCTGGGTTGAATGGTAGTTCTTAGTTCTTTGAGAAATCACCAGACTGCTTTTCACAGTGGCTGAACTAATTTACAGTCAGACGAGCAGAGTATAACACTCCCTTTTCTCCACAACCTTGCCATCATCTGTTATTGTTTGACTTTTTAGTAATAGACATTCTGGCTGGTGTGTGATGGTATCTCATTGTGGTTTTGATTTGCATTTCTCTAGTGATCAGTGATGTTGAGGTTTCTTTCATATACTTGTTGGACATGTGCGTCTTCTTTTGAAAAGTGCCTCTTCATGTCCTTTGCCCAATTTTTAATAGGGTTGCTTGTTTTTCTCTTGTAAATTTGTTTGTTTCTTATAGATGCTGGGTACTAGACCTTTGTGAGATGCATAGTGTACAAAATTTTCTCCCATTCTGTAGGTTGTCTGTTACTCTGTTGATAGTTTCTTTTGTTATGCAGGAACTATTTAGTTTAATTAGATCCCATTAGTCAATTTTCACTTTCGTTGAAATTGCTTTTGGCATCTTTGTCATGAAATCTTTGCTCATTTCTAGGTCCAGAATGATATTGCCTAGGTTATTGTTCAGGGTTTTTAGAGTTTAGTTTTGGTTTTTACATTTAAGTCTTTAATCCATTTTGAGTTTATTTTTGTATTTGGTGTAAGGAAGGGGTTCAGTTTTGATCTTCTGTATATGGCTAGCCAGTTATCTTAGTGCCATTTATTATATAGGGAGTTCTTTCCTCATTGCTTGTTTTTGTCAGCTTTGTCAAAGATCAGATGGTTGTAGGTGTGTGGCCTTATTTCTGGGCTCTGTATTCTTTTCTACTGATCTATGCATGTGTTTTTGTACCAGTACCATGCTGTTTTGTTTTTTGTAGCCCTATAGTTTGAAGTCAGATAGCGTGACGCCTTCTGCTTTGATCTTTCTGCTTAGGATTACTATGGCTATAAGGGCTATTTTTTGGTTCCATATTAATTTTAAAATAGTTTTTTTTTCTAGTCCTGTGAGCAATGTCACTGGTAGTTTGACAGGAATAGCATTCAATCTGTAGATTGCTTTGGGTGGTATGGCCATTTTAGCAATATTGATTCTTCCAATCCATGAGCATGGAATGTTTTTTTTCTATTTGTGTCATCTCTGATTTCTTTCAGCAGTGTTTCATAATTCTAATGCTAGAGATCTTTCACCTGCCTGGTTAGCTGTATTCCTAGGTATTTTAATATTTTTGTGACTATTGTGATTGAGATCACATCCTTGATTTGGTTTCAGCTTGGATATTATTAGCATATAGAAATGCTACTGATTTTTGTACACTGATTTCATATCCTGAATCTTTGCTGAAGTTGTTTATCAGATCTAGTTGGGCAGAGACTATGGGATTTTCTAGGTATAGAATCATGTCATCTGCAATGATATGGAAAAGAGGAGATAGTCTGACCTCCTCTCTTCCTATTTGGGTGCTTCAGAAAAAGTTTTTCAGTGTCAGACATCTTCTAGGACAATAGTGTTCACAATTCTCTTGTGACCCACAGAATTTCAAGTTTATCCAAAGCACAAAACAAAGTGGAAAATGACAATGAATGACATTAGTTTTTTTGTTTCTGTTGTCTTTCTAGTAGTCAGTTTTAGTATATGTTTACATTTTGAAAAACCAGATGAAAAAACGTCTATTCTTTTTTTTTTTTTTTGAGACGGAGTCTTGCTCTGTCGCCCAGGCTGGACTGCAGTGGCCGGATCTCAGCTCACTGCAAGCTCCGCCTCCTGGGTTTACGACATTCTCCTGCCTCAGCCTCCTGAGTAGCTGGGACTACAGGCACCCGCCACCTCGCCCGGCCAGTTTTTTGTATTTTTTAGTAGAGACGGGGTTTCACCGGGTTAGCCAGGATGGTCTCTATCTCCTGACCTCATGATCCACCCATCTTGGCCTCCCATAATCCAGGGCACTGAATTACCTTCTTCTGTAATTTTTATACAGTACAGACCTCAATAATTTATGAAGAATAATCAGATTCATTATAGAGGACATCTTAGCCCGTAGTTAAAATGCTTTTGATTTTCATGTAGAAAAATAAGTAAGATAGTTTGTTTGGGAGCCAGGTGGGTACCAATGTCCCAAAACTTTAGACTTATTTCAGGATTATTTCACTTATGTAGTACTGCATAACAAACTACCTCAAAACTAGGTTGCTTAAAAGAAGCAATCATTTATCATCCCTCCTGATTTCTGTAGGTCAGGGATTTGAGAGTTGCTCAGCTGGGCAGTTCTGGCTAAGGGACTGCTTGAGACTGTAGTCAGATGCTGGCTGGTGGCAGGAGGCCTCAGTTCCTCACCATGTAAACTTCTCCATAAGACTCATTGAGGTTTTTTTTCTGTTTGCTTGTTTTTGTTTTTTTTTTTTTCAGACGAAGTTTCGCTCTTGTTGCCCAGGCTGGAGCACAATGGTGCGATCTTTGCTCACTGCAACCTCTTGAACCTAGGTTCAAGCGATTCTCCTGCCTCAGCCTCCCAAGTAGTTGGGATTACAGGCACCCGCCACCACGCCTGGCTAATTTTTGTATATTTAGTGGAGACAGGGTTTCACCATGCTGACCAGGCTGGTCTTGAACTTCTGACCTCAGGTGATCTACCCACCTTGGCCTCCCAAAGTGCTGGGATTACAGGTGTAGGCCACTGCACCCAGCCCCCGAGTGTCTTAATATATGGTGGCTCACTTCCTCCAGAGCAAGTGATCCAATATCGTGAAAGGTGGAAGTCAAGATGTCTTCCATGGCATAGCCTCAGAAGTACACAGCATCATGTCTGCAATATCCTATTGGTTATAAAAGTCGGACCTTTCAATGCAGGGGAGAGTTCACAAAAATGCTGAATATGAGTTGAAGAGAATCACTGGGAGCTATCCTGGAGGATGACTACCTTCAAGACTTGTTTTTGGTTTAGGTTTGCTTTTCTCCCTGCAGAGTTTTTATCTAGTCTCCATTATTTAGAAGCTAACAGAATACCTGATCCACAAGCATGGACAATTTAGTATCTGACCATAGTGAAGGCAATGTTGGAGTGGGGTCATGACAATGGGATCCACTTTTGTATTACATGCTACACCATCCTGAAGCAGCTGGTATCTTGGAAAGGTAGAAGCATCTTCTAACATTGCAGCTGATGCTCCTGCTCAGAGGAAATACTCTAACGGTGGGGTGCCATCCTTGAGTCTGCGGTGTATGTATGAGATAATAGAGCTTTATATGATACTATGTCTTCAGTAGAAAAACGAACAGGTCTTGGAACCAAGGGGTGGAAGCAGGAGTAGCCCCTCTGGTGGATTTTGTGCTTTCTATCCCTGTAAGTCTGATCTCTGCAGGGTTGAATGCCCCGGTCCCCAAAGAGAGATAGTACTCTTGCCATGGGGATGCAGCAATGTTTCCACTGAACTACAAATCACAGTTATGGCCAGATTCCAGTAGGCAAGAAGAAAGCTGTCATACTGACAGGGGTAATTGACCATTAGCCTGGGTCCTCTTAGAAGCAGACCCCAACATGGGATTAAACATGTGTGAATTTTACTGGAGCAAAGACCTGTGAAAGAAAATGGGTGGTAGACTTGTTAGGCTGGGAGAATGGCCAGACTGTGTTGTAAGTCTGATGCTGAGAGAGGTGGAGAGGGAAGGGAGGTTGGGTGGGAGGGCCCTAGACTGCCATGCAATGAGAGGAAGTTTCAAGAAGGGCCTTGGGGAGTCCTAAACCCAAAGCAAACCATTAGGGGAATCCCATGTCTCCCAGAAAGACCCACTATACTATCTCTGCTGTGCCCAGACACCAACCTAGAGCTGCCTATGGAAAGTGCAGCCTCAGATTTCAGAGCCAGTAGCTAGGATCCTTGGTCAGTTACACTCACTGTACTTGGAGTTCTGCTAGATGCTTCCTCACTGCTGCAACATTGATCCTGATCATTAGGAGGAGGCAGGATTGCTTTTATACAAGGAGGCAATGAGAATACATGTGTATCCTTCTGGTATTATACTTCCTCGCCCCATCAGAGAAACAGAACCAATATGATATAATATGTAGATATACGACAGGGGGTTTAACTACAGGAATTGGCTCACACAATTATGGAGGCTGAGAAGTTCCATGATACTCTGTCTGCAAACTGGAGGCACAGGGAAGCCAGCGGTGTTGCCCAGTCACCTGAAGGCCTGAGAATCAGGGAAGCTGATGATATAGCTCTCAGTCAGAGGCTGAAGGCTGGTGTACCTGGAGTTCTGATAGCCAAGGGCAGAAGAAGATGGGAATCATAGTTCAGGGAGAGAGAGAAAGAGAGCGAGTGAGAAAATGTTCCTTTCCTCTGCCCTTTTTTATTCCTATCTCGGCTTTCAACTGCCCATACTGAGTGAGGGCAGATCTGCCTTACTTAGTCCACTGATTCCAACGCCAATCTTCTCTGGAAGCATCCTCACAGGTCTACCCAGAAATATGCTTTACCAGCTATCTGAGTTTCTTAATCCAGTCAAGTCGACACCTAAAATGAACCATCACAATGTGTGACGGTTCAGTACGGTCCTGTGTATGTCTGCATAGGATCACAGGAATGTGAAGAAAAACACAGGAGGATACAAATGAACTTGGAAATGGTGTGGCAGATAATGTTGATTTGTTGACCCAACCCCATTCCCATTTCTCTTTCCCCTTGCCATTTTGCAACCAGAGATGGCCATGTGACACTGTCCTGGCTTATAAAACCTGAGTAGAATTTTGCTGGTTATCCTGTCTCCTTTCCTCATGCTTCCTATTGGGATGTGGGCTTGATGCATGAAGTGGCAGCAGCCATCTTGGGACCATGAAGGAGAGGCCAAAAGAATTGCCAGCAGCAAAGTAACTCCACTGCTTATTATGAGAAGAAGACTAAACCCCTCTGGTTTCACTTACAGTCAAAGCATGTCCTATAATACACACAGGGTGCTGTGGGATATGCATGTGCATGTAGGGGGAGGGGTCAATTGAGACATAGAAAAGCAAATATAAGACCACTTAAAAATCATGTAAATCATTACATGTAAGCATTTACATATATAGTTATGTAAATGTTTTGATATGTGTATTAACAAATAATAATTAAATATTTAAGTTATAAAACTATCCATTTTATCTGTATTACACTTTATTGGCATAATATTGCATATATATTTAAAAAATCACTTCTTTTATTATGCTCCTTTTTTAATATACTTTAAGTTTTAGGGCACATGTGCACAACGTGCAGATTTGATATATAGGTATACATGTGCCATGGTGGTTTGCTGCACCCATCAACTCATCATTTACATTAAGTATTTCTCCTAATGCTATCCCTCCCCCAGCCTCCCACCCCCTGACAGGCCCTGATGTGTAATGTTCCTGGCCCTGTGTCCAAGTGTTCTCATTGTTCAATTCCCACCTATGAGTGAGAACATGAGGTGTCTGGTTTTCTGTCCTTGTGGTAGTTTTCTCAGAATGATGGTTTCCAGCTTCTCCATGTCCCTGCAAAGGACATGAACTCATCCTTTTTTATGGCTGCTCAGTACTTCATGGTGTATATGTGCCACAGTTTCTTAATCCAGTCTATTACTGATGGACATTTGGGTTGGTTCCAAGTCTTTGCTACTGTGAATAGTGCTGCAATAAACATACGTGTGCATGTGTCTTTATAGTAGCATGATTTATAATCCTTGGGTATATACCCCGTAATGGGATAGCTGGGTCAAATGGTAATTCTAGTTCTAGATCCTTGAGGAATTGCCACACTGTCTTCCACAATGGTTGAACTAATTTACAGTCTCACCAACAGTGTAAAAGCATTCCTATTTCTCTACATCTTCTCCAGCATCTGTTTCCTGACTTTTTAATGATTGCCATTCTAACTGGAGTGAGACGGTATCTCATTGTGGTTTTGATTTGCATTTCTCTGATGACCAGTGATGATGAGCATTTTTTCATGTGTCTGTTGGCTGCATAGATGATTCTTTTCAAAAGTGTCTGATCATATCCTTTGCCCACTTTTTGATGGGGTTGTTTGTTTTTTTCTTGTATATTTGTTTGAGTTCTTTGTAGATTCTGGATATTAGCCCTTTGTTAGAAGGGTAGATTGCAAAAATTTTCTCCCATTCTGTAGGTTGCCTGTTCACTCTGATGGTAGTTTCTTTTGCTGTGCAGAAGCTCTTTAGTTTAATTAGATCCCATTTTTCTATTTTGACTTTTGTTGCCATTGCTTTTGGTGTTTTAGTCATGAAGTCCTTGCCCATGCCTATGTCCCGAATGGTATTGCCCGGGTTTTCTTCTAAGGTTATTATGGTTTTAGACCTAAGATTTAAGTCTTTAATCCATCTTGAACTAATTTGTGTATAAGGTGTAAAGAAGGGATCTAGTTTCAGCTTTCTACATATGGCTAGCCAGTTTTCCCACCACCATTTATTAAATAGGGAATCCTTTCCTCATTTCTTGTTTTTGTCAGATTTGTCAAAGATCAGATGGTTGTAGATGTGTGGTGTTATTTCTGAGGTCTCTGTTCTGTTCCATTGGTCTATATTTCTGTTTTGGTACCAGTACCATGCTGTTTTGGTTTACTGTAGCCTTGTAGTATAGTTTGAACTCAGGTAGCGTGATGCCTCCAGCTTTGTTCTTTTTGGCAATGAGGGCTCTTTTTTGGTTCCGTATGAACCTTAAAGTAGTTTTATCCATTTCTGTGAAGAAAGTCATTGGTAGATTGATGGGGATGGCATTGAATCTATGAATTACTTTGGGTGGTATGGCCATTTTCACAATATTGATTCTTCATATCCATGAGAATGGAATATTCTTCCATTTGTTTGTGTCTTCTTTTATTTCATTGAGCAATGGTTTGTATTTCTCCTTGAAGAGGTCCTTCACATCCCTTGTAAGTTGAATTCCTAGGTATTTTATTTTCTTTGTAGCAATTACGAATGGGAGTTCACTCATGATTTGGCTCTCTGTTTGTATGTTAATGGAGTATAAGAATGCCTGTGATTTTTGCACATTGCTTTTGTATCCTGAGACTTTGCTGAAGTTGCTTATCAGCTTGAGGAGATTTTGGGCTGAGACAATGGGGTTTTCTAAATATACACTCATGTCATCAGCAAACAGGGACAATTTGACTTCCTCTTTTCTTAATTGAATACCCTTTATTTCTTTCTCTTGCCTGATTGCACTGGCCAGAACTTCCAACACTATGTGGAATAGTAGTGGTGAGAGAGGGCATCCTTGTCTTGTGCCGGTTTTCAAAGGGAATGCTTCCAGTTTTTGCCTATTCAGAATCATATTGGCTGTGGGTTTGTCATAAGTAGCTCTTATTATTTTGAGATGCATTCCATCAATCCCTAGTTTATTGAGAGTTTTTAGCATGAAGGGGTGTTGAATTTTGTCAAAGGCCTCTTCTGCATCTATTGAGATAATCATGTGGTTTTTCTCATTAGTTCTCTTTATGTGATGGATTATGTTTATTGATTTGCAAATGTTGAACCAGCCTTGCATCCCAGGGATGAAGCTGACTTGATCATGGTGGATAAGCTTTTTGATGTGCTGCTGAACTCAGTTTGCCAGTATTTTATTGAGGATTTTTGCATCAATGTTCATCAGGGATATTGGTCTAAAATTCTTTTTTTTTTAATTGTGCCTCTGCCAGGCTTTGGTATCAGGATGATGTTGGCCTTATAAAATGAGTTAGGGAGGATTCCCTCCTTTTATATTGATTGGAATAGCTTCAGAAGGAATGGTGCCAGCACCTCTTTGTACCTCTGGTAGAATTCGGCTGTGAATCCTTCTGGTCCTGGACTTTTTTTGGTTGATAGGCTATTAATTATTGCCTCAATTTCAGAGGCTGTTATTGGTCTATTCAGTGATTCAGCTTCTTCCTGGTTTAGTCTTGGGAGGGTGTATGTATCCAGGAATTTATTCATTTCTTCTAGATTTTCTGGTTTATTTCTGTAGAGGTGTTTATAGTATTCTCTGATGGTTGTTTGTATTTCTGTGGGATCGGTGGTGATAATATCCCCTTTATCATTTTTTGTTGTGTCTATTTGCTTCTTCTCTCTTTTGGTCTTTATTAGTCTTGCTGGTTGTCTATCAATTTTGTTGATCTTTTAAAAAAAAAACAGCTCCTGGATTCACTGATTTTTTGAAGGGTTTTTTTTGTGTCTCTATCTCTTTCAGTTCTGCTCTAGTCTTAGTTATTTATTGTCTTCTGCTAGCTTTTGAATTTGTTTGCTCTTGCTTCTCTAGTTCTTTCAATTATGATGTTAGGGTGTCAATTTTAGATCTTTCCTGCTTTCTCTTGTGGGCATTTAGTGCTATAAATTTGCCTCTGTACACTGCTTTAAATGTGTCCCAGAGATTCTGGTATGTTGTGTTTCTAAGAACATCTTTATTTCTGCCTTCATTTCGTTTTTTACCCAGCACTCACTCAGGAGCAATGTGTCCAGTTTCCATGTAGTTGTGAGGTTTTGAGTGACTTTCTTAATCCTGAGCTCTAATTTGATTGCACTGTGGTCTGAGAGACAGTTTGTTGTGATTTCTGTTCTTTTACATTTGCTGAGGAGTGCTTTACTTCCAACTATGTGGTCAATTTTAGAATAAGTGCGATGTGGTGCTGAGAAGGATGTATAATCTGTTGATTTGGGGTGAATAGTTCTGTAGATGTCTATTAGGTCTGCTAGTTGCAGAGCTGAGTTCAGGTCCTGGATATCCTTGTTAAACTTCTGCCTTATTGATCTGTCTAATATTGAGAGTGGGGTGTTAAAGTCTCCCATTATTATTGTGTGGGAGCCTAAGTCTCTTTGTAGGTCTCTAAGGACTTGCTTTATGAGTCTGGGTGCTCCTATATTGGGTGCATATATATTTAGGATAGTTAGGTCTTCTTGTTGAATTGATCCTTTTACCATTAGGTAATGGTCTTCTTTGTCTCTTTTGATCTTTGTTGGTTTAAATTGTGTTTTATCAGAAACTAAGATTGCAACCCTTGCTTTTTTTTGCTTTCCATTTGCTTGGTAGATCTTCCTCCATCCCTTTATTTTGATCCTATGTGTGTCTTTGCATGTGAGATGGGTCTCCTGAATACAGCACACTGATGGGTCTTGACTCTTTATCCAATTTGCCAGTCTGTGTCTTTTAATTGGGGCATTTAGCCCATTTACATTTAAGGTTAATATTGTTATGTGTGAATTTGATCCTGTTATTATCATGTTCCTTGGTTATTTTGCCCATTAATTGATGCAGTTTCTTCATAGCATCGATGGTCTTTACAATTTGGCATGTTTTTGCAGTGGTTGATACTAGTTGTTTCTTTCCATGTTTAGTGCTTCCTTTAGGAGCTCTTGTAAGGCAGGCCTGGTGGTGACAAAATCTCTCAGCATTTGCTTGTCTGTAAAGGATTTTATTTCTCCTTCACTTACGAAGTTTAGTTTGGCTGGATATGAAATTCTGGGTTGAAATTCTTTTCTTTAAGAATGTTGAATATTGGTACTTACTCTCTTCTGGCTTGTAGGGTTTCTACCAAGAGATCCGCTGTTAGTCTGATGGGCTTCCCTTTATGGGTAACCCGACCTTTCTCTCTGGCTGCCCTTAACACTTTTTCCTTCATTTCAACCTTGGTGAATCTGACAGTTATGTGTCTTGAGGTTGTTCTTCTCGAGGAATATCTTTGTGGTGTTCTCTGTATTTCCTGAATTTGAATGCTGGCCTGCCTTGCTAGGTTGGGGAAGTTCTCCTGGATAATATCCTGAAGAGTGTTTTCCAACTTGGTTCCATTCTCCCCATCACTTTCAGTTACACCAATCAAATGTAGATTTGGTCTTTTCACATAGTCCCATATTTCTTGGAGGCTTTATTAGTTTCTTGTTACTCTTTTTTCTCTGAACTTCTTTTCTCACTTCATTTCATTAATTTGATCTTCAGTCACTGATACCCTTTCTTCCACTTGATTGAATTGGCTATTGAAGCTTGTGCATGAGTCATGAAGTTCTCGTGTCATGGTTTTCAGCTCCATCAGGTCATTTAAGGTCTTCTTCACACTGTTTATTCTAGTTAGCCATTCGTCGAATCTTTTATTCAGGTTTTTGGTTTCCTTGCGATGGGTTTGAACATCCTCCTTTAGCTTGGAGAAGTTTATTATTACCGACCTTCTGAAACCTACTTCTGTCAGCTCATCAAAGTCATTCTGTCCAGCTTTGTTCTGTTGCTGGCGAGGAGCTGCAATGCTTTGGAGGAGAAGAGGTGCTCTGATTTTTAGAATTTTCAGCTTTTCTGCTCTGGTTTCTCCTCATCTTTGTGGTTTTATCTACCTTTGGTCTTTGATGTTGGTGATCTACAGATGGGGTTTTGGTGTAGATGACCTTTCTCTTTATGTTGATGCTATTCCTTTCTGTTTTGTTAGTTTTCCTTCTAATGTCAGGTCCCTCAGCTGCAGGTCTGTTGGAGTTTGCTGGAGGTTCACTCCAGACTCTGTTTGCCTGGGTATCACCAGTGGAAGCCACAGAACAGCAAATATTGCAGAACAGCAAATATTGCTGCCTGATCCTTCCCCTGGTAGCTTCATCCCAGAGGGCAGCCACCTATATGAAGTGTCTGTTGGCCCCTACTGGGAGGTGTCTCCCAGTTAGGCTACATGGGGGGTCAGAGACCCACTTGAGGAGGCAGTCTGTCTATTCTCAGAGCTTAAACACTGTGCTGGGAGAACCACTGCCCTCTTCAGAGTTGTCAGACAGGGATGTTTGAGTCTGCAGAAGTTGTCTGCTGCCTTTTGTTCAGCTATGCCCTGCCGACAGAGGTGGAGTCTAGAGGCAGTAGGCCTGGTTGAGCAGTGGTGGACTCCTGGCTGCTTTGTTTACCTACTCAAGTCTCTGCAATGGCGGATGCCCCTCCCCCAGTCAGACTGCTGCCTTGCAGTTCGAACTCAGACTGCTGTGCTAGCAGTGAGCAAGGCTCCATGGATGTGGGACCCACGGAGCCAGGCACAGGAGAGAACCTCCTTGTCTGCCAGTTGCTAAGACCTTGGGAAAAGTGCAGTATTTTGTCAGGAGTGTCCTGTTTTTCCAGGTTCTGTTTTCTTGGCTTTTCCTAGCCAAGGGAAGTCTGTCACGGCTTTCCTTTGGCTAGGAAAGGGAAATCCCCTGACCCCTTGCACTTCCCGGGTGAGGCGATGCCCTGCCCTGCTTCAGCTTGCCCTCCGTGGGCTGCACCCACTGTCCAACCAGTTCAGTGAGATGAACCAGGTATCTCAGTTGGAAATGCAGAAATCACCCATCTTCTGCATTGCTCATGTTGGGAGCTGCAGACCGGAGCTGTTCCTATTTGGTTATCTTGGAACACTCCCAATTATGCTCCATTTTAACATTTTTAATTGTGTATACTTTTTTTTTCTGTGCCAGGTGTTAATTTAGTTACCTTTTAAGAAACACTTAGGTTTTCTTGACCTCTATTGTTTATTTTCTAACTCATTGAATCCTTACTTACCTTTGTTGTTTCTTTCATTCTGCTCTCCTTGGGTTACCCTGTTCATTTTTTTAACTCCTGGTGTTGAATATTCAATAATAAATTTTGAGCTTTTATTATTTCTTTGAATGTCATAAGTCCTGGTCAAAACACAAATTTTGGTCTAACACAGTTGGTGATGAGCTCCCATCATCACCCTTGTTCTGCCCAACCCTTGTTCTTAATCACGAGGTGAATTAAAGTCCTCATCTTCTGTGTAAGTGGAACAGGGCTAGGCAGAGAAGAAATGGCAGGCAATGGAGGCAGAGAGCAGGTCCCCAGCCAGTGCCTGGACTCAAGAAACCTCCCCATCAATATTCAAGCCAGAGTAGACGATCACCACCAGGTGGCGCCCAACCTCAACAGGGTCTGGGATGAGTTTTGAATTTGAACCTGAAACTAGACCTCCAAGAACTCTGTCCATGTGCTTTTATTTTTCCTCTTCATCTTCCTTTTTGCTTTTATTATTTTGTTTGTTTTCATTACACCACTCCTTCATCTCCTTCTATTAGCTTGAAAGTATTCCTTCTATTTCAAATATTTTACTAGTTACAGTAAAAATTGTATACTTCACTGGTATATACTTTACATGCATACTTTACTGGTCAATATTTCTTTGTTTTCCCTCCCCAATATACAAAGATTTAAAATTGCCCCTTCCATCTTCCATGTTATGTTTCCTTAGTATTTTAGTTTTACTTGCTTTTGGCTCTTCTAGATTAGATGATCTTGCTCTTTTAAATCAATGCTTATTGACCTCTCTGCTCATTATTTCCTCCTGCTTCACACCCTGTTTTGAGTTCAATTATATTTTTTTCTGAGGTGCATCAGATTAGTAGCTTTTTCAGCAATAGATGTCAATGGTAAATTTTTTTTAGCTTTAGTTTTTGAAAATATTTTTAGTTTAGTTGGGTATAAGAGAAACTCTTCTATTGTTGCTAATAATAATTCTGTGATCAGCCTAGTTGTCATTTCTTTTTAGGTTTTATCTTCTTTCAGGTGATTTTCTATTTTTAATTTTTGTGGATACATAGTAAGTACATATATTTATGGGGTACATGATATGTTTTGATACAGGCATGCAATGTGAAATAAGCACATGAGGAAGAATGGGGTATCCATCCCCTCAAGGTTTTATTTATTGAATTGCAAACAATCCAATTACACTCAAAGTTATTCTAAAATGTCCAATTACATTGTTACTGACCATAGTCACCCAGTTGTGCTATGAAATAGTAGGTCTTGTTTATTCTTTCTAATTTCTTTTGTACCCATTAACCATCCCCACCTCCCCCACAGCCCCAAATACCCTTCTTGGCTTCTGGTAACCATCCTTCCGCTCTCTATGTCCATGAGTTCAGTTGCTTTGATTTTTAGATTACACAAATAAGTGAGAACATGTGATGTTTATCTTTCTGTGCTTGGCTTATTTCAGGTGCTTTTAAAAGTTTATTTCTTGTTTAAAAAATTGGCTCCAATGTATGTAGTTTTGTGGGCTCTTTGTTGGTTTCGTTTTGTTTTATCCTACTTGGAATTCAGGGGCTTTCTTCAATTCTGAAAAATTCCCAGCCATTATTTCTTTGAGTTGTTTCTAACCCCCTTCCCTCCATTCTCTTCTAGAATTTATAGTTCGATCAGGTTGGAATTTGTCAGTCAACTCTCCATGGCTCTCGAACTCTCTATAAGATTTTCTACATTACTGTCTTTCTGTGTTTCATACTGGATGCTTTTCTCAAATCAATCTACCAGTTCACTAGTTCTTTTTAAGTGTATTTAATCTGCTATTTAATTTGAGTTTAAAATTTGAATGATTACATTTTTCAGTTCTAAAAGTTCAATTTGATTATTCTTTAAATCCTTTGCTTACTTTTTAAGAATCCTATCATTTCGATGTGTTTATTATGTCTTCTTTTATTGCCTCTATTGAAACATACTTATTTTGCAGCATCTTTGAGATTATTTCGTTATTTCTAGGTTTCAGCCTCATTATTTTTCCATGTGTTGTAGCAGCTGATGCTTCTCATCGATACTTTTTTATTGTATAGTTAGTAATCATTTACTATAAGCTCTTATTTCTCCTTCTAGTGAGAGTCCTGTGTACTCTGGGTTACAGATAACTCCTTAAGGAGCAGTTTGGTATCACTTTTCTCTAGATTCCTGTGGCTCCACTGGTCTTGGGCCAGTAATGATGTTAATATCTTGCTTGAGATTCTTATAACTTGTAGATAGCTTAAATTCATACTCCACACCCAGGTTAGGTTTGGGGCTTTTCACAGGATGTATATATTTTTTCCCACCCACAGTCCAGAAAAGATAGCTTGCTTCCTGTCATCTCCAGGCACTAGACAAAGTTCTAGTTACACTTTCAAGTCCTAGAAGTATTTTTGAGAGTCCCAGTTTTAAGCAGAGGTATAAGTTCCAGCCCGAGCAGCCTCCAGGCCAAATTTACTGTAGGGCCCGTATCCAGGCCTGATTATTTCCTGGTCCCTCATGTGTCCGTTGGAGCTCATGTCTCTGAGTTTAAATTTCTTTTTTGTGTCTGGCACCTGGGAATTATCTTGGCTTTCTTTCAGCCTATTTATTTTAGCTTTTAAAAATATTTATCTAGTATTTACATGTATTTGAGTGGGAGGAAGCCTTTGTTGAGTCAGGTTGCCATACCTGCAGCTTTGGAGGCCTTTTGCACGCAGAAGTTAGTCATGCATTTCTCTCTTAAATGAGTCTGGCCATGTTCCCTTTACCCCCACTGACCTCATGCCTCAAGGAAATTTGACAAGCCAGAAGCATAAATCACATACTTGAGCTGAGCTTCCTCTTCTATTTTATTTACATCATTTCTCAAAAATAATCACAGAAGGATGGAGTTGGGTCCTCTAGTCTGATACCCTCTTTAATCAGCTGAGGGACCAGGGACTAGCTGGGCCCCTGGATTTTGGATTCTCCATCTGAAACACTTTCAAATTCATTGTCTTGAGCAGAGTATAGGAAAAGGAACACTAAATTTTGAATCAGAAAACCAAGAGATGCATCCCAAGTTTGGCCCTTACCTGCTGTTTGATCTTGGGCAACCCTTTTGAGATGTAGTGAGTTATCTGTCAAACGGAGGCAGGCTGCGTGGAATTTTTGATTCAACAGATGTGACAGTTTCTGGTATGCAATAGGCATTAATGTTTTCTTCCTTATGATTAAGATGTCTCATGACCACTCTTGGAAACATCTTTGAAGCTGTTCATTCTCACAGAATCTGTCTGGAAAAAACACAAAATACCTAGAAACTTATTAAATCTGAAGGTGTAAAGTTGGGAAACAGAAGATTATTTTCCATTTCCCTTCTTTCCAACCAAATACTGAAACTTTGTTCTCAAAGGGTAAGGTAGGTCTGCTTTAAAGAGTTACACAAAGGCTATAAAATTGCAAGTGGAGCCATCGCAATCTCACAGTGTTTTTCATTCTAGCTTCACGTTCATTGACCCGTGGCTTTCTTATGGGAGTCATGGGTGAATTCTAGACCAGACTGTTGGCAAACTTACCCTGTAAAGGGCCAGATAGCAAATATTTTAGGCTTTGAGGACCACAAATGGTCCCTATCATAGTCTTTGTTTTGTTTACAGCCTTGTAAAGATATAAGAGACATTCTCGTTCATGGACTATACAAAAGGAAAGCTGTGGGCTGGATTTGGCTCACAGGTCTGGCTGTAGCTGTAGTTTTCTGAACCCGTTCTAGAGGGACACAGCCTTCTAACCATGTCCACGAAGACTTTCCGTACTTCAGCAATATTATCCAGTGCTTAGGGGCACTTAGCCTAATTACCCTACCATGTTTGTGCATGAATGACAGCCTCCCTGATCCGCCGCCTCTGCCCCCAGCTCCTGACCTTTCAACCTAGTCCTAAAAGAAAAAAGGTGGCCTCCAGCACATGGTTACTTATGGGGTTTCCACCCACCCCGTAATCAGCCTAGTCCTAAAAGAAAAAAGGTGGCCCTCAGCACATGGTTACTTATGGGGTTTCTACCCACTTTTTAAATCAGAAAGTGACTTCCTAGGGGGCTAAATGAATGCTTCACAACATTTATTATGTCAGGCATATTTGGAAAATGGTGGTAGTTTGTACAGCTCAGGGTTATGTGGGGAGGTGAGCAGAAGAGGGTTGAACAGAAGCAAATGCTCATGACCAGAGGCTACTGGGTTTAGGGACTCCATCTTCCCCTGGAGGGTGGATGGGATCAATGTCTCAGCAGACCTCTTAGGAATAAAACACAGTACCTGTATGTGTAATAACCATTGGAGTCAGTGCCAACTTTGTTTTTTACTAACAATATGACCTTTGTCAAGATTTTTAACCTCCTGTGTCTTAAGTTCCTCCTGTATAAAGTGAGAATCTAATAAAAGCAGCCATCTTACAATGTTTATTTCACATGTTAAAATGTGCGTGTAATGTATGTACGTATATGTAATATGCATGCGAGCATTCTAAGCAAGGTGCTTAGTTATGAATACTAAGACATAGAATGTATTCTCCTCCTCTTTTTAGTTCAACAGTTATTTTGCATTAAGTGAATCTTCTTTCTTGAAGAAAGTCCCAGGAATGAATAATTTCTAGCCCCAAATTGAGACCAATTTTTTTTTTGTCAGAAAGGTTTGCTTAAAAATTTCTTTACAGGTTTAAACCTACATTTTGTGTGTCTATTTTTGTAGTTCAAACACACAATGCCAAGGAGCACCTGCCTTCTCTACCCAGAGGACACTAGGTTGAGTTAGGAATCTGCAGTTCTTTCAGGCCAGAGTCCCTGCTCTCTGGACAATATACTACAGGAATTTCTATGTCCCAGCAGCTCCTCAAGAGTTAATATAGGGTAAGAAGCAGAAAGCATGAGATAATCTTACAAAGTTTGGCATGTGGTATGAGTTTGGTACAAATTTGATAAAAGTTTTGAATTAAATAAAACATTGGGTTGAGCAGAGTGTCCTTAGTGGCAGTGATCACGTCATTGATAACCACAGTTTGCTGATGGAGCTGTGGTTAAACCTCCTGTGGATAATCAATATTTGGCTATGCCTGGGAGTGCATCCTGTCTGTATCCCCATGGCAGCTGACCCTTCCAGGAGTCCCGTGATACAATGCAGGGAATGGCAGTAACAGAGCAATAATGTCAGGAAATGAGGGATCACTTTACTAGTGGAAACCACAGGAATCCTGGGCAGGCAGAAAGGAATCATGAAAATTGCTTTTTGGCAACGTGACATGGATCAACTCTCTTGGCCTCATGAAGAACGTCTGCGATTTATTGTGGCTTTAATCACATTAAACCTCTGTGGTTATGGGATAGCTGCATCACAAGGAGTTTGAAGTATGATTTTGCTTTACTGTAGTAATCAGTTTATGCCTAGTATTTTGTGAGGGTGAAGGAAAGTGGACAATAAGGTTTCTTCATGTAAGATCCTAAAATTGGCTAGTAGGTCAGAGTTTACACACGTATAACACTTAAAGATGAAAGTGAAACATCTCAGAAGCCAGGAAGCCCAGGCTACAGGTCCTCCAAATCGCTTTAATAAAACAACAACCAAAAGGATCTGTGATAGAGATGGTTTAGGAAACTCCAAATACGCTATTCTCATTTGGAAAGTCACAAAGACATGGCCATGAAAAAGAGTCTGAGAAAGCCTGCAGTAAAGAATATGGTGTAGCTTTGTTTAGCCCTGAGTTCCACAAACGTAATTGACATTGGCACCCTGACTCTACCCACTTCCCAGTGGGCTGGAGTTCCTTGAGTTTTCTGTTGAAAGCATCAGCAACCAGCTCTAGCTAAAAAGAGCAAAAGCAAATTTTCTGGAAGAATATTGGGAGCTTATAGAACTGTTAGGAAGACTGGAGAACCAAGCTGCCTCCCATGAGGTTGACCTCATAGCTGACTTGACTTAGCCACATTACTTACAACTAGATCATTGTGAGGGCCAGAGGGGTCCTCAGATATCAGCCAGGGGGACCTTGTAAGTTCACAATGAGGAAGCTGAAATGGACAGAGAGGCAATGGTTCAACCCAATCAGCTGGTCGGTCATGGGAATGTGTGATTGCTATTATTTCCTCCACACTCTACCTCCTCTTTTTTATTTTGATCTTTTCTTTGAGAGGGCAGGGGTGATCCTTAAAAGCACAGCATTCCTATTATTTGTGAAGAGATGGAACCCACATCCGGAGTGCCTGCTTGGCAATCATGAGCTTTTCTTCTTTTTTAAACTTTTATTTTAGCTTCAAGGGTACATGTGAAGATTTGTTACGTAGGTGAACTCGTGTCATGAGGGTTTGTTGTACAGATTATTTCATCACTGGGGTATTCATCTCAGTACCTAATAGTTATCTTTTCTGCTCCTCTCCCTCCTCCCACCCTCAACCCTCAAGTAGGCCCCAGTGCCTGTTGTTTCCTTCTTTGTGTTCATGAGTTCTTATCATTTAGTTCCCACTTATAAGTGAGAATGATCAGGAGCTTTTCACAGACATAGTTATTTCTACTTCAACTGAACTCGATAGGCAATCTTATATTTACAAAGTGACAAAATAAATGAGCTAATGTCTTTTTTACTTATTTCTAAAAATGAAATGATTTCGAGGTGGCTTAACACATCCCTGTTAAAGCAATTCTATGGCTCTTTTGAAAGTTTATAGTTTCCATGGTCATTATTCCTAATTCAAAGACTCAATAGTCCTTGCTTCCCTCCTTTTCTTCTCTCTCCTCTTCCCCAAATCTGGAGGGAAACTACTTACCTTCAAGAGTCAACTTTTCTATAAAACATACTCTACTACCGCTTTACTCTCATCATCTAGAATTGCCAGATAAAATATAGCACTCCTTGTTAAACGTGAATGTCAGATAAATTATGAATAATATTTTCGTATAAGTATTTCTTAAATACTGCACGAGACATGCTTATACTAAAAAAGTTGTTGTTTTATCTGACATTTAAATTTAACTGGGGATTCTACATTTTTATTTGCAAAATCTGGCAAACTAATCCCAGCGTCAGGAAAATGAATTGCTTTTTTTTTGGTCACCTTCTTCTAACACCATAGGCAAATCTCTCAACACTATGCCTAGCACATAGCAAGCACTCAATAACACTGATTACTTTTGTTATTACTGAATTCGGCAAATACTTTTTTCATAGTACTTGTAGCACTTTACCACTTTACTCTTTTTTTTTTTTTTTTTGACAGAGTCTCACTCTGTCACCCAGGCTGGAATGCAGTGGTGTGATCTTGGTTCACTGCAACTTCCACCTTCCAGGTTCAAGCAATTCTTATGTCTCAGCCTCCCGAGTAGCTGGGATTACAGGTGTATGCAAATCAGCACGCCTGGCTAATTTTTTTTATTTTGTATTTTTAGGAGAGACAGGGGTTCGCCATGTTGGCCAGGCTGGTCTTGAACTACTGGCCTCAAGTGATCTGCCCACCTCAGACTCCCAAAGTGCTGAGATTATAGGCATGAGCCACTGCATCAGGCCCACTTTACCACTTTAATGCCCTTATTTGGTTCATCTTCGCCTTCTCCATCAGTCTGTAAATCTAATGACAGGAGGAGTCATGTCTTTATATCTTAACCACTGGACATAGTTGGTACTTAATAAATGTTGAATAAAAAAAAGAAAGACACTTGAATAATTGCTAGTTAGTTAAAGAAGTAATCCAAAGAGAATATTGGTGCTATATATAAAATGAACCGTATTTTTCAGTGGGTGTGGACAACTGACAGTCTTGAGTTTAAAAATCCCAGATCTGGCCAGGTACAGTGGCTCATGCCTGTAATCCCAGCACTTTGGGAGACCGAGGCAGGCAGATCACCTGAGGTCGGGAGTTCGAGACCAACCTGACCAACATGGAGAAACCCCGTCTCTACTAAAAATACCAAATTAGCTGGGCGTGGTGGCTCATGCCTGTAATCCCAGCTACTCAGGAAGCTGAGGCAGGAGAATTGCTTGAACCTGGGAGGCAGAGGTTGTGGTGAGCCGAGATTGCGCCATTGCACTCCAGCCCGGGCAACAAGAGGGAAACTCTGTCTCAAAAAAAAAGAAAAAAAAATAATAATCCCAGGTCTGCTGGGCATAGTGGCTCATGCCTGGAATCCCAGCACTTTGGGAGGCTAAGGTGGACAGATTGCTTGAGCTCAGGAGTTTGAGATCAGCGTGGGCAACATAGAGAAACCCTGCCTCTACAAAACACAAAAACATTAGCTGGGCATGGTGGTGTGCACCTGCAGCCCAGTTACTTGAGAGGCTGAGGTGAAAGGATCACTTGAGCCTAGGAAGTTGAAGTTGCAGTGAGCCGAGATCATGCCACTGCACTCCAGCCTGGGCCACCGAGTGAGACTCTGTCTCAAAAAAAGAAAAAAGTCAGCTCCATCATTTAATTTAATAACAGTATGATCATGGACAAGTTGGTTATCATCATCAAGATTCAATTTCCTTACCTGTGAAATGGGGTGATATGGTTTGGCTGTGTCCCCACTGAAACCTCATCTTGAATTATAGCTCCCATAGTCCCCAGTGTTGTGGGAGGTAATTGAATCATGGGGGCAGGTTTTCCCATGCTGTTCTCCTGATAGTGAATAAGTCTCACAAGATCTGATGGTTTTATAAAGGGGAGTTCCCCTGCATACACTCTTCCCTGCCACCGTGTCAGACATGCCTTTGTTCCTCCTTTGCCTTCTGCCATGATTGTAAGGCCTCCCCAGCCATGTGGAACTGTGAGTCCATTAAACATCTTCTTTTTTTTTTGTTAATTACCCAGCTCCAGGAATATCTTTATTATCAGCGTGAGGAGGGATTAATACATGGGGATAATGCATTTTTCTAGCACTATGAGATAGAAATGTTTCCTATCTAGGCCAGATAGAGAAGGATCACAGTCCTGGGGGCCTTGGCAATTTTCAGGGGGCTTCTACATGTGCAGTATCCCACCTGCCTACTGCCCACTCAACGCACTGATGCAGTGGGGGGTGGGAGCAGAATGACTCTTAGACAGAAAGCAGAACCTACCTTTCAAAGCACCCTCATTTTCCCCTTTATCCATTTTAGGAGAAATCTGCAGGGATCGCATGTTTTTCTTCCTCCTTTCTTTTCCTCTTTCTCTTCCTTCTTCTCACACTTGCATTTCTTCTTTTTTTCCTTTTGTGAGCACTGACAAGCCTTAAGCTCCAGAACCTCCTTTTTGGCACCAAGAAGTATTTATTTCTTCTTTCTCCCTCCTGTGTAAGAAAGGAAAGACCAGACGGCTGGAGTTTGTCTGTCTCCCTCATGTGTAGGGGAGTCCTCTCTTAGTATGTGAGTTTACTATTTGGGTACATTTCCTGCCTTCTGAAACATTTTAGGCAGAATCTAAACTTTTTTTAGTGATTCAGAATTATCATTATAGGACGTGGCCTTGGAAAGACGAAGGGCTCTGAGATTTTGACTAAAAAAATCAACTTAAAACAGGAGGAGAAAGCAAACTTCCTTGGTTAAGTAAGCAATTAATCAAAGACTTTTAGGGCCCTTCACCTCCTGGAAGAATGTTGCATTGGAGCTAAGGTGGTCAGCAGGTAATGTGGTCCCTACACTCAAAGAGACAGTCTGTCAGAATCTGGTTAGCATCATCCAGTAGTGTCCCCAGTTTGTGAAGAAATGACTGTGTTCTGGGTTTTGTACTTAACCTTGCTCTCCCACCAATGCAGAAGGTTAAGTGCAAAGGGAAATAGTTAAAAGCTGTGGATTCTCAAATCCAGCTCTCTCACTCCAAAACCCAATTTTGCCTCTCACTAGCTGAAAAATCTCAGGAAAGATGCTTAACTCCATCTTTAAAGACTGGAGCATTAATACCTACTGCGTAGGGTAATAATAATACCTACTGTATAGGGTAGTTTTGAGAGTTAAATGAGATGGTTACAGAAGCAGGAACAGCACAGAAGCATCTAATAAGTACTAACTCTCACGATGTGCATTTATGGTGAAGAAAAATTCGGCAGGAATGGAGCCAAGGTTTGACTCCAAATTCTACTTTTTCCATTTCTTCATGAAGCCATTACCACAGGACAGAGAGAAAGTGGTGTTTGAGGCATAATCATTGGGATATTTCAAGTCACATTCCTACTTAGAAGTAATAAAATTTCACTTGTTTATTAGTTAGGATGTAGGTTCTGTTGTTAAAAACAAAAATATTAATGGCTTAAACAAGATAAGGTTATATTCTTATCAAGGAACAGATCAAGCATAAGCAGTGTAAGGTGACATGGTGGCTCCACTGTGGCAGCAACCCAGGCTCTTTCTTGTTGGTCTGTCACCCTCAATGTGTGGCTGGTTGTCCCCACTCCATCACCATGTGCACATCCCAGCCAGCAGGTGAGGAGACTGGAAAGTCTGAGGGTTCCCTTAAAGAAGAGCATGACTTGGAAGCTGTCCACATGACCTGCAATCATATTCCATTGGCTGTACCCAACTGCAAGGGAGGATGGGAAACACAGCTGGCCCTACGTATCTGTGAGTTCTGCATCCGTGGATCCATCCAACTGAAGATCAAAAGTGTTCAGCAAAAATTGCATCCATGCTGAACATGTACAGTCACTTTCCTTGTCATTATTCCCTAAACAATACAGTATTATGATTTATATAGCATTTACATAGTATTAGATATTATGAGGAGTCTAGAGATGATTTAAGGTACATGGGAGGGAATGTGTAGGTTATATGCAAATACTATGTCATTTTATATAAAGGACGTGAGTATCCATGGACTTTAGGATCTGAGGGAGATCCAGGAACTAATTCCTCATCAATATCAAGGGACAACTATATAGACTTTATTCTGAACAGTTATGTGCTCAACTATTATTAAAATAAAAAAGGAACAGTGACTATTGGGAGCTTAGGTGAAATAGTTCTTTCCCATCAGCTTATCAGCTTTGTTCTGGTTCCAAGCTAAATTGATAATTCATTGTAAGCCCATTCTAGACATGCTATAATCCAGATTACTTACCGCTGGGGTTAATGGGTCTCTGTATCTCACCGTTAAGTATTCCAGACTGCAGAGGTTCTTTGATTTCCCTGTTACTCTTTCTTTATTGCCTTTTATTTCCTTTATCACTGCCAGGCTTCCCATTGGCATCTTGCGTGGCTGGCATCTAGCCCTCAGAGACCTCTCTTCTTCCATTCCTGCCTGGCCCTTCCCCTTTTCCACCCTCTTACACATTTGACACTTGCTTTTTTTTTGTAGATAGAATTATGCGCAATGCAAAAGCAAACTGGTTTGAGTGAAGGCTAACTTATTACAAATCTTCTGATTAATCCATATTGGCTATTTGATCCAGCTCCTTGCTCATTTCCTGATTCTCAATAGTGTTAGAATAGTTGAGGTTGCTAGCTAAGAAGTTCTTTGTATTAGAAGAAGAGAGGAGGTACAAGGAGACCAGTGATACGGAGAACTAAGTCATTAGAAAATACAGTCTCATAGGGAATTTTTGAGGGAAAAACACCACCACCACTTAGGACTTAAGAAAAAAAAAGATGAAGCAGATAAGGAATATAGCAGAAATGAGTATGGAAGAGACCAACACAAATCCAGAGATTAAAAGTAGCTTTAAGTCTTTGAGGATAATTGTGGCTTCCTGGTGTGGATGTCTGGAGCACCAGGTTTGTTCTAATTGAAAGCACAATTTGGGGGTGGAGAAGAATCTCCAGTTTGTTAAGGTTGTGGTTAAATTAAAGTTGGGGAACACAGGATCTGGAGTTAGTATGCAGTTCATCCTCTCACAAACTGAAAAGAAAGCCATTAAGATGCTGGTCACCCAGGATGCTCTGGCGAGGAATAAACAGGGAGCTGAATGTTGGTCTTCACGCAGACTATTCTAATAACTAATCCTCTTTGTAACGGTCGATTTACATGTTAGAAGATCTAAAAGGCAGGAAGCGTAGAAATGGGCTTTGAATTTTCTTCCTTAGATTTCGTTTCCAATTAATCTTTCTGAGACAAGAATTGCAATCCACCACAAACTGTTTTGAAGCTTTTAAGAGCAGGTTTTGCTCCTTTGGACAAGATGCAAATGTATTAAAAGGAAAGAAAACAACTTGGTGTTTGGTTGGATATTTTTTCTCTTCGAATATGAAAACAACCTCTCAGTACCAATAAAAGGGGAGTAGAGAAATATTATTTCGCATAGACTTTTGGCAGCATCTTAGAATCATAGGACTAGTGAAGACTGCCCAGATTTTTTAGAGATGAGGAAACTGAGGCCCAGAGAGGCTAAGCCAAGCTTGGAAAGATGCTCCGCAAATTAGCAGGAGAGCTGGAACTAAAACCTTGTCTCCTGTTCCCTCGTCATGCCCTACTGCCACTTTGTTGCAGAGTTGATCTGTAATGAAGAACATGAATGGCGTCCTAAGCCTGATTTGTTTCTTTGGAATTTCTAAAGAAAGTACATTTTACATGAGTGGAAATGTTTTGTGTTCAAAGAGAAACACGTGCTACTAAGAAGAGAAGATGAAGATGCTCTTGCTCCTAAATGGGGGTGTTTGGTTGTGATCTCAAAAGCAAACAAGAGGCCCTGTTTCCTGCCCCAGTTTTTTCCTACCTTTCTTGCCTCTGGACTGAAAACTCTCCCATTATTTTTTTCTGAGGCAAAAATACGTAACAGATGGTAGTTTCTCCATTGCGCTGTGATTAAAATGCAAACATCACATCAGAAGAAACCCCCCTGCTGTTACCGGCTCTCAGTATTAGCCCACAGTGACTTGAACCTTTTTTGGGGGGTCAAGGGTTTAGAATGTGTTTAGTTTAGAATCTGGTGAAATCTGTGACTCTTTCCTCTAGAAAACGGGCACACAAAATTGTAATGCCTTCGGGTCTTCATCTCCCTCTGAAGCCCGCGTTTGGACCAGGTGAAGGACTCGTGCTTTTAAGTAAATTAGCTTGTCCCATTAACTGGCTGGTCTTAACTAGCAGAGCCTAATGGGAAAGAAACCAAGTTTCCATGGGAGAAAAAGAGCCAAATAGAAGCTTCCCTGAGGAGTAAGAAGCCAAGATAGAGAGTTCTGGACAAGCTAGAGAGAAGGGGACAAAGGAGACACGTCAGAGCAAAAGATTCCCAGGGGAGTTTGGAGGGAAGCCCGAGACAAACTCAACTTCAGCACCTTGTCTAGGGTTGGCTGTAATTATGATTTCCAGGCTTTCCTAACTTGCTTTGCTGACCTCTGTAATTATTCCAAAGTCACACACCTCCTTGGAATCCTTCCCTAATACACACTGCTCTCAAAGGCAGCCCTGGGCTGGTGAATAAGATGTCTCATGAGAGCGGAGTCCTTTTTCCCTGGCATCTTGCCACGTTGTGCTACTCCTGGACCTTGCAGACCCTAAAGGGGGTGGGACGCATCTTAGAATATGCTGTGGGGAGATGATAGATCACCACAGCCTAGACATGATCTTGGCAAGCACGCTGGGTAGTGATGTATTGATAAACATCAAAAGAAGTGCGGAATTCCAAACAAGAAAGTGAATTGGAGTAACTCCACTGAGTCAGATTTTTTTTTTTTTTTTTTAAACAGAAGGTGATTTGTAATGCTCAGCCGGACATGGTTGAGAAGTGGGTATGGGACTCCTATGAGCAGTGGGAAGAGCTGCCACAGAGCAGGACCTGAGCTGCCAGGACTCAAATGTACCCTAGACTCGCTAGCAGTTCCAAAGAAGTGAGTCTGAGATGGAAAGTGAGTGCTGAGCAGCCATTTTATGAGCTGCTGAAAGTTGTTGCAAGTCGTGAACTGCTGTTCAGGACTTCAATGATTCCATGTTTTTAAACAGCCAGGTTCTCATCCTATAGCAAGAAAGAGAATGGTGAAATCTGAGTTAAAAGCAACTGGGATATAGGGCTGGACACTGGAAAGCCAGGTGCTTGACTGTATCTAATCAGAACTGGCCAAAAGAATTTGTGCAAAATGTTCTGTAGTCTGTACCACTGGGTAGACAGTAGCCTGATGTAGCTATTGAGCACTTGAAATACAGTACAACAAAGGAAATGAATTTTAAATTTCATTTATTTAACTTAGTCTAAGTAGCTACACATAGGTAGTGGCTACCATATTGGACAATGCAGATCTGAACCTATGGCTCAAACAAGTCAGCATTGGCTCATGGTATTGACCCTCTGCTGGAGTTAATGCCCACCTTTGTTCATTTCTCCATTCCTTCATTCCGCAGGCATGCCTGGACCTACAGAGGGTCTAGTAGCCTGATCATCTCTGTAGCCTAGGCCCCTAGACATTCTCCTAGGTCACACATCTCATATCCACTTCACCAGATACACTCCCCCACAGGCTAACAGGAAGAGTGGCAGTTCTTCTTTCCTCACTTGACCTGGATGCTTATCTTCCATTTCACCATTCTAACTTTGTCTTACCCTTCTGGGGACATGTTGGCTTTGTTCTCTTCCCCATGCATGTAAAGCTGCCAATCTTGATCAGCTGGCATTAAGTGATTGGCTTTCCTTTCTGCTTCTGTCTGTAAAATGGGCATTTTTGGTATTCTGTAAGAGGACAAGTGGCTAGGTTGAAATCTGTAACTCATTATGAGGTTTATGGTGAGAAGGACAAAATTTAGAGTTGGAAATTATGTCAGAGTTAATGAAGCTCCATTTTCTTATTGGTCTGAAAACTATGGAACCAATGGCTTGAGTCAAAAACACAGTGTTCGTTCATCCACTTATTTGACAATATTTGTGTGCCAGGCACTGGGCACTGGTGCAACTGTGAGTACATCAGCACACTAAAACAAAAACAAAAAACAGAAAACACTTTCCCCCCTGCCCCACCAAAACAAAACAAAACAAAACAAAAAAAACCAAGAAGAGTCTTTGCCCTCATGTAGAGGTAAGTGCTACAAAAATAAAGGGGAAGGGCATAGCTGCTGAGTGGTGCTCTTCCAGATAGAATGGCCAGGAAAATCCTCTCTGTGGGGTGGTATTGGAGTTGAGACATGGATGAAGTTAGGCCCTGAGTCATGTAACTATTTGGGGGAAAATCAATAGGCAGAGGAAATAGCCCAGGCCCGAGGCTGGGTATGTTTGGCTTGCTTGAGGGACAGTAAGCAGGCAGCAGAGTGAGTCGGGGGAGAATGGGAAGAAATGAGTCAGACAGGGAGCCAGAGGCCCGAGTGTGTAGGGTCTTTTAGGTCATGGTATGGACTTGGATTTATTCTAAGTGCAATAAGATGCCGCTGTGGAGCTTTCCCTAATGTCAGCTAGGACCCATTCATTAGACAAGGAGATGCAACCTTGTATGCCTACAGGCAGGTAATGAGAGGGCTGTCCGGTTGGAAGGGGTTAGCCACTTCTCTGCTCCAGACCATCATGGCTGTGCAGGAACACAAGACCTGGGCCGCCAGAGGTCACTCTCCATAAAAGAAAATGTAGAAATTTTAAAATGTGAAAGCTTCCAATTTTTAAATACTGGCAAAAATTCAAGTTAAACACATACACACAGAGTACAGGTCAAAGAAAAGATATCTGCAGATAGTATCCACCAGTCTGCACCTTCTGCATTGTACAGTCATATCCAGGGAGTTTGGATTTCAACTGAAGCACCTGAGACAAAGAAAATTCCAAATGATACCCAAACAAAATCACTAGAGGATTTGGAATAACCACCACTGTCATTGGCATTGTGTAAGCCCAACCATATAAGACAAAATCTACTACAAAGTTTCACCTTCTCATTAGGATGTAGATGGTTGTGACAGACCATTGCTCCCACAATGACATGGAGACAAAAATGAATAAGCTTTAAAAAAATCATATAGACTGGGTGCAGTGGCTCACACCTGTAATCCCAGAACTTTGGGAGGCTGAGGCAAGTGGATCACGAGGTCAGGAGTTTGAGGCCACCCTGGTCAACATGGTGAAACCCCATCCCTATTAAAAATACAAAAATTAGCCAGGCGTGGGGCACACACCTGTAATCCCAGCTACTCAGGAGGCTGAGGTAGGAGAATCGCTCGAACCTGGAAGGTGGAGGTTGCAGTGAGCCGAGATCGTGCCGTTGCATTCCAGCCTGGGCAAAACAGTGAGACTCCATCTCAAAAAAAACAAAAACAACAGCAACAACAATAATGATGACAACAACAACAAAAAAACATATTTAAAAAGGCATTGGAGAGCTAGAGACACAAATATGTCCAAAGAAACTCAATTCCATGGAGAGATGAATTTCCATGGAATATGAAGAAAAGGAGGGCTTCTAGGGACATTTGAAAAGTCTGGGCGTGTAGCAGGAGGAAAAGAGGACTGTCACACAAAGAGGGGCCCTGCTGGGTGAGGAAAAGCTAGTCAATGTTTTAGCAGATACATGGGCTAGTGTGACAGACTGGGATTAGCAGGAGCCACCACTGCCAGGCTAGTTTTCCCATTTGCTAATTCCGCTCCCTGAGACCTTGCTGAATGTGTGCCAGGGCAGAAGGCTGACAGCTGGGCCTGCAAGGGCAGAGAGAGCACCACACGCTCATGGTGCTGAGTTCCAAAGTTTGCAGACAGCTCTGTAATACTTGAAAAGCATATTTCACTCTGGAGACATTCGCACAAGTGGCAGTCATTAAAGAGCTGTGTTCTTTCTTAGGAACATAAAATGGGGTGTCTTACAGTGGATGACATTTTAGAGTCAATGAGACCTGGTAGCAGTCATGCCTTTTTTTTTTTCTTTTTTTTCATGCAAGAAAAATTACACATGGAAGGCAAACTGGAAAAACATACCAAACATAATTAGAAGGCCAATTATGATCTCAATATTTTATTATATCTATATGTATGTTATACCTGAATAAATATTTCTTTAAAAAATTTAAAAATTGCAGCCATGCATGGAAGGAGTGAAGAGGGTGCTGCTGGCAGGGAACTCAACGGCAGCAGCCCCCAGAGGATAATGTACAAGGCACGTCCTGTACAGGGAGTCTGCCAGCCTGGCCGAGGGCACCCCTCCATAAGCACTTGGAATGAGCCCAGCTACACCAAGGGTAGGAGATCTGCCAATATCACGGAGGGAGAAATACACGTCTGGTCTATGACCCAGCATCCCAGAGGCCTGCAGGCTAACCTGCCTCTCCGGAAGAAAACAAAGCAAGTAGAGGGCCTGTCACTGCTGGAGACACCCACGATGGAGACAATGCTTCAGCAGCGGGCCCAGGTGTCACCATGCAACAGCACAACAGCTCCGCCTTTGTCCATCAACATGGAAGTGAAAGAAAAGAAAGCCACCGAGTTAGAGAAAGCAACCATCAAACCACCACCATCAATAGCGAGTACTTAGTGAGCATCTACTTTGTGTCAAGTGCTTCCTGGGCACTGGATCATCCCATAACTAGTAGGTGTCCTGTGGCCCTCTTCTTCCAGAATCAGAATAACCCATCTGTTGTGATTCTATTTCTTCTTCTTTTTTTTTTTTTTTGAGACGGAGTCTTGGTCTTGTCATCCATTGACTCCATACATTGGAGTGAAATGGAGCAATCTCGGCTCACTGCAACCGCTGCCTCATGTGTTCAAGCTATTCTCCTGCCTCAGCCCTGCTGAGGGGCCAGGATTACAGGCATGTGCCACCATGCCCAGTTAATTTTGTATTTTTGTAGAGATGGGATTTCACCATGTTGGCCATGCTGGTCTCTATCTTCTGATCTCAGGGGATCCGCCCGCTTTGGCCTCCCAAAGTGCTGGGATTACAGGCATGAGCCACCGTGCCTAGCGTCCTAGTTCTATTTCTGTCACACTAATACAGTGCCTACCACATGGGAGGCATTCAAAAGATATTTTTGAACAACTGAGTAAGTAACTACATTAGTCATTTATCAATCGGGTTTAGGTAGAACTCTCAACATCGAAACAGAACGCACCATTCCCTCACTCCCGAGATGCTGCCCCTTGCACACCAGGCCCCTCCCTCTACGGACATCCAGACTCTGTCTGGGTTTGGCTCTTAGGAGATGGAAGCTTCTGGCTGGGCCAGAGCCCTCCCAATACCATCTTTATCGGGAATGCCTTCTGTGTTGAAGGGGAACCTTCCCTTATCTACTCTATATCCTTCCCCAGATATTTAGCACAGAAATTTTTGTTTTGATATTGGCATTATATTGTTTCAAACACAAGGAATCGAAGAAGCAAGCAAGGGTCCTAAACTTTTCTTTGGCCATGTTAGGGCTGTTCAGAGATATGCCTGTTATTTTTCTTTGGAGATTTTAGGTTTGCTGATTATTATAGCATAATCTAACCCATCCATTCATACTTTTCCCCCTCACTATCAATTGACTTTAAACTGTCCCTTCAGCCTAATCATTACTTACTTTTAATTAGGTACAAGTGTTGCCATAAGAATCAGAATCTCTGTCTAACTGGCAAGGGCAATAACATGTGCTGTCACAGGTTTTTCATCAAATGATATGTGACACAGCTCATCTTAGGGCTCATCTGTAACCTTCTAGATGTCAAAGGCAGTTACAGCTTTATGTGCTGGTTTGCAGTTTCTTTTGCAACCTCTGCATAATACACTCTTTTTTTTTTTTGAGACAGGGTCTTGCTTGTTGCCCAGGCTGGAGTGCAGTGGCACAATCATGGCTCACTGCAACCTCTGCTTCCCTGAGTCAAGCCATTCTCCCACTTCAGCCTCCCGAGTCGCTAGGACTACACAAGCTAGGCTAATTTTTAAATTTTTTTTGTAGAGATGAATTCTCACTATATTGCTCGAACTCCTAGACTCAAGTGTCCTCTTGCCTTGGCCTCCCAAAGTGTTAGGATTACAGGCACGAGCCACTGTTCCCAGCCAATACACTTTTGAGATTCATGTGAATTCTATTCCCCTCTTTTGTACCTGGCCTAAGGCATTAGGAAAGAAGTAGATCAGTACCTCCCAATTTATTTGTGTGGTTAATTCTTGATTATTTCCTAAGGCAGAACATAAGAGGAAGTTATGGGCTACTCCACATCAAACAAAAGTAAAAGAAACTCTCTTGTGACTAACTATAGTCAAAATTCTTTGGAGACCTCACTTTGACAAGACTGCATATTACAGCCAGGCCCAACCCAACCACACTGGAGATTTGTCAAGTGGGGAAGGGGTTGGAGAAGCCAATGGAGTGTCCCCAT
Organism: Macaca mulatta; assembly: GCF_049350105.2. Taxonomy (NCBI): domain Eukaryota; kingdom Metazoa; phylum Chordata; class Mammalia; order Primates; family Cercopithecidae; genus Macaca; species Macaca mulatta. The sequence continues at coordinate 37,572,949 of NC_133411.1, read as the reverse complement.
CTGTTTCAACCAGAGCAGTTCAGTTGATGATTTGGTCTCTTTCTTCTCACCGGAATCAGCCGTTGACTGATTTTTAGTCCTACTAGAGAAATGAATTTATTCCCCTTCTCTGCTGTGTCTTGGTTCCAAGAGAAAATATTAGATACGCAGAGCAATGGGAAAACTCAAGATAGTGATGTTCAGAAATGCAGGCAGACTGGCCAGCTGTGGTGGCTCATGCCTGTAATCCCAGCACTTTGGGAGGCTGAGGCGGGTGGATCACCTGAGGTCAGGAGTTTGAGACCAGCCTGGCCACCATGGTGAAACCCTGTCTCTACTAATAATACAAACATTAGCTGGGCGTGGTGGTGCACACCTGTAATACCAGCTACTCTGGAGGCTGAGGAAGGATAATCGCTTGAACCCGGGAGGCGGAGGTTGCAGTGAGCCAAGATTGTGCCATTGCACTCCAGCCTGGGCAATGAAAGCAAGAAAAAGAAAGAAAGAAAGAAAGAAAGAGAGAAAGAAAGAAAGAAAGAAAGAAAGAAAGAAAGAAAGAAAGAAAGAAAGAAAGAAAGAAAGAGAGAGAGAAAGAAAGAGAGAAAGAAAAAGAGAAAGAAAGAGAGAAAGAAAAGAAAGAAATACAGACATACAGAAATACAGAAAGAAAGAAAGAAAGAAAGAAAGAAAGAAAGAAAGAAAGAAAGAAAGAAAGAAAGAAAGAAAGAAAGAAAGAAAAGAAAGAATGAAAAGAAAGAAAAGAGAGGAGGAGAGAAAGAGAGAAAGAAAGAGAGAAAGAAATGCAAGCAGACAGGGTGTTCTGTCCACTGGACTCCAGTCCTTGGGCGAGGGATACGTATGAACAAGGCAGGACCCCAGTCTTGAAGAAACTGGTGTACAGAGCAGGCTATCAGAGCAGCGATTAAGGACCAGAAACTAAGAAAGATACCTAGATTCCCACAACTCCAGGAATCATATAGGTCAGTTGTGAGAGAGACTCCTAGATCTCCTTCAGTATCCCTCTCCCCTTTTCAAATGGCATAGGATACTTAGCCAAGTGCAGGGCCACTCAGCTAAATGCTGCATTTCCCAGCCTTCCTTGTAGGAATATTTGACCACCTGACTGAGTTCTGGCCTATGGTAGGAGAGCAGGCATGACATGTGCACCTTTCTGGAGGGGGCGGGTCTTAGTCTGCTCAGACTACTATAACAAAATACAATAGACTGAGTGGCTTGTAAACAACAGGAATTTATTTCTTACAGTTCTGGAGGATGGGGAGTCTAAGAGTAAGGTGCTGGCTTGGTGGGGTTCTGGTAGAGGCCTTCTCCTGGCTTGCACAGTGCTGCCTTCTTGCTGGTTGTTCACTTGGTAGAGAGAGCAAGCTCTCTAGTCTCTTCTTATTAGGGCACTAATCCCATCATGAAACTCCTACCCTCAGGACCTCATCTAAACATAATTACCTCCCAAAGGCCCCACCTCCAAATACTATCTCCTTGGGGGTTAGGGCTTTAGTACATGAATTTTGGAGGGACACAAATGTTAGGTCTATAACAGAGTATGTCCTCCTTAACTTTTCCTCTCCTTTTCCCTGCTGGAATGGGGACATGCCGGTGGGCCATCGTGGATCATGTAGATAGATGTAGCATCCTAGGGATTGGCAAAGCAACAAGATATAAGGAGTATGTGGCCCTGATCAGTTGGGGAGGAGCCACCATGCCAGCTCCAACTTCTATGTGACAGAGAAATAAACTTCTGTCTGCTGTAAGCATTGTTACTTTTGGTCTCCTTTATAAGCATCTGATCCTGTCCTAACTTGGTGACCTTGAAAGTGAGGTATAAGTTTCCCTGCGGAATAAATATCCTCCACTGGATATGAAAACCCTTATAATTTTAAGGGAATCAATTGCCAGACGCTTAAACTTCCACATAATGATAAATGTTTTGATGGTGATAATAACAATACTCAAATTGAAAAATTAACTATGTTTCATGCACTTCACTGACACTAATTCACTGAACAAATCTTAACTCAAACAGATTCCTTTCTAAAATTAGTCTATCTTAGAACATGCCTGTGGTTGAAACAATTTCCCTTTCTCACTCCACAAATGCCCTTTTTCTCCCACTTCAAAGAAAAGGTGTAACTAACTCATTCCAATTCTTAAAATGAGGACTTGCCCTTGGGGCAGTGTTTCTCAAACTTAATTCTTATCACCTTCTAAGGAGCCTTTTAGACATTTTTTGTTGATCATTCCCATCATGAAATTTTAATACAGTACAGGTGCAGATGGCCTATGATAGTTCAATTTATGAGGAGTTTATATGGACTTAATCTAATTGTAAATCAAGGAACATCTGACATGGTTCAACTTTTATTGATTTATCAAAATGTAACACCATTGTAAGTTGAGGAACATCTGTACCCTGTATATCTATTTATGTACTGTGCATGTCTGTGCTTTGTATATACAGGAGTAAGATTTTTTTCATGTTTTAAGAACTAATTTTTGTCTCCATCAAGAAAGCATGCTCTAGAATGTAAAAACCTATGGGGCACTGTTTTAGTCTGTTTTCATACTGCTATAAAGAACTGCCTGAGACTGGGTGATTTATAAAGGAAAGAGGTTTCAGCATGGCTGGGGAGGCCTCAGGAAACTTACAATCATGGCGGAAGGCAAAGGGGAAGCAAGGCACCTTCTTCACAAGTCAGCAGGAAGGGGAAATGCTGAGTGCAGGGGGGAAGAGCCCATTATAAAACCATCAGATCTCATGAGAACTCACTCATTATCATGAGAACAGCACAGGGGAACCCTCACCCCATGACTTAGTTACCTCCACCTGGTCTCTCCTGCATGGGGATTATGGGGATTATGAGGATTACAATTCAAGATGAGATTTGGGTGGGGACACAAAGCCTAACCACATCTGGCACCAAAGGACTATTTGAAATATTGGTGTTGGAGTGAGAA